>NW_024537397.1:0-600000 GCF_016647745.1 Suillus plorans
TTTCCACATACATAATTGAGGCCCGGGAATTGTCCGGGTCAGCCCATGTCGGAGTTTGAATTTCGTATCCATCCATCAGTGATTCTTATCTTCACATCTTCACCATCTTTCACTTGCATTGCCAGCGCCATAGTCCTGTATTAGCCATGCCTGCAACTCCTGCATCCACTTCTGGCACTCTGAATGCCGGAAGCCATTACCGACCCCTGAAGCTGAGCCTTGGAACTATTTCCTGCACATTGGCAATGGCTGGATCGCGGGTCCGTGCATGCATCTCTCAATATCAGACGGAAGCTGCCAACAATGGTCTATCTTCTGACCGGATAAAGTATTTTAAAGCCGGGCTGCAATGGGAGATGAATGTATGTTACCACTGCCCTGATGACTTTGTTGGTCAATGCTAAAAATTTGAGCAGACTTTTGTCACACCACTCCTGCAGTACTCAGCTTCACAGAATATCGTGTCGGTTCTTCCGGTCCCTGTCGCTTATATCCTTAAGTTGTATCCCATGCTAACCTGGAACACGGTTCCGGACGACGTCTTTTCATTCCACCTCCTTTCATTTGATGATGAGGCAATTGCAGGACATCCGTCCCGGATTGTGTTTGCATATACATGTCCATGGTGGATGGGAAACACCACAATCCCGGATCAACCATGGCAGTGGGATGAAATAATGGCTTCCTGCGTCTCTCACTACCAGTATTGGGCGGTAAGATGTTAGCTGAATTGCCTTGATTGATGACTTATCTGTTCTAGCTTAATGTTGAGGATGATGCTTTGGTTCTTCCAGAGAAGTTGAGAAACACTTCGACTCCACCACTTATGGGACTGAGGTGGATTAAAGAACGCATGGAAGCATTGATGGAGGAGCAAGATGAGGGCATCAAAGCCAAGATGGCAGAGGTGAAGATGTACACTGACATGTTAGAGAAATTGAGGAAAGGCAAAGGAGTGTAGTCCCATTCAGTGTTCATTGTATACAAGATGTAAAATATTCTATGCATTCAAAAATCTTGCACCCGAGTCCCGGAAGCCCAGGTCCCGAGTCCCGAATTTCGGAGTTCGGGGTTCGGCGACCCGGAGCTCGGCAACTGTGTTGGGTGTCAGGGTATCCGGAGCATTGGAGATAGCATGTGTCAGTATTTTGCGTTTCATGGTTCATGTTTGGCTGACACATGCGATCTCCAATGCTCCGGATACCCTGACACCCAACACAGTTGCCGAGCTCCGGGTCACCGAACCCCGAACTCCGAAATTCGGGACTCGGGACTCGGGTTTCGGGACTCGGGACCTGGGTTTCGGGACTCGGGACTCGGAGCTCGTGACCTGGGACTCGACAGTGTTCTGAATACCGAGTCCCTGACGCCCGATTCTATAATCACGAAAGATTCCATAATCACGAAAGATGAACCATGAAACGCAGAATACTGACACATGCTATCTCCAATGCTCCGGATACCCTGACACCCAACACAGTTGCCGAGCTCCGGGTCACCGAGTCCCGAAGCCTGAGTCCCGAGTCCCGAATTTCGGAGTTCGGGGTTCGGCGACCCGGAGCTCGGCAACTGTGTTGGGTGTCAGGGTATGCGGAGCATTGGAGATAGCATGTGTCAGTATTTTGCATTTCATGGTTCATGTTTGGCTGACACATGCGATCTCCAATGTTCCGGATACCCTGACACCCAACACAGTTGCCGAGCTCCGGGTTGCCGAACCCCGAACTCCGAAATTCGGGACTCGGGACCTGGGTTTCGGGACTCGGGACTCGGAGCTCGTGACCTGGGACTCGACAGTGTTCTAAATACCGAGTCCCTGACGCCCGATTCTATAATCACGAAAGATTCCATAATCACGAAAGATGAACCATGAAACACAGAATACTGACACATGCTATCTCCAATGCTCCGGATACCCTGACACCCAACACAGTTGCCGAGCTCCGGGTCACCGAACCCCGAACTCCGAAATTCGGGACTCGGGACTCAGGCTTCGGGACTCGGTGACCCGGAGCTCGGCAACTGTGTTGGGTGTCAGGGTATCCGGAGCATTGGAGATAGCATGTGTCAGTATTCTGCGTTTCATGGTTCATCTTTCGTGATTATGGAATCTTTCGTGATTATAGAATCGGGCGTCAGGGACTCGGTATTTAGAACACTGTCGAGTCCCAGGTCACGAGCTCCGAGTCCCGAGTCCCGAAACCCAGGTCCCGAGTCCCGAATTTCGGAGTTCGGGGTTCGGCAACCCGGAGCTCGGCAACTGTGTTGGGTGTCAGGGTATCCGGAACATTGGAGATAGCATGTGTCAGCCAAACATGAACCATGAAATGCAAAATACTGACACATGCTATCTCCAATGCTCCGCATACCCTGACACCCAACACAGTTGCCGAGCTCCGGGTCGCCGAACCCCGAACTCCGAAATTCGGGACTCGGGACCTGGGCTTCCGGGACTCGGTATTCAGAACAGTGTCGAGTCCCGAGTTCACAATGTCGGGGTTCAGGGTTTTGTCAAATGTGTACGGCAATAACAAATGTTAATTTGAGCATATTGATACATCTTCCCCCAGTCTCAAATATCAAGTGCTGAGGTCCGGGTGTCGGGACTCAGTACCCCGGCACTCGGGACTCCCATATGTCAAGTCCCGAGTTCCGATTATCGAATACCGAGGCTCGCATCCAAATTATTCAGTCCCATATATCACTTCGCAAATGCTCACAATTGAGTATTGAGGTCCAGATAACTATTGGTACATGGTATTCATTTGTTGGAATGTATATAGGTCACAATGCATGCTCTTTGTTTGATCTTTCACACACTGTATGGACCATCCACACTAGCCCATCCACATGATGGAACACCAGCGTAAATGTGAACAGAATCCCTCATATACCATGCCCAAGCAATCCGATCCCCTTCCACATCATAAACTCCATGTCTCACAATCCTTCCGGAAAACGCAATCATACAGCCGGAATTGTACTTGAACTCCAGCTGAAGGCTTGGCATTGTCATCCGAGCATTAGAATAGTTCCCCACGGTGGTGAGAATGTCGAAGCATTCAGCAATGGACAAATGGTCTCGATGATTTGGGGTTTCCCGATTGGAAATGATGGAGAGGGTGTTAAACACCGATGCCCAGTACTGCAGGGCCTCCGGCATCTGTGGCAGATCCTTGCTTACTGCTATATGTCCTAGGTTTGACAAGGTTCGCAACCCTGCCCAGTACTGCTCAGGATGCATGACTCTGAGTGCCGCGGACGCGATGGCTGCTGGCCTTGAAATGGCTTTGAGGATATTCTCGCAGGAAGGTCCCTTCAATGATGCAGATACCTCCGGATCGGACACATTCTTTGGGATTGGTGAGTATGACTGCCGGAATCACCATCTCATCAGATCCTACCTCGTGTCCCTGTTGAAACCATGCCGGAGATAAATTGATGCATCCGGGAGTTGCCCCAACATCTTCCGAGCCCCGGTTGAACCACTTTTGATTAGTTCGCCAATTGCCATCAGCCCTTACACTTTTTTCGAGGCTTGGAGCGAGCAAATTGGTGGCTTCCCTGATTTCCTTCTGTAGGTTCCATTTGATATTCAATATCCATTGAGTAACAATGTATATTACACACCTGGGTGGTGTCGGTCAGGGCGTCTGGGAGGTACCATGCGATGATGGCACCGGATGCATCGAGAATTGTGGCAGGTTCGTCGACCAACCTTTTGCCTTCATGGCCAGGAGGACACCTCTCAAGCAACCTAGCCTCTCTCTGTTCATTATGCCCGGTGTCCTTCGGGGAGATCAATTTGCTATATCTTGCAATATCCACCTGCATCTGAACTGTCATGCAGGAATTTGAATGATAAAACGAATTTTCCGAATCTGCAGGAAGACCCACTGGGATTTTTATATGCCTTTATGAGTACATCAGCCAAGCGATCGCACGCCATCACCAGATCAGTGTCTAGGTTGGGGGAAGGTATGACTGGGCCTCCTCCAGTCTTCTCTGCCTTGAATTTCTGTTCGGTATATTCCCCTGCTTCATAAGTCACAGTCAGGGCCCAAGTGCGCCAGATGTTTATACTATCAGGAGTGGAAGGGGAAGAACCGTTCATGCTGGATGTTAATCTTGGGAAATCAGACACTGAATGCTGAATGTCCGGACTTTGGTGTTAAAGGGGGTGGAGATAGAGAGGATCAGATAAGGGAGCCTGAGATAATTTTGGCTGTCAAAGATGTATTATTATCCATTGCTCAATGAAATACTACCTGATTGGAAGTGTGCTGGTCATCAGATATTCATTTGTCGACTCCCGGGTCCCGGAACTCGGAAGTCGGTACGGTTGACCCAAATTTGGGTGGTCGGAACTTGGCTTCTTGTAGGGAAACACAAGCCTCGCACCCCGGATTCCAAATTCTGCAAGACAACCTGTGCACCATCAAAGGCCATGTCAGGAGATCACCTGCTGCTCCGGGAACTCGGTAACTTTGATTTATTACCTCCTCTGAGTACGGTTGACTCACATTTTTGTGGTCGGAACTTGGCTTCTCGTAGGGCAACACAAGCTTCGCACCCCGGATTCCACATTCTGCAAGACAACCTACGCACCATCAAAGGCCATGTCAAGAGAGCACCTGCTGCTCTCTTCAGAAACATCTCAACTTCGGTTGGCCATTTAACACGGAAAGTATTAACTAAATTATGTGTTGAGTTCCGGGGCCCGGAACTCGGAACTCGGAGCTCGGTACAGTTGACTCAAATTCTGGTGGTCGGAACTTGGCTTCTCGTAGGGCAACACAAGCTTCGCACCCCGGATTCCACATTCTGCAAGACAACCTGTGCACCATCAAAGGCCATGTCAGGAGATCACCTGCTGCTCCGGGAACTTGGTAACTTTGATTTATTACCTCCTCTGATTTGGTTGATGTACAACTACCTCAGCTCCATCATGTCTACAATTATGATACACATGGGCCCACCCATCTATATTTTATACCACCCTCGGCCCACCCGTCTAATACAACATCCCATACAACACCCTCGGCCCACCCGTCTAATTAATATGCGTCTGGGCCCACCCGTCTAATACAATATTTTATAATACCCTCGGCCCACCCGTCTAATTTAATATGTGTCTGGGCCCACCCGTGAATGTGATAACAAGTACCTACCCATCTATCTCATACACATCTACCTTAATACACCCATCTGCATAATATCCAACTACCTCGGCCCACCCGTCTACCTAATATTCATGTACATCGGCCCACTCATCTACTCTATATATTCCCTGCATGGGCCCACCCGTCTCCATCGGGAATAATTTGCCTCCCGGCCCATCCGTCATAGTCGAGGATATTTTTATCATGGGCCCATGGTCCGCTGGCCCGTATCATACGGGATATTATGCATGTCCGTTCCCTCGTATTATACGGAGATAGGTCACTGTAATATGTGCAATCATATCGTGTATAAAACTCCTACTAAACTGAAAACATATCTCTGCAGCATGATATAGCCCAATGTATGGCTATGATAAGGCCCAAAGTGAAGCCGTTATCAGCCTGGTTCAGATGAGATATAAATCTTATGTGCTTTATTTGACACAGACACCTTAATTCGTACAACACCGTTATAACTGGCATTAATGCTTCATCGAGTTGTGAGTTCTTCGAGTCGTTTGTACGTGACTTTAACCTGATTTTGAATCTAGCTCGGCCTATCCTCAACTACACGATGCTCAGGAAACATAGCATCAATCGGTCAGTTGAGTGTCTTGCTCCCTGAAGAGTTTCCTCGTCCTGAAACTACATGAATGTATTGTGTTTGTCTGAGTCGCTAACTCCATCCTTCATTGATTATCGCGTAGCTAGCATACTTGAATCAATGTACTTGTAGTTCTGCGCGCATTGCTTCAACTCTCCTCAACTACATGACTCGGATCAAACTATCAATCAGTCAGTTGAGTAGCTTGCTCCCTGGAGGGTTTTCTCGTTCTAACTCTCTTATCCTAAAACTACATGAGTATCTGTGTTCGTTGGTCTGAGTCGCTAACTTTATCATTCCTAATCGGGTACCATACTCAAATCAGCGTAGTTCTGCGCACATTTTCAGGAGAGTTGAAGAAGTGGATGGATTGTATATCACACGGTAGGTACTCTAATTACAAGTGTGCATATATAATGTCGGAAAGCTATCATGTCCTCCTCGCACATGCCTGGTCTATGGGATCCCTGAAGGACTGCTGCAAGTGCCGCTAAGACCCAGAGACCACAGTCGTAGCCGTTCGTCTGCAGAGGATTGAGTATTAGTGGACGGGCTACCCACCCTTTAAGATCAATACTAGCTGAGCCACGCCGTTGGTGAGCTATGGATGATAATCTTGCGATAAGATTCATAATGTCCTGTTCACATTGTTAGTTCAATAATGCGTGAATCAAATTATCACTTACTTTAACATCTGTCTTCCATGGGTGTCGTTCAGCCAGGCTATCGAAGAGATGGAGTTCTTTGGATGGAATATATATGGCACAAAACACCCAGTGTCCGACTGGAGAGGGGCGATGAATAGGTAAAAGCCAGAGATCTCTCTCCCAAAACAACGTCCACGATGTATTCCGCCACAGTATGTCGTCCGACGCATTGTATCGAATACGAGGGAGATCGTGGGTAGACAGAATAGCACAAGGTCTCACACGCGAGCTCGTCAGCATCTCAGAGTATAATAGTGCCGCACAACCGTTGATACACGTGTCATTAAGGCGGGAAGTGGGATGTGCCAGTAAGGACAGATCCCTTGCATCGAATACCTGGGGTGGAAAGCCATCTTGGGCTGGTTGTACCCGAGTGAGGGGAGTGTTTGATGCTGACACGATGATGTGATCCTCTGGACGGGGAACTTTGAAAGAATCTGTGCAAAGATTCTATGATACCGGATGAGTACAGTTACCTATGGAGAGACGAGGACATACCTCTGGAAGCTGCCAGCTAATCGTAAATTCAGGTAATCCCACGGGTTCGTCGTCTTCATCATCACTAGCGGTATTGTCAGGTAAAATGTCCAAGAGGACAGCTTCTTCAGCAATCTCTTCGAGTGCAGGGGCAATATGTTCATCAGCATCATCCTCGGGGGAGTCTGCGAGCGCCAATGAGGTTGGTACAAGCCTGTACATGACAGCTTGCGATGGTCCCGTGCTCTCGGAAAGCGTAATAGCAAGATTGACCGCCATGTGAGCACTGCTGTTGAAACGAGTAGCAGATGCTAGTGGGGTAACCCATTTACTTTGTAACTGGAGAAGGTGATCCCGTCGTTGTTGGAGTGGGAACACGTATGTATGATCTTGTGAAATAAGTAATGATCATCGATGTAAATGAAATTGCTTACTTGTAGGAGAGCGGAGGGCGAGTTCTAGCGCAGTGAGCTCAGCTCCAAACCATCGACAAAGGTTATCTGCTTCATGCCCAATGCGGCGCTGCTCTTCATGGCACCGTTCCCGTTTAAGCAACGCTTGAATGCCATCTCTTACGTCAGTGTCTTCGATCCAACGAGGGACATCTCCAACGGATGGAGTGATCCAAACATCCTCCATCAGCGTCTGATCTTTGCGAAGATCGGCGAGCTTAGTAGGGAGAGGAGTAGGAAGCGGGACGCCCCAGGACGGGTCAAAGATGCTCTCCAGATGCTCACAATAGGAGTTAAACTTGCGAATCGCTGTCATCAAGGCCGGCTGGCGCTTAGCGATAGCCTTACGTGTCTGCTGATGTAGCTTCGTACCTTGTAGAACAAGTGAATATTCTGAGGCACAAAAACAGAAGGATTATACATTACCAAGTGCCTGATTTGCACCACCAACCGCACGGTCAAGTTTGTCCCATTCAAAAAAGCTTCCTATTGCTCTCTTCCGGATATTTATTTTGAGATCGCGCGCCATAAGAAGGGTTCGAACAAAATCCAAATCAACGCCCTGTAGTTCTGGAAATCTGTCGTGAACATTGAGCGAGGAATATAATGTTTCAACTTTGCTCATCAAACGATCATGGCTGCGCTCGAGGCTCTCCAGAGCGTCTAAGGTTTCTTCAGTAGCCGAGCCCTTCTCTACAACGGTCCGTGTGAGTTGCAATGCCCTGTCCGATGCGTCTAAATCAGCCTGCAAAGTAAGGACAACGTCAAGCTCCTTCTTCAGTCATGCAGGAGCATCTGTCAATGGGGATATGTTGATCTTAGTATGGAAGTGGCACCCGTGGACTTACGAGCACGAATGGACAGTTGGGACTTCTTCTGATCCACCCACTGTTCCTGAAGGTCTTGAGCTTCGATACCGCAATTATCTAAAACTTCTTGTGCCGCTGCACCCTGACCATTAACTCCACGCTTGAGCCGCCGTTTAATCCAATCGCCAAGATCTGTTCGCATCTCAAGACCAATGGCGCCTGCTTGCCGGTCTATCAACCACAGACGCTTCTGGCGCTATCCGTGAACTATAGTCAACAAATAATCATCAGAGTACTAGTACCGACTCACTGATGATGACCTTTGAATGCCAATTAATTTGACGAACCTTGACCATAGTCTTTCAGTTCCCTCCCCGTCTGAGAGGCCAAGACTGTTGCACATGCGAGGGTTATACTCGAGCTGACACGCCCACTCGTGGCCATATGCATGCATAGCCGTGGTTGCAAATCGAAGACGTGAAGTCACTGATTTGGGGAGAATATCATACTATATAGATAGATATAAGGTTAAAATGTATCTATTAAAGAAGCACTTACTTGAGATAATGACCGTGAGAGGACACACCCAACATCATACAGGATAATGACAGTGGCTTCCTGCGGCAATAGAGTAAACAGATGCTCAATGAGTGCTACGGCGTATTTCTGTTGCTCGCCAGGTGAATCAATGTTAGCGAAGAAGAGCGGGATATCGTGACGGCATATCAGAGCCATGACGCCCGTATCATCGAAGGAATCCATCGCAGCCTTCTGCTTCTTACCATCTGCGGCCTCGTACGAGTGCTCGCATTGGTCAATTGCCTCATCTGGTACTACTAAAGAAGTGCAAATCCTTGGTGCACGTTTACGCTGCGAGAGGATGTGTCGCCCAACGTTGTCCACTTGAGCCTTGGGAAGAAAATATATGGGGTCGTAAAAGCGTGGGCAGTCGCCCGCAGATCGTCAATGTCGATGATGGAAATTGCCATCCGTTGCAACATGTATGTCGCCACCTTCATTAAGAGGTCTACCAAAAAGGACGCCTCCAAAGCAGGCTGGGCAACGCTGCATGAGAATGGAGGCGCACCGGCCTTGGATTAATGTTGTACTGGATCGTATGGGGGTAGTTACGCCAGGGTTCTCTTGAGATTGAAGTTTACGGGCCTCATACACTTGGTCGCGACAAATTTGAAGTGTCGCTTCAGTCTGCCGTTCGACCTCAATCTGGAGGATGTCGAACCACTGGACGGCTTGGCCAAGTCCACGACGAAATGGTTCTTGAATAAGTTGTCCCTGTGTTTTAATGAGTTATTGTCTGAAAACCTGAAACGTCAAAACTCACATCTGCATTGGTCATGAGAAAGCCTCTGCGGGCATAATGGGTCTTTAGGGCATGCGCAAGCGCATGGATAGCATCGCATGAACGCTCGAACAAAGCACGATAGAATGCGAGTAGGTCTGTAGAAACAGCCATGCGTGGTTGGGAGGGAGCGGTAGGAAAGAGGCCATGGTAAAGGAGGACTTGCGAAAGTGTTGAACATCGGCAGGCCAATACATCAACAGAAAGGAAACCTGGAATTGTCAATTAAGGCGGCAGATGAGGAACGGACTACTTACGGTCAAAAAAGAGACAAACTATGGAAAATTGTCGATGTGTACAACTAGTATGGCTTGCGCAAGCGGATATGACCGGATGGACTTCTGGAAGAGCACACCCGTGTGTGTTACGGACTAGGATAGTTCGGGCTCTCCCTAGGCGGATTGCCTAATCTGATAGCGGGCTCGCTATTGGAGAGACGGGGATCTTCTCTCGAATGAGAGGTTCGTGGGTTCCACTTAAGGTAGCGTCGGCTTTCCTTAAGGTGCGGCTTAGACTGAAGGACTGGGGCTGTCTTTCAGAGGAAGTTCTGGATAAAACCTAGTAGAATCAAGTAGGGAATATACATGATTCTGTCTGCTCTATATACTGTCGTCCGTGTGCACAGACCAATACTACGTTCGGTAGGTAGGTATGAGTGTGTCTATACAAGGGCATCTTATCTGATGCCATGCGGTCGATTATCTATACATGAGGCTTACCATGCCTCTCTTATCTGTCCTCAAGGCGAAGCATGCCTTGGAGTCTAACTGCGCATGCTAAGGCATGCGGCTTCTCTTCTGACCATGAGGCAGAGCTTCCTCATGATCCGGGTCGAGGACCATCTAGGTCCGATCAGATGTGGCCTAGGCTGGTCTAGGTCATCTAACGGCATCCAGGCCGTTCTAGGTGTCTCTACGAGTCTCCGTTGAGTCGGTAAGTCTTCCAAGACGGTGCATATGGTGGGATAGGGGCTAAGGTCATGATGACCTCCGTAGGAGGGGTTCTCGGTTACATGTTATTGTAACATGTGTCCTTGTAGAATATTTGAGATGAGGATCTACCAGGGTCGGGATAAGCACTTTCCAAGCATTATATAGATTGTTAGCCATCTTGTTGGGCAAGAGACGGCGACGCCCAAGGTCTACCTTAGGCACATTTGTAGGGCAAGACGCTACTTGAGCAGGCTGGGCTACCTCCTCGGCGATGTAATCGTTATCATCGTAGTCGTAATTTAGCGTATCGTCAACGTGACCAGCGGTGTGCTCAATATCCATCGGGGCTTGAGACTCAGTAGAGGTGGGGGTTTCAGTGGTCGAAACTTGGGGCTGCATCAACGCAGCCATTTGGTCGAGGAGGCGCTGATGCTTGGAGTTGATGCCGGGAATGTGAACAAGAGTTTGTGTTTTTTTAGGGTCTCGAGCTTTCTTTGGGCTTACGAAGTGGTGTCCTAGCCCCATAGATGTCGGTTGAGTGCCACGTGTGTGGCGGGCAGGCGGCATGGTGATGGACGTAGTGGTGTAGAACAAGAGGCAATGAAAAGAACTTGGGAAACAAAAACGACAAGCAGCTGCAGAGCATAGTAGAGGTCTGCCAGATCTGATGGGTGCACCATATGCATGGAGCCTATCCGGAGGCTCGACGGGATGGGACGGGATATTGGCAAACATTGTAGAGGTATATACGAGGTAAATGGGGAGGTGCGGAGGTCCAAGGGAGGTGCTGGGGAGGGTCGCAAGAGGTCGCAAGGCATATTATGTGTGTGCTATAAATAGAACATCCACGAGGTTGGGTCTGCGAGACTATATAACGCCTACATAATAATACCATCTAAGAGACCTTTATTGATACCGAGAACTAATGCCTGAGGTGAGATAGATAATCAGCATATATATGCGTGTCATATCCATCACTGCCATGGATATTGAAGCGCAAATGCAACACGATCGACGACACAAAATCGTGGTCATTATCATCACCATTGTGGTCGCCCAGGTCACACATCTATACCATCTTTTATTCTTATCCCGCACTGAAAGAATTCCTTACCACACATCCATACTTACCGGGCAAGCATGGGTATATGAACTGATCAGTGGTCATCCAGACAGGATCAGACACAATTTTGGCGTCGACCTTCAAATTTTCGATGAGCTGTTAGCGGTTCTTAACCGACACAGCTTTGTCCAGTCCCGGAATGGGGTAAGCGTGTCAGAGCAACTCGGCATTTTTCTCTACACGTGTGTTACTGGACTTTCGTCTCACCACGTCGGAGAAAGGTTCCAGCGCTCTCCCGATACGATTACAAGGTAAGTGCCTAACTTTTGATATAACTATTGTTCAAGTTGTGCTGATTTCTGCAGATATTTTAAACGCCTACTCATGTTCTTTTCATCGGCTCCCTTCTACACCTCGAACGTCCGCTTCCCAGACCAAAACACCCCACTTTCTGCAGCAATTCACGCTGACCCTCGATTCCGATTCTTCGACCACTGTATCGGTGCTGTTGACGGCACCCACATCCGCGTTTTTGCGCCGCTTGAAGACCATGTTGTCCTGCGCAACAGGAAAGGCTTTTTATCGCAGAACTGCTTGTTTATCTGCGACCTCGACTTCTTTTTCATTTACTCACTCACAGGGTGGGACGGCTCAGTTGCCGATGCTTCCCTTTGGAATGACGCATGCTCTCATGATTTGCGTGTGCCCGAAGACAAGTATCTTCTAGCCGATGCCGGCTTTGGTACATGCGACGCACTTCTCATGCCTTATCGAGGTGTCCGCTACCACCTGAAGGAATGGCGTCAAGCTAATCTCGCGTGAGTTCCTTTTTTCTTTTGTCAGTCTGTCTATTAATTTTTTTCTAGGCCTAAAGACCCGAAAGAGTTGTTCAACTTGCGACACGCTGCACTTCGCAACATCATCGAGCGGATATTCGGCGTCATGAAACGACAATGGCGCATCTTAATATGCGCGCCTGAATACTCCATGGACATCCAGTCCTGGATCCCAGCGGCGCTTTGCGCCATTCACAACTTCATGCGAAGAAACAACGGTGATATATTTGATCTTGCCCTCGAGTACAGGCACGATCTAGCAGAGGATGATGGTGTTGGATCTGGCGCACATTCAGAGGGACCGGCGGATGCTGCTGAGCGCAGACGCGCAGATGCTCGTAGGGACGGAATTGCGCAAGCAATGTGGACTGACTATCTCGCAGAACATGCACGAAGGGGACTCCCATTGCCATAGTTGTAGGTAATACATGAATTTTGTACTACGAAATGATCTGTACACCGCTACGATACAATCATATATTCTTGTGAGTCAATTGATCGCCGTGGTGCACCACCGCAAAGGACTCGCTTCTCTTCCAACCACTCAAGCCTCGTCACCTCATCCAACGAGTAGAAAATGATCGCCTGGTTCTCGTGTTCAGCTAGAAAGTTGGCAATGCCCAAGCGCTCTTTGCTTGTGAGGTCTGTATATTTATTGAGGAGGGAAATGGCGCTTCCAACATGCGTGGAAGGCTGAGGCTGTGGCTGCACTGGCGGCAGCGCCGGCGCTAATACAAGAGTCTTCTGCATCTCACGTACTACTTCTACGAGGCTTTTCATCGTTTCGGTGCCCTCCTGCTGTGCCAATAGCGTGGCAGATGGTGGCCGGCCTCGTTTCTGAGAGCCTGCAGCTGACGCAGGCAAAAGCGCGCTGTGTTTTCGCTTTCCCCGGCTTATACTTGTCCATGCCGAGCCACCGGCAGAGGTAGACCCTTCCGTGGAAGGAGCGAGAAAGGTAGATGGAGGGTCCACTGAGGATGGTGGCGGGTACACTGAGGATGACAGCGGGTACACTGAGGATGGTGGCGGGTCCACTGAGGATGGTGGCGGGCCCACTGAGGATGGTGGCGGCCCTGGAAGTGTGTTGTCTGTGGCTGTGGGGATGGAGGATGGTGTGGTGGCATTGGTGGCGGTGGTAGGTCGGAAGACGTGAGAGCCTTTTGACTTGCTTGGCATCAACTGCTGCATGATATCGAAGTGGTCGAAGCCCTTCATCATGAAGGGCCTCGCGTGAGGATGCGACTGAAAACAATATCAGTAGAGGGGTATGCATGCAGTCTATTTGTGATGACGTACCTTTATAAAGCATGCCCATACGTCGTCCTTTTTGTCCGTGATACCCGCTCCATGATCATCACTCCAAGTAAAACCAGAAGTACACTTAATTTCAACAACACTTTGGTATGCTTTCTTTAACTATAAAAATATATGTCATTGATTTGCTGGCGGCTGAAAGTTCACTGGAAACATACCGATGTCCACTTATTTTTGCAAACTGTGCCAACCTTTTCTGCGCCCCTTTGATGCGGGTGTTTTATCTTGAGGTGCGCATATGCTTGATTGAAGGTGGGCGCCTTGAAGCCCCCATCGCCTGATGCAGGAAGGGCCTGCAGAAGGAACTCAAGAAAGGTGGTTTCTTCTGCCTTCGTCCACACCGCAGGAGCCTTCCTGGTCGTTCCGCAAGATGCAGCAGCCGATGTCACATCTATAGTACCCCGGGAACGTAAGGAATGCGAAGAGCCACCGCTTGATTTATCAGACATTGTGGTGATACTAGAGTATCTTTTGTTTTATTAGATAATAGATGCTTATTAACGCAGTCAGGTCATCACGTGCGGTTTGAGCCAGAAATTTTGAACCCGGAGTCGTTGTCCAAACTGGACCTAAGTGTTTTCACCTACGATTATTCCACATCCTCGTAAGAGTATACACCTGTACCTGTAGTATTCAAGCTTAAATATATCAGATTAGACACCAACCTTGATGCAAAAACGACTCTAAACCTTCGAGCATGAAGCATCAAGTTAGAGACACTGCCCACCCTACTAATCCCTCCTACCTTGAAGCATCAACCTAGAGACAAAGTTCCCACGCCTCGTCGATGAAGCATAAGCCTCCCGCGCCTCGTCGATGAAGCATAAGCCTAGAGACAAGGCTCCCGCCCCTTGAAGCATCAAGTTAGAGACACTGCCCACCCTACTAATCCCTCCTACCTTGAAGCATCAACCTAGAGACAAAGTTCCCGCGCCTCGTCGATGAAGCATAAGCCTAGAAACAAGGCTCCCGCCCCTTGAAGCATCAAGTTAGAGACACTGCCCACCCTACTAATCCCTCCTACCTTGAAGCATCAACCTAGAGACAAGGTTCCCGCACCTCGTCGATGAAGCATAAACCTAGAGACAAGGCTCCCGCCCCTCGTTGATGCTTCTCCCTCACTGTAGAGACATCTGATGGTCCCTTGTTGACGGTCCCTTGTTGATGGTTCCTCGTTGATGGTCCCTCATTGATGAAGCATCAAGTCCCGCCCATCGTTGATGCTTCTCCCTCAGGAAGGCACTACCCCGATCAATAGGAACAAAGGTTTATTTCCGTATTCAGTCAACACGCGCTATGAACAGAAAAACAAAAGCTGCACTACGACACCGGCAGAGATATTGCAGGCAACATGGGCTGGAGAAGAGCCGGAACGACACTCCACATCTTCTCGAATCGGTCCCGCATAGCCCTTCAAAGAGCGGCTTGGCATTTCGCATATCCCCGGATCCCTTCCTGTTCAGGTGCAGGTAGGACAGTCCTGCGATTTGCTTGCTCCTCCCACCATCCTGCGTGCCACGAAAGAAAGCTGGCTACACGCCACATCTCCTCTTGCAGCAACTCGACTTCTTCGGCCCAACGATTGGCGCGCGCTCTCGATTTGCACCATTCAATACGCAATGCTGCCTGGTGCGTCAGGACAGCTCCTCCGTACAATCAATAATGCCAATGCGTACCTTCTGATAAAACAGCCTCACCATCTTCTCCCATTGCAGCCACCCCACGAGCCTTCCAGATCCACGAAAGTGTGCGGTTACCTTCGGACTGGCCAATATCTCCCTCTGACATCCCGCGAACATCAGCCGCCAGCAACTCAGGCAATTCTACCTCCCAATTAGGTTTGTCCAGGACTCCTGACAGTGTCTTAACTGCCGCCCAAGCCCTGCGATACCGAGCAGCAGCTGTCCTAATGGTCTGCTCCACTTTTCCGAGCACAGCGGATGCTCTGGTATTGGCCCGTTGCCCGCGTATGTAGGCGTCTTTGAATTTATAGAGGTGTGCGCGAAGACGAAGTTGCCGGCGAACGTCATCGAGAGCCTCGTGTGCCTGTGCACACCGCAGCTCCCATTCAAATTCACAAAGCTGCTCGTCACACGACATCTCAGCTGCCTCCTTCAGCTTCGATGGTAGCCAAAGTTTGACATCGTAGGCCTTCTCCTCGCGAGTTGATTGTGCATCCGCCAATGCACGCAGTCGGCCGACAGCAGGCATGTATAGCAGTTGGACCTTGCACCACTGCTCGATCTTGCGCAGCAGTGCATTCGAACGCTCTTGCAGCTTCGTCAGCTGCAAGTCTGTCAGATGGCCACTCAGAGTGTTGTAATCTTGCTGCAGGCGAAATCTGTAGATCATCTTATTAGAAACTCCTAATTAAAATACTTTGAAACCCTTACTGTTGTTCCTCGAGCTCGATTCCTGATGAAACGAGTACGCTAGGTGATATCTCGGTGTGCAATGAATTGTTGAAACCTCTTTCGAGGTCTTCGGCTTCCTTTTGAGAGAGTCTAAGGCGCACGGCAGCCTGCGTCAAGGCTATATACAATCAGTGCATGTAATAGCCTAGCGTGCATGATACTTACTGATGGTCGTTGTCTCGAAGGGGTTTTTGTTGGAAGTGTCGGCCTCCCATTTTTCGATAGCTTCGTTCCACTGTGTTACCTCGCCCGGTCGTTCCCCTATGATCGTAAGGTGAAAGTCGTCAAAATCTTGTTGGTGTCGGTCTCGTTCAGGGATCGCAGTCTTCATTTTGCTCAGTAAACTGACACCTAAGGATTTTCTTGGTTAATTACATTGGGTGTGCTGAAGCAAACAACACGTACCGAAGTTCGTAACTTTCTTCCAATTGAAGTCGCCGAAGTGATCGTCCAGTGTATCTCGACGAGCCCCAGGTCCCATCTCTCGTGTACTCGTGGCCACAGGGTTGATATTGGCCCAACCCCGTTCTGGGGCCTCACCATCCGTGCGCCCCATTCCCTTGATGAAATTGTGTGAAAATGTTATTTGACATGCAGTGATGTGGGCGGGCAAGTGGAACTTTGGAACAAGAAAGGTCATGACTTTACCGTCACGCGCAAAGTGCATGCGTGATGGGTATCTCGACATCCGGCCCCATAAGTTTTTGCTCCACTGACAAGCGATGTCGTAGGAGATGTTTAATACAACGATGTCTTCAGAATGTTGCGCGGTCGAGAAAAATAGGTAATCCATATTGATATACCTGTTTCAAAGGATCAGCGGGAATCATTTCACATCATCGAATACATATACATACTTTTCGCCCCTCTGAAGGTCACCTACTCCAGATGGCCGCTTAAAGTTGTGACGCGAGCAATCCACGGTCCCGGCTCCAGTTGCAGCCAACCCTCGTGCAGTCTTCGTTTCAGCGAGATTCACAGCACTGTGACTAGCACACGTGCTTTTCTAAACCGGATGTTTGAGTGATTGTATTGGAACAATAACGCTAACATACCTCTTGTGCGACCGTTCCGGCATCAGTTAGAAATTCTTTGAACCCAGTCTCCTCGACAAAATAAGCCCATCCCCTACTCAAACCAGGGTCGATCCTGTCCGAAGAAACGTTCTTGCGTGCCAGGCGGAAATTCGCGTCAATGGCCAGAAATTGTGCATACAGCCACCTGCAGGCATAAGTCTCAGTTAATCAAGTAAGGATGTGAATACATACTGTTTGTCCGGAAGCGCTGCTTTCCAGTCTTCTGGTAGGTTCTTGCCTGGGTGGGGGCATGCAGGGCAAACAACGGCACATGACCCCTGTTTGGTCGCATCGATGCCAGACGGATCGTGACCTCGGCCGAACCGCTTCAAGAGCTTGAGGTTACGCCACTGCTTGATCATGCGCAAGAGACTGTCGTAACGATCCTAAGGAATCGGTAGTCAGCAAAACACGCTTGGATTGAGACACGCTAGAATTACCTTGCATGGCTTGATGCCTGTATTATCAGTAAGACGCGCAAGGGTTTGCCAGTATTCGAAGGCAGATGCTTTAGACTCAAAAGTAAGCATGTGGAAATGCTCGAGAAGACGGAATGTTGCTGCTGATTTTGGATCGGCGCTGGTCGCAGGATACCAGCGAGCTCGCAGGAGTTGTTTGACGTGACTTAGCGCACTCTCACATGAACAAAAATCCAAGGCAAGTTCATGGATGCCGTTAGTGTCAAGAATGACAAAATCATCGTCATAGGCCCGTGAATGATTGAAGCATCGTTCCCCAATGGGGTGGCCAAGCTGGATCCGGAGTCCGAGACACTTTAGTGTGGTGTCCTCGAAGAAGCAACCGTTCCAGAACTGAAGGGGTGATCAACATGCAACAACTACAAACATATAAACTAGGGTACGTACCTCAATCTTGTGCAAAGGGTTTTCACGGTGCCTGTTTATGATACACGCTTGGCAGTAGAGCTCTGTCCCAAAACAGTCCCGGCAGCGATACGCAGGCTCAGACGTGCATTCACTGTGCCCTTGGCAAGTTTCCCTAGAAGCGTAGTCCCCACGACCTTCGAGTCTGATAAGCTCCAGAAGATATTTCTCGCGTTCGTCAAGCCAAAGAGCCATTGTGCGGTCCTGTTCAGTTTAAGTTAACTTAAGATATCATACGATTAAAATATATCATACACCGGTTGGCCTGAGACGTTTCTTTGGCCCAACAGTAGACTCCTTCAAAAAATTCTCATATGCAGGATCCACCGTGTCATAGTCTACAAGTGAGTCGATGTCGGTGTGACCATACGAATCGAAGCTGAAATCTTCCATAGTTGTATTAGCGCCCGATGGTGGGTGTGAGGCAGGGTGTGAGGCGACTGAAGATGGCAGATGTTCAGCTACAAAGAATTCCGTTTCAGAGGTTATGTTGCCGGAAGATGTACGAGTGAAGCAGGAATGTTTGTGGTAAAGTGTGTGCTCCTCAGCTACACGCCTTTTGGCTTGCTGGTGCTGTCTATTCAGTATATACCAATCTTGCTTAAGCTTGTCCAATGCACGTCGTTTTTTGCTGACCATGATGGTTGGGTGTGGAGGCAACGTTTACGGGTGCTGTGTAATAGCGCAGTGCGTAATAGCGCAGGATGTGGCAGATGCTATGCGGTGCCCAAAAACTCAACATTATGATAAACCTAAGAGTAGTTACAGAGACGCTAATGTCCGTCAATGTGATTTTGATGTCCTCTGCCATACCAACTGATCAGACATGAGAGCATCAAAGTATGTATCTGCGCTATCATCCATTAGTGAGAGTGCTTCATCCCATGCATCACAGTGCAGCTCTACTGCATCAACAGCGGCTGCGGACCCTGAGATAAGATGGTCTGTGCATGCACCCTCTGCATGCAATGCACCTGAAAGTACCTCCCTGGCTTCTGAAAGAAGTTCTTGCGCGTCCGCTACTATGTGTTCATAATTCGGTCTTACAACCTGCCAACCTTCATCAGTCACCTCACGGACAAGCATGAGGCTCTGTGACTTGAGAACCGTGTATTGAGAAAGGCCTGCGTGATAGCCAAGGTTGAGCCATATCGAGTCTAGTCGCGCTAGAAAACTTTGTGTAGCCTGGTCTCGTAGTTTATCTAATTAGTGTAAAGTGTATGATTGATAGTATGAGACATACCACAGTGGCTCCAAGATGCTTGCGCCAACGAGTCCTAGACTTTAAGCGCTCATCGAGCTTGTGCCTACATGAAGTACAATCAATTGTAATCTACACGCTCTGACATCTGAACTCAGAGGCTTACCTTTCATATCATCTGCGCTTGGATGTCAGTCGAGCCTCGCAACGTTGTTGCTCGTTCTTATACTTGGGTGGCATCAAGTCAAGCAAAGCAAGGATATCCAAAGAAGAGTGTAGTAACAGTACTTGTGGTCGATGAAGGTGTATGGCCAGGCGTGAGACTTCCTTGAACCATAGTACTACTAACTCAAGCTTAAGGCTAAAAGCATCAGCGCACGAGCACTTCGGGACACATGAAACCGAACATTTACTCAACAACAAATTTGAATAACACACGTAGCCTATGGCAGTTCCTCTTATCATACATATAGTATCCATCGTCAGCACACGAGCACCTCGAGACCCATGAAACCGAACATTTACTCAACAAATTTTGAATAGCACAGTTAGCCAGCTCCTCTTAGTATCTGTTCAATCCAATTACACATGCACTTGTGGTCATTGCGGTTGCTTGATGTCACCATCGGCTGAGTGCATTACAGCGGTAATGATGGTATTTATTGCAAGAAAATGATGCGGCTACAAGATACAAGAATGATGATGCGGCTACATGGTACAAGAACGATGATGCGGATACAAGAAACAAGAAATCACTCTAATACTATGGCAGTGCTAGGCGACATCCCATCATTTACCAGAAGCGCTATGAGAACATCTGAAACTACATTAAATTTGATTTGAGCAACAGTTGTAACAAATATCATACCAGCGCTGATAATGGGTTTTGCCGGTTTTGTGTCTTCTTCCGCGGGGGTCTTGGCACCGCAGGTGACACAAGAAGGGCGCTCTGAGTCGTCAAGCATCAAGTCAAGCGAAGGAAGATCCCCAGTTGAAGTCCCTTCAAGAACTTTGAAAATTTCTGTGTGTTAGGTAAGATGGTGCTATTGTGACAGAGAAATCGATAAATCCGCTCACCTTCCTGGTCTCTAATGAGCTGTAAAGCTGCTGCTAGTTCGTTTATAGTGAATTTTGGGGGTTCCGCAGTCAACGGATGGCAAGTGTTGTTGTTATTCTTGGAATTGCACATTTCAAAATGAACCAGGCGAAATGAGAGTGAGAATAATTTTATTGATCGAAATTTAACTCCGATCTAATGTGCCGTAGGAAGGCAAGGATATGATTGGATGCTCGAGGAGGCTGAACCTTATTTTCATCCTGGACTGTAGTTTGTTTACTGGAAAAAATCCGACGGGCAGCATACAGAACTCCAGCAAAGCAAACTGAAAAACAGGTCAGTGACGATGGCCGAGATCTGGAGATATGCTAATATCGATTACAGCACCTTAAAGCCTCACACCCGATTTGCAAAAAAGGTAAGCGGTGACGAAATACCTGACAAGAGACTCACCGATGACAGCACCTTAAAGCCTCACACCGAATTTGCCGAACCGCCGAGATCGAAAAGGGGTAAGCAGTGATGAAATACCCTGAGGAGATGCTGTCACTAATTGTGGGGTTAGTTTAAGATGGTCGGAGCTCAATGGACAAACAGAGAACAAAAGGCCTACTTGGAGTCGCAATTCAGCGAGTTCTTGAAGCAACAGCTTCAAGGAACTTTGACATCCTTTTGGGATACTGTTAGCCTTGAGTTCTTGAAACAATGGCCTGAAATCGACGTGCAATACCCAGACAAGTCTAAACATCCGCACCTGACTGAGGTAGAGAAAGAGTTGCTGGGAGAGGCGGTGGCTAGGCGCCGACAGGTTTCTACATCTTGTCATGTCATGACGCAACATGCTCACGGTGTCAATAGCAAATTAAAAACTGGTTCAATTATAGATCCCACAAAAGCGGTCGATCGACCCTCAATTTGATGACAAAATCAATCAACAAGATGCTTGGCAATAAAGCGAAAGGAACGCGAGTTCATACAGAAGTCGAAATATTCTCCAAAATGAACTATGACACCGACGTACGGGCAAAGATCCAGGAGAAGATTGAGTCTGGGCTGCTGGTAACAAAAAACGAAAAACTACTGGCAGTGCGGGAGACGACCAAGGCTGCATATGAGGCTGCTTCGTCTGAAATCAAGTCCTTATGTAAGACGAAGGCTGCCGAGGAGCGGAATGCCAAGATCTCGGCGATGTTGCCAGGGGCACGAGCGACTGAACAACCTACCAATGCACAGTACGCGAAGTAAGTAAATCCTTGAAGTTTTCATCTCTCACTCACATCTATGATTGTTAGGGCGTTAGAAGAGTGTATCGGTCCAATCTCTCAATTTTTGGATGCGGTGAGGCAACTTACTGGCTGGGAGTGGACGGTCATTGGCGGAGGCCCAGACCCTCGCCTTGGTGGTATGCTCAATGTATCGAGGTATGAGAATTTGTGCTTTTTGACCCTCGTTGCCCTCTAATATTAGCTCCCCAGCTATCATACAGGTGTCAACGAATCCGGTCTTACATGGAAGCAGGCAACACCGAATTTTACAGAGAAACATCTGAACCCTTATCTGGGTTATCTTGCGACAGTATTCAGTATGTGTTTCTTTTTTATTTAAATTCATTCGCTAATGGGACTACAGGCGAGGATGACAGGAAAAGGCGTGCTCTAGACTACGTCCCTCCAGTGGTGCAAGATGAGAACACCTCATTGGAAGATGCAGTGCCAACAATGTCAGAGAGCGCACAATCGCACGTGCCGTTCACATCGGACTCGGCACAATCATTCGCATCGCACGTTGTCGCAGGTCCAGGATCCGCTGGTGGATCCAGTGGAGTGGCAGTCACAGGTCCTCCTATCATCCCTCAACCTCAACTCAACTCACAAGGACCCGAGTTTCCGTCATTCAACAATGGCATGTATTCTTTCTCTGGTGAGAATTCTGGGACTCTCCCCCAGTTGACGCTATCGCCTGTCCTTCAAACGCCGACACTGCCAGGGGGATCATTCCCATCCAATTCCACATTAGCGCTTCCTTCGCCATCTCTCTCACCTATCACATCATGGAATGAGGGGTACTGGAACTCGATGCCACCGCTTCATATGGCCCCCTTGAATCAATCCGACGTACTTCCCTATAACTTCAACTTCTATTCTCCCCCTTCCTTGGACGGTGCACATGGAGGCCAACCTCACATTGTTTCAAACCAACCTCACGTCGTCCAACCTCACATTGTTTCGAACCCCATCAACTTCCCTAGTACCACAGCGCTAAATCCTTCTTACACGGATACTTCTCTGCAACAACCAGCCCTTCACAATGTGACTGCTCACGCTCCCCAGGCCGACAATTCTGCCTTGAATCCTACGACGTCCGCTGCCCTGGAACAACCCAGGCAAGTACAAGCTGGAGTGGACGAGCGCGTGTGTGCTACTTTGGCGTCCGCTGCCCTGGAACAAGTACAAGCTGGAGTGGATGAGGTAGACGAGTGCGTGTGCGCTACTTCGGCTGGTGAGAATCGTGCTAAGAATAGTAGAGTGAGCAAAGAGAAGCATCCGCGTCGAGTGGCAGTTCAGCCTTCTACTGAGCTTTCTACCTCGGATGATACCATAACGGCGCCTCTACGCAAGACAACGCGGGTCCGTCAAGAGTCAACTCGTATGGCCCAGGCAAATATGATAGGTGCAACCATGAAGAGACCTCACATGGGCGAAAACGAGAGCGTCCCTCAAAAGAAGTAGGTGTCAATATTAGATTCGTTGTATTATGCTCATTTAATCACAAGGAAACGCAAATCTACCTGAGTCATGGCGTCGCTTTGAATCAGTTGGTCACTGAATGTTGTTTCTTGGTGTTTTTTGTGTTGCGCCTACATAGTACGAGACTCCGTACATAATCTAATACTGTTAATCCTGCAAGCATGTATTTAAAACCGTCTTCACTACTCAATACATGTTAATTTCTTGTCACTAGTATATACAGCTTTCGTCTCAGTGCACTTGTTTATATCATTAGCAAAAATAGGTGCGCATAAAAGGTACTGGACTTGTTGAAAAAATAGGTGCACATACAAGTTGCTGGACTTAGTGAAATTTCTTGCTCAAATCTCGATCTCGATCACATCAAATCAAGAACTTGCGGGAGAAATGGCCCTAACTTCTTCGCATCAAGGAGAAACATGCTTATATGATGTATAATATCAAAATGTACATCAAGGAACATAACAACTAACAGCTGGGTCGAGAACAGAGCCGATATGGCAACCCACAAGCACAAAAACAGACGAGAAGCTGGGAAATGAAGACAAGAACCTAAGAGGCACCGAGGGGAGATGCCAGGAAGGGGAGGGAAACGGCAGCCAAGGAGGAAACAAACGCACAAAGGGATCTAGCCTGCCAAACAAGGTGCGTCTAAGGTTTTATGCATCGTGGGAAGCCCTGGGGAAGGCCAGCCAAACGCACAAAGGGATCTAGCCTGCCAAACGAGGTGCGTCTAGGGTTTTATGCATCGTGGGAAGCCCTGGGGAAGGCCAGCGAAGGAGGAACCAAATGCACAAAGGGATCTAGCCTGCCAAATGAGGTGCGTCTAAGATTTTATGCATCGTGGGAAGCCTTTAAGCATCATGGCAGACACACGAAGTTTT
Source organism: Suillus plorans (assembly GCF_016647745.1). Classification (NCBI taxonomy): domain Eukaryota; kingdom Fungi; phylum Basidiomycota; class Agaricomycetes; order Boletales; family Suillaceae; genus Suillus; species Suillus plorans. The sequence goes on from NW_024537397.1 coordinate 23,980, forward strand.
GAAGCATCAAGGTGCTTCTTTGAAGCATCAAGCTACACACATCAGCAAACTAGACACTTTTTGCATCACACTTCGTGTCTAATCACACTTATTTAAGCTTCAATCTGACAGTATAGCCTGGAGTATATCGATGGCGAAGAAGAAACGAACCATTTCCAAGAAGCTTACCATCAAGCTTCCTGCAGGAAAGAAACTAGACCTTCTGGACAAGATACTCGAATGCCCGTGAGGAAATGATGAGGTCTTCACTGAAGATAAGTATCTTCGACAGCTATCAGGAGTGCTAGTTTGCAACTTCACAAGGTTAGGCGGGACATACCTGATGGAATGAAGACTACTGGAATGACTTTCTTTGTTCACTCTAGCCATGTGCTTGAGGCTGGTACTCCGTTGAATAATGTGCATTGTGCAGGAGAGTTCCCAACAACATGGGATATTCGAAGAAACGATGACGAGTCACAGCCAAAACGGCATCACGCGACTGGCTATAAATTTCAAATTTATCTTTGTTCGACTAGTCTGGGACTCTGGGTTCAGTACTTCAAAGCTTCAAGCTTCAGTGGTGACAAACATTTGCACCAAACAATACTCGTTAATGTTCACATCCACCAGCAGAATGTTCGAATTCTCTGACCGGTAGATTGGTATTGGTTGGAAACCAAAATCTACTTTCATTCAATTGATACCTAGGACTTCCATTTTTGATTGATGTCGCATCACAATCGTGACTCAAGGGCCCGCCACCCATTGAATCAGACTCGGAGACGGGTATGCCAATTCTGGCGATACAAGCGGTGAACGTTTGAACAGCAGTGTATACTAGCACAAACACTACGTCGTTATAACCCCCCAGCATCTCTTACTCACTCAAACCCTTCCCTCGAATATGACTCTGGTCTCAAATGATCCCAGCTCGTGGCCGATAATCAATTCAAATATTCATTCAAGCTATTTCTCAGGTTTGTCATATCAGTTGATAATGTCTCGATCTAACGTCGACTTGCGGTTTCACAGTCGCAATAGGCGTCGTGGTGGTATACGATTGGGGTGAGCAGCACAGCTTTCTACAACCTTGATATTCTCATAATATTTCCAGTCTTAACACTCGGACAAGAGGTACGTCGATGTTATCGCAGCAGCAGCCAACTCGCTAAGACTGGTGTCATAGATTGAGCTAATCTGGGTGAGTGACAAAGTCCCATATCAGAAGAAACACAAGGAAATACAATAAACTTGCGACAGAGGCAACGCTGGTCTCTAATAACTGTGCTATACCTAGTTGTTCGTACCTCGTGTTATGCTATAGCGTAGTTGGCAAGTCATGCTGACTCCAAAATATTCTAGATACGTTATGTCGGAATACCATATTATGTGTATGTTTCTAAAGCCAACAAGTTGGTACTATGCTAATAGCCCATCTCGTAATCAGTGTCAACATTCTGGGTATGTCTCATATGCATCATGCTCGATTCTTCTGACCGGTGGCGCACAGCATATATGCCATTGGTCCCGAAGACAGAAGCAGTGAGTATTTCCCAACCGATCTCATTCTCATCCAATGAATAACGAATACACTCATTTGCAGGGGTGAGTGAGATTCCGACCATTCAACTTGGCTCAACATAATGACTCGATAGGTGTGAGTTCGAGTGTTTGATGCTAGTACCGTCGCTAATTCTCGAGTGTTTTAGGTAATTTTACGTACTACACAATAAATGTAGCAAGTGTGATCGTACCTGCTATGTTGGGCGGTGAGTTACCCAGCTGCAATAATTCCGTGATATTGATTCGACCGAGACAAGTCATCATGATTGCTCGCTTGCATGCAATGTATCAGGGATCTAGAATAATGCTTATCTTCCTTGTTACTATCCTCCTAGCTATCAACATCGGCTGCGGAGTACTTATGGCAATAGCATTCAAATATATTGTAATGGGTAAGCTTTATTTGTTGACTTGAAGAATACAGCTCATTGGACGAGCACCAGAGGTACTGATACTCTCTGGCACATATACGTGCGATTACGAATATGAGGAGAATGCCCAGCTTCTGATTTCAATGCTTTGGATGCTTTACACCATTTGGGAGGTCCTCGCATTGTGTCTTTCAGTCCGGGTTGCTGTGAAACATTTCCATGACCTGCGACGACTCGGTTTATCGAGATCGATTATCGGGGACTGTTTCAGGGTGCTGATGGAATCTCACGTGCTTTATTTTGCAAGGTGAGATTGTAATGCGAATACGGTTATCTTCTCTGCTGAAGTTCCATACATACCAGCTTTGTCTGTGTCTCGTGCATCCAATTTGTTATTCTCTCTCCAGAGTTGCAGGTATGCCGACCTGTCGTTGACATCTGCTTGTAACCACTGCTCACCATCTCTGTAGAATCCATCTTTTATTGGAACTCAAATCTTCGGTGGTATTCGTGAATTCGTCTTCGGCGTGCAGTTGTTTGTGCTGGGACCACGCCTCGTCCTTAGTGTTCGAGAATATCACGCCAACCTCGTGGCCGAATCCGACGCAGAAACTAGCATAAATTCGATTGTCTTCCAGGAGCGTGTACATATACCAACTAGCAGTACTGTGTAAGGAAATGCTTGCCGAGTGTTTTACAGGGATGAGATAATCGGCGGAGGATCCGTCGTAGTATTTACATTAGTGTTTTGAAGCATATTTAAGACGAGATTGATATAGACAAACCCATTTCTTGTCGGAAGTCAGTGACTCGCCCTTTCGTGGCTTGACTATATGCCTCTATCACAAACGAGTATGGCAAGGAGATGGGATGCGGAGCTAGATTAGAAAATTAGAGAACCAGAGCCTCAAGCCTCAAGCGCACCTATAAATTATTGATTAGACATCGACCACGATATTCTGAATCGCATGCATAAATACGTTGATCGGAGTCACACCATCGGAGCGTTCCGCCCATGCGACTGCAGATTGTGCGTCGGGTTTGTATCCTTGCAGTGATCTGTTGGAGGTACCAAGACCGTCAGAGTAAAGTACCGATCGAGATACATACATACATATATCCATCATCTGGATCGAACGAATGGAAAGTAGAAGTAGCGTGTCTGAGTTCACACAATTGATAGTACAAGGGTTCTGCAGCATATCGACTCCCGCCTTCTCTCAGCGGCACCATACGACAGAGTTGTGCCTGGGAAGCCATTAGAGTGGTCAATGTATTCTCTGAATGGACTCGTCGCTGATTGTCCCTCTCCACGCTGTCCACCTTCGAAGGTGCTTGTGAGTCAAGCCCTTACTGTTGAATGTCTGAGGGTCATAGATATAAGTGTAACCGGCCAGACGCGTTCCCCCATATCATCCATCTGGACAGGAGAGAAGTAGTAAATAATCGTAGGTCAAGAGTGGAAGGAAGCACTATTCAGGCATGATTCAACGATATCGAGCACGAAAATACTAAAAAGGCACTTATGGGGTGAGTATATGCATCTGTCACGAATGAATGCGCGTGGCAAAGAGATAAGAGCTTCAAGTCCGAGGGCATCGAGCCGACTGGAAAATGTATCAGGAAAGCGCCGACCATGATATTTTCATATGCGTACTTGGATCTGATAGCACTGTCATGTGCCAGAGTAAAGCAAAGGAAGAAGCGACTTGAGCAAGTCATGAAACCGCAGATAGTTGATAATGCGTCAGATCCGCTAGAATGCTCGGACGTCCTCATTATACTTCGTCTGTGCAGTAGAGAAGTAGTGCGAAATCGTGCGTGAAGGGAAAAGGCTGTTGATGTCCACTAGTTAACTGATTGGGCGCCGATGATCTGATTGAACCAATGCATCGCTGACCACTATTAGATAGACATGTCTTCAACAACAATCGTCTAGTTTCGAGCACGATTCAACGACACAGAGTATTATGGTTATTAAAAAACTTACGGCTCGAGTATTTGCTTCTATCTTGGATGTGCTTGGAAAGGAAATGCGGTGTGCTGAGCGGGGAGTAAAGCGCACTTGACAAAGTATCACTAAGGCGCCAGTCATCTGAGCACAACAAAAGTGTGCAATCATCCATCTGGGCCGGACATGTGGGGCGCAATGCAAAGGTTCTGTGGAACATGGAAGTAAAAGCAGCGTGTCTGAGCTGATAGCCCCAAGGATAAACCCATTCGAGATACATCATATATCCGAGTAGAAGCCCAGATGGTTGACAATACGGTGGCACTGGTTCGCAGGACACGACTAAAGTGAGCATCTGACATCTGGACTAGACTCAGGCAAATGGTGAAATCATATTTGTGAAAATGAAAGTGTGAGAAGTATAACGGATAGGGTGCGATGAGTAGTATCAAACATAATGACAATAATTCGCGATGCATCAGCAAGGAGGAGGACAATTCTCTTCTCACTCACGGCGTGGCAATAAGCAGAACGGCTGGTGCCTGCACACAATGTCTGTGCTAGTACGACAACATCCGGCACAAATAGTACCTGCATATTTTCAAACTCCGTGCTTCGACTCCGACTCAGAGATCGACCAGTTCAAGCACAGCATCAGATTCATTTAAATCTCCCCACTCTCAAAACAGATACATAACATATAGTCAGATCACAAGTCTATCAATAGAAAGCATTCGCACAGGAAATACTCTCGTGTTTGGCGCATTTCCATACATCCACAACTAGTGGGTGCGAATGACGCATAGTATGGTATTCCCTGATGAAGCCATATCATGATGGCACTAGGTGAGACTTCGTGAGGGGTAGTAAAATGCCAGCACCGGTCAGAGAACGTTCTGGATATTGGAAAACTTGAACGTAAACGTTAACGATATACGCGCGGCATCACCCGTACATGCATCATGCAGATCTCGGCGGTACAAACAGGCGGCCCGAACGTTGGTATATCTAGCACGAACATTAGATCATTATAACCCCCAATATCCCCCGCTCACTCACGCCCATCCCTCGAATATGACCCTGGTCTCAAATGATCCTAGTTGGTGGCCCATGATCAATTTGAACATTTTGAATAGCTATTGGATTGGTTCGTCGTATCAGTTTGTGATGTCTCGAACCTCTTGATCTAACATCGACTTGTGGTTTCGCAGTTGCCGCAGGCATCGTGGTGTTGTACGATTGGGGTGAGTGGGACAGTGTTCGAAAATCGTTGATATTCTCATGATATTTTCAGTATTAACACTCGGACAAGAGGTAGGTCGGCGCTATTGTCCGAGCAGCCAACTCACTAAGAACAATTGCATAGATCGAACTAATCTGGGTGAGTGGCAGAGTCTCGCATCAGAAGAAAAATGAATCCAATGAATTCGTGACAGAGACAACGCTGGTCTTCCTTGACTGTGCTGTACCTGATTGTTCGTACCCAATGCTATACTATGGGGTGATTAGCAGTTGTGCTGATCGAAAAATGTTCTAGATACGTTATATTGGACTACCGTATTCTGTGTATGTTTTTGAGGCCAACAATCTTTTTAGCGCTGTGCTAATAGCCATCTCATCATCAGTGTCAGCATTCTGCGTAAGTCTCTTATGCACTGTGCGATTCTTCTGACCAGTTACACACACTGGCAGCATATATGCCAATGGTCTCGCTCACAGATGCAGTGAGTATTCTGCAACCCACCCATTCCCATCCAATGAATACATTAATTTTTAGGGGTGAGTGATATTCTAACAATTGAAGTTGGTTCATCATAACGACTCGATAGGTGTAAGTCCGAGTATTTTATCTTAGTACGAGGGCGATCGCTAATTGGGTGTTTTAGGCACTATTACGGGCTACGCACTAAACGGGACAAATGTGATCATACCTGCTATGTTGGGCGGTGAGTTACCCAGCTGCAATAATTCCGTGATATTGATTCGACTGAGACAAGTCATCATGATTGCTCGCTTACATGCCATGTACCAGGGATCTAAAACGATCCTTATCTTCCTTGTTATTATCTTCCTAGCCATAAATATCGGCTGCGGAGTACTCATGGCAATAGCACTCAAATATATTGTAACGGGTAAGCTTTACTTGTCAACATGGAGAACGCAGCTCATTGGACGAACACCAGAGGAGCTGATACTCTCTGGCACATATATGTGCAATTATGGGTTTGAGGGAGACGCCCAGCTTCTGATTTCAATGCTTTGGATGCTCAATACTGTTTGGGAGGTCCTCGCACTGTGTCTTTCAGTCTGGATTGTTGTGAAACATTTCCTTGAGCTGCGACGATTCGGCCTATCAACCGGATCGATTATTGGGGACTGTTTCAGAGTGCTGATTAAATCTCACGTGCTTTATTTTGTAAGGTGAGCTGATAATGTGAATGTAGTTATCTTGTTCTGCTAAAATTCCTCGCGTAATAGCTTTGCTTGTGTCTCTTGCCTCCAGCTTTTTTATGTCTCTCCGGAGATCGCAGCGGTGCGCCCGCTTTTCGCTGACATCTATTTGTAACCACTGCTCATCATTTTTGTAGAATATATATTCTATAGATGCTATAGTTCTCTATTGCACTTGCCAGATATTATTTGGCGTGCAGATGTTTGTTCTAGGACCACGCCTCATCCTCAGTGTTCGAGAATATCACGCCAAACTCGTGGCCGAATCCGACGCCGAAACTAGCATGAATTCAATTGTCTTCCAGAAGCATGTACATATAACAACTAGCAATACTGTGTAGGAAAATGCTTGTGGAGTGTTCTATAGGAAGGAGAGATTTAATCAAGGATCTGTCCTGGTTTTCATTGTCATGGTGTCTCGAAATATATTTGAAAGGTCTAGTCAGACCCATTTCTTGTTGTCAATACTGGAAGTCAGTGAAGCACTCACACTTGCACTAAGTGGCGAGCTGAAAAATCATCTGGAATGACTAGCCACCAAACCAGTTCTTAATGCCCAAACAGCTGATTCTACGTGTTGTCGGAACTCCAAGCTTGGACAATGAGAAGTTCGACTGAAGGTCATTTTCTTAATTGTCTGAATCACGTGACGCGCGCGTCGCTAATATAGCATTCTTAAGTTTTAGTCCATCCTGTTGTTGACATAAGCACGTTCTAGATATGTTATTTCTCTTTCTTCTTGCTATGTACTGTATAGCACCTTCGTCACTCAGCCACAGATCCTCCATAGACTCATATGTACCTCCTTCACGTCTTTTCCCACCTCAGCGTTGTTCTATTAACTTCCGCTAAGTCTTCTCTAGACTTCGTACAGCTATTCCAACGTTCATGTCACACACATTCGAGCTCAATTGTTGGATCCTTGGGGATGGCCCAAAGCATGTCTTTCCTATCGACATCGAGAGCACAAAGACCGTGGGCCATTTGAGAGTTGCTATCAAGGACCAGAAGAAGAATCGGTTTGATTGTGTTGATGCTGACGATCTCGAGATATGGCAGGTGAGAGATTGATTCCCATGATCTGGTGCTGAAAATCCGATGCTTTCCAAGGTCAAAATCAACAGAAAAGATTTGCACTTGCTCGACACGATCGGGATCGAGGGCGGTATCAAGGGTGGCGTTGAGTTGGAGGACACGTTAACTGAGATGTCAGAAGCGTTTCCAGATGGAGTGGAGCCCAGGTATATTCATATCGTTGTGCGACTTCCTACAGTCACTCAGGGCAAAGTTGTGGAAGACCCAACTGACATCCTAGCATGGCTCAACACAGGTGAGATTACACCAACTAGTTTTCGAGGTTGAGCCACTCAAATATCTTCCACTCAAAGAGTTCAAAAACACCCTCGAATCAGGATCCGACTGCCTTCCTCCTTCAGCAGCTGCTAAATCCAATCAATATCGTGCAATCCAGGGTGGGCCTCGCAAAATATACGATGGACGCTACGCTCAAAGCAAACCGGTTGACACAACTGCGCCACCAATCCAGTTATTCAACCCGGCATTTGCGTTCTTCTCAAGTAAAGTGTTCGACCCTACATACGAAGTGCCCGATGACATACTCTGTGCCACTCCGACTCTCATGGCTGAATTTGCAACCGTTTATTCCAAAGAAGATGACCGCAGGTCAAATCTTGTTTCTCTACTGGATAACATGCTCGGACACTGTTTTGTGAAAGAGCAGATTCGTGATGGCAAATGTATCTCAGATGGTGTAATCTTTGCATTTCACGACAAGATCCCAATATGCCTGATTGTAGATGAAGAGAAGGACGACTTTGGAGATGGAGGTTCTGACCCTTCTGTCCAGGCGTCTTTCTCCTTTTTGCGCATCTCATGTCAGAAGGTACACTGATTTGACACTTTAATATTTGTTATTCTTGTCACTGATGCTTGTTCTATAGGAAGCGGAGCTCCCCTTCATGTGCAATTGTCCTGTGTTCTTGATTGCATGTGCTGGACCTCGGCTAGTGGTTCTTGGCGCAGTCCTCAGGGAGAAGTGTATCGTCCAACATCTTACGGACTTCATCTGGATCCCAACCCGCTCCTCACTGAATGATGATCACTGCCTTCGAATTGGGCGCGTCATGCATGCACTCAAAGAATCAATCACTCTACTCAAAGACTGGTATGATAACAAGGTCTTCAAGTGCGATGAGCCGCGTTATGACATATCACATCCTGTTGCACACTCTCGTTTTTTCCCAACCCCAGATACCTACAAACGGGACGGCAAGGTTGTGAAATTTACACATCAGCAGCCTCTCGAACCCCATCCTGCCTGTGTAACATACCTAGCGAAGACCGTCGAGACCGACTCGATCCATGTTGTCGTGAAGTTTGTCACCAGGTACGGTGCGGACGTCCACATGGCGATGGCGGAAGCAGGGTTCGCGCCGAAGCTTTTGTACTACGGACCAATCGATACCATGCCACACATGCCATCGTATGGCGAGCTGCGGATGGTAGTTATGGAGTATGTGGATGGAACGACGGCCTCTAATGCACGGGCACTACCTCGCAGTTTCAAACAGGACCTCACTAAAGCAATTGAGTACTGTCATGAGCGTGGTTTCGTGTTTGGTGATCTTCGGAAACCAAATATTATGATCACGAAGGAAAACAAGGTGCAACTTATCGATTTTGACTGGGCTGGATGCGAAGGCCGGGTTACATATCCTGTATCCATCGACTCTATCAATATTGAGTGGCCGGCAGGAGTGAGAGGATTAAACCCTATATTGCAGCAGCACGATCACGATATGCTAGTGCGACACTTTCAGTAGACCTCTCAACTTGTTTTTAACTTTATCAATCATTACAATCCAGTCATGTATACATATTGTGTGGTGATGTAACTTACACACAAGAGGCTTAGAGGTCCATCATGAAAAAAACTTGAACGAACTGGAATGTTTTCAAACCATTATAGTGGAGCGATGATGTCGCACTCGTCTTCCTCTCCTTTGACACATACAGAATCGGGGAACCTCAACCCAGATATTCCCTACCATGATGGTCACGAAGACAATGAACACAGCAATAATCAACCCGAGTGTATGGCAACCTCGAGTGGGATGAGTTGTGAGTCCCCTGTTACTGTTCCGAAACTGTTTGGCTCCCAAATCGTCAAAAGAACAAGGTACGTGCTAGGTGACGTTAGTTAGTCACCCTTGGACCCCAGCAACACTTCGGCCAGTGTTCCTAGCCCAAGTAAATCTTAGTAAGTCCGCTTATTTTTCGGAATACATAACCTGCCACTCATCCAACTTGAATGACTTTTCCCACTTCGTTTATCTCCTCTCGCCTCATTATGTCCTTGACCAGCACTATCAGGACAAGTATCTTTGGGTTGTTTGACGAACGAGTTTGTGCATCTGGCCAGAAACTTGCTACTCTCACTTCAAGCTGACAGAGAAGAGCCAACTTATCTTCCAGGCTCTTTGACGAAGGTCGGTCTAGGTTATCCTCAGAGTTCCTTCACGAAGTTATAAGAATGGCACAACGTAAACGCGAGCTCCTGCAGGCTAAAGAAAGGTGAGGTATTACCATAAACGTTAGGCTGCGGACTTACTTGTCTGTGTTGTGCTTATACACGTTGTCCCTTAGTGTGATGTAATAACTCGTCCTGCTAGCTGTACAAGCAATCAGCGGTCGAAAAAGGTTGAGTGACTGCAATAAATGAATCGCATCAGCGAGGCTATCTCCCGGTTTCTTTGACAAAGGTTTGTCCCTTGACAGTGAGAGTTTGCCACTGTCACTGGCTAACTTTTGTGTAATTATGTTGACTACCACTACTTTAAGTTGAAATATACTTGTCTAATATATTTACTGTTTGATTATGAAGCCTGCTCGTCGAGTACTGTCGCAAGGGAACTGTATGTCAGATACAAGAACGGGCCACCGGTCTTGGCCTTCAGTCGTGCATCTGACCGCTTACATCGAATGCGCTGGGTAGCATCACGCAGGATGGAAACCGTCAAACAGTCCAGATTGATTTCGTAGGACACAGGCGACACAGTAAACCACGATGGATTAAGTGCGGCGACGGACAGGATGGAGACCTCTGCAGAAGCCTGAAGGTCATGTGAGCGCGACGTAAAACGTTGAATAACAAAACAATGGGTGTAAGACAGCGACTCACACTGAGAACAAGAAAAACCAACTGATTCCTCACCCACTCGAACCACGACATCGTTGCAAGAAAACAGACATCCTGAGATGACGAGTGAGCGTTAATACATGCACGACAGAACATGTACTGGGACAAAAAGCATAGACATACAAGCACCTGCCTGAGGCAGGCGCACCCGAAACCCTGGACGAAAAATGAATTTGTTGAAGGCCGGTGACTGGAGTCCTGGTCGAGTATGTAATTTGATCCTTGCACGTACCTTGTTCTTCAGAAGATTCGGGAGCCGAACAGTTTCGGAACAGTAACAGGTCACTCATTACTCAGTGGGATGTCGGGAGCCACGTCCGAGTAAGTGCTCAGATATTCGCTTTCAGGTCATTTCTGTTGTCGGGCCCGGGGGTATTCTTGCTGATAAGACAAAATTGTTAGCACTAAATGCAGCGCCACCGCACGGTAGATGATCGATGACCTCAAGCTATTACCACTCCCGGAGCCACCGTTCGGCTGCCAAGCTGTGGCGAAAACACGGTACCAGCAGTGTAATGTAAGAAAAACTTCAGGAACGTCGCCAGCTCTGATAAATCAGTAAGTAGTACCTCTGGAAAATACTCAACTCCTTCACCTGAGTTTTTGCTCGTACCTTACTAGTACTGGAGCTCAGAGCCGAACAATTTCGCAGTGGTGATAGATCTCATCACTGTCCAACTTCCCTAGTCTATCCTTAAAGTAGGTTGCAATCAGCTTGCTCGCTTCGGGTGCATTCTTTATGTAATTAGGGGCTCATTGCAACCAAAAACGACATCCACGTGTCTTGCTCACAGGTGCCGTTGACCTATCCGACGACTACATGTAACTGCTCACCCGAGACCCGGATCGTGGCAAGTCAGACGTGACTACCATGCCACAAGCTTGTCAGCGGGTTGGATTGTGCTACAGAGCGCTCTGTAGCACTCTGTAGTGAGTTACGTTTCCCTGATATTTCTTACCACAGCATACACCTCCTTCAAGTTGACTCAATGGCCATCTCAACACAGCCGTGGTTAGCCGCATTGGTGACACATAGATAACACATGGCGGCTATGCGTGTCATTGGGGCCCTGGCGAGGCCAATAGGCATCACGTTCAACAGATATCGCAAACCTGGTGGAAAAGCATTTTTCTGATGCAACTCCGATGACAGTAACGAAACGCGGGGAAGCACTTAGGTTGTCAGGTCTAGCCTGCCGCTGTCAGAATTTATGCCGCATCAGAGGACTGGTGAGAAAGTCATATTGTTTTATGTACCATTATATGACAATATGTGCAGAGCGTGTCCTTATTTTCATTACTCGAGGCAACATCAAGTCATTACGACGTATAGGCCCTGCAATCAACGTAACGCACCCTAAAGGACTCATCATTATCTGATGGGCGCAGCAGAAGTACCTTGGAGTTAAGCTAGAATCACCATGATCACATGCTTGTAAACTCAAAGCTAGGATCCCATTTAAGTTCAAGTTCAAGTTGTTTACATCACGATACCAATCCTTCGCCACTCTATATATCTGGGCCTTACTCGCTCACTCTTCGTGAGCAATCTATACCCTCGTATGATGACCGCTTCCTCGAAGAAGGAACTCCAAGACATCATTCAGTATCGCAATGCATACTTTCTTGCATTCTCGGCGGGGGTAGTGGGATTCACCTGCTTTGGTTGGGACGTAAGTTTAATGGGCGGTATGCTCGCGTTACCATCATTCCAAAGTTATTTCGGTCTGCTCTCGGATTCACCCTCTGCACGCGCCAGCTTGAGCGGAAATATCGTCTCGGTCCTGCAAGCAGGAGGCTTGTGAGTGTATATTCAAGCATGAAAACTTATTCGGCTAAAGTCACGTCACCAGCTTTGGGGCATTGTCTTCGACCTACTTTTCAAGTCGATTTGGGCGGAAGCCTAGCCTGTTAGCTTCCGCAGTCATATTTCTCATTGGAATCACTATTCAGTCGACAACTGGAATTGGAATGTCCGCACAAGTTGCACTGAAAGTCTTGTACTTCTCTCGTTTCTTCGCTGGCATTGGAATTGGTTTGTTATCAGCTTTAGTGCCAACGTACGTATCCGAATGTTCTCCAAGAGCTATACGCGGTCGATGCCTTGGCAGCATCCCACTCGGAATAGCACTTGGAAATATGCTGGCTTGTGGGTGTCCATCGTAGACCTGTGGGATTTAATCTGACAGGCGATGCATAGTTTGGGTCAATTACGGCGCTTCTCTCAATATCTCACCAGGACAAATGCAGTGGCGGTTGCCCATTATTGTCCAGATTGTACCTGGAGTACTCTTTTTATTTTTGATGTTTTTCCAGCCCGAGTCTCCCCGATGGCTCGTTGAGCGCGGCCGATACGAAGAAGCAGCTGCAGTCCTCGCATATATCGCGAGAAGAGATCAGGATGATGATGCCATTGTGCTGACTCTCCACGAGATTCGTGTCGATCTCGTTGGGAAGCAAAACCTTTCGCTGATCACCCAAATTCGTAAAATGGGAGAATCGAAAATCATATTTCTGCGCTGCATCATTCCTTCCATCGTTATCATATTTCAGCAGTGGTCCGGCGCAATCGCTATCACTTACTACACTCCCCAAATATTCGCCAGCCTTGGTTTATCCAGTACTTCCTCGACACTACTTGATACCGGCATCTATGGTGTCGTGAAATTCGTCGTCACATGCTTCACCTTGACCCACATTATCGACAGCTGGGGTCGGAAGAGGACCATGATCTATGGTGGCCTAGTGCAGGGACTGATGATGCTATGGATCGGTGGGTATGCTGGTGCTCACCCCAACGAGAGCATTGGGCCAGCGACATACATATCTATTGTTGCTGTATATATCTATGCCGTGGCCTTTAGCGTAGGCTGGGGATTCACCCCCCACGTCTTCAACGCTGAAGTTGCCCCAGGACATCTCCGTCAACTTGTCTTGTCCCTTGCATGCGGAACCGACCGGATTATGACATACGCTCTTGCCCAGGTCACGCCCACCATGCTTGAGCGCATATCCTATGGAACATATCTTGTTTTCGGCATCACTTGTTTAATAATGGCGATGTGGGTCTATTTCTTCCTACCGGAGACGACTGGATACGCGCTGGAAGATATCAAATATCTTTTCGAGAAGGATCTCATTATTCGCTCGCTGGAAGATGCGCCTGGGGGTCGGATTTTCATTGGGACGCGCCGCGCCGCCACTGTGCATGAGCTGAAAGCTATCGATGCACTGTCCACAGATAGTACTGAGGTTTTGAAGGACCTCAAATCACAATCGGACGGAGAGTTAGTGCAGGGAGGTTTACAGAAGTGGGATGGGGACATCATTATATGAACGTTCCAGTGTATGTTACGATGGTTTGTATATGTTTCTGTTTTTGTTACGTTTGTGTCACGTCGTGTTTCGTATAATGACCGTATATGAAGTTCGGACTTTATGACTCAATTGTAGTACTACTTGTGTAGCGCAGCTCAAGAATTTGTTCTCCCCACCTTTCGGAATAATACTTCCAAGCTTTTCAATAGTAACTTGCATCTTTACAAACATGTCTTCTGTTCTATCCTAGTCGTTTGAGGCAACTAAAGTGATCTCTTCTCCTATCATCGATTTTTCCTTCTTAGCAGCTTCATTAGGATCACCGCACCTCAACAGACTGGGGAGTCCGCAAGGCAATGACCCTCCAGACTTGTCAGTCCTGGAAGGCTGCATCAAGTTCTCTATCGTGCCGGAACCTCCCCTACTCTTCACATTGCCTCGATCTCATCCCCCGTTCATTTGTTCTTTCCGGTGCTTTCTCCCTCTCCAACTGGCGGTTCATATTTCAAAGCTTCACAGGTCACATCATGTTTACGTGCTTCATTTTGATGGTGCTCTCGTACTCTCCCCTTCGTCACGGATATCGTGATTACATGCCATACTGTACACAATTGCAATGAACTATACATTTCATCTCACTATGTTGTCTCAGATTTTTACCTCGCTTTGAATGTACTGGGTGCAACAGGAATTTGAGTATCGAATGTCAAGATGTCCGAGACGGAACGACGCTACCAGTGACGACTGTGACGACGCCGGTGGAGATAACATGTGGTGTCGAAGGAGTCAACATGCGATAAAGACTCGAAAAAGGAAAAGAAGCAAAGAGAGACGCAAGTACCAGAGGCTCAGGCTAATCGATATCTTCCGGCCGACTGGTAGCACACGTAGGTGTCCTATCGCCAACACACACTAATTCTGGTGCAGTTAATTCGGTCTCGTTCTCACCGGACGACACTTGCATTGTCAGTAGTTCTTCATCCGCATGCTCTGGATTATTTATCCGCCAACCTTCGGTTCTGCCTATACTCTTACCCTCAAGTCAAGTCCGCTAGAAAGCGCAATCATTCTGATACGAGTGCCAAGCCTTACCGTCTTCTTTCCTTCTAGGATATAAGAGCAAGGCCACTAGCAGAATCAGAGCCACTGTTCATCCCATATAACCTAGCACGAGCCATGCATTTCTCATTCCTCCGAGTCGTCGCAGTCGTCGCAGCTTTGACAAGATCTACGTCTGTCACTGCCGCAAAGTGTGCGATTATAGGCCAGGCTTGTGGCACGACCAGCCCGACAGGCCTCATATGCTGCGATGACATGTTCTGTGGGCCTACTGTGAGTATGAGTCGTTCGCTTTGCATCCAAAATTCAACCCCACGACTCACCTTTGCGCCTTGTACCAATAGAAGTCCGGAAATTCTTCCACATACTGCGAGGAACCTTGAAAGTCCAGATGAGTTTGGCAAACTGAGCATACCACAATAGTGAGTCTTATCTCTTTCGCGTTGGCACAGTGCTTGATCGCACGATATACAGTTCGTTGCGGAGTTGATGGATGTGCTCACTTTTATACAAATTTTCCTGACCCCTCGGCCAGACTCCTGAATAAATTACTGCAACGTTGATAGAAGGCCTCGGGCTTAGGCCTCATGTCATTCGACTTGTGTACGTTTTACATCAGTAAAAGTAGAAGAAAATTGGTGTCTTCAGCCGACATTGAAGTAGGTGTGCGCGACATTGAAGATGAAGGGGCTGGTGTCGAGGTATTGGAACAAGAACTGAAAAAACAAGCCTCGTTGTGGTGAAACAAGAAAGGGGATCAGGTGCACCCGGACAGTCCACTACGGCACAGCCTCTCGTGTTTTTCTCACCCTTCTTGCTTCGTACTACAACGTAGCACTCACAAAGTCCTCCACTGCTCGACAACGCTCTTGTTTTTCACTCAAAGTTTCTACAGCATTCTAATTATTATTCGGAATGATCCTAATTTCAACATGTGTCTGGATTACACTCAACTTTCCGAACACGACTCAGACACCCGGTCTCCGATGAGTGGCTTGTCCGGTTTGCGGAGTGACACTGCTCGCAAGCACTGCCTATCGCAGCGCCAAAATTACGAGACTGCAAGAGGTGCTCTTCCATTTCAGCGATCGATCTGAGTGTACTGAATGATAGAAGCATGAAAGCTCGGTCGGGGGGTACAGGAACGCTGCTGACATGATGCGCCACGAGATCTTCAGATATCCACATGTTACACTACACGCATGTCACGATGTTCAATGTTGTCAATGTCAAAATTATTGATATACACGGAATGATCCCCATGATGCAGTCTGTATTTAGTGCAGGATCGACGGATGATTCCGACTCCGCGGAGGCAAGCGCGATGTGACAATGTCCGCGGTCTTGGAACCAACTGGAAATTCATGTACTCCCACTGCCGATCTGCCTCAATAAGACTGCAACCACATCGTAAAGAGACGATAGAAAAGGAAAGGAGCTTTGAAACGTCGTCTGGCAAGGTTATGCATGTCACATGGAGATTTACTCAAGACCACATGCATACTTGACGTGGCCAGCCGTTTAAAACCCTTGAATCACTTCTGGGGGTGATGACATGGCCATTCGGGGTTGTGAAAGTTGCTTTCCCCGCTCCGTTTGTTGAAGTATAGGGTTCTGTTAGTAAAACTAGCCATCTCTGAAGGCAAACGAGTGAGGAACAAATTGTTCAACGCAGCGAGACGGACAAACCTAACAGGTTAGAGTAATGGTGACCAGTACTACGGCTCCTACAATCGCGCGTGCACCAGTGATTACCCATACCGAAGAACACTGGGCGCCTCCCTCCTGGTTGGTGCTGTGCCCAGTAATGATGTAGTCGCGGTCCGTCATAGTGGGAGCTGAGAGTATGAGTTGTATTAGGAGGGTGACTTTGTTGAGATCGGGAATGGTCTTATGAATGAAGGTTCGGACTAGGAACAAGAAAGGGACTCGGTCTTGAATTAAAAGACTGAGCTAAATGATTCAAGGGGAGGGGAATTAATACACTGATTGAGACGCTGAATCAAAGTGAACGTGTATGAGATGTCCAACGAGGAGTGATTGTGTATGTAAAATATAAAAGCATGAGTACGTACGAGAGTGACATTCATATTTTAAGGAGTGGCACTTTCGGGAGAGAAGTGCTTTGGCCAGGGTGTTTGAACTGCGCACCCCTTAGCATGGGCTTGGTGTTAGTGAGACATGTCTTATCTGCAGCCATAACGTTATTAGTATACCGCATTTTCCCCAAAAAGGTCCTACCTACAATTGACCGGGTTGAGATCCGCCGGTTGCCATCATCTCAACTTGCGAGGCTGAGAAGCAGACTTGAAGATTAAACTGGAGTAGAACGCGGTTTCATGCGGGTCTAAGTTATAGTGAGGCCCTATGATCATCAATGCGGTAGGTAAATGAGACTAGAAGCAACTTCATCAGCTGAACAATAGCACCTGAGCTCAACGTGACCCAGAGTGCTTCGACTGAGAACGAAGCTCAACAGGCAGTGATGATTCAGGCACGTCCATCAACGTATCAAGTAATACTCATGCATTCACCATTACTGACAAAATAGTAAGAACAAAGAAACGTAGATACAAGGAATTCTGAATTTGCTCAAGAACCTGATAAACCACGTCAGAAGCCGATTTTTATGCCATTTAAATAGGCAAATCACCTAGAATCACTTCGAGGAACCGTTGGATTTATGAGTGGATCCGTTGGGGGCAGTGTACTGCGAGTATCCTGTGCCACTGTTGTAGTAAGTGGACCCGTTCGGGTTGTTGTAGTAATAACTCCCGTCGCTGTCAATATAATCAGTACCACCAATCAAGAATCATTCATGATGAGAACTTACTTGTTAGAATAGTGGTGTCCAGTACCGCTGCTGCCGTAGTCGCGCGAGCAGTAGTGATTGCCCTACGAAAAGTGTTTGTTAATCACTACCCCTAATTCGCAAAACGGGCGCTTACTTGGTCGTTGGTACCATGACCAGTGTACGTGTAGTCTTTTCCGTTGCTAGACATCTTGAACGTGTAAGAAGTATACGTACTGATAATGGGAGATGCAAGGTGGGTGGTGCACTGATGAAAGACGGGCTAGCTGTAGTCCTTTTATCTGGTAGTGCTATTTGTTGAACTTTGTCCCATGTTTGTTTGTTTGTGCAATTCATGTTAGTCCCCGCATTAAATTAGTGTGAATCATAATAACTTACATTTATCAAGAAGTGACCACGTCACTCTACAGATGATCGATGCATCGATGAAGTCCAACCCTAGAATATCGTGAGTTGAGGTCAAATTTATGCACAGCCTGTGCATTATATGTGTCATGGAAGACTGGCCCAGAGGGCGGTCGCCTTCAAGTTGGGTGACCGGTCAAGATTCAAGAAGGTAGTTTAAAGTTTGTGCGTCTCCGATGCGGCGTAAGTGATATGCCTTTTTGGGCGTTATGTATTCCGCTATCAACCTTGCACATGCTACTATGTCTGTTGAGCAGCAACCATGGATTTTACAAAACTCTTTTCAACACTTTCGTTGACCGGTGAGGATATTCCTCCTCGCTCTACGACGCGCCCCACACGAAAACCCAAATTTGTGAAGTTTCTCTCTGGAGATAATGGCGAAGGCATGCCAGAGACTTTTTTTGAGGGTAAGTGGTTCGACTCTTTTGAGGACGAGTCCTAGATGTCCTACTTTTTCAAGATCCTCGTACATTCAAGCCAAAACCGGGGCCCCATGGACAGATTCAGACTTGGGGTATATTTCCGGTGTGTCGCCTACCAATCCTTCCGAATCAGTTAATTGACGTGTACACTGTACAGTACAACGAAGATAATATCTGGGACTGTAAGCAATTACTCTGAGTCTAGTAGATTGTATTTCCTGACTCTTCAAACTAGTCGATGGAATCCAAATGATGTATAGAACAGTAAGTTTGTAGAGATGGTTTGATCGTCTTGTTTATTTGGGTTCAGATGACCCACCAATTCTCCTACGACAACCGCGGTGGAACACCCTGGCCTGAAAATCAATTCATGGATGTTCTAAAGGATCGTAAGGTAGGTACGCTTTGAGGCGATTTTGTTCTTTTCCTGACTTATTATTGTCGTCGCAGCGCGAGCAGCTCAGCAAACTTGATCTCGCAGACCTTGACAAGAAGGATATTGTGATCAAGATACACTTGAAGTATGTTCCTTGTATTAATGATGCCGCACACTCTGACATGTTCTTTCAAAGGTTCTTGCAAGATGCTAATGGCGACCCTCGCATATGGCGCCGGGTGCGCCTCTCAGCTGGTATGAAGATAGGCGTGTTCCAGGACAAGGTCCTTTCGCCCATTCTAAACTGGTACTCATTTGATGTCCCGATTCTATTTACACACTGACGCCATTGTTTTGTGTGTAGGGTACGAAACCTCCACTGCTACACGTTCACGGATATCAGAGACGGCGCTGTATTTGGTCCTGAGGTAAACTGAGCCACTTTTACATCATAGTCCATCTCTAATTACATACATAGGACGCCAACGCAACAGACATAATGCATATCAACCAGGCACGTAAACCTAGGGAATATGATTGGAGCGTCTGACATCTCGACCCTAGGTTGGATATGTTTACCTTCCGGATGACAAGTAAGAGCATAATCTCCCCGTGTCACATTAATTCTGATGACACTTAGGTATATGCTCGCCCACCTGTTTTCAAAAGTGGGCGATACGTTTGCGCACTTGTATGACTATGGGGACAAGTGGCACCACGAAATCGAGGTACGATCGAATATCTTGCCCGATATCGGACTGATTTTATGTCGATCAGGTCGAGAGAATTTTTCCCGTCGAGGAGTCGTATGGACGTGTTCAGATACTCGATGGCAAGGGCATGTGCCCAGGTGGTGAGCTACTTTTCTAATGTACACAATGTTCCACTTTTCAAACTATCATCCAGAAAATATGAGAGGGTCGTACCAATACCAAAACTTTCTCAAGGCCTACGACACTGATTCACTGAGCAGTACTAGGTTTTCCCTTTGATTCGATTTCAGTGCTGAACATCTCTCCAGGGTTAAGAAAAGACGAGAAATTCTTGATTGCCCAAATTACAAAGGCTTCGGCAAACCTCCTTCTCTGTTCGATGTTGACGCCTTTGACATCGACCAGGCTAACGAGCGACTCTCCGCAGCACTGAGTTCGCCCAACTCAGTCAGGGCGGGCATGAAGGCGTTCACCATGCCTATCAACCCCAGCGCACATGATTCCAGGACGGGCAAACTCAAGAAAGGCCAGAGCATTCAGCGCGAATGGGACCACGAGAGCCATGGATATTGGCAGGAGACAACGTCCAGTACGAAGGATAAAAGAAGTCAGTCGGCTTGTGCTGCTTGTGGAAAGCCTGGTGGCCAGGATCTTAAGACGTGCAGTGGTTGCAGGGCCATTTTGTAAGCATTTCTGAATAAACTGGGGTGATATGATGCTAAACAGGATGTCGTCTAGGTATTGTTCTGCAGAGCACCAGAAGGTATGATTGAGACATTTTGCAAATCTTGTTGCTGACGAGTGTGCTATCAAGGTACACTGGAAAGATGTACACAAAAAGCAGTGCTCTCGCAAGTACCTCAAAAAATGATACCATCCCATATCATCTCCAATGCTGGTATATCATTCCTACATGAAACAAAGTATAATCTATGTTTACCGTATCTTATTTCCATGCAATGTAAGCACGAATAGCCGTGGCCCAGCTCCAAGTCGGTCGCCACTGTGTCCATCACGTTCCATCCTGCAGCTGTATAAGCACCTGGTTACTGCATCTGCTCGACGTCCTTGAAACTATCAGGGCTGCCACTTGCGGCTATACCAAGATAAACGATTTACTGGATTTCAAAAGCAACTGATTTCACAATCAGACATGTCGCCCACTCAAGTACTCGCGTGATATGACTACCGTCTTGGATACCTAAACAATACCAGCCCACCGCTCCGTCGTGAAATATATGATTTCATTAAAATGTTCCAGGATATTGACGATCAGGGACAGGTTGAGCTACTAGTTGGTGTTGACCGTTCAAATTTCAAACATGGATCGCCTTCAGCATCAGCAGAATCCACATCTCGTTTAATCCCATGTAGTAGTATATCATAATATCTCCAACTCCACGCCACCCTTGATATCGCCCCCAATCCTTGACCTTAGAAATCATCAGATTGTCAGCACCAGATCACGGGAATCAATATCTTACCTACCACGTTTCGAGATTGTCGGCATCAATACATCACATCCGAAAACTAGTAAAATCGGGTGTCTGGGCAGTGGGCATCAAGGACTGGTTGGTTGCTAGACATTTCGGATAATTTTAGCTTGCTACTTGGTGCAAATGTGGGTGGGCGGTTCACTGACTTCTAGTATCGGCAAGAAGAAATGGGTTTGTCTGTCTTAAATATACTTTGAAACACCATAACTGAAATAAATACCACGACTGATCCTCGACCAAATGTGTCCTCCCTGCAGACCACTCGGCAAGTATGTCCCTACACAGTACTGCTAGTTGATACATGTACACGCTCCTGGAAGACAATCGAATTCATGCTAGTTTCTTCGTCGAAGTCGGCTACGAGCTCAGCGTGATGTTCTCGAACGCTAAGGATGAGGCGTGGTCCCAGAATAAACAACTGCACGCCAAATAAAATTTGGTTTGCACTAAAGAGTATCTGAATTCCCATGGACTTCGAATTCTACAGAAATGATGGGCAGTCAGTAGAAGCAGATGTCAGCAACAGGTCGGCGCACCACAAGCTTTGGAACGATAACAAGTTGGAGGCAAGAGACACAAACAAAGCTAGGACGTGCGGAACTTGAGCAGGAAAAGATAACCACATTCACATTACAAGCTCACCTCGTAAAATAAAGCACGTGAGACTGTATCAGCACTCTGGAATAATCCCCGATGGTCGATCCTGTTGATGAGCCGAATCGTCGCAGGTCACGGAAGTGTTTTATAGCGACCCAGACTGAAAGACATAATGCGAGGCACTCCCAAGAAATGTAGCACGCCCAAACTATAGAGACCCAAAGCTGGACAATTCCCTCAGACCCAAAATAGCATATATATACGCCAGAGAGTATCAGCTCCTCTGACGTTTGTCCGATAAGCTGTGTTCTTCAAGTCAACAAATAAAGCTTACCTGGCACTGTAACCTTGATTACTATTGCTGTGATTGCTCCGCAGATGATGGAAACAATCAGGAAGATGATAACAAGGAAGATGAGCATCCTTCTAGATCTCCGATACATAGCATGTAAGCGAGCAATCATGATGACTTGCATCGTGTTTCGGTTAAGTCAATATCACAGAGGTATTGCAACTGGGTGACATACCGCCCAACATGGTAGCTACGACCAAATTCGCCCCATGTATTGCGTAGATCATGATATCGCCTTAAACACTATTAGCGATCATCCTCGTACTAGGATCAAATACTCGGACTCACACCTATTGAATCATCACTACGTTAAGCCAAGTTCAATGGTCAGAATCTCACTCACCCCTACAAATTAATGTATTCATTGGACGGGGATCATGATGAGGGGGTAGCCGAATACTCACTGCATCCATCAGCGATACCGATGGCATGCTTGCTGTGTGCCACTGGTTAGAATAATTGAACACAGCACATATGAGACATACCTAGAACGATGATACTGATGACGAGAGATATTCTATTAGCATAGCACTAATTTGTTGGCTACCATAACATACACAGAATATAGTATTCCGATATAGCGTATCTAGAACATTAATATTTTGGGATCAGCACGACTGTCAATCACGCCATAGTATAACACGAGGTACGCACAACGATGTACAGCACAGTCATGAGAGTCCAGCGTTTCCTCTGTCGCGAATTCATTATAATCTCCTGTCGTTTCCCCTGATATGGGACTCTGCCACTCACCCAGATCAGTTCAATCTATGATACAATTCTTAACGAGTTGGCTGCCACGACAAATAGCACCGACCTACCTCTTGTCCGAATGTCAGTACTGGAAATGTCATGAGGATATCAGCAGTTTTCGAACACTGTCCTGCTCACCCCAATCGTATAGCACCACAAGGCCTGCGGCAACTGCGAAACCGCAAGTCAATGTTAGGTCGAGACATCCTGATATGACGAACCCATCCAATAGCTATAAAGAATACCCAAAGTGATTGTTGGCCACCAACTAGGATCATTGGAAACTATGGCCATGTTCGAGGGTTGTGTGTGAATGAGTGGGAGATACTGGGGATTATAATGATCTCAGGCTAGTGTTCCGGTGCTGCTATGTGTCGGAAAAAACCCAAGGGCCAGTCACTTTACAATGCCGTCGGCCCATTGGAAGTTTGATGAGCGCCCTACAGTGCCCTATAAGACCTTAGAAGGCATCTAAAGTTCAACGTAAGACCGTCAAAAGGTCCCTTACAATGGCCTTTTAATGCCGGTTAAGATATTATCGTGACATGTGCCAAGTTGGCCCTTCAAAGGTATTACTTACATGGTATCGCAAGGCTGAAAACTTTTTTCCAACAGTCACTGCCAGACGTTTCTGAGTCAACGTTCAGCGCTTTTATAGGTAAAATTGGTGATGAATATTGATGGGCTTCACCTCCGAGTCCAGGCGGCTCTTGAGTCTTGATTGGTTGAAGTAAAAAGCATTGCGATGCGAAAATTAAATAGAGCCAAGGTATTAAAATATTAGATGACTTCCCGGCGCAGACTACTTCCCGCAGGCCTATCAAGATGTGCCGCGATGCCGGGTGTCATTTCGTCACCGTTTGAGGGTAATGCCCGCCCTTAAATCTGTAAGGGGGATTATCAGCCGCCCTGCTGTCTACAGATAATAAACTCCTACTTACCTTTTTAGGACCACTCGATATTGGCTGACATAATCGTACCGCAGACTCTGCCGACGGTCATCTTAGTAGTGGGTCTTATACTTTGGTGACCGTTTTGTGGTAGATTCGCCAGATTTTGGCGACCCTACACGGTATCGCCCGTACGATGACTGTCGCGCCCTATCTCATGCTCCTCTTTCTTTAGCTAGCTCGGTTGTCTACCTGTATCCATCGTCTTTGACGTTGATTCCCATTTTTCTCTTGTCTCTTCTTCAACAACCCGCTTGCTCGGTCATTCTGACACAGGTTCGCAGTTCTCAGAAACTCTCACTGCTTCTCACTGCGGCCGTCCTCTCACGACTGATGTTGAGTTCGAGATCTCGTGGAGTTTGGCCTTTGATGCTGCCGTTGGCATGAATTGGATTGCCGCACGACGTGCCGTCGGGGAGGCAGGAGACACACTCACTGTTGAACCCTATTCATGTTCTACGTCTGGTGATCATGCCTTGCGAGGTTATCCTTCCTTTTTTAAAAAGTTTCTTGGGTATCTGCTCACGTCGCTTTGTCCTGCTAGACACTTCGTGTATCTTTAGTGGTGACTTCGATCATATTCAGTCTGTTCAGTCTGATATGTTTGATTCATGTCAGTCAACATCCCTCGGCAGGGCAGTTTTGTCGTCTCGTCAACGCTCTGAGTCTGTCATCCATGACATCTTTTTTGGGTCGTTTCATTCGGGTATCCGTCTCAGTCCTTCGCCTGAAGTTACACTGCTTACAAGGGCGTGTCTTTCGCACGGTTTAGAATTCGGTAAGTCTTGTTTGTTGACTGAACTACGCAAAATGATTTACTGCTGTCCATGGCAAATGCGTGATCTCGGGTGGCCGTTTTAAGCATTGTAATGACACTACTTGCTGTGAGATTGCTGCAGGTTTAGTTCGCATTCTGATTTAGTTGCTTACTTATTGGACGCGTTGACTCGTCTGCGGATGTTTGTGCAATATCAGGCGGTCATCTGTGGACCATTGCGCTGAGCATCTGCAGTGATCTAGAGCGTGCAAATTGCCTTACAGGTGAGAGGCTATTTGTATATTGAATATCTTTCGCAATCGAGGCGTGTATGAGAGTGTGTAAGTCATCGCAATCGTTGGAGCCGGAGCATATGTCGAAACCTTTTTTGGAGGCCATAGCGTCTTGGCATGGTTTATGCTTTGTGGGGACAAAGGATCGATCGATCATCGATCAGTACTCAGTTGTTGGCAGAACTTGGGAACCGGTCTGGAAAAATTGAACGTTGTGCCTGGTACCCTGGTTCACGGTAGAACCCACGCAAATGGAGGGTGAACTCCACTGGCACAGTATCCGAGAGTCACGGAGATGCAAGATCTGATTCCTGGATCCTCTCTACAAGTGGCTTGCCTTCCCTTGTATGTGTCTAATCGAAGCCTATCTGATCATCTCACTCTTCTGATTAATTGTGGTACAGAGTTGTACATTGTCCGCCATCCGGCCATAATCGAACCCACAATGATAAATACCACGACTGATCCTCGACCAAATGTGTCCTCCCTGCAGACCACTCGGCAAGTATGTCCCTACACAGTACTGCTAGTTGGTACATGTACACGCTCCTGGAAGACAATCGAACTCATGCCAGTTTCGTCGTCGAAGTCGGCTACAAGCTCAGCGTGATGTTCTCGAACGCTAAGGATGAGGCGTGGTCCCAGAATAGACATCTGCACGCCAAATAAAATATGATATGCGCTATAGAGTATCTGAGCTCCCATAGACTTCGAATTCTACAGAAATGATGGGCAGTCAGTAGAAGCAGATGTCAGCAACAGGTCGGCTCACCACAAGCTTTGGAACGATAACAAGTTGGAAGCAAGAGACACAAAGAAAGCTAGCACGCGCGGAACTATAACGCTACCAGTCAACGTTCAATATCGACATCCAGAACCGTTGACCATGGTTCAATTTATTTTCCGTGATTTATGTGTAAGTCCGAGTCCGAATTTCTTGTGAGGACCGATAGTCCAGGCCAGACCAGCCAGAGTCTAAGGAAAGTTTTAGCCAGCAAGAAAAAAATCCCTACAAATTCTGGCTAATTGGCCGGCGCAAAACAAACGCTTGAGGCCATTTAGCATGTTGGCAGAACTTACTACTAGGACCACTCTGGAAAAAGTGAACATTGTACCTGGTGCCTTGGTCCTTACGCAACGCCGTCATCGAACGGTGTACTCGGGCATCTAGGGCTCAGTTCGCGGGCTCAGCCCAGCTGAGTTATCGCTTAATGTTCGGCAGATACACGGCATCTATCAACACCCACAAATAATGCGCACTCCGTCCTGTTGATCATGATGCAAGTTGTTCGGTATAGGAGAAACCATCGCTAGCGGCCCAAGTAAGTTTTGTTTGAATAGCGGGAACGTGAGCTGATATATATATTCAGCTGCCATGAGCAATGCATCAGAATCAGACAGATAATCGTCATCAAGGTCATCATCGTTGGCAAGCTCATCATTGTCGTCCAGCACAGCCGCGAGTCTCATGAGGAGTTGGGCTTGCCCTGCGAGATGTGCTTGAAGTTCAGCGCTGCAGCCTGTGTTGGTTCCCCGACTCCCACGTTAGTGGAGGAGGGCTTTGTCGAACACAAACGAATTGCCATGCGTCAGCCGATGTGCAAAGCTGTGCACTTGTGCAGAATCTTAACTTTATTCTCATCTGCTGAGTGCTCTACAGTTTTCGGCAAATACTCACCATCATACTTTTGTCAGTAGCTGAGCGCTGAGTCTTCTTACATGGATCTCACCGCTCTCGGACATCCAAATCTGCGCGACGGCAGTTCTACATCTGTTTGTTTTTTTCGGTTTCACTGCGATAAGGAAATTCTTGAAGCAGTTGAATAGGTTGGTCCTTGGCTCATTCAATGTCATCTTCAGCCTGGTCCTTTATTTGTGAGACACTACAGACTTCAAAGCACGTCAATATATATCCTCAACTTGAAATACGATGACACGTTGCTGTGCATGTCATTTTGAGAACGAGCAGGCCGGAATCAGGAGTCGGGTACTGGTGCGCAAGCACCGTTACGATACCATACTTGCCAGTGAGCTTGAAGCTTGAATTCACGCATTACATCGTAGCGACATCGGCATGCTCTCGGCAGAGTTGTGGACCTTTTAAAAATGTCGAAGTTTGACAGGTAAACTCAGCTGGGCTGAGCCCTAGAATCTGAGGTGCACAAACGGGGATCTGATTAATGATTAATGATTCCCGGATCCTCTCTACAAGTACCTGTAGGGCTCACCTTCCCTTATTTGTGTCTAATCGAAGCCTATCTAATCATTTCACTCTTATGGTACAGAGTTGTACATCGTCCGCCATCCGGCCATAATCGAACTCTAACCAAGCCCTCCTCCATAAAGAACAACTTCCCACCATCGATCATGGTTGCTCTCATTCTCCTCGTGATTATCCTGCGTAGCTTTTGTAAGGAGTGCCACTCCGCTGGCTACGGAATTCCCTTTACCGCCGGCTATGGAAAATCCCTTGTTGCGATTTGAATTGGTTTCCTGTTGGAACTTGGTTTGCGCACACAAAAAAACTCTGCTGGCTATGAAGTTTCCTTTGTACCGCTATAGGCACTGACTTAGATATAAAAGCATGTCCTTACTTTTCGTGTCTTTAGTGAATTAACTGCCCATCATTCCCCGTCGAACTTGTAACCAGCCTTACAGTGTACGCCTTATCTAGCCTATCTGATCATCTCACTCTTCTGATTAATTGTGGTACAGAGTTGAACATTGTCCGCCATAATCGAACTCATAAGGTGGCCCATGTCGAAGACCCTTACCTCACAAGCACAAGAGGCCAGCGGCGCCAGTTGTACTACGAAGACTCTGATCTCGAGGCTATCGAACTTTGGCTTTGACTAACTTCTCTAATCATTAAATAATGCCAGCCCACCGCTTTGGCGTGAAATCTGTACGATTTATTTCGTGATTTCATTAAACTCTTCCAGAGCATTAATGATCAAGGACGGGTCACGGGTCAAGCTATGAGCTGATATTCAAACGTGGACCGCCGTCAGGCCATCAGCAGAATCCATATCTTGTTCAATCACATGTATTAGAATGATACCTGAGATCTGGTGTATGTAACTGCTACAGTACGCAATTCAAAAAAAGCTCAATACTCAATAATATATCTCATTACAACCCACTACCATGCACATTCAATCATAATCACAACACACCCACCATCGTGGTGCATACCCGATCAACTGTGTCATGATATCCATCTGTTCTTGTGTCGGACGCTCTTTGAACGAGTCGTCTTGCTCAGAACACACAGTTAACACCGGAACGGTGTCAATTTGAACGGCCCTAATCTCGTCATCGCCGGATTTGAAGTATTTAGCCATGAACGCTTCGAACCACAGAGGAGGCACCTCGCCATCCTTGGGATTGAAACAAAATTTGAAATCGAACGACCAGACGCCCGATCGAGCTGAGATGAACTCGCGTGCCCGCAACATGGCGTCACGCTCGTAGCATCTGTGATCGCGTTCGGGCAACACTTCTGGACATTCTTTCTCCGCGAAACGGATTAGCAAGTCGTTGGGGATTGCATATCCATAGTACTGGATATAAGGACGACCTATGATCGGATTGATGTGGGACTGCTTCGGTGGACGGACGAGTTTGAATGGTTCGGGTTGTTGTCTGACGACGGAAGTCTCGATTTCTGGAGCTGTAGTGGTCTCCGAGTCGTTAGAGCGACAGTCATGATGATGACTCGGAGAGGAGACATTCGTCGTCGCGGCTTTGAACAACTTGGAAAGATAAGAAGGCATCTTCGTTATAGGGAGGCAATGGCAAGTCTCTCCAGCCTTATATAAGGTGCAGAACAAAAGAAGTTGAAGTGGCGCGTTGCACTTGTGGTTGTCCAAATTGTGGAACAGCGAATTATGGACAAAAGGCCACAGCTAACAATGTGGTAATCCAACTAGTAGGGATGCAATATGTTAGAGCAGTGCGACGACCATTAGTGGACTCTCACCAAAACCCACAGTTGTTTTGCAGTGCTTGTCTAAGATCATAGTCAATACATGAACCGGTGTACCTACGCTGAACCATACCTTTGCGCACTTGACGGCGAAAATCCCCCTTGGGCATGCTGCACAACCTCGCTTTATGATGGTTTTCGAAGCACGTCCTCAACTGTGGCAAAATTAACTGTAGCACTTGAATGGACGTGATGAGATAGACTCTACATGCTTAAACACTCACTCGAAGAACTCTCGATTTCAGTCGAGGTGTGATGGCGGATATGTTCATTCTATACAACACACAGACACGCCTGAAACCAATAATCTCCCGAGGAGAATGTTTGTTGACATGTGGACATTGTATTTCTGTTTAAAAGGTGTGAGATGGTTTGTACGAGTCAAGAAACGTTATGTATTTGCGATGCAGACAGTACTAGTATTAGCACATGGCGATAAAGAAACATGGTAAAACAAACAAGAGGTTTGGCCGTGTTAATAAATTACCATGGCAGATAGGAGAACAGGGATGAACGGGATAGGAGAAACAACCAAAAGATGGAGATGGACGATGAAATATATAGGTGCATCCAGCGGATGACTGGCTTGATTCACAAAAGTGACAAGGAGTTGATGATGCTTCTCCGGCAGGGCTAGTGAACAACAGATAAGAAATCATTATGGACGTAAATTCAACAGAAGGTCATGATCCAACCGTAAATGAGAAAATGAGGACTGTAAAAATAGATAGCAATGACAATTTGCCAATGTTGAATCATGATACCCAATACTGATGAATCCATGCCTTGCGGATAATATCAAAAACCGACAACAAGTGGATAATTTGCAGCGCCGTCGTCCAGCCGGGTCGAGTGGTAGATACAAGGGAGTCTGTTCTTCATGTTGATACAACAGGGATTCCGCATGATTGATGAAAAAGAATGCGACATGGAAATTGTGTTAGACGTGAAGGAGCCAGCAGATGGAGATAGGAAAGATAAATCAAGTGCTTGCGAGGTCGATACTAGCACCGAGGACGCCGCCTCTGTCATGATGGATGTCGGTGAAACCGCTGACGGTGCCATGAGTGCCCTGGTAGTGGTGCCGCTGCTGCTCTTCTTCAAAAAGCTTTCTGCCGACATCCGCACGCAGGTTAGCACTCGGACCAGATTTGAGAGATACTGCTGCACGCGGCGCGGCTGTAAAGGCAGGGGAGGGAGAAACATTGATAAAGTCATTGAGATTGAATGGGACATTCCCCGGAGTGGGTGGGGCGTGAAGGCTGCTTGATGGCGAACCCGAATAACCGTTCGAAGTATCACTGCGCCTAGAAGGTGAAGGTGGAGATGGTAACAGTGATGAGGATTCAGCACTCAAAGTTGGAGTAGGTGGAATAATCGTTTGCTCTAAAGATGGCGCAGGCGCGAGAGATCCAGGGGAAGCGACATCCAATCGCAATGGCTGGCTCAAAGATTGCGTACTATCTTGGCTAGAAGGTAAAGTCTCTGAGGTAAGGCTGCATTCTGATCTCAGCGAGCTTCTAGTATCCTGGCCTGGAAAAAGGATCTTTCCCTTAGTAAGGAGAGATGCTGAACCGCTTCCAAGGGCTCTGTAGGCTGCAAAATCTTGGGTATCCCTGTCCCGGGTGGTTGTAGGGCGTGCGGGCGACGGCGATGTATGTAGATAAAGCATGAGGTTAGCAGCCTCCTCGTCATTTGTGTGAGGTGTGGAGTAGATGTTGTCACCCGAGTTACGGGGTGGGGTAGCTGCCCGAGGCATGCTAAATGATGACTCGGTTGATGGCAGCAGCGAAGTTGCTGCTGTCGTTGTGCGAGCAGAACTTTGTGCATATTGCGACAAAGACTGGAATGAGCTCGCGTCAGACGCGGTAGAGAGCGTGGACCGCGGAGATGACACGCTAGCCACGGAAGGACGCGACTGGAAAAGCGATGTCAAAGTGGCCACAGCCTGCCTCTCTACATCCGCCGAGTCCGCCACGGACGCCTTCTGCTTGCCCTTGTCGCCCCGTTTGGGTTTGGACCGAGTGGTATCCTCCTTGCGGCTACGGGACTGTGCACGGGTGCTCTCTGCTATGCTGCGTACGGCAGAGGCACGGTCCGATCCTCGGGACCGAGATCCGGCAGTCGAGCGGGCGGCTGCCTGGACAGGAGGATCTGTTGAGTTGCGAACTGTTCGAGCTTGTTTCGATGGAGGAGGTCCGAGAAGGGTGGTAAACAGGCTCTGAGTCGCGTTGGGACTGGAACCTGTCACAGTCGTGGGATAGTGGGAACGAGGAACGGATAGGGCAGAAGTCGCAGATACGGCGGGAGGAGCCATAGCTCCACGCCTTGCGACTGTGCCTTGTGTGGCGGGATTGTTGTAATAGTTATTGCCGGTGGTGGCCTTGCGCTTGGTGCCGATCAGGCGCGGTGGAGCAGCAGCCAGGGCACGGGTTTTCGCCTCGAGGTCGATCAGTTTGACATGAGGGATATTATGGGTGGCCTTGTATGAGGCATACGAGAGACGGGCGCGAAGATTGCGCGTCACCTAGGAGAGGAAGAGAGGAGTATGTTAGTATTCTCTTATTATATCATGACCGCGCCCCACACACAGCAATCTCAGCGGGGGATCCGGTATACGAGCAGTACAGAATAAACGATACTCTGAATGCCCTTCTATATCGTTGGCGCGAATGGCCGCCTGCCAACGCGTCCCGCGAAGTGCTCAGTCTGGAATGAAATAACTCACCATCGAAAGCTCCGTACTCGCCATGACTTTCTGGATAGCTTTCAGCCTATCCTCCTTCTCTATTGGATCCACATCCATCGATGTAGAAGGGCTGTAGGGCTGTAGGTAGGTCGTTGGCGGGGACGCTGAGGTCACCGAAGACGACGGAGTCACCATAAGGAGCGCGTCGCTGGGAGTTTCTAGTGATTATATACAGAATAAAGCACAATATATCACAGTGACAGCGTTTGTCTGTCAGATGTAGGACCTGGGGACCAAGAGAGGAAACTGGTCGCTGTGTGGGACGTCGGGGAGCGCGTTAAGGAATGGGGCACGCGCGACGACGCGCTAGTCTTATTCATCCGAATTCCCACGGGTCGATTTATCCGCACCCGCCGGTTTGTGCCTGTTTTTACCCGCAAATAGCTAATAATGGTTCAGAGTTCACAGAGAAATATTTATCGCGTTTCAACGAAAAAGTCAACGTTTTTATCTACACTTTCCTTTACGTTGGTCGGGAGCGTGTAGTGAGTTGAATAGAAACCATATGGTTGGTTTAAGTGGGTTATGTTCGATCGGTGGGGATCGGCCGGTTGCACGGCATGAGATTGAGATAACAGGATACAAATAGGTCGACGGCAAGATAACCGGAGTTCACGTGAGTCTAAAAGACATCTCGCGAGAATAGTTGGTTAGCCCAGCTGACAGTTATGAGCCTCGATCAGATGAGCATATGATCTATGAAGACCCATTTAGTTTATATCTTCCGACAAAAGGCACTACGACCATTCCTACCTTGGACAATGCTCCTTCACTCCTTGTTAACTTCTGAGTCGTACGCGACGCCACCATTTATTTCTTCCCAATACCATCTTGGAAGAAATCCCACGCGGCGTTCCCCTCCTTCGACGTCCCTGACGTTCACATCGTCTAGCAAAACAACAGAGACCCCTATCTTTGGCGTGAATTTGATACGCCAGACATTATCCCTTGAGCCTCCTCTGACGGTGTTCGTGAGGAAAGTTATAAATTGGTCTCCCCATGCTAGACAGATATTGGGATCCCACGCGCCAGGCTTTCCCCGAACCAGACGAGGTATCTGTACAGTCTGAAAGACTTGCGTAGTCGTCAAGTGTCCTGAGGGCTTCCTAAACCCAACAAAGATCTCCTATAATGCGATGTGATTAGAGGTCCTGTTTCAGTGTCATTATGCATACCGGAACTCCTAGCAAAAATGACTGGAAATAGAACTTCAAAAGCTTTCTGTCGCATAGTCTGAGGAACTATAGGCGTCTGAAACGCAGATGATACTTACTTTTCAAACCTGGCTTCGTCTTGTGCGCCACGTATTGATAGTGAAGTTTTGAGTTCCACGAAGTTGTCAGTATTTCCGGTATATCCTCCTGTAACCAAATAACGTCTCCTATCTATTGATGCAAATTGACACATACCTCGAACGCAGTCTACTTCTCCACCAATGATGATCCGTGTATCACCCAACTTGGTCTTAACAACACTGCACCACTGAACATTGGTATCAACATCGCCGCCCCAGCCAACAGCGCCCGAGGAACCAGAGGAGGAACCAGAGGCATGTTGATTACGTTCGTTCGGAGTTGATGATGTGCAATACGATTCAAATGAATATCCATAGTAAGATTGGAGTCGGTGCCGAGGTTCCATGTCGTTCCTTCCTCGACATGAGCAAGACACGCATGTAAGACGGGGAAAGGCTTCACTTTTCCTTTAGTCTTGCATCTGAGAGATGCTCCTCAAAGTACATAGTACCATCAACACACATCACGTTAAGCTCCCAAGCATCTCGCTCTTCGTAAGGTGCTGTCAATATTCTCCCTCACCAAAAGCATTCCTCAGGTAAACAAGCATCATACAGTGAATGAGATGACATCTCACTTGGTGATAACCCCTCTCCAGCTTATCACTCCAATCTCGGGATTTTGCCCATTGAGGGTTGTCTTGAACCGTGACCACGCGCTCAACAAACCATCAATGCGTCCACGTTCTTCTGGACGCCGTGTCCAATTTTTGTAGCCGTGATTGAGATCTGCACCATGCGGTGGATTGACGAAATAGCGCAATGCAGAGTCGTCAAATTGTAGAACGCGAGAGGGTGAATACGAAAACGTGATAAGTTGACTAGGGCGCTGAAACGCGGGTGAATGTGAAACTGGATGTGAAAGGCTTGGGAAGGCAAGAGCATCATCGCCTTCGACTTTGGCTCTAGCCACCTTCCCGGTTGGTGAGAGATCATCCTCTGCAGACCGCTTAAGACCCATTATATTTGTTATTAGTACTTACTGGTTGTAGGTGGTGGTCAAGGATGCGGCAGGTAGTTTGTTTATTTCAGAAGCTTTTGCCAAACAACTGAGCTTAACAGGCCAGCTCCGAGTCGTGCCCACTGGCAAGCATAAACATTCTCATTTGGCAGCAACAGGTGTAAGGTGCATTTTGCCCTAATCATCACGCAAGTTAGGCTCATCAAATGGCTCATATCCGTTTCGTGCCGTGAAAGTAATAAGGAGGCAACGTGCTGAACAGCCGTCTTCAATTAATTTGAGAACACTACCTTGACCGTCGTGGCCGAGTCTGATGCCTCGTGGAATTTTTACAGTTTGCATGCACATGGGCCTGGGCCCTGCTGTGAGCTTCGATTTTATTCATTGTCTCCAATACCAGCAGATGGTGGTTCATTGAATGAAGTCCGTTTCGATGATTGTGAGGAATTACCTAAACGTCTGAATCAGTCAAGGGTTGGTTCTACTAGCCTGGGATATCCTGATTCACGCCCATGACACATTTTACCTACAATTAATAGTAGGTCTAAACCCTGGTGGGAACCGTGAGAGTCTAGACGCCGACCTTTTAGCTATATCGTAACCGTTGTTCGTTGGAGCTCAATGATTGGAGGAAGACTCGACCGAATCTTGTCATCCAATTGACAAACAGGTTTGCAGAGCTCTAGCTTCACTCAGGCTGGCAGCCCTGAGGCTAGCTTGTGCAGGTAAGTGTGATTCACGAATCGCGCTCAGTACCAACTTAATGCCTCCTTGAGTTACTCCTTTGGCATTGAGACGTGTCAATTTAACATTTACCCGAGCCTCGCCGAGTCCAACTTGAGCTGTTCAATCTTGTTGTCGCATCATTACTAGTCCAGCAGCAATGGGGCCCCGGCATTTCCTATTACCAAAACTTATCATCCGTGATCCGAATTATGGCTTGCATCTTCGGCGATCTGGCAGGACGGGTGCACACGTAACTCTAGCGTCGACGAAACATGCCGCATCAGTCACCAAACACCGCTCTGTCCTTACTACTCCAAACACGAAGTGACTGCGTGTCCGGGTCGAGGTGCCGTGGGTTATTAGCATAAACCTATGCTGTCATAAGTACTAACTCTACTTCTTCTACCCCTTCAGATTTTCTCCCTCTGTACACTATTAAGCACTCACGATTCTCATCATGATTTTCTGTTAGTACTCGCTGCCTGCTCCTTTGCCCAGTCACTAACGACCTGACTGATAGTTACGAAGAAGCCTAAATCATCTGCTCTCCCTCCCGGATGGCCATCGCCATTCCACAACAAGTGCAGCCAACGAGACTGCCACTACGCCAATAACCCGCAAACCGTCAAAGGTGTCTACCAATGTCGCGGTGTCCCCGGAGGTTTCTACTGCGAAGGCACATACAAGATTGCATCCACCCGAGCACGCGAGACAGAGCACTATCTGCAAGAGATGACCATGGCTCGTAGATCAGCTGAAGAGGAACAGAGGAAACGCAAGATGTCAGAGATGAGGCGGAGTGAGAGGGGACCCGAGCTCGGCGTGCGACGGGGAGGGACGAACATGTCTGACAGGAGAATAACAGACGAACGGGGTCGCCGACCTGATTATGGGCAAGCTCCTCGCGTTACGAGAGGCACGGAAAATCGCAGACCGCAAACGGGTGTACCATGCTCAAGTCACCGCCCTTCACAATCCGAAATAGAGTCTGAGTACAGGACTGACCAAATTATGATGCATCTCTATCCCGAACGAGAGATCCGACCAAGATGGTGAGCGATACGCTAGTCCATTAGAATCGATGCTTATCAACTCTTAGGATATGACGAACGCACTGCACAAGTCTCGCATTTTATGTATTTCTAGGCCCTTTAGAGCCAACTTGATGATAATAATGATTCCTGGCACGATATTACCTACATGTCCTATCAGGACTACGCATATTGTATTTTACACTTACTCCGTGTCATGTATAGTTGATGAACCACAGATAAACTAAATGCCTATTCAAGATGCACGCTGGACTAGTGCTACTACCTTTTGTGATCTAGGCGTGATCAAAATTGGGAAAGTTCTTGAGTGGGACTCCTATGTACGTGATGGCACTGGCAAATACCGATCGAGGTCTAGGGATGCATATGCACGTCAATCCAAACTCGTCTCGTAACAAGCTTCTTCACGTCAAAAATTTCAACGAGAACGGATACGCATCGCACATGGCAATCCAAACTGATTGACGAGGTACTCGTTCCAACATAGCCCCTGACCTGACTCTTGTTCTTGTTGGAATATTTCAGCTGAAATACTGTCTTCAAATCCACATTGTTGCTGCCATCGTTCTACATCAGAAAGTAGTATTCGAACGACCTCCCTTAATATAACCTTCAGGTATGAATACAAAGAGTTCAGGGTTATGGTAACATGTCGATACGTACATCCATTTATCGTGTATCATACCGTCATCCTGTCAAAGGCATGCCTCGGGATTCGAGGAAACTTATGTTATCAAAGACAATAGAAGTCTAATCATCCAACGGCATGGCATTTACGGATTACACCGAAGACGTTCTTATCGATGAGGGGATGCACCCACGGCTGTCTTGACTGATCTCTGTTTGACCTTGGTTTTTTCCCTTCAATTAACACATATGGCCATTACCATGGATATCATGAGAGTTGATACCGCTGCAAGATGATGATATGTTGCTACAGAGATATCAGCGAGATGAACTATGTACACTACTAGGTAGATACGATGCGAATAGTTTCATCGCCATCAACATTTTGCTGTAGAGTTACCATGTAAAACATGTGAAAAACACACATACCTGTGTAAGGCTAATGATGAGTTTGACGGGGCTCATAAATGACGAGCAGTTGATTGACTAAAGATACGGAAAGCAAGGACATTTTTATATCCAAGTGAGTGGCTCATCAGAGCGGTACAAAGGGAATTCTATCGTCAGTGAAGCTAGTGAAGCGGCATTCCTCACCCTTGCGTATGTTTGTACCTGTTTCAGATATTTGATGTGCTGTGCCCATCTCAGACGCCAACAATAACAGTATCCAGCTGTCCAAAGGCCAGGTCCTGATAACTACAGTACGCTCTGGTTCATCTGCTACCGATCGCCCGATAAACGGCGGGAGCAAATAAATACCTCCGCGGAACCATTTTATGACAAGACTTGCATGTGACATCATGCATCATGCCTGATCATATAAATCGAGCGGAAGGGAATGTTTAAATGCGGCGATTCTCGCCTTTGCAGCCGAATTTCCTTTGTGTGGAATAGCTAAAATATCATGCATGTCATGGACCGTCATCTGGGGACTGGAGGCCCCGATAGGAAAGCATGGCTTGGAGATACGATGTTTCATGCACCGCTTTTGTATGTCTGAAGATCTGTTGAGTCGAGGCCAATGTATTCATGGACAAACGAGAAGCTCCTTTGGGTTGATATCTTGATGACCAACATCCATCTTCCGGAAAAAGTATCTCAACATGGTGGAGATTACCTATAGCTATGATTCAACGATATTAATATAAATGTTATTCCAATTATTAGATCTGCACGAACCGTATTTTTAGTCCCATTCTACGTGTCTCAACCAATGAGCCCCTATGTCAGTGATAGGAAGTCTAGGTCAGATGGTAGACGAAGACCTGGAGTATTTTCTGTCTTCTCTTGACCTACCCCTGGACAAAGAAGGAGAACACGAGGAGCAAGCACGATGGAGTGACTGATCCAACATGAATACAAATATGGCTCAAGTCGCTGTCAAAGAATGAAATACATGCACTGTATCACGAGCCACGTCCGCAAAGGACGCGTCTCGGTCACCCAACTTTAAATATTGAAGTCTAGAATAATTGATCAGTGAACAAAAGAAGGAAGCAACATAGACGAATTACACACCCGATAGAGCTGATAGATCCTTCAGTATAGTAACAGCGTGGATCAGGCAGTAGTTCATCCAGCATCCGAAAAGCATAGAGTACAAGTAGAGGCATTTTGAATTTGAGCTATGATATAACCTCATGTACGCACTGAAAACAAGTTGAGCTATAACAAACGGAATAACAATATATCATACAAACAACAAAGCTGCAATAAGTATTATCACTACAGCGCAAACGAATAAGGTCAACGAAGGAGAAAGCTAAAAGTCCGTACACGACGCGCCATCACCCATGGACCCTCTTGTTTGATGATTCGGCTTCACCGAGCGATCTCCTGCGCTTGCCCCTTCCTATGTACGAGGGCGGTACAATGAAATATTTTTCAATAGTAGGCCTTTGAGATCTCGATGGCTGAATCGAGTACGGTCCTATCGTGGGACTCGTTGGATTGGAATGTACGAGAGTTTCGATGGTCATACTAGATGCTCCTACATCTTTTGGTGGTTTCTTTTTGTACTAGACGATATTAGCTACAGCGCCTGAGATTCACGAAAGAAGACGCACGGTTTCGAGTTCAGGTTTGCCACGCCACTTTGCAATTGCTTCACAGAAGCGCAGGGCTGCCCTTTCAACAGGCTCAGCAGGGTAATGCCACGCCAGATCCTCCATGTGGGTAGATAGATCCGGCGTCAAAGACGGTATCGTATAGAACTAGGCCAAATGGAGTGTTAAAGATCTTGTGAAATACTTTGTCAAGACAAAGATCTCACCCTTCTGAGGCGCTCATCCATTTCAGCTTCAAATTCAGCTTCGGCGCCCTCTCTTCGAATGGGCGTCCCGTTTCGGGCAGCTCGCAATGCCGGAAACATGATTCTTGTCGCTTCTTTGAGACTAGGTAAATCGTCTGGTTCAAACCATGCGAATGCAGAGTCTGCGTCGTCCGATGAATCGACTTGACCCAACCCATCGTCAGTGATGCCCAAGCCAACTGATAGAAGGCATTCAACAGCCTCCAGACCCCACCACCCTCCAGTAAGATAACCTTCTAGAGTGGCACGGGAAAGTAAGCCCGCGAGAAGCATATACCATTCTCGCGAAGGCCGTAAAGGAGGTGCAGAGGGCGACTCGGTGGTTTGAGATCTTCGGGATGAGGGCCGAGGCGAAGTCGGATATTGAGCGGACATTTCGGAACCCCGTTGCCAGTCGCCTTCATACTCATCATCGCCAAGCTCTTCTCCAAGCTCCGTTGCGACAAGGGCAGAAAGCCTTAAAAAGCGCGGAATAAGCTCTGACAGCCGAGTGTTCCCAGCGCCAGCACCCGACTGTTCCTCTTCAGAATCAGTCATGAACCACTTCGCCTTCCGGCGCAATACGCTGCCATCCACACCCGGCTGAGCCAAGCCCGATCCAACACCGGGACCATCTTGCCAACCAGCAATACCACCTCCACTACCACCCATACTTCCACCCGAGCCAACTAGTCCCCCTTCCCAATCTCCAAAGCTTCTGGTGCCCATTGCAGTAGGTGGTGGGCGTGCTCGGCCAGATCCGCCCGGTGCTTTGACAGAATGTTTGGCTTCAACGCATATGTCGCATCCAGTATGAAGATGTCGTGGGCACCGCAAGCCAGGGGGTGAATTGGCGGTGGAGGGATCGGCGCCCTGCATGTACATAGTGCATACACGGCTACTAGGCATGAACTTTGACCTTCGGTTCTTTAAGATAGCATCGTCAATAATAGATACTTTTGATTTCAGAACTGGGAACTCACACGAGACTGCATCATTTGTGGTGCCTGCATTGGAGAAGAAGGTGCACGAAAGTCACCCATGGGAATAAGAGATGTCTGAGAAAGTGCTGCAGCTGATACCTGCGAAAGCAAGACGACTGATGGGGGAAGGCTGCCAGTAGTTCCTTGTGCAGAGGACGTGCTACTGCCCGTCCCAGATACTGGTGAGGCCTTCTGCATTGCAGGAGAGTTTCCTGGACTTCGACCATTTGAAGACGCTTGGTCTGAATTATTGGAAACAATGATTGGTGGAGGATGGTGATGATGTCGGTATGCAGGGGGAGGGGCTTGACGCGCAAATAAATCATTGATGACAGTCCCCAACGCTAACCGTAAACGAACACCATTCGGAAGAGTGTGCGGGTGGTTGGATGTTGCACGATGAGGTGACTGTTGTGATCCTGGACGCTGTGGGGATGTAGGTGGTGTATGGAGATCGTCATCGAGGATTGGGTGCACAGGGGGAGGCTGGTCGAGCATTGATGTGACGACCTTCTCGAGACCAATGGCACGGAGTCTTAGAGTCCTTGCCAGGGTCAAGTCCTGTCTCTGTCGACGATTGTCCTCATCCTCGTTATGAGGATGATTTGGACCACCCTCTCTGGCTTTGAGCATTTCACCATTTTCACCGTCACTTGACACTTCATCTTCTTCCTCGTATGACTCCGGGCGTTCACGGTAACGATAATTAGGCGAAGAAGGGCCTCCTGTTCGGTCGGTCATTCCGAGCTCAGCGCGGGCCTGGATAAATCGGGTTCGGCCATGAACCCATAACATATGATCTATTATGAGAGTTCGGGTAGATTTCTCCCTAGGAGGGATAGAGTGTAGATGATGTGCATGTTTATGAGCTGGAGCCTTGAAAGCTCGTAGACCGTTTGTTGGGTTTGAAGATGATGAAGATGATGCGAAGATGGGGGGCTGATATGATACTGTTGTCCTTGGAGGTTGTGGTATACTGAATGACGAGAAGTGCCCTTGATTCAAAATTGCGGAGGTTGAAGCGCTCAAGGATGAATAGGATGTCATGTCATGGATCATGACACTGTATATGCTGCAGGGAGTATTTTGATCCTATGTCGGCCGTTGTTCTTCTCTATAATCCCGAATAGCGTTCGTCAGACTTGGTTTGTCTTCGTGAGGAATCGGAACACCCCGGTATTGAATGATCACCTTCAATTTTCTGGTTACACACTCTCAATACCCCAATATCTGACAGCGTGGAAGGCGCAGTCCGTGGTCGTCAACTTCGTGGCTGAATAACTGGCACGATCGAATTTGACTTGCATTGAACGTTATTATTATTAGTGCACTGTTCACTGCCCTGGTCAAATCAGTTCAGCGCTCAGCGACTGAGGCATGTCGCAACAAGGTGAGTTCAACTACAGACACGGCTCCCGAGTGACTCATTATCATTAGCTCCCGGGCCCCGACCCAATCGAGTTATTTGGTACAGACGGAGCATAACTTCAAGTCCCCGTCCCCGTCATTGACATGGACACATCCGCCGGAGATCTCGGTATCGCATTGGTACAAGTTGCCATTTCCGTGGAGTTGGGCGTATCAAGTAACTCAAGCGCGCAAAAGCCATACTATGTCATTCAACTCACTAATCGACCAAACACAAAATCGTCTCGCGATTAATTCTTGTCAGCATCCAAATACTGTGCTTGATCGAACGCCACCGCTACTTCAGATCTCGCAGCTAGTCCCTCATCGGTAGATCATGGTACATGTGGTTGCACATATCAAATACGGAGAATGTGCGTTTTAGGCTATCATATACTAACTTATCTCAGGTCAGTGCGCCCAACCTTTCTGGAACTCAGGCTCCGCCTGGCTAGACCACAGTAATCAAACCACAGGGTCGGCGGTCTACAAGGAGTCAACATACGTTATCAAACTGCAGGGTTGGCAGTCTGCAATGAGTCAACACAAGCCATCAAACTGCAGGGTCGGCGGTCTGAAAAATGTCAATATAAGTTTGCTTGACATCGGCGAATATCCAGGCCCAGGTCAGAGTTCAGTCGACTCATCGTTTTTCTGATGAGACTGATTTTAGTTCTGGTTAAGTTATTCAAGCTATCTGAGCGCCTCCCAACATGAACATGAACATTAATAGTCCATATGTCATTCGCAGCCTAACTAGAAAGCCAGGCAGGGGCTCGGGTACCTTTTCTTTCATGAGGATTAGCTCGAAGACGCCATGATCCGCAGTGTCATGGTGTTGGATCAAGGGCTTATCTGATCGGTGTCCAACTTCAGACCGTTCGTGTCTTCCGAGGTCGGAGCCACAGCGGTCAAGATTGTCCATAGTGCACGTCAAATCAATGCGTCGAGAATGCGGCCTTCGAACTTATTGTCGACATTACCCCAGTGTCAGCACAGTGGCGAGAATATGCCGTTGCTTGACTTTACGACTTCATTAACAGTTGTTGTTGACATCATTTACATGATGATAAAAATCCTTTGAAAACCATTGGGCGCATGTAGTTTTTCGCCACACATTAGCGCTGAATAGCCTACCAAGCTCTATGTGCCAGTCAATGTCGACATCACCACTTGACACGCCGTCACTCATGGCAGGAGATCACCTTTAACACCGATGTCACCTACACATCGTCGCGGGAGCCTCAGGGGTACTCTAGCCTCAAGTCGGATCTCCGAGTCTTCCCTCATATGTAAGACTATAATCTGGAGAAAACAAGGTCCACTATCTCCAGCTCTCAGGGGGCAGTTTAACAGTCAGTCTGGTTCTGTGAACTGTCAATGTCGCACAAGACTAATTTTAACTCCGATATTCAAGGACAAGCTCAATCGCGGAGGCACTCAGGGGTATTTTAACCCAGCCTTTCTCATGTCGTACCTCTTCCCCAATGATATTTGTCGGGTTTGAAATCCCTTTTGTCATCGGACTTGATCCTGGAAAAAATTATACCGAGGTCGATTATACTGCGCTGTCTTACAATGTCTGACTAGACTAGTCGGTGACTAGTTGACTACTGGTCTCAGTTCGGCAGCATATGGCTCCGTCATCACTGCGGCAGAATACCGCGCCCGGAGAATCTCCAAAGCGCTCGCATCACCCGCCAACGGAGCATCCGAATTTCGAAAGAGATCGTCGCGTGCAATACTGTACCCTAGATGCCATAACACCTCAGTAGATTGGCTCCACAGCGCGCCCGTAGCGCTTAGCTGACATTTCTGTTCCATAGGACGCTACTACAACAAATACTGCGGCACCGCCAGCCTAAGCGTTTCAAGTAACCGTGATCTTGTCGATCTCGGACCTTGACTCTGTGCGTTCATAAGCTGTAGGCTATGATCAACGATACAAGCGCATATCACATTATTAGCGCAGCTACGGTAGTCAATTAATTATCGACGTTCCTACTCGGTTTACCTACAGCCAATATCTTGATTGACGATATGTGGGGCTGAGTTTCATCGACATAGCCTTGTCTCGCAAGTCGCCGCGGGCTTTTTGCTGCGACGCCCGCGATGGTCAAATATCCAAGTAAATTCCCAGTATGTATGTACACAGTGACAAAGTAGTGATGTAGGCCAACAACGCCACACGGATCGCGATTGTGCCTCGAAACAATGTTATCCGCCCAGACAAGGCTGTGTAACCTAGCACGCTATTTCGAAATTCTCCGTGTTGCGGAACGAGTCAACGGCGCTCACACACAGGTATGATCCAAGATGGCGTGTTTTCCATCTTGCGAAGAAGAGGGAAGTTCGTTTAGTCAAGTCGCGTCTTCGTCGGGGCAGTGTAAAAGCCGAGGGTATCCCGGGTCGTTCGTTTTGAACTTTGAACTTTGCCAGGCTGTTTGATCGGACGAGGCAGTGTTCATGATTAGCGCTAGTCAACTTGGGTAAGTAGGCATGTACAGCCCCGCATCTGTCTTGTCACTAAAATGAAAAAAAATTCTCGAGTTCGTGCTCGATGGAATTATGGCTCCGGTCACACAGCATCCGATGGACATCGCCATAATGAAGAGCTCGAACGAGATTGATCGTTGAAATTTTTAGTTCCATTGTATAAATATACGACATGATGATCAGACCGACAACCGCCGTATCTAGGATGACTACGCTACAAGGATGAGGATCACGGGGACAAATAATAAAGGTAGAGCGGGGGCAGGCAGACTACAATGATACTTAGGTACGATGACTAGCATACGAAGGTGCATCAATAACATCATAAATGACAAGACGAAAAAGCGAAAAGGGTAGTATAGCAAAATCTTTGGTCAAGCGAGAATCCGCAGGAGCGTCCCAGGAATATATGGTAAGCAGTCTTGGTGTTGAAATGTATGGGATGTAGATTAGACATATCAAGTCAATTATTAGAGGGGCTGCCGCGTATCGAGAAGGCGAGGATGGAAGAGCATTATACCATGACACTCATGCTGGTCCACCCATTTTCCTCCGTCTTGGGTACAGGGCCATGGTCAGTCTCTTGCTTTGCAGCATCGAGAATTCGTTGACAGTCAGCACCGCCCTCAGAACGCACTAAAGGAAACTCGATAAGCATTGTATCATGCATGAAGAAGACACAGCACTTACAATGTCTGTTCAGGGCATCCATTCGTGCAAAGGTCTTATTACAGCCATCGCACGTGAACGGGCGATAATTCGAATGAAGCTGTTCGTGTCGCTTGCAATCGTGCTGCCTTGCGAACCCTTTGCCGCATCCCGGCCATTTGCACTGGAATGGCCGCTCTTCATTGTGTGAACGCATATGACCTTAAATAGATACGTCAATATCACTTGCATCAGCCGATATTAAATTTAATTACCTTTCAGATTGAAACTCCTCGTAAACGTGCTGCCACACCCAGGCACTGGGCACAGGAAGTTGGCATCCTGCTTGCGGCGCCGGTGGCTGGCCCCAGCCGTGCGCTCACTGGTCACAGTTTGCTTTGTGACAGAGATCTGGCTCGCCATGGGTTGGGCAGGGTCTGGGCGAAGCATAGATGGACGTCCAGCGAGAGAGACATTGGGTAGATCGTCGTATCGTACACGCGGGCTGGCTGATGGACTGGGATACGGGCTTGGGCGGTTAGATGATAGTCCACTCCAGCTGCCGT
Organism: Suillus plorans; assembly: GCF_016647745.1. Taxonomy (NCBI): domain Eukaryota; kingdom Fungi; phylum Basidiomycota; class Agaricomycetes; order Boletales; family Suillaceae; genus Suillus; species Suillus plorans. The sequence continues at coordinate 68,610 of NW_024537397.1, forward strand.
CGTTCCCGCCTCGTGAGCCCGAGGATGCCCGACGGTTGTGCATGCGAATGGATTGCACGGTCTCTTGTGGGTAGAGATACTGACGGTTGATGAGATCCGTGTGGGATGAGGGAGGGAAGAGGAGGGGAGAGGAATGAGATATGTCTTCAGAACGTGAGAGACGGTTGTGGGTTGGGCGCGAGCCGCTGTCAGATTTGGACCTGCGCAGCGCTATGGCATCGGGAGTGAGATAGTTCATGTTGGATGGAGCGTTGGGATTCCCAAAGTTGAACTGCTGCTGCTGGGTATGAGGAGAGTTGCTGAACGATGTCTGGTTAGCACTGGTGCTGGATGGATGCTGCGATTGGTGTTGGTGCTGCGGAAGGACGTCGCTGAGGTTGACGGTGCCGTTGTCGTCAATAGCAGAACTGTTAAGGGCTCTGAGTTGTTCGTGGGTCATGAGAGAAGAGTCCCAGAATGTTGGACGTAAAGAAGATGAAGTGTCGGATTTACTACGAATGCGGGGGTTAGTACCCGGGAACAAGAAGCTGGTATTTGTAGGATCAGGATGGGGACCGAGACTGGACAGCCCCTGTGTATGAGAAGAGTGGCTGTGCGGGTATTGCTGTGTTCCCTGTTGTGACACCCCGAGTAATTGAGATCCTTCGGTATGCTGAATCTGTTGCTGATCCCAAGGGGGGGTCGCAGCCTGTTGCTGTGGCGCATTTTGCGTTGATCCTGTACGGACGTAAGACGCAAACAAAAATATAAAAGGCAAATAATGAATTCCCGAAATAAACAAGAATCATCACGGAGTCAACTTGCCTTGATGGAGAGTTTTCAGGGTAGATTGAAAAGGGACTGCTTGTGAAGCCGCTCCCCCGCCACTTATGGGGGTAGCAGGAACAATGTGCAATTGAGGGCCGCTGGAGGTAAAACCACCATCACCGTCCGGAGCATTGATCATTGGAGGATCCTGAGGGAATAATGAACGGGTGGCTGGACTGCTATCAGGGATTAGAAGTTGAGGGGGAGACTGGGGTTTTCTTGGGGGAGACATTGGACGATCGCCGGGAAGATTATGAAGCTGCCAATGGGGGGATTCAAAATGAAGATTTTCGAATGAATGAGCCATATCGAGACGTGGAGATGACGTGGGAATTTGAGGGTTTGAAGATACTGAAGAAGCACGACTGCGCGGTTCATCCCCTCCACCGTTGCTAGATGGAGAACTATGATCGAAAGCGTTTGGAGGACGGTTATCGAAAGGAGCGCGAGATACGGATAGTGAATTGTGATCAACTTCAGGGATGTATTCGCTTTGAAACATGAGCAAACCAGAAGAATTTGGTGGATCATACTCGGAGGGGTCATATTCGTCGCGAGAAGCTACATTGTTTGCATCTCTGTCAAAGAGACCACCAAAAGCCTCTGGACCATCTGGATCATAACTGAGTTCTGAATGACCAGAGTAGGGAGAGTTTTGATAGGATCCATTGTATGAGGGAGTATGGGGGAATGGAGGAGATAGATGACCGAACTCGTAAGATTCAAAAGGAGAATTTGCTGCTAGGTTCAAAGGCTTGTTTGAGGGACTGTTAGAGCGGTAATCGAGGTCGTTGAGATATGGGTTTGACTCTGAACGAAGTAGCGCCATCTGTTGTGAATGGTGTGGTGGTAGGGGATAAATTGAAGTAGAGAAGAATGATAGATCGGGATAACCGATTTGCTGTGCAGTAAAGACGCTGACTGTTTGTTTAAAAAGCCAGCAAAATATAATAACAAGATGAAGAAGGGATGAGGATAGGAATAAGAAAGATATTGACGCTTGTCAGAGGGGGAAGGTAGAGGTTTTGTGAGAATTCCAATAGATTTATTATTGGCATCAATAGTGCCTGGTCTTTTTAACCTCCGCTATACATGTATATCCGGCCGGAGTAATTATCCATAAATGGACAATCTGTTGCCGATGGGTATGTCGGCTTCATCCTGGATCCGGCCGACGTTACCGTAATAATTTGGAATTTATTGTTTATTTTCGGCAATATCCTTGCTCAACTGACGTTCCACTGAAGCCTACATACACCGACGAAGGCGGCCCCCCTTCATGGGCACCTCCAGAATTCTCCATTTAATCCCCATCATGTCACAATTCATCGACTCGGGAATTCCCGATTGGTTCATTCTTCATCAGGTTTGCGTTGCCGTCGCATCTTCTCTTACCTCTCTCGTTACCTATTCTCCATCTATCTCGCCAAGTCGCTCTCAAGATGCCGATCAACTTCGGTAATCATTAGCTTGTCCGCGCATGATGGTGCACCATTGCATGACCTTTCATCCTCCCCAAAAATTACATAAATGGCATACTAGGCACATCGAGCATGTGCAACCTGACATTCATATCGTCATTGAATAAATCTTTCTTTGATGCTCTTTACGTATCCTGTCGACTCACGTCCCCTCGAATCCGAAACGATGGAATACCTCTTGATTTTGATATATCGCGGTATTCATACCAAATCAAAGTCAATCAGTCATCCATTCCCAACCCCGAACTTACTACTAAATTAGGGGCACCCGGTAGGCCTGGAACTTCGTTGGACTTTGGCGAAATTCCGATAGCTGACAATGCAATGTCTTTAATCCTTACATGGGTTCCTCCCTCCAACACCTGCCTTGAAATCACCAGTCCACCAGCTCAGGATGACCCTCCCAGTCACCGATTCACACTACCATCACAGCCTAGCATCGCAAAGTCATTCTCCCTGTCGATCCTCCCCAAAAACTCCTTTTTCAGCCGTTGTCGGTTTGCAACCACATGGTCCTCGCCGTGGCAATGCCCTATATTATGAAATCTGCCATCGACGCTATCCATCCTTTTTGATCGAGCTACCCGCGAAAGTTACGCTCCCTCTTGAAGTCCGTTCCTGAATGCTTCTCCCGCAGCGCTCATCCAAACTCGATGCGGTATGTCAAAACACCTATAGAGTCCGCAGCGCATAATCTTACAACTCGTTTCTCTCGTTTCACACTCATGCTAATTCTCTTTCGGATACCACGATACTCGGGGGTTTACACGGTGCTCCCGATCGACGAGGTGAACGTGCACGGTCGTCGGAATGGAGAACTAGCAAATGCGGCTGCGGCATTGGGATCCCTGGCCTGGCTGCACGTTATGCATAGCCCCGTTCTATGACCCAAACGAGAAGCGGCCTGGTTTAATGAAATTCCTGTATATATACAGCAGTGTGGCATGCCCTGATCAGTATTGTATCGATGCACCGCCCCTTTCATCAACGATCGCGAGAACATCAGAGAACTTATGATCAGTTCGACACAATATCACTGCAAATAGGAATTTCTTTGTAGTGTACATCACGCGACCCAATTTCCGAGATACAATCTGATGCATTCACCATGTTTTGTGAGGCAGTGCGACCATGTCGCCTAAGTGGTAGGATCGACAAACAAAGCATTCTCTACCGTTCTACTGCGTAGTTGGGGTCATCCTGTCAAAAATGCGGACCTTGCCGCAATCAACAAGCAGGCCTTCGATCCCCGACGATTGTCGAGGATGATGGTTGCACAGGACAAACCAAGTAGGCCAAGTTACACAAACGGCCGGGAAGGACATCCGCTCCATCGTTACGCTCCATCGTTGCTAATCAAGCAGTCATTCCGATTCTACAAAACTAGTGTACGGGTATTTCAGCCCATGGCGACTCCCTCCTCGCAACCACCAGCGGTCACCCGGTACGATGTGTAATTCATAGTGTGCGAGCATTTAATGGAACTTATCGGTGGTGCCCTGAAACGTGCCTTGCGAGAATGTTGGCCACGCGTCGTTTCTTCAAGGGTAACTCTCATTCATATTGTGTTTCTGCATTCTGGACATGCTCGGTGCACCGCATGTGGTGCGCATTGTTATTTCGAACGTAGAACACGAGAAAAATCGATGCTACCGCCCGACGTTGCTGTGCACGCTGTAAGACGCTGTGCGAACCTCCAATTAGCGCCGGACCGGGATTTAAAAATGGTGCCGCAGGGGGGGTCGTTCTAGGTGAGAACGTAAGTTTTTGTGGCTTTCGAAGGAGAAGGCACACCCTCTATAATAATAATACTTGACCTGAACCATGGTCACCGTTCCGCTGATGGTGGAACCTCGGTACTGAGAAAACCCCAGATTCCAAACAATAAACGGGCAAGTTGAGTCAGCCTGGCGCAAGTCTGACTTGAGATATGCTGACAAGTCAAGAGTCAGCCGTGAGACGCGTAAGCCAGAGCTGACTCGAAAATGTTGCCAAGAACTAGTGGCATTCAGCGACACAGCCTTGATCAGAGATGGCACCTTGCCGCATCAGTGGAATAAACTTTGATTGAGAGCGTTCATTCGTTGCTGCGAATGCTACCATCGTTGAGTTACGGCTCCTGGCTTGTGGGAAAGAGTACGTGGCACAGGAATACCAGAGGCTGGTGCCCGAACCAACTTCAAGCCTGCGACCAAAATTATCTTCGTAGGACCGCCATCGTTTCACATTATCGGTGCCGTTAGCGTGCTAAAGCGAAGGTTCCCGGCACTAGACCTTTTCACACTGAAAGACAATAATAGTACTGACATCACTGGCCAGATTGACCGCTGTGTTACGACGCTCCATCGTTGCGATGTTGCAATGAGGCATAAGTCCTTCCGCCCCTGGAGATAGGAGATGCAGGCGGATGCGAATGCAGAAATGAGGAGACTACCGACGGAAAGAAGACGAATCGGATCAATTGAAAGATTTTCAGGAGAATCCCCCTTGCATTGCGCTAGAGGGCGCCACCATTTTATTACCTAGGTTGTCCGCAACAATTGCGCATTTTCTCCATACGTCCACATCCATGGTCGGTACAGCGGCATATCGCGAGGTGTAGGGAACCAAAAGCTCGAAGGAGCGCAAGGACGGATCATGATACAGCGATCCAGATCCCCACAGAGATGTGGATTTTCCGAAATTACAAACGACACTGTGAGAACAGTGAGAAGCTCAGCAAATGACGATCAACTGGGGTGTAAGTCATTGTTCCTGGCCGGGAATTTAGACTGTTAAATTAACTCGAACTTCTCCTGAGCGCTGAAAAGACCCTCTGTAATCACGAATTTGCGCTCGTCGTGATTAAACATAGCATATTCCGTTCACATGGGTTCATGAAGAGCGGTCGAACGCTGTCGAGCGAAATTTTCAGATAGAAGTCCAAAAAATTGCCGAAATTGTCTACCGACGATATGTCAATGTCATTTTTGAGCTAGTCCAGGACGACATGAACGGGCGCATTCCCCCCACCACAGCCACTGGTGGGCCGCTTGTCATCGATAAGCATAAGGTTGACATGAGGAGCGATTGACGCGCGTACCGCATGTACTCCATCATTTTGCGCTCGCGGGAAGCCTGGCAGCCTGTTTGAAAAACAGAGGCAATCACCGAGCTTGACACTCCATTAGCCTCGAGCAGATCGTCGTAACGCAAATTCAGAGTCCTCAGGTTTCATGTTCCTAGACCATGTTGAGAAGGCGACATTAGGTGCAGGCCTGCGTGCGAGGCTACGGCGTGATCAATAACCGTCGACGCGTAACCATGAATTCACTAGTAGGGCCGAAGAATATGTGCATGTTTAGTAAACACATAATGATCTGACAGGCTACAGCTTCTACCTGATGCTGATGCGGAGTATCTGTTTGAGTGAACTGGCAGTGAATCAATTGAATCAATTTCCCTCAGAGTCTGGCGAGTCGACACACGATCGAATCGCATCACTCATGAACGGATGATGGATGGATTGGCAATTTTGGTGGCAATCAAATTCATTGACAGTTTTCCACTTTCGACCAGACTAGGGTTAGGGTTAGGACAATAAACCAGCAAAGAAAAGGCCCACCCAGCCAGAGTGGCCGTGGTGGGACAGGAAAATATTGAGACAGTGCATGAGCCGAAGCTCACACAAACTGAAGGCACCCTCTGTGAGGACAAGGTCGCCGTGCTATGAAAGGTCCCTACAGCCCAAGAACCCGAGACATGAAGAGGTCCGTGCCATCAAGGTAAGTATGAAGAATTAGAGTCGCGAGTGGTCGACCTTTATACTAGGCGGCTAACTGCGCACGGACCATCGGGTGGTATTAGCCGAGGGTATATTATTTAGCGAGCGCCGACAGAAGAGGCAAGCTTCACTTCGGGGGTTTGCGTGATTTGAACTTCTCGAGCGTAAGCCCGGTGGCGGCGCTGAGCGCTGAGCAAAATAAAACGGCCCAGCATCATAGAATTTAAACCCATCGGCGGCGAGCCATTATGCGCGTATCGTTGTCCTAGTGGTGTTGCTAACTTATTCTGGAGTACTCAGAGCAGGTGCTACCAGTATCACAGCTAACACAGCCGAATTCGCCGTCGAAATTGTGAAAAGCATGCAACCTATTTCAGAATAACCAACAGTGGTGAGTAACCGACTCGGATTGACGCATTCAGGAATAAGGTCTGAGGATTATTATTCAGGATAGATTTTTCAGTTACGTGGTAGCCTTCAGTGTGCTGCGCGAGTGCGATTGGCTAGACGTTGGTCGTGTCAAGGATCACAGGGTGCCGCATGCTCCCTCCTCGGAGCCGGTAGCTATCTCGTCTAATATTGATATAAGGGTTGATTTTCGTGAGTATGCAATGTCTCAACGGGTGACATATTTCAACTCACTGTAACACTACATAACTTCTCGCGCTTACCGCTCGGTTGCCCTCTCACTAATGAAGGAGAATGAATTTACACAACTTGGGACAAGGACCATCCATTCTTTCGCAGACGAACTGCGGTATGTAAGTGCTTGATAATCATGCATGCACCTCCGATCATAGTGAGAGAGTTGATCCTTCGTTACAGGCACGATTTTAAATATCAAGTCCCTAAGGTCGCAAATAGAGCTGAGTGCCTTAATGAGACATGCGTTGAGCGGTATGATATGAATTATTGGCTAGCCGTTGGCTCCGGCGCAGAGGCTTGCTCAATATATCGTGTTCTTTTGGAGCGACGTTACGTACTTATTTCCTGTCTTCGTGTTCACAAAATAGTCATCTGTTCGAGACTCCCGTGGACGCTGGATACTCGATGGATCTGGACTGTGGATGAGACCGAAGAGTACATTCATGATCAACTTCGCTTCGACTTTTCCCACATTTGAAAGGGACCTTTTTGCAACCTTTTCTTCCTTTGTTCAATTGGGCCGCGATAGATGTCTCTGCACTACTAATACTTCTCATGCTTCTTGTGTCAGGATCAGTGAAAGGCTTGAAACAATGGTTGTAAGTCATGCTTGGCGTCCTTGAATGTTTTGACTTACATGTTTTTGGGATGGCCGCTCTGAGAAACAAAATGACATCCTACCTAGACGCATCAATTTCATGCTTTGTTGCTCGCAACAAAGTGCTTTACATGATCGCGGATGATCCAGACTGACTTATAAAGTCAAATGTAGTTCCCCTTCCTCCGACACACATCTCTGCGGTCTCCAATCAGCTCTACTCGTTCACGATGATCCCATTCACATCGGCGTGTCTGGCGACCGCATTCGACTGTAGCATTGGTTACAATTGCACTTTGGAGAACCATTTCGATATTGCTACCATGGATGAAGAGCTGGCATCATTCAAGTTCCCGAACAACGTAAGCTAGACGATCTGTGTATGAATGATGTCCTTATGTTTCGCAGCTTTACGATGCTGTGGCTCGTGCCTGGGATTCACGTAATTGCCCACATACTCGGGGTTTTGGTCAGAAACGACCATGTTATCTCGCCAGTGCGATGGAAAGTTCACCTTCCGATATGGGAATAACATGGGACAGGCTTGGTTATCGTCCTTGTCGTTCGTCTTACGAGGAGAGATGTGGTGCTGTGTCTGTGAGACCAAGTGAGGTTAACTCCCTGCGCCCCTGCGCCCCGCCTCTGGACTGCGAGGATTTTCAAGCACTCCGATCGTGTCGTAGACGTAATAGCGCAGTTTCTGACAGACCATTTGTCACCCAATGTGACGATCATCTATCTGATGTCGATGACAGGATTGATGACTGCGGTTATTCGACAGACGGTACAATGTCATGGCAGCTGCATAGCGTCACACAGGATTCACCAATGCCTTCGGCTTCTTCTCTCGGTTCTGTGTCATGGTCCGACAGTTCTGAGGATGGCTATACTTCTTCTACCCCCGATGACGGTTACGATGAAATCAATGTTCCCCATCCATGTACTCCAGCTTCTTCGAATGTCAGGGTTCTGGGCACCCGGACTGCGGTCACAAAGAAGAGACGAAATGCATCAGCTCCGCCCAGGGATAGCACCAAAAGGCAAAAATGCCTCAGAGACGAGCGAAAAGCTACAACTCGCAAACGGTGTTCTTCGTCCGATACTTTCACGCCCACTTACAGAACCGATGACTCTGAATATGAATCATCGGCATCGGTCAAAGAAAGGAGTTTCGCTGGACCCAAACAGACTTTATTTCCCTGTTTACTCGACGGCTGCAGGCAGGTCTGTCACAGTGCCACCGATCTTGCACGCCATCGGCAGTGTCTTAGACATCGTGCTCCTGAATATTCATGCTTGGGTTGCCGACACCCGTTCACTCGTCCTGATGCTTTGAAGAGGCATCTTAATGGAAGGCATGCTTGCAAACAGGCGCATCGAGCGGCTCGGGTTGCTAGCAAGGCTTAGAGATTTTTGTATGTCTTTGCAGTCCTGTCGGCCACCAATCACATTGGAAGTCCTTCCTCGATCTCAGGTGTCATCTTGGTCCGAAAGCGCGGTGAGCACGTCAACAGTGTCGACGGGAACATGCAAGAGTTGTCAATGAGTTTGTCGTCGGGGTTTTATTATTGCACGTGGATTCAATCGGTCTTTACTGCGCATTATTACATCAAGAAGTAAAGCTAGATAACTAATACATAAGCTACAGATGCTGTGGAAATACATACAAAGATTCATGTAACGCCCGCAATACTCTACGTTCATATAATAAGAGGATCATCACACCCTTGTGAATTTGAAGTCCGAAGGGAATGACCCCGCGCGGACGCATCCTCCAACCTCAATTCCTCTGAGATATCCTTGGGACTATTTGTCGGAAGGATATCGGCGGCTTTAAGCTCTTCAACGGAGACGGCGCGGCGCTTCCCAAGGAAGATCCAGCCCAAAGGCGCATCTTCCAACGAGCGAAGGATGATATCTCTCTCGAAGAGATATTTGATGTCTTCCAGTGGATACCCAGTCGTCTCGGGTATGAAGATGTATACCCATGCTGCCATTATAAGTGAAGCAACGCCAAACAGGAGGTAAGTGCCATAGGTTATACGGTCTAGCAGGATGGGCGTGATTTGGGCGATGACGTAGGTAAACAGCCAGGTAGTCGCAGCTGCGAGGGACATGGCGGCCATACGGAGATGGCCTGGCGCAACTTCAGAGCCGAGGACAAAGGGTGTAAAACCCCAGCCTAAGCAAAAGAAGACGCCGTATAGATATATGGCGACAATGGAAACGTACGTCGCTGGCACAATGCCCTGGCCGGGGTGAATACCAGCGTACCCGCCAAGCCATAACATCATCAGGCCCTGCGCTAGACCACCATAAATCAGGGTTCTCTTCCGACCCCAACTTTCGATGACGAAGGCAAGAGTCATGCATGTGACGACGAATTTTATGACACCATATATGCCAGTGGCAAATAACGCTGAAGAAGTAGATGAGAAACCGAGGCCGGCAAATATTTCGGGAGCATAGTAATTAATTGCATTCGTGCCGGACCACTGCTGGAAGAAGGTGGCGATAGAAGCGATGATGCAGCGCAGAAATATGATTTTTGATTCTCCCATCTTGCGGAATTGTGTGAGCAGCGGTAGTCTGTGCTTCCCGACGAAATCAGCGCGAATCTCGCCAAGAGTCAGTACGACAGCATCATCGTCCTGATCTTTCCTCGCAATATATGCGAGGGCTGCAGCTGCTTCATCATAATGCCCGCGTTCCACAAGCCAACGGGGAGACTCGGGTTGGAAAAGCATAAAAAACACCAAGAGCGCCCCAGGTATAATCTGGGCGATAAAGGGCAATCGCCATTGCATTTGTCCTGGTGAGATATTAAGAGAAACGCTGTAGTTGACCCAAACTATACACCATCATTCAGTGAATTGTCACATGTCTGGAAGTGACACCCACAAGCCAGCATATTTCCCAGTCCCACCGAAACTTCGATGCAACCAGTGCATCGACCACGTATGGCTCTCGGGGCACATTCGGATACGTACGCCGGCACCAAAGCTGACATCAAACCCACTCCCATGCCGCCGAAGAAACGGGAGAAATACAAAACTTTCAATCCAACAGCCGAGGACGTTCCAATTCCAGCTGTTGACTGGATGATGCTTCCGATGAGGTAGATGACTCCCGAAGTTATTAGAGCAGGCTTTCTCCCAAATCGGCTTGCAAAGTAGCTCGAAAATAATGCCCCAAAGCTAAATATATGAGTCTAATTGAGGTAAGGAACTGTACTGCACTCACAATCCGCCCGCTTGCAGGACCGAAACTATGTTAGCGCTCAAGCTGGCGCGTGCAGAGGCTGATTCCGATGACAGACCGAAATATTCTTGAAATGATGGCAATGTGATCACCCCACCTATAAGACCAATTTCCCAACCGAAGCAGACGTATCCCGTGGTCGCTGAGAACGCAAGCAAGTAGGCATTGCGATACTGAATGATATCCCGGAGCTCCCTTTTCAAAGTCGTGGTCATCATAGAGCAGAGAGCGTATATGACGTGAACAGGAGGGTGAGCGTATCTCCTTAAAGGCGAGCGAGCAATGCCCCATCTTATAGTGTGATGGTCGTCGTAAGTGGATCTCAACTTTGGACTAGCAAACCCCATTTGGACACTAGCGTACCGCGCGCGTCATTAAATTCATCACTAACTAGTTTGAAAAGCGATATTCCTCGAGAAGGTTGCCACTGGCAGCAGCAGCCAGCATCCAATGACTTGTACTAGCTGATTTAGTCGGATGATAGTGAGGAACAACTGTCGTCTTCCTGTACGGAAAAATTGGTAGTTGCGAAGGACCAGAACCTATGAGGCTTAGCTTCAAATCTTCGACACATGGTACATTGATGGGCCCGCCCTGAACAAATTAATCGGACGCGGATACAAGCGTGAACTAGAACGAATGCAGTACGACATCACAAAATACGCCACATGTTAAAATGCACCAACAAACAAACTCACCGCATGTAAGAGGTAATAAGTGACGATCACGAGTTCTTCTTTGCAGCATGCCCACTCGACGGACTCAGAACTTGAACTGGGTAATGGGCTCCATATTAATCATCGCCCCATCACATTCCTCTGATCTGAATAATATCATTCGGTGCCGCAGGTCCACGTTTCCTTACCCTCAAACCTGGACCAGGATTATAGGTTCGCCAATGGATCGGTCAGGTATGGTTCTGTTCGAGTTCGAACTGGGTCCAGAGCCATCGCCTCACCAAAATAGAAATTTTCTACTACTCGAGCTGCCGCAGCCCTAAACGATCACCTCTTTATCACAAACAGAGTATTCTGCCCATCGTCTCCTCTCTGCAGCCCCCTTGCCAGCTCTCCGTGTCCCTGCGCCTTCGTTCCCGTTTGCATTTGCCTTTCGCCATCTGAATACGCCAAAGTTCTCGGGAAGCAATGTTGCACGCCGTTTCGTATCTGTAATTCCCACATCCTGAAATGCTCGTTTGCAAGGCACCGATGGGTCTTGTGCGGGCAATTAATCCAGTTCGATGTGGCTCAGGATAGGACACCGGGGAACATTTATCTGATATGTTGAAACGGGTGTATCATACTAATACAATACGAGAATGTACAGGCCTTCCACCATACAAAAATAGATGCAAGGAAATTCTTCAAGGTAAGGAGGTTTTTGAAATTGCCTTGGGCTTGGTGCGTGTTGTGGATTTGGTGGAGTTATTTGAGTCCGCTTTACGTTTCGGTGCAAAGGCAAAACTAACTGGTGTTTGCTGTGCACTGAATGTGGAAGCAGGTCTAAAGCCAGGTACTGCTGGTGATGGCGATGGAGGAGTAACGAGAGGTGTAGCGGAAAGCTTGTGTTATCATCCGAGACACATTAGCTCAGACATCGTGCAGAATTTCGCCTTCTGGCTCTTATCATTTCGAGTGTAGGACGCCTGAAATTTGGGTTGGTCTATAGATCGGGAGACATGGGATCTTTCCGACATCTGAAAAAGGACATCCACTTTTCTTCCGCAACTTGAAGCACATGTGCGGCGCCGCAGCCAAACTACGCGTGACCAGCATCATCGTTAATAATATCTCAAGGTCCGATATACCATACCTTGTGTAGTCCAGAGTAAGACCGGCCCAAACGAATTTCGAAGGCTACTGGCAGTATATCCGCCGGTGGAGGCGGTACGTACAACCTAAGATGTCGGTTCACATGATGAGTACTTGCAGTAGATGTCATGAGTTTGATGGACCATGCTGAGATTCTAACTTCAGTGATGTCGATGACTATCATACATACTTATGAACAATCGTGAAATTGGACCCAGTCCTGTGTATCGGTTTTATCCACACATGATAGACTCGAAACTCTCTTCAAGTTTTAGGCAAGTACGATCAATGCGTGCTGCATATCAAGGGACCAGGACCCATTTCACCGGCTGTTCATCCACTCTCGGGAAAGTGCAGTTATGGTCTAGTAAGTAGGTAAGTGATAGGCTAATATGTCAAACCTTGCCTTCTGAGTGCAGACAATGTCGACGTACTAGTTCAAAGTCGGTGTTAGCATTAGTGAGCAGCGCAGATAGGACGGGGTAGATCGACATTTCACTTGACCATAATTAGATTGACCACAATCATTCGTCAGGGGTACCGCCCCCACCGGGTTCCTGTACCACTAGCCTCTCGAAAGGGATGTAGTTTCCGACAAACGCGCGCGGAGAAAGTTACGTAGGTAACCATCCCAGGCCGAATACGAAGAACGTGTGTATAGATCTACGGAAAGCATCATGATTCGTTCGTTCCATAGAAACTCACAAGAAGACATATAGGAGACTCACAGAACTTTCACAGATACCCATGAAAAAGCGACGACCGCTCACATGATTGGGAAGATGTGCACTAATCTATATGTGAACATGCTCACGGTAGTGTCGTTCTCTCATCGAAGGGACTAGTGAAGCAATGCAGTGAGCAAATGGCCTAGTTACCTGTACTCCGGGACTAGCTGAGTGCGCTCCGGTGTGCTCTCGCTTGTGAAAGCTTTCGAACGTTTCCTTTCGTTGCATGTTGGTAAGTTCATGTGAGTTGTAGCTGCTAACGCGGCCCGCATATATGCAAGTTCACACGCTCACCTTAATAAAGCTGGTAAGATCGAATGATCAGTCTATCATCACACCACCATTACTTAGACCTTCGAAGCACCTGATCTCCCAAAATGCCTGGCACAGAGAGCGCATTCCCAATCGATCTCAAGAAGTACAGAAAGTCAGTGTCTATTTCTTGTCGCAGTAAATTTGGAATGTCTGCTTAATCGGGGATGCGATAAGATTGACGCTTGACCCCTCCAAGCCCCAGTTGACTGCAGAACAGAAATCGACTCTTCTGCACAACATCCAGCTTCTCCGTGATGCTCTCGTGCTCTTCACCGCAACAGGTGCTGCTCGGGGAGTGAGCGGGCATACTGGTTTGTAGCTTTGATCTCCGATAGCTTGCTTCTCGCTTACCATTCGCATCAGGTGGAGCTTATGACACCATTCCGGAGGTGTGTATTCTCCTCAGCTTGTTTGAGGCATCGGAGAAGTACCTCCCCATCGTCTTCGACGAAGCAGGTATGCAAATGAATATATGCGTCTTTTGGACTTGACCTAACAATATACTAAGGTCACCGTGTCGCAACTCAATACCTTCTCGCTGCTCTCGATGGGCACATTCCCCCTGAGCATCTCCTTCATTACCGTGAAGCCAATTCAAAGTTACCTGGTCACCCCGAACTGGGTTTGACACCTGGTGTCAAGTTCTCCTCCGGCCGTCTTGGTCACATGTGGCCCATGGTGAACGGTGTCGCAATGGCAAACAAGGAAAAAGTTGTCTTCTGTCTGGGCTCCGATGGTTCCCAACAGGAAGGTAACGATGCCGAGGCTGCCAGATTGGCTGTTGCGCAGAACTTGAACGTTAAATTGTTGATCGATGACAATGACGTCACTATCGCCGGACACCCATCTCAGTACCTGAAGGGCTACGACGTCAGTAAGACTCTTGAAGGTCATGGTCTCAAGGTCTACACAGTTCAGGGTGAGGACATCGACGCCCTATGGGCCGCCGTCGCCGCCGTCGTTACCTACGATGGTCCTGCTGCTGGTAAGCCCGTCGACTTCCCAGCGTAACTTGAGTTTTAATCATGGTTCCAGTCGTCGCCAAGCGTCTTATGGCACCGGGTGTTGCTGACATCGAGGGTAGCACTCACGGACACGATGTTATCCCTGTGAAGGCCGCCATTAAATACCTCACCGCACGGGGATACCCCACTTCAGTGTCGGAGGATATTCTCAACAACATCAAGCCTGCGAGCGTGCCGTACTTATACATCGGCTCCACCAAGGAGGTTGGCGCAAATCGTGTTGTCTTTGGTGAAGCTGTCAACTTGGTACTGGACAAGCTTAGCAAGGAGGAGGCTGCCGAGAAAGTCATGGTGATCGACAGTGGGTTCATCGATAAATTTACTAAGAACTTAGCTCATTTCAAAAAAGGTGATCTCGAGGGCTCCACTGGTCTCAAGGTTATCCACCAAAAGCACCCTGAGGTATTCGTTCCATCCGGTATCATGGAACGTGGAAACTTCTCCACAGCCGCTGGTTTCGGTTTTGACGCGAACAAGTTTGGTGTCTTCTCGACGTTCTCTGCTTTCCTTGAGATGGTTATCTCTGAAGTCACCATGGCCCGCCTGAACAACTGCAATGTTCTTAGTCACTTCTCGCATTCTGGTGTTGATGAGGTGCGTAAATTATCGATGTTAGATCTAGAGGCCTGGGCTCACTCTGTCGTTAGATGGCCGACAACACCTGCCACTTTGGTGTCAACTCCTTCTTCGCCGACAATGGTCTCTCTGATGTTCAGTCGTGGCTTTACTTCCCTGCCGACCCATTGCAGATGGTGGCTGTCATCCAGCGGGTCTTCTTCGAGCGTGGCCTGCGCTTCGTTTTCTCCACCCGTTCGAAGGTGCCTTACATCCTCAAGGAGGACGGTACCAAATTTTTCGGTGACGGCTACAAGTTCGTGCCTGGCAAGGACGAGACGATCGTGGATGGCAAAGCTGGATATGTTGTCTCTTTCGGTGAGATGCTGTACCGCTCGTGGGACGCTGTCCTGCGCTGCCGCCAGGAGGGTCTGGATGTTGGCTTGATCAACAAGCCTACGCTCAACCTGGTCGATGAACAAACGCTTAGGAAGATCGGTTCAAGCCCCTTCGTACTGGTCGTTGAGTCATTGAACCAGAAGACTGGGGTACGTATCCATTCGCGTGAGGTAGATTCACACTAACGTGTGTTTCAGCTTGGTTCGAAGATGGGTACTTGGCTCATCGAGCGCCAGCTCACACCCAAGTATGGCTACATGGGTACGACCAAGGAGGGCTGCGGTGGTTTGTCTGAGCAAATTCCTCATCAAAACCTTGACCCTCAATGTTCGTCTTATTCTTGAATTTGATGCTGACTGATATTAATCGTGGCTTTCCTACAGCGATCATTATGAAGATCAAGCAACTGTCTAACTAGACATATCATAGAGAAGGCCTCTTTCCAAAAACACAATATTACTGTAATGCAATTCATATTGCAGTTTGTACTGTTACCTTGTAGTATACCGATGCCGTAGGGAATACGAATTCTTGATCGTGTTAGTTAACACCTATGGAGAAATATATCAGTAATTTTCAAATGAACATCAAGTCAAATGATAAGTCAGAGAGCCGAAGTGTGTGCGGGCGATTCATCGACTTCCAGTATTTAGTGAGAAATGTCTACGCAAACCTAGTCTTAAATATACTGTAGCTTAAATAAATACCACGACAGATCCTCGACCAAATTTCTCCTCCATGCAGAACACTCCGCAGGCATTTCCCTACACAGTACTGCTGGTTTGTACATGGACGCGCTCCTGAAAGAAAATCGAACTTATGCTAGTTTCTGCGTCGGATTCGGCCACGAGCTTAGCGTAATATTCTCGAACGCTAAGGATGAGGCGTGGTCCCAGCACAAACATCTGCACGCTCAAGAAAATTTGACAAGCGCTATCGAGTATGTCGGTTCTTATAGAATTTGAATTCTACAGAAATGATTAGTGGTTACACGCAGATGTCAGCGGCGGGTCGGCGCACCTTGGACTCTGGAGAGAAAGTAACCAACTGGAAGCAAGAGACACCAACAAAGCTAGCACGTATGGAATTTAAGCATGCAAAGATGAGCACATTAATCACATTACAAGCTTACCTCGCAAAATAAAGCACGTGGGATTGTACCAGCACTCTGAAACAGTCCCTGATGGTCAATCCTGTCAATGGGCCGAGTCGTCGCAGGTCACGGAAGTGTTTCACAGCAATCCCGAATGAAAGACACAGTGCGAGGACCTCCCAAACAGTGTAGAGCACCCAAAGCATTGAAATAAGAAGCTGGACGACCCCCTCAAAGCTATACTCGCACATATATGTGCCAGAGAATATCAGCTCCTCTGGTGTTGGTCCAATGAGCCGTGTTCTTCAAGTCAACAAGTAAAGCTTACCCGTTACAGTATACTTGAGTGATATTGCCATGAGTACTCCCCAGGCGATGGTTATAGCCAGGAAGATAATAAGAAGGAAGATAAGCATCATTCTAGATCCCTGATACATGGCATGTAACCGAGCAATCATGATGACTTGTATCATGTTTTAGTCGAGTCAATATCACTGAGGTATTGCAGCTGGGTAACTCACCGCCCAGCATGGCAGCCACGACCACATCCGTCCCATTCAATACGTAGATCGCAATGTTGCCTGAAACACCCGATTGGTGACCATACGAGGATCAAACACTCAGACTCACACCTATTGAGTCATTATGTTGAGCTAGGTTGAATGGTCAGAATGTCACTCACCCCTACAAATATACAAATAAGTATATTCATTGGATGAAAATGAGATCGGTTGGGGAATACTGACTTCATCTGTCTTCGAGACCAATGGTATATGTACTGTGTGCCGCCGGTCAGAAGAATCGAACGTAGTGCATGAGACGTACGCAGAACAGTTATGCTGATCACGAGAGATGGGCTATTAGTACAGTACCAACTTGTCGGCTTCAAAAACGTACACAGAATATGGTATTCCAACATAGCGTATCTAGAACATTTTGGAGTCAGCACAATTGCCAATCATGCCATAGTATGACATGAGGTACGAACAATCAAGTACAGCGCAATCATGAGAGAATAGCGTTGCCTCTACCCCAAATTCATTGTATTTTGTTGTTTTTCTCCTGATGCGACTCTGTCACTCACCCAGATCAATTCAATCTATGACACCATACTTAGCGAGTTGGTTGCTCAGGGAATAACATCGACCTACCTCTCGTCCAAGTGTAAGTACTGGAGATATCATGAGAATGTTAGTAGTTCTCAAACATTATCCTGCTCACCCCAATCGTATACCACCACGACGCCTGCGGCGACTGCGAAGCCGCAAGTCAACGTTAGTTCGAGACATCACCAACTAATACGACGAACCCATCAAATAGCTTAAATAAACATTTGAATTGATTATCGGCCACGAAGCGGGATCATTTGAGACCAGGGTCATATTCGAGGGATGAGTGCGAGCGAGTGAGGGATGTTGAAGGTTATAACGATCTAGTCTTCGTACCAGATATACTGCTGTTCAGCGCTGCAGCCCTCGTATCGCCAAATCGGCATGACGATGATGGATATCACCTGCCTCCGAGGGTCGGAGTCGAGGCCCTTGATTGGTTGAAGTCAGTATTGTGTGATGTGACATCAAACAAATATGGAAGTCCTAAGTATCGATCGAACGAAAGTATATTGTGATTTCCGACCAGTACCAATCTATCGATTAGTGAACATTCTGGATGTGCATGTGAACGTTGACGGGGATTGATATGTACCGGTGTGGACATCTGAACTGGAAGGAAGATCAGATGAAGATTAGTATAGTAGTGATCCACAAACATCTGTCACATTGTGATGTCTGACCTTGTGGATGCGGATACGAAGCAGGGGTCTTCGATTACGGACAAAGTACTTCCAATCCCGAACTAAATAAAAGCACGATGAAAGAGGGATTGAATGATAGGCTGAATTTGGGTTAGAAGCTTGTTAGAACTTACACGTCTCTGGTTCAAGGCGTGCCTAGGAGGCCTGAGAATGGCCAACAGTCTCTGAACAGACTTCCTCGCTGGTGGCTCTTCTCCACGAGGTCTACCGCCTGTGAGTTGAATGACTAAGTGTCGTGCATAAGAGCGGAACAGACGCGTGCCCACCTCATATTATCCATCTGGACAGCAGGGAAGTTGTGCGTGAAGGGTAGAAGCAAGCACTATATCGCTGATTGACGTCTGTTCGAGCATAATTCGACCATATCGAGTATGACAATTGAAAAGAGAAGGAGACTCACGGGGTGAGTATATGCCTCTGTTCCGAATAAATGGACCTGGCAAGAAGATGAGGAGTGCTGAGTGGGGAGTAGAGAAGAGATTCGGGACTGGAAAAGTATCAACAAGACGCCGACCACGACATTCTGACATACGTACTTTGATCAGACCACATGGTTCTATCGTGTGCCCCAGAAAAGTAAAAGGAGAAGCGACCTGAGCAAGTCGTGAGACCACAGAGGGCTGATAATGTGTCAGATCATCTAACCTCCACGCCTTCATCATTATCCATCTGGGCCGCAGAGAAGGAATGTCGAATCGTGATGGGTCGAAGTAGGGTGTCGATGTCCTAAAGCTACTAGTCGACTGATTGGGCGTCGATCATCTGATTGAACCATCCAAAGCTGACCACTGTAGCAAGTCATGTCGTCGACAGCAATCTCTGTGTTCAAGCACGATTTAACGATGTGGAGAAAGATAGTTTTAAGAGGCTTACGGCTCGAGTATTTCATCATTTTCATGGGAGGAAAGCACATCTGACAAAGTATCACCAGCTGTCTGAGACAGAAGACGTGAGAAGCAACAGTGATTGTAAAAGCACATATGGCTGATGATACATCGCTCCTGCTTTCATGCTGTCCTCTTCTGCAATCATCTGTGTGGGCCAGGCATCTGAACGCGATGCGAAAGTATCGTGAACCAGGAAAGTAAAAGCAGTGCGTCTGAGCTCAGACAGCTGATAGTCGGAAAATTTCACACAATGACAAATTCCCTGATTATCGTCTGTCTGAGCATAAAGAACGAAGAAAGCCTTGGAAGTGATCGTGATCGTAGAATTGTGCGTCGGGTTTTTGTTCAGTGGAACGGGCACGGACTGCAAGGGAACCAAGGCCAGACCTCTATGGCGGGAGGCTACGGCTCTGTCTATCGAGGACAGACTACGACACACGCGAGGACTACCGACTACGAGCCAGGACTCCTGCCACCGCGCCAGGACCCCTGCCACTCCCGTCCTGTCCTGCCAGAGCGCCCCGCTACATATGCCACCCCTCCAAATGCAACCGTCCGCGGTTGCAAGACGAAAGACGAACGTGCGGGAGTGCGGAAACCTGCGCCAGACCACCACCCTGGTACACCTCCCCCCTCTCCAAATGCAACCGTCCGCGGTTGTACCACGAACGACGAATGTGTGGCCGCAGTCCGAAAATGACGAGAATGCGGCGGCTGAACGAGACGGAGAGGTTTTTGACACCGGCAAGTAGGACAATGTGGTGTACTAGTAGCATGGTGGGAAAAATGATATGGCGAGTTGTCGAAGAATGTTGGATAGCGTCTCAAGTGTGAGTGATGTGGGAGTACTGCAAATACTGTGTGAGGGAGTTGAACATGAGTCCGCAAACGACGACGCCGGTACTGAAGACTGGACCATGGGTTGCGACAGGAAGTGCGAAGGGCCGAAAAATCGCGCGAAGGTCGAGTCTGAGCAACTGTGTAGCACACATCATCTGCCCAAGTGGGCGGGGCAGTATGAAGGTTAGTGTTGGTGATTGGCGAAGACGGTAGATAGGATGGCAACAGTACAGACGAACTCCATGCCTTCAACTGCGCAATGTCAGCGTCTCGACGATTCCTATCTTCCAACTTCTCACGACTCCGCTGGAGCTTGATGCTGGGAACTCGTAGCACATCTTCAACGAACTCGTCCCATGTTGAGTAACTGCATGTTAGGTGGTCCTTGAGGAGGTCGGGGATGCCCTCGAGCACATCCTCAATCAAATCTCCTTTTAAATCTCCCATACCCAAAGCAAGTTGCGAGATCTCAGTTGCCCATACAACATGCGCAAAGTTGCCGTTGGGCGCCAATGCTCCAATATCACCCTCTTTCAGTGCATGCGCAGCCACGCGCTCTCTCTGCTGCGCACGAGATAACTTGGGCGGTTTCAGAAGTGGCCACCGTTTGAAAAAAGCTATCGTGAGTGCCGCAAATGTGGCAGTTTGGACTGAGTTGAGTGACTGGAACCACTGGTCTGCCATTTGTCCGGGCACGAGTTGCATAGAGAAGCGCCGGACACGCTGAGTGTCGGTCCATGTTGTTGGAAGGGAGAGCTGGAATTCTGTGAACCACGTAGACGGTTCCTCATTGCCGCTATAGTCACCATAGAAGAGCGGGACAGGTTCTATAGACATGAATTTGAAATTCGGGGACCAGAAACCAAGAGAAGTCGAAAAGTAGACCGGAGCAAAAAAAATGTGAAAATGCGAAAACCAGGACTCAGATCTCAGATGTCAAGCACGGGGAGCGAAGACCACTCTCATCACCAGATGGAACGGGCACGGACTGCAAGGGAACCAAGGCCAGACCTCTATGGCGGGAGGCTACGGCTCTGTCTATCGAGGACAGACTACGACACACGCGAGGACTACCGACTACGAGCCAGGACTCCTGCCACCGCGCCAGGACCCCTGCCACTCCCGTCCTGTCCTGCCAGAGCGCCCCGCTACATCAGTCCTTGTGATCTGTGAATACCCATAGAGAAGGTAGCATGTCTGTTAGTGTGAAGCATCGAACCAGATTTGACACAAACCCAACTATTGACACCATCGTCATTGATCAGTGGCACCCTGAGTAGCATGTCGAAGTTCACACTGCTGGTCACGCGACGGTCCTGCTCATCCACATGGACCAGTTGTAGGACTCAAGTGAAAAAAGTACGAGGGGTGAATTCTGTTTCTTAAAACGAAAACGAAGATTCGCAGAGCGAGTAGATGGCTGATAAAGCAATGATTCTTCATGAAAATCACCATTTCCCTATCGTCCATTTGGGCTGTCCATATAGATGGACTACGAGGGGAATATAACTTGCAGGGAGTCAGAACATATCTCAGACAAAAGTTCATGGAAATGCTTACCTTGAGCATTGAGATACATGGTTCAATCGGTTGATGACTCATTGTTCTTGGGTGAGGTCGGGGTAAGGTTTAAGTTTGGGCGCAGATCAATAATTAAGCGAGTCTATGCTCGAGGACGGCGGACGCATGAGCACTGCTGTATCGATGGTCAGCCTAGCATATGTCGTCAAGAGTAGTAGAACAGGATAAATACTGTAATACTTCCATGTGGATTTGAATCTGATGCCGGATTGGTGCGAAGATGTGCTGAGAGGAATAGCGGGATGTGTGGTATCCTGAGGCTGGGGAAGTTAGAGCATCATCATGTTGTAGATAAGGAGGGCCGCAATCATGTTTAGAAATGAATACAAGGTGAAGGGTAGGAACGAAATGGAAAATATGAAGGTAGTGTTATGTATACATGGGTAGCCAGCTGGACATTTTGGAGTTCGTGGCGTACAAAAGAAGTACAACTAGCACTCAGCCTTTAGGGCAGCATTACTCGCAGTAGACTGAATGGGTAGTAAAAGTGGCGGCCAATGTCCTTGAGCGCGAGGAAGACTGTGTCTGGAGAACCTGTCACAGGAGCAACACTTTAGTCTCATATATATAAGTACTAGTCAGACCAAATACTAAATGGAAGATAGTCGTTCCTTCTAGTTTTGATACCACAGTGCCCGTCCATCCGAGAGCTTCACGAGCACGTCGATTCTTGTCCTCCATGATGCAAGTGAGAGAGAGTGGCACATGTGAGTACTTGCGTTCCAGAACGGCCTAGTGCTTATTACTTGCAGAGCAGGCTGCAGTACTATTTGTTCAGACCTGGTTTTGGGAAAGTAGTCAATTCGAAAAGTTCGCGTTCACTTCGGATCCGAGCAAGTGGATACTAGATAGGTGTCCGTAAGTAAAATAAAATAGATTCTCGGAGTCTCAAAAACATTTCCAACAACGACATGTCAATATTTCAATCTAATGACGGATCCTCGACCAATCTCCTCTAGTATGCAGAACACTCGGCAAGAATTTCCCCTAGTTGGTGCCTAATTGCTAGTTGGTACATGCACACCGTTTCACCGGTCGTCCACAAATCGTCTTCATTATTGGTCTCTCGGACGGCCCATATGGGAGACATCACGGCACCCCTACAAGATATCTTTGGATACATCCCCATCTTCCCCATTTTCCACCTTCATCATCACTTCTGCATCCAGACGCAAGATTGCCTTCTCTGACCATCAAATTCAGAATCACCACTCGTATGGCCTGGTCAGCGGCCGCTTTATAGTGATCATACTGGCAGAAGATTCTCGCCTGCCCACTTCACTTATCCCTCCTAGACCTTCAAAGTTTGTATTCAAACACACTCTAGTTCAGGAGAAGGGTGAGTCATTACTTCTTCCACCTTCCATCCATTTGGTTTAGATTATTGATAAAACTACGGTTCTTGTTGAGTTATGATGTTATCAACCATCTAGCCTTTGATAATAAATGTCGCTTCTACTTATGTTTCCTTGTGTTCAGACTCGTGATTCACAAGATTTCGTGGCCTTGTATAATTTCTACTCCATCAGTGGTCCTTAAAATTTGCGTATCCAACCTCACGCTCGAGACTGATCGCCAATGTCTGTTTTTAAATCCTACGTCACTCGCGAGTGCCATATTTACTGCTATCGAAATATATATTTCTCTTACTATCGCCATTATGACCCTTATCCGGAGGGTCTTGGCGTAGGGATGCTTCAGTGTATGTGGTTGCCCCATGCCATCACAAGGAAGCAACAGGAGTTGAAAGAGATGCTGGACGAGTTGGATGGCCGATTATTTCCTTAAACATTTGGCATTTGATGATGAAACAGTCACGCACCGGTTTGTTTGTCCTTACTGGTTGTTCCAACTTTTGAATGCATACCTATCTTCCCTGTTCACTATCTCCAGTTCAATACGATTGCCCTCTGACCAACAAATTTCCAATCGCCACTCTGTCGGCCTGGTCAGCGGTCGCTGTGTCATGACCACAATGGCAGTGTTTATCGCAAGATCCTTGCCTGCCCACGTCACTTATTCCTCCTTCCTCTTTGTGTCGCTAATTCACGACAAGGTGAGAGTCGACATGCTGCAAAACCCTTGTGCCGTCAGCTGTCTGACAGTCTGAGCCCAGATGCTACTTCTACTTTTCCCTCATTTTCTACTCCTTCGGTCCAGATTGTGGACACAAGTATGTATCTCGATCGGTACTTACTTTGACAGTCATTGTAGCTCCGAGAAATCACTCTAAGGATGCAAATTCAACACGCAATTCGCAGTCGCATGGGCGGAATGCTACGATGGCGCGACTCCGATCAACGTACTTCTGGCTTGAAGCTGCGGTTCTCTGATTTTCCACTCCCATTTCCTTGTCATGCTCATTTGTGATACATCACTGAAATTCACTCAGCCTGATATGAGTCGAGTTATATTACCCTTTCAGCTAATTTTGTTTGGCCATGATATACCCTGACATACCGGTGTATTGGATTATCAAGTGCACGTGAGAATATCGTTTTTGGACCATATTCTCCATCCATGCAGCGCTTGATATGCCAATATAATGGTATATCGGGCGACAGACGAATGCCAGGATTTTTGCAACTCTCGGTCTCATCGGAACCCATTGGACATGCCATTATATCCCACTGGCAACAGCTTATCAAGTTCCGAGTGCTCTACATTGCACATTTAAGACACAAATCAAACTATTGGTTTTCGGTCTGTTTTCTCTTTTATTTTCTTTGTGATGACTCAACCATTACCACCTCATGTCAGATTTCTCGCTTTTAGTACTGGTGTTCCATCAAGGACACGGAAGCGGTCGAGCATCTGGCCTCACCGCATTGCCAGTCTGTGCATGTCCTGTCAATTCCCCGCAAGAGACCACTGACTCGCTGTTTGATTATGCATACTGCGATATAGCCGCTCTTCAGCCTCTTTTCCCTTCCGAGTTGATGTTCAAGTTCTCTACCATGGTAAAGGTTCGTTATTTTAGTCATTTGTCTTGATGTTCCGAGTCGAACTACTAGACACTAGTTTGGCAGGCAAGTTCGGTCTCATGTTCAAGTATGTAAGTACTCGAGAACCGAATTCCCCTTCAAGCAAAGCAAAGCGGTTCGGTTCTCCGTTCGTTTTTGTTGTCCGCTATTGACACCGAAGCTCGCAGCCCTGCAACCCTGCTCCATTCCTAACTTTAATAATGCAATTCTTCCTATTCTGAAACAGTTCGGTTCCCGGATCTGAAAGTAAACGAGGTATGTGTCGGCAGAGCAAGTCAAGACCTCAATCACCGCTCACCAAGTATATTTTCTAGTCATTTATAAGAAATAGTTCGTTACTCGTTATCAGACTCTATCGGACCTTCTTTGCGCCCCGGCGATGCTCTGTACCCACACAATCGCCTGCTTTACCTTTACTCACTCATTAATACTACTTTCTCGACAAGTCCTGCTCCAGAAAATCCCCTCCTGGTCCGCATTTCCCTCGGATTTGTAAAGTTTGTCTGTCTAGGAAACTTGGTTATGGCTAGGAACAACCCCACAGGAAACTCGGGGCGCTCGACGGTAGAAATTCGATTGGATGGCCAGCCCTTGATCCCATGGCTAACTCCCATTGCCGAACTGCATCCTATCATTGGACTTGATCATCTACTGCTGTGCTCGATGTTCTAGTATTGCTCTCGATGCTCTACTACCGCTCTCGATGCTCTACTACCATGCTCTGCTACTGCGCTCGATGCTCTGCTGGCGCACGAGTCTATGCCCTGCAAATCCTGCATACGAAATCAGTAGTACCAAATAACACCTGCATCTTGCTCGTGTCGAACTTCAAGATGCTCGCAGTACTTTTCATGGCCAACCATTTGTTACTGTCGCATTGCAAATGAGCTACCGGGATAGAGGCTAGTGCCAAGATATCATTGAGCTATGGGATACATGTGTAGAGTACCATACTCGGAGTCCTGGTATATACATGTAATAATTATGTAGATCGGCTGACGGCCACAAATGCTATGTATTTAAAGCTATATATGATGAGCATGCATGTGGGGTAGACGCGAATTGGTTCCGCAGAATCAAACATTCCGTTATATATATTACCAATATTAGCTAGCATTAGCTAGATAATCACCTTCTGCATATTTCAGTTGCTGTTGCTTAACGTCTGACTCCCCGTTGTGCATTTATAAGGTAGTGTATTGGGCGAAAAGGATGTTAATCTCTTCACTTACAAGCCATACTTGGTAGTCCGACAAATATGTATGATCATTATTTAAATTGGTCAAGGAGGCTAGGTGTTTAAAGGTATATATGACATTATCTAACCGCTTGCCATATTTTACCAGATTGCGGGTATTATGACCATTATAAGGCAAATATAATGGTTTATAGCACATCTTGATTTTCAGTGATGACTACAGGCATACATTCAAACCATGACTCGGAATCCAGGTGATTTATTACTTTTCCTTCTCCGTGGCCAAGATGGATGAAAAGATATGTGAACACCAATGAGTTATCAGCTATCTGGGCTTTACGCATCGCGGTCACTTCCTTATCATATATGTGCTCAGATAACGGAACTTCACAAATACATAGAATCAGTCGTCTGGGTATCAAGGACTGGGTTGGTTGCTAGACGTGATACAATATATAAGAAATGTCTACATAAATTTCGTCTTAAATATACTTTGAAACACCATAACTTGAATAAATAACATGACGGTTCCTCAACCGAATATCTCCCTGCAAAACACTCGGCAAGCATTTCCCTATACGGAACTGCTAGTTGGTACATATACATGCTCCTGGAAGACAATCGAATTCATGCTAGTTTCTGCGTCGGATTCGGCCACGAGTTTGGCGTGATATTCTCGAACACCAAGGACGAGGCGTGGTCCCAGCACAAACCACTGCACGCCAGATAAAATCTGATAAGCGCCATGGAGTATGGAAGATGCCATAGAATTTGAATGCTACAGAAATGATGAGCAGCGGTTGGAAGCAGATGTCAGCGACAAGTCGGCGTACCTCGACCTCCGAAGACTCAAGGATAAACTCGATGATAGGGACACCAACAAAACTAGCACGTGCAAAACTTTAGCAGAAAAGATGAGCACATCCATATTACAAGCTCACCTCGCAAAATAAAGCACATGAGATTCTATCAGTACTCTGAAACAGTCCCCGATGATCGATCCTGTTGATGGGCCGAATCGTTGCAGGTCACGGAAGTGTTTTACAGCAATCCAGGCTGAAAGACACAATGCGAGGATCTCCCAAATAGTGATGAGTATCCAATTCATTTGAAACAGGAACTGGTAGTCCCCCTTATATTCATAACGGCACATATGTCTTCCAGAGAGTATAAGCTCCTCTGGTGTTTGTCCAATGAGCTATTTTCTTCAAGTCAACGAGTAAAGCTCACCCGCTGTGGTATCCTTGATTTCTACTATGTTGATTATTACTGCGCAGGCGATATTTATAGCCAGGAAGATAATGACAAGGAAGATAAGCATCATTCTAGATCCCTGATACATGGCATGTAACCGAGCAATCATGATGACTTGCGTCATATTTCAGTTGAGTCAATATATTGAAGCTGGGTAACTCACTGCCCAACATAACAAACACGATCACATCTTGCCCATTCTTTGCGTAGGTCATAAGATAGCCTGAAAGACCTAATTAGTGATCAACTTCGTACGATGATGAAACACTCCAAAACTTACACCTGTGTAATCATTATGTTGAGCCAAGTTCAATGTTCAGAATTTCACTCACCCCTACATGAGTGTATTAATTAGATAGGAATGATATGGTTGCGGAATACTCACTTCGTCTGTCAGCGAGAATATTGGGATATATGCTGTGTGCCGCCAGTCAGAAGCATCGAATACAACGCATACACGACGTACCCAGAGCGTCGATACTAATAATAAGAGACGGGCTATTAGTATAGCGCCAACTTGTTGGCCACAATAAGTGACATACACAAAATATGGCATTCCAATATAGCGTATCTAGAACATTTTAGAGTCAGCACAACTGTCAACCATGTCATAGTATAACATGAGATACGAACAACCAGGAACAGCACAGTGATGAGAGACCAACGTTGTCCCTGCCTCAAATTCATTGTATTCTCCTGTGTTTCATCTGATATGTTGCTCACCCAAATCAATTCAATCTATAACATCATTCTTAGCAAGCTTACTACTCCAGTAATAGCACTGACCTACCTCTTGTCCGAGGGTTAGGGCTAAAAATATCATCAGAATATCAGCGAGTTTCAGACACTGTCCTGCTCACCCCAATCGTATACCACCACGAAGCCTGCAGCAACTGCGAAGCCGCAAGTCAATGTTAGTAGATTGAGACATCACCGGCTGAGGGACGAACCCCTCCAATAGCTGTAAAAATCATGGTCATCGATAAACGACCACCAACTGGGATCATCTGAGATTTTAGTCATTTTCGAGGGATGGATATGAGCAAGTGGGGAAGGTTGGAGATTATAACGATTTAGCGTTCGTGCTACTAGTAGATATACTGCGTTCAGCGCTTGTACCGCCTAAATCGGTATGAATATTCATGCAGATGCTAGCTTCGAAGCCCTTGAAATTTTGAAATTTGTCAAAGTATTGCGATGTAGAAGTCGAAGTCGCCGCTGATTGAATCCAGGTAGACTTTGATTTGCAAATCAGTATTACCCGTTTCGTTCTCGATCAAACTTATGAGTACTGCCCAAGCATGATCAATTCTTGGCAGCTAAGCGCTTCTCTGCCACCATAATTGAAAATTTCCTACTCTGGATACAATACTTTAAAGAGTATTAGTCGGTCGTGTTGAAGACATGCCTTGGAAGAGTCACATCAAGCCATCAGAAAAAAACATCCAGTGCGCCGCGGTCCCTCCATGCCATCAACAGCGAAAGCATGAAATAGAAGTGGAATGAAGCATCAAGGGTCAGTCCGCCGTGTTGAAGACGTGACTCGAAGAATATCAGAAACAAACGCGTTCTGATACAAACAGCTCCGATGCTGTGTTACAATAATAGATCATCGGCTTGATTAATTGTCGGCCAGCGGAAAGAATTTTCCACGCATCAAATGCCAGACGGCATCATGTGAGTAGGGTTACTTTGTCCCAAATAAACTCATTTTGCGCCAGCACAGAGTGGGTCAGAATCCGATTGTGATTGTGAGTAAATGTTTACGAGATGAGATGAGAACGCGGGCGACGTTAACTGCTGTCGATGTTGCAAAAAGCTAAAAGGCTCTAAATCGGGTCCCGAAGGTGAGGTCGGATTCTGGGATAACTATATGACAGCTAATGGAACGTACACTATCTGATGCAGGCTGTGTTGGTACAAAGAGAGGATTGTTAATTCTGATGAGTGGTATTATGATCTTGATATTTGGGTAGTAAGCACTGGTTCTATAGGGAACGTTCTGGATGTGAACGTTGGAACGTTGACGTGTTGACGATGTACCCGTGCCAGAGGCTTTGTATTCATCAAATCATTCACACATGCCTCGAGACCATCAACACAAGGTAGGCAGCTTCCTTGAACTTTCCTCATCTACTAAAGATATGCTGATTCCTCGCGACCCAGCACCTTGCACCTCGTCATGCGGACAGCCCAATTTGAAATATGGTCATGTACACTGAAGCAGACTCATTGTCCCGGATCTGGCCCCCCACTTACTCGTTATTCCCCTCACTTTACTCGTTTTCACAAACATCGTTTTCACCATTCGCCCGAGTCCGGTCCAAATGACAGTCGTCACTGTAATTATGTCCTGCGAACCAGAGCCGCTGTGTTAGTCATCTGGGCTTCGCTCATCACGTCACTTCTCCTTTATTTCGTTGTGCTCAGATAGACGATAGATCTCGAATGGACTTGATGATTGTGAAATCCTTGGGGCTATCAGCCATCTACACGCTCCCTTTACTTTCCTGGTTCACAGAACTTTTGCATCGCATCCCACATGTCCCGCCTAGATGAATGATAAAGGTGGTCAGGTATTCTCGCTGATATGACGTATTATTACCCGTCTAGAATCTCTCGACTCCATCTCGCGTCTGCTTTTGCTTTGCTCAGGCACATGTTTTTTTACGGTTTGACGGATGTACTCGAGGCCTTACAAACTGAAGCTCCCATTCTCGATTCCTCTGCTCTCTGGCACTCAGTACACCTCATCTTCTTACTGTGCCTTTTCAGCTTGACACTTGGTGCAAATTGTGGGTGCGCCGTTCACTGACTTCCAGTAGTAATACAACAAGAAATGCGTACATAAACCTGGCCTTAAATATACACCGAAACACAAGAACTATAATAAATACCACGACGGATCCTCGACCAAATATCTCCTCCATGCAGAACACTCCGCAAGAATTTCCCTATACAGTACTGCTAGTTTCTACACGTACACGCTCCTGGAAGACAATCGAATTCATGCTGGTTTCTGCGTCGGATCAGGCCGCGAGTTCGGCGTAGTATTCTCGAACGCTAAGGATGAGGCGTGGTCCCAGCACAAACATCTGTACGACGAAGAAAATTTGAAGAGCACCATAGATTATCAGGGTTCCCACGGAATTTGAATCCTACAGAAACGATGAACAATGGTCACACGCAGATGTCAGCGACAGGTGGGCACACCTCGATTTCCGGAGAGAGAGTAACAAACTGGAGGCAAGAGGCACCAAAAAAGCTGACGCGAGCGGAACTTGAGCAGAAAATCATAAGCACATTCACATTACAAGCTCACCTTGCAAAATAAAGCACGTGAGATTTCATCAGCACTCTGCAACAGTCCCCGCCAATGGTTGATCCTGTCAATGGGCCGAGTTGTCGCAGGTCACGGAAACGTTTCACAGCAATCCGGACTGACAGATACAGTGCAACGAACTCCCAAAAAATGTAGGGCATCCAATAAAATGCAGTCAGAAGCTCAGCATCCCCCTCAAAATTGCATTCATAGGCATTATTGAAACCAAGAGTTTCCTCCATGTCTGGTGTTTGTCTAATGAGCTGTGTTCTTCAAGTCAACAAGTTAAGCTTACTCAGTGAAATCGGGGAGAATAACGCTACCATCACTCCTACACAAGCGATATTAACAGCCAAGAAAAAAATAACAAGGGAGATGAGCATGATTCTCTGATGATACATGGCATGTAACCGAGCAATCATGATAACTTGCATTGTGTTTCAGTCGAGTCAATAACACTGAGGTATTGCAACCGAGAAACTCACTGCCCAGCATGAAAATTACGACCATACTTGTCAGACCTAGTGCATACTCTGCAATGATGCCTGAAACACCCAATCAGCGATCATCCTCGTCCTAGGATCAAATACTGACTTACACCTATCGAGTGATTATGTTGAGCCAAGTTGAATGGTCAGAATCTCACTTACCCCTACAAATGATGAAGGTATTCAATAATTTGGAACAAGATGGTTGCGGAATACCTACTTTATCTGTCAGCGAGACCGATGGCATAGTTACTGTGCTACCGGTCAGAAGAATCGAACACAGTGCATAAAAGACATACCCAGAACGCCGATACTGATCATGAGAGATGTGCTATTAGTACAGCACCCGCTTATTGGCCGAAACAACATACACAGAATATGGTAGTCCAACATAGCGTATCTGGAATATTTTGGGGTCAGCACGACTATCAATCATGCCATAGTATAACATGAGGTACGCACAGGCAGGTATAACACAGTCATGAAAGACCAGCGCTGCCTCTGTCGCAAGTTCATTGTATTCTGTTACTTTTGTCCTGATATGCGACTGTGTCACTCACCCAGATGAGTTCAACCTATTACACCATTCTTAGCGAGTTGGCTGCTCCAGGGATAGTAACGTCGACCTACCTCTTGTCCAAGTGTTAAGACTGAAAATATATGAGGATATCAGCGGGTTTTGAACACTGTCCTGCTCACCCCAGTCGTACACGACTACGACGCCGGCAGCAACTGTGAAACCGCAAGTCAAAGTTAGATTGAGACATCTTGATGCGACGAACTCATCCAATAGACAGAAAAAACATTAGGATTGACCATTAGCCACGTTATGGGAACATTTGAGGACATATTTGAGTGTGTGAGTACGCGGGGTGTTGGAAATTGCAACGGTCTAATGTTCGTGCTAGATATACATTGCTGTTCAGCGCTTGTGTCGCCAAAATCGGCATGACGGTGATATCATGAAGATATTAGTGGCGTTCAAAGTAATTTCCTGAAAACTCGGTAAGCTCGGTAAGCTCCATGAAACGTCGGCAAACTTCGATTAAGAATTCAAAGAAATGTTGACATAAGTGCGGCTTAGGTCGGCATCACAGTCGGACTTCAGAACGAGACTTAGTGGTAAAAAATGCGGTCAAACATCATGATGAAATAGCAATAGTTATATACATGTAATGTACACAAAAGCTATTCGATGTGATAAGGGTGCAAGACAAAAGGTGCGAGGCAAACGGCGCAGGATGAAGGTGTGAGACAAAGGGACAGGACGAAGGTGCAGGACGAAGGTGAGAAGTGGATTAAGGCTTGTTGCGGTAGCGGAAGCAGGCACCGTCGCAGTTGCAGTATGTTTCGCGCTCGCAGCAGCAGAGTGCTTGAGAGCAGATGCTGAGGGAGCAGCAGACGAGGGACTCTTCACGCTCCCAGAAGCACGCCGTCCAGCTTTACCAGTCTTCTTAGTGGCAGACGTTTGTACAGTTAGTACAGGACGGTTTGTGGGCGTCTTGCTGGAATGGTCCTTGCCACGAGTACGCGGGTGTGATTGAGCGTGAGTATGAGAGTGAGAAGGAACTTGCGGGACCGGGAACAGATCAGGAGTAGATGGCTGTGGTTGCTGCTGCTGACGAGAATCGCTCATGAGAACGTCTTGTTCAGCAGAAGCAGACCCGCCAAGGAGGGACTCGCCCTCAGGTTGGGTGGGGACATTATTACTGTTGCTGTTGCCATCCTCCTTCGTATCGTCTAGTTGCTCGATGGGGGCGTCAGCCATTTGGTCGTCTTCGCCGTCGTACTCCTCACCTAAAAGTTCATCTAGGGGAAGTTTGATAGTGGGACGGTAAATGCTAAAACCAGTTGCGCAGCCCCCGCTAACGCCTTCCCAGTAGCTCATGGGGTTAGATAAGGTGGGGGTAGAGTAGAGTAGAGCAGTTGGGCCGAACGAAGTACTAAAGATGGGAGGGAAGTGGAGTTTTTCTTACAAGGGGTGCAGGACGAAGGTGTGGGGCGCAAACGATGGTGTGCGACGAGGGTGCGCTGCGAGGGTGCGAGACGAAGGTGCAGGCAGTGGATGTCAGGCGTGTAGAGCGTTGTCGCTGTGCTCGTCATCGAGCGGAAGAGCCGCCAACTAAAATTGAATCTCCGCTTGAAAATGTTGCCATTTCCGGCAACAGTGTCCCCTATCGATGCAGGTGATAAGCTTATCTCTCTCCTGATCCCCAGATGCCTCGTCTCTCTATGCGCAATCAGCTGCTTGAGCAACTGGATGAGGCTGAACTAGCCTTAGCCAAGGCCAGGCTAGAGCGTACTCGCATTACCCTTAATGATCTCTATGATTCCGACTCCTCTGACTCTGATTCTGATTTTGATTCTGATTCTGATCTTGGCCTTGATCTGATGGTCACTCCTCCATCTCCTCTTACCCCACAATTATCCGACCTTTCAGATTCTTCTTCCAGTGATGGATCTGACGGCTTCACTACCCATTACAACCGCCTTCATGATACCATCACAGCTCTTCGCGATGAGGTCACTAGGGCCCGTGTTCTTCATAAACCGGATGCACCTCCTATGCGAGCCCCCCAGATTCAGCTCCTTCATGACTTTGGGCACTCTCGGCACCACCTCTTCCGCAAGAAATTACGCGTTAATCCTGACATCTTCGATGATATCCTCGATCAAATTTCTGATCACCCTATTTTCACTAACCGGTCAAACAACCCTCAACTTCCCATTGCCATTCAACTGGCTATATTTCTCAACCGTGCTGGCCATTACGGCAACGCTATCTCACCAGATGATGTGGGCCAATGGGCTGGTGTCAGTGTTGGATCGGTAATCAATTGCAGTAACCGTGTGATGATTGCCCTCCTTGATCAGCATGACACATTCATTCATTTCCCTGCTCCTGACTCTGAGGATGCTGAGCGTGCTCGGCAATATGTTGAGGCCAAGTCTTGCCCAGAGTGGAGAAATGGTATCCTTGCAATTGATGGCTCCGCTATTAATTTGTATGAAAAACCTGGTCTTTATGGTGAGGCGTTTTATGACAGGAAGTCTAACTATTCCCTCAACTGTCAGGTATTTTCTCTCTCTTATTCTAACGGTTAGAAACTAATGAAAAATTCAGGCAATCATTATGCCCCATAATCTCCTCATTGCCGACTATTCACTTGGTCACCCTGGAAGTACACACGATGCTTATGCCTTCAAATCTACTCGTGTTTACCAGGAACACGACACACTTCTTCCTGATGACCATTGGATTTGGGCTGATAGTGCATATCCACTTGAGAAGTGGTGTATTCCACCTTTCAAGAAGCCTCGGAATGGCAGGTTGACAAGGGACCAGAAGACCTTCAATATTCACCTATCTAGGGTATCTTCTAATTTTTCTGCTGATTTTTTGGAATTTTTACTGATTTTCATTGATTTTAATTCATCTAGGTCCGTGTCCGCGTCGAGCACACATTTGCTGCTTTGAAGGGGCGTTTTCAGTCTCTTAAGGAGCTTCGTCACCCTATGCAGACCCAGAAAGACCTCCAGATTACTCTGCATTGGGTTAGGTGTTGCCTTATCCTTCACAATATGATCATCAAATTTGAAGAAAAACGCAACAAACCTACAACCAGATGGGCCATTCAAGAAGGGAAACATACTCTGCATCCAGAATATGAAGGACCAGATGGTAATGAAGTGGTGGGTGATAGCTCATATGCAGGCACTCCTGGTCAAGCACACAGGGCCAGGTTGATGGATCAATTGTTTGACAGTCCTCACTCAGATGCTCAGCATAGGCAAGGATAAGTTGAAACAGGTATAGCTTTGACATAAAAATGTACTACATACATGCTAGTAAGTAGGTTGTAGGATTATCAAATAGCGGCGAACAAATGACAACATGTAGCAAAAAGAAACGGCGAAAAAAAACATATGACGAAGTGCGCGCAGGAACATCATGGCTTGTTGATCTTGGCATATTCAATGCGCAAGAGCATCACCTGCCTCTCTAACTCGAGAGCCTTCGCATCCGCTTCCCGCAAACGAATCTCCTGGTCCTTGCTCTCCTGCAGCCGTTGATGGACGAGCGCGGCGTCCGCGCGCTCGTGGGCGCGCTCCTCGCGTATGAAATGGTGCTCCTTGTCTTGGCGATTGGCGTTGAGCTTGACCATCAGGCGCTCGTTCTTGAGCTGGTATAAGGTGAGCTTCTCGGAGTGCACACTCTCTAAGTCGTCATTCAACATCTCAACTTGTTCCTGAACCTCCGTTCGGAGACGCTTCTTCACCGACTCCCTGCTGCTCGGTCTCTCGGAGAGCGACGTTTGGGACGTCGGAGACGCCTGCCGAGGGGAGGACGGATTGGACCGTTGCAACGAAGCCTTCGATGAAGAGGTGGGGGAAGAAGCGCTCTCGCGCATGATGACGTGATTGACGTGGGACTTGAATGAGCTGCGACTGTCGTGGTTGGAGGTGCGGGGAGGGGGTGCCTTGGGAGGCGACGGAGTGGGAGAGGAAGGTAGCTGCCGCTTCTTTCCGCG
This sequence comes from Suillus plorans, assembly GCF_016647745.1. Classification (NCBI taxonomy): domain Eukaryota; kingdom Fungi; phylum Basidiomycota; class Agaricomycetes; order Boletales; family Suillaceae; genus Suillus; species Suillus plorans. The sequence continues at coordinate 103,990 of NW_024537397.1, forward strand.
CGCCTTTTTCGATCTGGGCGGGCTGTCCAAATTATATACATTCTCCTCGTCACGATGAACTTCGTCTGTGTCGTCCATACAAAGGTCCCCCATACCATGAGCAAGGGGGCCATCATCGAAAGGTGGGTCATCATCAGATCCCAGGGGGGCCGGAGAATAATCTTCATGGCCGAATGACCGGCTACTGGGAGGAAGGGGCGTATGGCCGAAGTGGAGGGGGGAGCTTGTCGTGCTGCCTGCACAGTTGCTTGCAGAAGCTTGAGAAAAGCCCCGTTGTGGGGAGGAGCCAGCACCGCTGGCTCCCTGAGCGTATTGAGGGGAGTGGTTTGGTTCCAGGGGGGTAACAGGACCACTTCGGGGAAGAGGCACATAAGGCGTTTGCACAGGGGAGTCAGCTGAGCTGCCTCCAACACTTGGAGGAGGGCGGGCATAGTCCGTTTGTTGGACGTGAGTGTTGTCACCTGCGCGTGAGGTAGAAGGACCCGAGGGACGAACCGTGTAATCGAGCTGCGGGGAACCAGCACTGCCTATGGCAGGGTTAGGGATGATTATGTTGAGTTGCGGATGGGTGCCTGAAGGAGGGTTCCGTGAACCTCCCGCAGGACGAGTTAGCGCGAATAGGTCACCGGCGTGGTCAGCACCTGGTTTCGATGAGCTCGTTTTGGCAGAAAACGAGGGGTTGGATCCCCATATCCGGTAGAGGTCATTGTACCATGGAAATTCTTTCTCGATTTTACCTACGAATTTTGTTAGCGGTATCGATAAGACATGAGTGGGATACTCACGATGTAAGTTGTCAGACGTCTCCGAGTCAATTGGCACGATGCCCGCACCTGTAGACTCGAATTCGGCACGAATATCGCGGAATTTAGTCCGTAGACTTCAGATCATCCAGTTAGCACAGTTGCGATAGACGGAGAAGTACTTACGATGCGATGCGATTGGCCACAGAGTCACGGAACTTGATGGGGTTGGTGGCATACCAACTCCCATATGTAGCATCGTCGTGAAAGATTACCTTTGCAATCACACTGTAGATCTCCCCTTTGTCCTTGCCCGATGCACGGCCCAAGTCAGCGTGATAGTTGCTGGACTTCTTACTCTCGGTCGCAAATAATATGGCACAGTCTGGCGGATGCTCGACGAGGAAATCGACGAGCTTGTTGGTGCGCATAGGGACGTTATGCCACGAAATCGTGGCTGGTGACGAGTCTTGTATATTACCCCCTCCCCCTCCCCTTCCCCGTCTCCCCCTTCCACGAGTTGGTGGGTCCATTTGTTTCCTGTTGTCCTTGCGACACGGTACGTTGATGTTTTGAGAGATGGTCTGCAGGCGTGCAGACCGACGAAGTCGTGGTCGTAGGGCAGGCATTACATTTAACACTCCGACGACATGCCGATGTTCGCCGTACTTGACTAACCCTGAACTTCAGCGAAACTCAAGATACTTTAGCCGACGTTTCACGGAGCTTACCGAGCTTACCGAGTTTTCAGGAAATTACTTTGAATGCCACTATTGATCTCCGCCTTAAGGCTCTGGAAATTTGTTGAAGCTAGAAGTCCTCGATTGAATCACTTGACGTAGATTTTGATGTACCAATTCCAGTGCTCTGAGTCTGTATCAAACTCAATCGATCCTAAATTTCGTAATTTGCCAATGACTTGTTTACCAATCTCATCGATGGAAGCAAGCTGTACACAGGCTTCAACTGGCCGCGTGTTAGGTTTATTGTCTCTTGTGTGTAATTTCCCTTTTCATTTTGGGATGGGGTCCATAATATAAGTATTCAACAGACACCAAGGATGCATGCGGCAGTGCAATAATCACATCACCATCGGATATAATCATGATAGCCCAATGATTCGAGCATAGGTCAGGCGACAGATAAGGTGAGATATACTTGATTCACTCTGCGTCACGGTTTCTTATCTGAGTTCTCTGACGTTACTATGTAGTATATATCCCACAGAATGATCATCCTTCTTCCATAAGAGTATTGATCGGATCCAGGCTGTTACGCCTCGGGCTCACCCAGCGATGCCGGAGAGTGAGTACATACGTGTTTCACGCCGCGTATCACACCTTGACCTGTATCAGATAGATGACTACATGGTTTCATAGCGAACTCCTCGATTTTTGCAAACTCGCAGCTAAAACACCCCAAAAATCGCGTTGGAAATCAGTTGCCGACATCACCAACGACTGGAACTTTAACTTTCCTGGTGTTGAAGTAGTCCCGTGCGTAATAGTGATTTGGAAATCAAAATCTACTTTGATTACCGGCTTTTTGTTCCATTTCGCACCCTTTCACTTGCAAATCAAGGGTCGCGGTGCGGGATCAAATCTCCATCACCATCATGCTGGTTTTGGTGATTTGAGAGCTATCGTCATCCTATAGCGGCGCTAGGTCGCGCCAGAACCCCGACTCCACATAAAGACATCAAGACAAGATATGATTCACAGATCAAACAGGCCATAGTGAGAATGATACATTGAATAACTAGCAATGTCAGTGTAAGGGTAATACATGAATCATTGTACTACCGAGGATACCTAGCAAGTATAGTGGTGATGTATTATTGATGTATCAGCGGAGGATCCTACAGTTTATACAACAAGAAATGGGTACATAAACCTGGCCTTCAATATACATCGAGACACAAGAACTATAATAAATACGACGACGGATCCTCGACCAAATGTCTCCTCCATGCAGAACACTCCGCAAGAATTTCCCTACACAATACTGCTAGTTTCTACATGTACACGCTCCTGGAAGACAATCGAGTTCATGCTGATTTCTGCGTCAGATCCAGCTACGAGTTTGGCGTGGTATTCTCGAATGCTAAGGATGAGGCGTGGTCCCAGCACAAACATCTGTACGACGAAGAAAATTTGAAGAGCACCATAGATTATCAGGTCTCCCACAGAATATGAACCCTACAGAAACGATGAACAATGGTCACACGCAGATGTCAGCGACAGGTGGGCACACCTCGGGCTCCAAATAGGGACTAAAAAACCCGCCAGGGAGAGGAACAAATTGGAGGCAAGAGGCACCAAAAAAGCTGACACGAGCGGAACTTGAGCAGAAAATCATAAGCACATTCACTTTGCAAGCTCACCTTGCAAAATAAAGCACGTGAGATTTCATCAGCACTCTGAAACAGTCCCCGCCGATGGTTGATCCTGTCAATGGGCCGAGTCGTCGCAGGTCACGGAAATGTTTCACAGCAATCCGGACTGACAGATACAGTGCAACGAACTCCCAAATAGTGTAGGGCATCCAATACACTGCAGACAGAAGCTCAGCATCCCCCTCGAATCCATAATTGCATGCATATGCATTAGTACTAGAACCAAAGTTCCCCTCCTCAATGCCTGGTGTTTGTCTAATGAGCTGTGTTCTTCAAGTCAACAAGTTAAGCTTACTCGGTACAATAAAAATGCATATCGTTACCGTCAGTCCTACACAAGCGATATTAACAGCGAGGAAAAAAATAACAAGGGAGATGAGCATGATTCTAGATCTCTGATGATACATGGCATGTAACCGAGCAATCATGATGACTTGCATCGTGTTTCAGTCGAGTCAATAACACGGAGGTATTGCAGCTGTGAAACTCACTGCCCAGCATGAGAAGTACGACCACACTTGTCAGACATAGTGCAAAGTCTGCAATAATGCCTGAAACACCCAATCAGCGATCACGCTCGTACTAGGACCAAACACTGACTTACACCTATCGAGTGATTATGTTGAGCCAAGTTTAATGGTCAGAATCTCACTTACCCCTACAAATGATGAAGGTATTCAATGAACTGGAACAAGATGGTTGCGGAATACCTACTGTATCTGTCAGCGAGACCGATGGCATAGCTACTGTGCTACCGGTCAGAAGATTCGAACGCAGTGCATAAAATACATACTCAGAACACCGATACTGATCATGAGAGATGGACTATTAGTACAGCACCAGCTTATTGGCCAAAACAACATACACAGAATATGGTAGTCCAACATAGCGTATCTGGAATATTTTGGGGTCAGCACGACTGTCAATCCATAGTATAACATGAGGTACGCACAAGCAGGTATAACACAGTCATGAAAGACCAGCGCTGCCCCTGTCGCAAGTTCAATGTATTCTGTTACTTTTGTCCTGATATGCGACTGTGTCACTCACCCAGATGAGCTCAATCTATGACACCATTCTTAGCGAGTTGGCTGCTCCAGGGATAGTAACGTCGACCTACCTCTTGTCCAAGTGTTAACACTGAAAATATATGAGGATATTAGCGGATTTTGAACACTGTGCTGCTCACCCCAGTCGTACACGACTACGACGCCAGCAGCAACTGCGAAACTGCAAGTCAAAGTTAGATCGAGACATCTTGATGCGACGAACTCATCCAATAAACAGAAAACCTATTAGAATTGACGAGCAGGGACATATTTGAGTGTGTGAGTAAGCGGGGTGTTGGGAATTGTAACGATCTAGTGTTCGTGCTAGATATACACTGCTGTTCACCGCTTGTGTGGCCAAAACCGGCATGATAATGATGAAGATATTGATCTCGGCCTTAAGGCTCTTGAAGCTTGAGGCCGAGGTAGAAGTCTTCGATTGATTTTGATTTACAAATTCCAGCACTGTGCTCTCTTTGCGCAAGTATCAAACTCAATTTCCAATTTCCGAAACTAAATTTCGTAATTTGCCAATCACTCATTCGAGTTGCTTGCCAATCTGGTGGAAGCCTGTACACCGGCTTCAGTCTCCCGCACGTGTGTAATTTCCCTTTTGATTTTGGGATGGTGTCTGTATAAGTATTCAACAGATACCAAGGATGCATGCGGCAGTGCTCAAGTGCACGATGCATCCAATATAGTGCGCTTTGTGGCATCGGATTCGCTCTCAGGCTATGCTTGTCTCTCTTTGTTCATCGTTTTGATATAATTATGAGAGCCCAATGATTCGAGCGTACCAGGCGACGGACAAGGTGAGATATACTTGATTCACTCTGCGTCACGGTTTCTTATCTGAGTTCTCTGACGCTTACTAGTATATATGCCGCAGCATGATGATCATTCTTCTTCCATAAGAGTATTGCTGTTAGTAGCTGTTGAAGGGGACCAAATATCCATCACCATAGCAATGGCATCATGCTGATTTTGGTGATACAAGAGCTGAGCGCTAGCACGAACGCTATCGTCATACACCACTGACATTCCCCACTCGCTTACACCCATCCCTCGAACATGACCTTCGTCTCAAACGATCCCACTTGGTGGCCGACAATCAATTTAAGTGTTTTTGACAGCTATTGGATGGGTTTGTCGCATCAAGATGTCTAGATATAATATTGACTTGCGGTTTCGCAGTTGCTGCCGGCGTCGTTGTGGTGTACGACTGGGGTGAGCAGGGCATTGTTCGAAAACCGTTGATATCCTCATGATATTTTCAGTATTAACATTCGGACAAGAGGTACGTCAATGCTATCGCCGGAGCAGCCAACTCGCTAAGAATTGTGTCATAGATTGAACTCATCTGGGTGAGTGACACAGCCCCATATCAGGACAAAAGCAACGGAACACAATGAACTTGCGACAGAGACAACGCTGGTCTCTCATAACCGTGCTATACCTGCTTGTTCGTACCTTGTATTATACTTTGGCATGATTGACAGTCGTGCTGACCCCAGTGTTCCAGATACGCTATGCTGGACTACCATATTCTGTGTATGTGTCAAGATAAATAACTTTGCACTGTGCTAATGGTTCATCTCTGACACTAGTGTCTGGCTTCTTTGTATGTCTCATATGCGCTGTGTTCCATTTTTCTGACTGGCGAGACACAGCAACTATACCGGTATCGCTGACAGATGCGGTGAGTATTCTGCAACCATCTCATTTCCATCCAATCAATACACTTATATGTAGGGGTGAGTGAGATTCCAACCATTGAACCTGGCTCAACATAATGACTCAATAGGTGTAAGTTGGTGTCTTTGATACTAGTGCGAGGGTGTTCACTGATTGGGAGTTTCAGGCACTATTACGAACCACGTACTGAGTGGGACAAATGTGGTCGTAGCTGCTGCGTTAGGCGGTGAGTCACCTAGCTGCAATACCTCTGTGACATCGACTTGACTGAAACTTGATGCAAGTCATCATGATTGCTCGCTTACATGCTATGTATCAAGGATCTAGAATGATGCTCGCCTTCCTTGTTATTATCTTTCTGACGGTTAACATCACCTGCGTAGTACTCTTGGCAATAGGACTCAAGTATGCTGTAGGGGGTAGGCTTTACTTATTGACTTGAGAACACAGCTCATTGGACAAACACCAGAGGAGCTGATACTCTCTGGCACATATCTGTGCGTTTATGGAGTTGAAGGGGACTCATCGCTTCTTATTTCAATGATTTGGATGCTCAACACTATTTGGGAGGTCCTCGCACTGTGTCTTTCAGTCTGGGTTGCTGTGAAACACTTCCGTAAGCGACGACTCGACTCATCGACAGGATCGACCATCGGGGACTATTTCAGAGTGCTGATACAATCTCATGTTCTTTATTTTGCAAGGTGAGCTTGTGATGTGACCGCGGTTATATTTTTTGCTCAAGTTCCGCACATGTTAGCTTTGCTAGTGTCTCTTGCCTCCAGCTTGCTAATGCCTCGCCATTACTCGTGGTGCGCCGACCTATTGCTGACATCTGCGTATAACCATTGCTCATCATCTCTGTAGGATTCAAATTCTATTGGATCTCAGATACTTTATGTTGCTCTTTTGGTCTTAACGATCGTGCAGATGTTTGTGCTAGGACCACGCCTCATTCTTAGCATTCGAGAACACCACGCCAAACTCGTGGCATACTCTGACGCAGAAACTAGCATGAATTCGATTGTTTTCCAGGAGGTACATGTATCCACTAGCAGTACTGTGTAGGAAAATGCTTGCCGAGTGGTCTGCAGGGAGGAGAAATTTAGTGGAGGATCCGTCGTGGTATTTATTTAACATATGGTGTTTTGACGTATATTTGAAATATCTAGGCAAACCTATTTCTTGTTGTATCACTACTGGAATAAAGTACCTGTGCTTGAACCAAGTTGTAAGCTGAGACTCCTTGCCATGCTCATTCGTTGGTGATGGGGCATATACTCCCTGTAAGTCTCTTTTGTGAATTATCATGCTCAAGATGCTTGAACAGTACCTCCTTCCACCCTTCACGCACGATTTTTTACTACTTCTCTGCTGCCCCTGCAGATGGGGTGCAAACTCGACGCACAGTTTGCGGTTGCATGGTGCAGCACTACGATGGCACAACTCCGATAGTGTAGTGATGAATAAAACGTGGATAATGCCTCGTCAATAGTTTGACGGGTGTGCTCGAAGCCTTCTGAATCGAAGCTCCCGTTCTCTAACTATCTACTCCCCACTCAGTACACCTCATCTTCTCGCCATGCTTTTCAGCTTCACGCTTAGTGCAACACTTCAAGGGTGCGCGGGCAGTTCACTGACTTCTGATTATCACATAACAAAGAATAGCTACATAAACCCGGTCTTTAATATACTGCGACTCGGAGACACCATAATTAATATTAATACTACGATAAATCCTCAACCATTTTCTCCTCCATGCCGAACACTTGGCGAGCATGTCCCTACACAGTACTGCTAGTTGATACATGTACATGCTCCTGGAAGGCAATCGGATCCATACTAGTTTCAGCGTCAGATTCGGCCACGAGTTTAGCGTGATATTGTCGTATGCTAAGGATCAGGCGTGGCCCCAGCACAAACGCCTGCACGCCAAATAAAACCTGAAGTGCACCACCGAGTGTCAAAATTTCCATGGAACTCGAAGTCTACAGAGATGATGAGCAATGGCTACACGCAGACGTCAGCGAAGGGTCGGCGCACCTCAATCTCTGGAGCGCCAGTGATAAAGGCGAGGCAAGAGGCACCAAGGAAGCTAGAACGCGCGGAACTTGAGCAGATCATCATAAGCACATTCACACTACAAGCTCACCATGCAAAATAATGCACATGAGATCTCATCAACACCCTGAAACAGTCCCTGATGGTCGATCCTGTCGACGAGCCGAGTCGTCGCAGGTCACGGAAATGTTTCACAACAATCCAGACTGAAAGATACAGTGCGAGGAGCTCCCAAACAGCGTTGATCATCCAAACCATTAAAAACAGAAGTTCGCCATCTCCCTCAAATGAAAAACGGCACATATACGTGCCAGAGAGTATCAGTTCCTCTAGCGTTCATCCAATGAGCTAGCTTCTTCAAGTCAACAAGTCAAGCTTACGCGCTACAAGATGTCTGAGTGCTATTGCCGCATTGACTCCATAGGTGATGTTAACGGCCAGGAATATAATAACAAGGGAGATCAGTATCGTTCTAGATCCCTGATACATGGCATGCAGCCGAGCAATCATGATGACTTGCATCGTGTTTCGATCGAGTTAATATCATTGAGGTATTGCAGCTGGGAAACTCACCGCCCAGCATGGCAGCTACGACCACACATGTCACATCCAGTGCGTAGTCCATAATATAGCCTGAAAGACCCAATTAGTGACCACCCTCGTACTATGATCAAACACTCCGACTTACACCTATCGAGTCATTGTGGTGAACCAAGTTGAATGGTCAGAATCTCACTCACCCCTACAAATGAATGTATTCATTGGATGAGAATGAGATGCAAGCTGTAGAATACTCACTGCATCTGTCAGTGAGACAAATGGTATATTTACTGTGCGCCGCCGGTCAGAAGAATAAAACACGGTGCATATGAAACATACTTAGAACGTTGATACTAAGAAACAGGTTATTAGTACAGTACCGATTTTTTGACCCCAAAAACATACATAGAGTATGGTAATCCAATATAGCGTATCTAAAGCATTTTGGAGTCAGCACAGTCATCAACCACGCCACAGTATAACATGAGGTACGAACAACCAGGTAAAGCGCAGTCATGAGAGACCACCGTTGCTTCTGGTACAAATCCATTGTCTTCTGTTGCTTTTCTCTTGATATGGTGTCACTCACCCATATAAGTTCAATCTGTGACACCATTCTTAGCGAGTTGACTGCTCCGGGATAACATAGACATACCTCTTGTCCGACTGTTAGTGCTGGAAATATTATGAGAATATCAACGGTTTTCGAACACTGCCTTGCTCACCCCAATCGTATACCACCACGACGCCTGCGGCAACTGCAAAGCCGCAAGTCGATGTTAGAAGATCGAGACATCACCGACTGATAAAAACAAACCCGTCCAATAGCTGAAAACAATATCCATGATGATCGGCCACCAACTGGAATTATTTAGACTTCGGTCATGACAGTATGTTCGTGCTAGATATACCACCGTTCAGCGCTTGTATCGCCAAAATCGACATGATGGCGATGAATATTGATGCCCGTCTCGGAGTCTGCCGTGACTAGTCCCTAACTGGGTGAAGTAAGTATTATGGCGCTGGATTCGTTCAACTATTCCCCACACATAAAATACACATACAGACACACGACACATAAACACAGCCACGCATTCACATGCACACAACATTTGAAGACAACACGCATGCAACACATTTGCATACATATTCGTCGAAGTCCCCAGTACGTAGCCTAGACCCAAATTAATGCTAATTTTCAACAAGTCAATTTTGAACTTCAGAACCCACTGTGTGGTTTTGAAGCCGTTCGAAGGCAAGGCTTTCGTCTTCTCCTACTACCCTCCTGCCTCTAATGCCATTCTACAGCTTCGATCCAGAAACCTATGTGATTTTGAAGCCGTTCGAACGTTCGAAGGCCTTGTCGTCATCTCCTACAACCCTCCTGCCTCCGCCTCCATCCTACGTCCCCCGTCCAGCTTCAATCCAGAACCCAGTGTGATTTTGAAGCCGTTCGAAGGCCTGTCGTCTTCTCCTACCACCCTCCTGCCTCCACCGCCATCCTGCATTCCCCGTCCAGCTTCGATCCAGAAACTTGTGTGATTTTGAAGCCGTTCGAACTTCGAAGGCCTTTCGTCTTCTCCTACCACCCTCCTGCCTCCGCCGCCATCCTACATCCCCCGTCCAGCTTCGATCCAAAAACTGTGTGATTTTGAAGCCGTTCGAAGGCCTAATATGCGCAACTTCATGTATTACTAGTTACCTTACATGACAATGTAAAAATGTTCTCTGATCACACTTAAATTCATTTGCGCGTCTTACACTACAACATCCACTTGAACCGTGTTTGCAGGAAGTGGTACCAGCAGGATAAGCAATGTCAGAGGTTTGTTTTATTTGCTTAGCGAATTTTTTAGGTGAGTAATATGAAGGAGGATTAGATGGAGGAATGAGGAGATTAAACTGTGGATTAGAGCTAAGTGAAGGGACCGGAGAAATTTTCGGAACCGTAGTAGTAGGGCATTGTAGTCAAGCATAGTAGTGTCCGAGTTGTGGCCAGTGCGAAGTGACTATGATGAAATATATGTCAGAGGAAGCTTCAAATTCTATGGGACAAAATTAAAGCCAAAGTTTAATGGAACCAATGAAATAGTCAGTTGTCCAAGGGTTGTGGAATGGGCGTGACAACGGATCATTAATATCCGGGTGACCACGCAAGATATCATTCCTCGTTGGTTCGACTGAAACGAGAGGGCGGAAAAGTGGTCGAAAAGCTATGGACGTCGCAGATGAATGATTCCGAGTCTGCAGGCCTGTGAAGACTTCTTGTAAGTCAACTTTCTGTTCTTCATCTTTAATTGAAGGCATCACAGTCAGAGAGCGCAGAGCGCGTCTCTGAGTCTGCGGTGAGAGTGACATTCCCTTCAGACTACTGGGCAGCGTGTCAAGACCGTTATCTGAATCGGAATCGGAAGCGAAAACTGTAAAATCTTAAGTGTTAGACGTCCACTGAGCAGATAGAAAAAAGAACTCGAACTTGCGTTTAACGTGACTTGAAGAGCCTGAGTTTTCCTTGTTCTCTGAATTCATTCGAGATGTTGATGCAATGGGCTGACCGCGAGCTGGTTTATTTTTTTAATACAATGTAAGCGGTTTGTTCATGTAGCAAAATTACAAGATAGTACTTACTTCCACGCAGTTTCTTTCGAGCTGGTTCTTCGTGTTTGGTGTACCGGATTGAGTGTTTTGGACGTGCTGAAGTGAAAAACGATTCAGTGACCGTCACTGATGGTGCACGTGAGCACTTTCACCAACCTGTCTTAGGCTCATCATCTCGATCTTCTCCTGCCTCGGAATCTGTATCAATGATGATCACGTCTGGGTCCCATTGTGCGCAAATGTGCTCAGGTATGTACTTCCGGTTAGCTGTTGCATTTACACTGGTTAGAAAATCTCATCCGTGATGAGCCATTGATGGCACTGGCAGGCTCACCAATAAAAATATTAGTCGCTGCAAGAGGTGCGTTATCTCTGCCTCTGTACCGCTCAAGATGTTTGCCGTTTGGCAGTGGCTCAGGTGCAACACTCAGCCAGCGGTTTTCTTTCGAAATCAACACCCACGATGCTCCGTTATCGACAGCCTTCCCCTTCACATCATCATTCTGTACGGAGTCAAGGTACTCAAAGACTTTTGGAAAAAGTCTTCGAAAATATTCTTCGACTTCTTGAAATGTCCAGTCCGGGCAAAAGCTGAAATCCACTTTGTTGTCCTCTGTTACGACACAGGCGTGTCGTGTTCCACCAGGATAGTTCTAACAGCAAAGGCTCGACAGAGCGTTCGTGTTGCTGAGAGTCGTCGGCTCCTTAAGACAATAAGGAGTTGCGTACGCTTGCGTAGCTTGCTGGTTGACAAGGCTTGTCAGGCTTTGTCGATGAGCAAGGGGTTACGGGCGATGATAGCGGTATCGTTCACAAGGCAAGCAGGTAGCTTTAGCGAGTCAAGTGAAGTTCAAGGTAAAACCTGGTAAGATTAAAGTAAGGAACATCTACTTTAATCCTCGTCCTTATATAAGGCTACTCTATCGTATCTAAGCTCAGCCTGAAGCTGGGTTCTAATCTGCTTATCTATCGAGTCAGAGATAACGTGCATGAGGCAGGCTTCTATCTAGGATAGGACCACGAGGTGTCCTTCTATCAGTGCATGAGGCAACATGAGGCTTGCCTTCTATCTTGATAACATAAATAGGTCTTCTAGACCTATGTCGTCATGTGTGTCGTCATCGTGTCGTCAGCAGTCCAGACTGCTTATCTAAGCCGGCAGTTGCCGCTTATCTTCTTCTATCATCTATGGCCTACAGGCCCGGTTATCGTCTATGGTCTCCGAGGTCTCTGGGTTCGGGTACGTGTCGCTGCCTTCGCAAGGCAGGCAGGGGTGGCAGAGGGGACAGTGTAGTTCGCTGTAACATTACCCCATTACTACCGTCAAAGTCACCGGCTTTGATTATCTACGACATCTTCCATCGTCAAGGACGGCAGCGCCGGTTTCGTGGATGTGGAGACGGATGGTGCGGAGGGAGTTTCAGGGTCAAGGGACAGTTCGGTGGGATTCCGAAGTTCTAGGTCCGCGAGCGCCTTGTGGTTGTGCTCCCAATCTGAGAGAGCTTCGAAAAACTTCTCTTCATCTGTAAACTCTTGTAGGACAATGCGTCCGTTGAGTCCAGGACAATGTATGGACAAATGGCTGGGTCCGAGTTCATCGCAGATGCAACAAACATAATCGGGACACTTCTTCCAATGATGTCCGTATCCTCCGCAGCGCTTGCATGGCGTCATGCGGGTACAATCTATGGTAGCCTTTCGTTTTCTAGGCGGGCGTACCGGACGGATTTCTTCTTCTTTGGCCTTTCTGGTTTCTACAATCTTAACAGCTTGGTTCGCGATGTCGGGGAATTCAAGCGGGAGTAGATGGAGCGCGAGGCCGCGGATCCGTTTCTGTAGATGAATGACGGCGAGTTTCTTCGTCTCTTCATCAAGGTCGACACGATTGGCTACATCTTCTAGTAGCTTCGTGGTTCTTATAATGCAGACGGCAAGGGAGGTGCCTGCTGCGAGTCTGGCGTCTTGCTCACCAAGGATGTCGTCGATCACTTGGGAGTACGCGGGTGTTAAGATAGCCGCTTCATTGAACGCGCTATTCTCAATCGTTCTGAGGATACGTCCGTAGTCGGAGTTCTTCAGTGTCAAAGTGACGGGAGAGTTTTCTTCAATAGAGGTCGACATGATGGAGGTTCGTTGAAAGGATGTTCGGGGAAGTCAGGGTTTATATCTTTCTTCCAGATCGTTTCAAGCTCCGTTTGATTCATGCTTATCTTTTGTTTCTTTAACTCTTTATCTCCTATCAAGGTTCAATCGTGAGGGCTTATCGATGCCTCGTTTTCGCTATCAGAGGGAAGTGCCGTGATAGGTGCGTTCTTTCCTTTATCCTTTGTTGGTTATCAAGGTTCAGGAATCTTCATCAGAGGGTGCTGGTCATTGCCATGATGAGTCGGGTTCTCGAGGGTTCCGCGGGCTTGCAGGAGTTTCCAGGGAGTTCATCTCTTGATAGTTTAGGCTCGTTCCGGAGGTTCGTTTCTTCTAAATCTTTCGTTTAATATGATCTGTGTGTCATAACGTGGGATTGTCGAGGAAGTGGTAAAAGGGGTCCCGGAGCTTGCAGGAGTTTTCCAGGGTTCGTCCTTTCTTCTAGTTTCACGTCATTTCGGACGTTCGTGCAGTTTAACCCTCATGCCGGAGGTTCTCTAGTTTTAGGTCATTACGGACCATTGTTAGTTTTAGGTCATTACGGACCATCTCTAGTTTTAGGTCATTACGGACCAACATGAAAGTTGGTCGGAGTCGTGTTGTGGAAGAGAAGTGTCTGGGTCTTGGTCGTGGAACGAGAATAAATCAGGGATTTTACCCCCTCAATAAGCCGTTTAGTCTACCATGACTAATCTTCTTTCAAAAGTCGAGGCTGTCATCAGGGCCTTCGTCTTCGATCTCGTTTCCTTCTTCATCAACCTTTCGCAAAGCATGCGAAGTGGGTGCATTTTCGTCTTCGTCCTCGTCATCCTCGGAGCTTTCGATGTCCGTGAAGCGGACAAAACTCGGTCCGGTGTCTTCTTCTTCCTTCATTCTAATTCCAGTCGGAAGGGAAGCACTGTATCGTGCTTCGTCGTCGTGAACAGGTTTCTGGTGATGCGCTTCTTGGATTAGCGCGATTCGTTCCAGGAACATATCATGATCAGAATCTGAGGCAGGAGTAGGGTCTGGGTCGGATGATAGCGTCATTGCTTCATCGTTATCGGAAGGGATAGGTGCTGGAGTGACCGTGAGGTTGAGGGAATTCGGTGCGTGGATTTCATCGGCTGTGTCGGTATCATCAGCCGGACTTTCATAAAACCTGAGTTTCTTGGCTTCAGGTGCGTCCGCCGTTTGAACGGCTCTTCCTTTTCCGAGAATGGATATCGGTTCTCCAGAAAATACAAATCTCTGAGTTTTCGCTGGTTCAGGGGCCAGTCTGGGTGCCTTTGCGATAGGCGGTTCTTCGTTCATCACAGCTCGTCCCTTCCCAAGGATCGATGCTGGCTCCGCCGAGAATTCGTATCGTGCGGGTGCGGGTTCTTCAATCTTCAGCTGAACAGCTGGTACAATCGTCTTCTTAGGCTTTTCTGGGATAACATAGTCCGTTATCAGAGCCGGTCTGAAGAATTTCTTCTGAGTTGTCTCCGGATCAGTGGCCGGTTGTATCTGTTCGTTTCTACGGGCTGCAAGGTCGATTCTTGGCAGCGAGTTCTTCTTCGTCACGGTTTCAGCGGGCCGTGGTGCAATCGTCGGGTTTTTATCTATCGGGGATCCCGATCTTTTTCTTTTCGTGGCTACCTTCTTTTCTTCTTTCTGGAAGAGAGGGGTCTTGCCGTTCCTCTTTCTGTCGGAGTCAATCTCCTTTTCCTTCTTTCGGGAATCTACGGTGCTCTTAAGAGTCACCGTGCCATTCGTCCAATCTATAGCGGGGTTATGGCTGACGAGCCAGGGTCGTCCAAGCAGGAACTTGTCTTTTGGACCAAGTTCGGCGAGGTAGAACCTTTCGGTAGTTACCCGTTGATCTATCTGGAAGGTGAGGTTGCAATACCTCACTATCGGCTTCTTTCCGAAGCAGGATCCATCAGCGTTTGAGAGCGTGAGCGGCTTCTCTAGCTGGTGCGTCAAGATGCTGTGCTGCATGACGACGTCCTGATTGACAAAGGACTCGCATGCTCCCGAATCTACGATCATAGATGTCTTTATCGGGGTGCTTCTTGTTCTGGATACTAGGGTGGCTTTCACCCGTAGTTCTTTCGTCGTCCCGGCCACCTTAATGGTGCGCAAGCAGGAGTCTTCTTCGGTCATCTTTCTCCACGGGGTTCTGGGCTTTTTAGGGCAATCCGCGGCTTTGTGGCCGTTGACGTGGCACACAAAACATTTCTTCTCTCGTAGACATATACGAGTCTCCTTTCCGGTGAGATGCGCAGCGGCAAAGGTGTTTCTGGAAGTTGCCATATCGACGATGTGCAATCTTCAAATCTTCGTAGTGTTCCTGCAGGAAGTCTTCTACTGTGACAGCGGTTCTTATATTCTTGCGACTGGTCAGGCCGGTACAATCTTCTACGCAAAGCTTCTTTGAGCTGCCGATGCGTCGGGGTTTCTTCTACAGGCTTCAGTAACGTCGAAGGCAGGTACAATCTGGGATCTAGCGTCACAGGATGGTGACGTGCGAATGTGCACTTTAATCTTTTGTTACGACACAGGCGTGTCGTGTTCCACCAGGATAGTTCTAACAGCAAAGGCTCGACAGAGCGTTCGTGTTGCTGAGAGTCGTCGGCTCCTTAAGACAATAAGGAGTTGCGTACGCTTGCGTAGCTTGCTGGTTGACAAGGCTTGTCAGGCTTTGTCGATGAGCAAGGGGTTACGGGCGATGATAGCGGTATCGTTCACAAGGCAAGCAGGTAGCTTTAGCGAGTCAAGTGAAGTTCAAGGTAAAACCTGGTAAGATTAAAGTAAGGAACATCTACTTTAATCCTCGTCCTTATATAAGGCTACTCTATCGTATCTAAGCTCAGCCTGAAGCTGGGTTCTAATCTGCTTATCTATCGAGTCAGAGATAACGTGCATGAGGCAGGCTTCTATCTAGGATAGGACCACGAGGTGTCCTTCTATCAGTGCATGAGGCAACATGAGGCTTGCCTTCTATCTTGATAACATAAATAGGTCTTCTAGACCTATGTCGTCATGTGTGTCGTCATCGTGTCGTCAGCAGTCCAGACTGCTTATCTAAGCCGGCAGTTGCCGCTTATCTTCTTCTATCATCTATGGCCTACAGGCCCGGTTATCGTCTATGGTCTCCGAGGTCTCTGGGTTCGGGTACGTGTCGCTGCCTTCGCAAGGCAGGCAGGGGTGGCAGAGGGGACAGTGTAGTTCGCTGTAACATCCTCAGGCTCGTCTTCGTCAAAGTGAGCACATCCCCTTCGCTTGAGTTTTGACACCTCTGTCTTCACAGGTGGGACCCTGCTCATCAATTGTCCTTTGTCCTTTGACCCGCTGAGTAAGCTCCGAGTCATAGCATTGGCTTGTTTAGGTTAACGTACATCGAGGTAATTGATCAAGACAGCGACAGCGCCAACTTGAATCTGGACCTGTTGTTGCTTCAATGAGCTGCTGCCAGTGGCCCGTCTTGAAGATACAACCCTGCCCCCCTAAATGAAAGCTGAGTATGCTGGAGGTAACAAACATTAGGTGATTTTGCTCACTGTGACTTTCCGCTTTATAGTTGGGCGGAATCCTGACATGACTTCACTTCTCGTGGCTGCGACTGTCTTCCGACTGTCAGTTGACACCTTAAATTTGAGTTCTGGGCCTTGCCCAGCACGTCGGGCAAGTGATTGCTTGTATATCGCTGTCACTCCAGCTCGTTCCTTTGGTGTGGCAGCTGCTGGTTTGGATGGCTTCGGACCACCTGGATTCACTGGCAGTGCAGGAGGCACCAATGGCTCGGCCACTGGTGCAGGCTGTTGAGGTCGAGGATGTTTGCTCTTCCCGTGCAAACATTCGGTGCAAAGCTCTCTTTGGCCAATAGGAACATTTGTGGGTGCGGAGTACTCTTCGCAATAGCACATTTCTGGTTCGAGATGATTACCTTTGCAATACACCAGATCTGACATTGCGAGTAGGATGGAAGAGAGAACCGGATCAAAAACAGGTCGGTCAAGTGCGGGATTTATACACAGTGGGTTCCTGGCCATAGTTGTACTCCGAACGTGATCCATTAATATATTGAATTAGAAAAATACATCTGCTTCAAAATGCTCTAGCACGCTAACTGCCTGAGCCCATAGCATCGAACGAGTCCTCCAGATAGGGTCTGCCAAAGATACTTCAACATATATCTCCCTCCGTCTACCAACTCGTAGATGTTCTGTTGTGTTTTCGTCATAGTCATCCTCACCCTCCTGCAAATTATATCCCACTGGTATGATACCCTCAGTAATAACCTCGTCAAGTATCCCGAAGAATACATTTTCATCTTCCTCATTCAGAAAAGGGGTATTACCATCAGGAACCTCAATGGCATCATGTAGGACATCGTTTGCTTGATCCCGCTCGATACGATCAATAACACCATCTTCCTCGTTCTCTAACTCATCGTTTGGGTGGCCAGCACCTGTCTGATTGAGATGGCGGATTGTCTCTCTGCGATCGATACCATAATAACGCTGCAGAGTTGCAGGATGGATCCCCTCGAACTCATCTTCGTAGATGCCTAACAATGCCTGTCCTAGAAGACGCATATCCTTCATAGTCATCAGATAGCAATTACACCACTGCACCAGTACTTGCTGAGTGAATACTGACCTGAGGGCTTCGATTATTGGTTTCAGAACCACGAATTGGATGGGAATTCCATTCTCGTTGAAATTGTCGGCAATCGTCATTGAGTGCACTTGAGAAGAGCACACTAAGCAGCCAGAGGTGCCCCGGCTTGTCAATGTCAAGCTTATGAAGTCGTTCGAGCCTGGTAAAAAATCCACGCCATCGGCGTGCAAACTGTGTGCCCACTTCAACCCACAGCCGTTCAATGCGTTGTAGGGATTCATTTCTGGCTGGGCTTGTAGAGACTGTTTTACCTATAGTTATGTTTGCACCTTAGCTTACATAAGGAAGTTACCTTTTCACCAGTATTACTATGAGTCTGAGAGATCAGCAAGTTTCTATCATATTTCCTCTTCTCTGAGCCTTGAGCCTGGTCCAGAAACCCTTTAGGGTCGAATAGCAGCTAGGTTCTGCAAGACCCAACATTGTTCAGACTCACCATCTGAATTGTTGTACCCTTCAGCGTGAATTTCGTGTTGATCTAATATCAGGTATTGTTAGTCGCGGAATGTTTCAAGAGGCTACACCTTACGATCCCCATAGAAATGAGCCGCGATTATGGCCATTTGTTGCAACTAAATGTGTAGCGACCTGAAGGTTCTCCCCTCCACGATCTCCACGAACACGAGATGGCATGCCATATTCATCTCTTGCGTGCATGAACAGTTCCAATACAGTCGATGCACGATTGTTTGTGCTGGCCCGTAGCCCCATTATCTGTTGAAATATTAGTGAGTTATTATGCTTTCCTTATCATTAATAATGGATTCACAGTGCGACAATACCCATCAATAAATCCATGGACAACAAAACCCCACCGAATGAGCTTGTGATGACCATCTACATGCCAAAGCGCATTTGGTCGAGCAACTCGGTATTTTCGTCGTCTGGTAACACGTCGTTCTCTCAGCCTTTGTCCTAATCTATCAACTCGGCACAAGGACTGCCAAACACGGTGCTGCTGGACTCGAACTCCTTGGTGCCCAAGGAAGCCAACAAGGTAACGGAATCCTGATTCTGGTTTGCGTTCCTTGAAAACCTTCACGAGTTGATCGAGATCAGCATCACTAATTGTTGTGAAGCATTGTTCAAGACCATGTTGATGAACAAATTTCCACAAAGTCGTGCGAGACACTCGGAGGAGTCGGGCAAGCTCTGTGAGTGTGATGTTGCGCTGGTTAGATAGGGCCTCACGGCACCTGTTCATGGCAGGGTGATACTTAACCATGTCTAACTATACACAGTACATTTTGTAAGTTTGTCTCGGAGTCACCAACATGAAGCTTCATGAAGCTTAACAGGCACGATGCCTCACTGGTTCTAAAGATCGGGATCTCTCTTGTGATCTCGATGCTACTGGAAATGTTTTTCTCAGGCTTCCAAGAATAGCGCTACCACCGGAAAAATTACCAAATTGGGATATTCCAATAATCTCACTATTCCCACATACCTCCCTGGCTCTACTGCTGCACCAGAGCTTTCCCCTTGCTCACTCATGTATATAAGTAGTAGAATGGCATGTACATACATAAAATGATACAATAGACCGCTTTTTTCATTGTCTGAGAGCTTGTACAGCAGTCTACAGTACTGACTACAATATGTGCATCCCAGGACTAAAACATATTCGCTTTTTTGCCCCTTTAGCAGGGAAGCAATTCTGACTGTATATATCATATATTAGAGTGTTAATGAATATATTACACCGCTTGTTTGAGCCTCTGTAGTGTCCTACATCAGTAGATATGTTAAATTCATGAATACCTCTCAAAAAACATAAACCAGTTCGCATTTTTTAGTGTTTAGGTATATAGACTGGTGAATATTATTTCTAACATCTCTTTACTAGTATATACATCATATCAAGAGTATATGTCAGCAGGATCAGTCCCTAGGGTCATATGTATTGTCATCTTCCTGGTGGTTCACTCCCTGAGAAAATTTTTCCTGCAGCTCCGGCCCTCTAGGATGGTAGGTAGTCTTTTACTATGAACATATGGAATATATTTATCACATAGGTATACCAGAACAATACCAGGATCCTTGTCTACAATCCAAAGTCACTTTTTGCCTACAATGTACCATATTTTCGCATTTTTGAGGTTTTTCACTACATTCTCACTACATAGACTATACCAGCTGTTCATATATCACTTATAGTACATATATGAAGCCTTCCCAAGGCCATGATCAGGCAGAAATATGACATAGTAATTATATCAATGATATAGGGGCAAATCCCACAATCATGCAAATGTTATATTTCAACCCTGTCTAGGGCGAAGATTTCATTAAAAATGTATAGAATACATTGTAAACTACTTAAATATACTATACTAATATATGTTGTGAAGGTAAAGGTGATGTGGAAGTGTTGTGGTCTCAATTTGTTGCATTATTATGGTCAGACCACCCTTGCATAGACTGTTGGTGCATAGTACTTTTTCGATGTTTGGACTTTTTGACTTTCCCACGACCTATTTCTTATCTATTGGATTCCCCTGCTGTCAATTATTCATGGATCCTTCTGGTAGTCGAGGACTGTATTACTTGGTATATATAGTGTACTCCAAGATAGTCTGATCATAATATTTTACTATATTCATGTCTGGGAATTCTTATCAGTGAGAATAGGAGATATGTGCTTGATATCATTACTATGTCATATTTCTGCCTGATCATGGCCTTGGGAAGGCTTCATATATGTACTATAAGTGATATATGAACAGCTGGTATAGTCTATGTAGTGAGAATGTAGTGAAAAACCTCAAAAATGCGAAAATATGGTACATTGTAGGCAAAAAGTGACTTTGGATTGTAGACAAGGATCCTGGTATTGTTCTGGTATACCTATGTGATAAATATATTCCATATGTTCATAGTAAAAGACTACCTACCATCCTAGAGGGCCGGAGCTGCAGGAAAAATTTTCTCAGGGAGTGAACCACCAGGAAGATGACAATACATATGACCCTAGGGACTGATCCTGCTGACATATACTCTTGATATGATGTATATATAGTGTTGTGGGCAGAACTCTGCCATTCTGCCATGTGGCAGGGCAGAACTGGCACTGCCAGGCAGATGGCAGAACCTCCCAGGCAGAATGTGGCAGAACTCCCGCACATGTAGAACAGTGGGAGAATGTGCTATATAGTTTAGTGTGTCGGTTCAGTGTACGATAGTATAGATTGAGGCACTTTAAAACTGAACATGACGTCGTCACGCTCATATGCACACAACTGAACTTCCAGGCATTGATACAGACGTTGCCAAGCAGCTCGAAACCGACTTCGCATTTGTCCCTCCACTTTCAGCAGTCTCCGGCGACAATCTCGAAGCAGTGAATCGATCTCACTCGATGACATTGATGCTGAGTTTTCTCGTCTTGAAGATATTCGTAACACGGAAAAAATGATGGAGTTTGCCTCAAACTGGGATGTGGATAGGAAGGAAGTGTTGGAAGGGAGAGCGTTCGACTTTGTGGAACTGCGGCATGTCAACGAGGGATTAGTGCCTACCACGATAGAGGATGAGATTATGGTCGCAGATCATGATGCGAATGAAGATGGGACTTGGAATATTGATTCTATGTTGCTGTCAAGTGGTCTTACATCCATGTAGTTAGTACTCTAGCGCTATGAAATTCTGCCATCTGCCATGCTGGCAGAACATGGTTCTGCCAGGTTCTGCCAGTTCTGCCGGCAGAACTACCTTGAGTTAGTTCTGCCCACAGCACTACCGTTAAGCTTAATTGTAGGGGATTGATAGTTTACAAACAAACTTACAAAACCATACCGTTTCTAGTCAGTGAGTATTATGCTTAATTTTAACAGTATAGCCTGCTCACGGACAAATTCAAGATTGATATCTTTTCTCGGATGCCCTCGACGTCCATGACCATGGTCCTCGGTCACAAGTTGTGGGATGATAATGTTTGACTGTTCAACATTTTCCCTACATAGACCAAAGTGACAGTATTGTCAGGTCAGAAGATCCAAATGAGTACCACGAGTATCACTCACACATGGGTGTTTTGGCTGATATCCTCGAGCATTGCAGCTGCTTCACCCACAAGACTTGCACATGCTAGTAGCCAGTCATGAAGAAGCTGGTGATCAGCATCACTTGAATCACTTTCGATGGCCTCGAGCAAGGGTAGGGCCTCCGAAGACAGTGTATCGTAATGATATGCAACTCTGGTTGGTTCTGCATCATTTGACCGAAGCATTCTGATTGCACCATTGTAGATATTACGAATGATACCATCTGCAGTATAGATATTTTGTGGCCATGGATGTTCGCGTTCTGGTAAAGCTGGAAGGTCCATACTAGTCCGCCAGCAGTTGCATTCTAGAGGTGACGAAGCGAAAAAGAACCAATGAACCCTTGTGTGGTAAGCGTGACTTGTCTACCGCACCTCCCACTAGCCTATACTACATTTACGTCCTTCAAGTTTGTGCTCTGAACTAAAGCCTCATAGTGTTTCCATCTCGCGGATAATCAGCCAAGACATGTTCGAGGCTCAAACAGCCACATTACTAGCTCCAAGCCTCCTGAAGTTTCGACATCGACATTTTTATATATATGACGGTACTCGCATTTTCCTGGTGCGGATTGTTCACATATATATGCACTCAGTGATTCCCCATGACAATACTAATAACTAAATGCAGGTCGAAAACACATTATTCAAAGTCCATGCGACTCAGTTATCACGCACGTCAATCACATTCGAGGAGATGTTTGCTGTTGGGGGGCAATCACGACCAATAGAGGGCACGGATGGCTCGAGCGACGATCACCCAATTATAATTCCTGAACTCAGCACGAACATGTTCGAGCTCTACCTTTCAGTTGCATACGGCAGGTAAGATAAATTTTCATGTTAGTGCACTGTCTTCTAATGCAGAATTGCACAGTTGGAAACCGGAAGGTCCTACCCATGATGATGTTATTGACCTCCTACGGTTCAGCAACAAGTTCATGAGTCAAAAAGCTCGCGATATTGCCATTCATCACCTTCATGAACAACGATTTCGACACAAACCATATGACCTTCTCGCACTCTGTCTCGAATTCTCAATTACGAAGTTCTTTGTTCCCGCGTTTCAACGTCTCATTGAATTTCGCATCCGAGACATTCCAGGACCAATGCGAAAGAAGCTCGGGTTTGAAGTGTGGAATGCCTTTGTAGATCTAAAAGAGCTTCTTGATGAACACCGTCGCATTGTTGCCTGCGAGGAGCCACCCCTTATCGAGCACGCTGCATGCTGCACTGACAACACTGCATGTTCCATCGACTGGCGGCAACTCTGGTGGAACTCAATGGCCCGTTTTCTTCTTGATGGTCGCAACCCGCAAGTCTTCCGTGAGGCCGTCGATCGTTTCCAGGAGCTTGGTTCTGAAATCGGGAGGATGAACCCGGAGTGTTGGAAAACGCTACTTCAAACAGTGAAGAAAGGAACAGCATTTCATCTTGCTTATGATCTCATTGAGGAGACGGCTCAGCAGCTGTCGGCAGCTCTGATCACGGAGCCTGACCAAATGCTGACACGCGCAGAATTAGATGCTTTCTCATCAAATTAGTAGTCTCGTCGTGGATAAACTTATAGATGATTACATAGGCTGTATAGCCCTGTACTACCTGAGTACTATGTGCATCCGAGTCATGCTGTCTTCAAATGTTGTATGCATGTGAATGCGTGGCTGTGTATATGTGTCGTGTGTCTGTATGTGTATTTTATGTGTGGGGAATAGTTGAACGAATCCAGCGCCATAAAGTATTGCGATACGAAATATAGCAAAAGTTGAAGTCGTCGATTCAATCAAAGTATATTCTTACCAATACGCATTGATACTCCGAAATCGAACATTTCCACACATCGTCAATGTTCATATCTTCCAATATGCAGAAATTTACTTTCCCCATGTTCCATTATGTGACTAGAGCCTTTTAGAGCATCCTTTTTGCGATGTCGATAGCAACGCCGCCCGCGCCTTCATTATAATCATTCCTTGCTCAATATGAGTTTACTTGGGATGATGGTCCCATATATAGTGTCATCTTCACTGCCACGCTTCGCGCTCATCGTTCATACGCGCCTCGAGACCGTATCTGGACTACCAAAACAAGGTAAGCATCTTCCTTGAACTTTTCTGATCTAGGATATGGTCTGACTCCCTGCGACTCGGTACCTTCCACTCACTTGCATCACGAATCATTGCCATTAATTCACTGCTCTCATCGTACCCCATCCATTATACACCTCACACTTTATTCGTTTCCACAAACATAAATTTCCTCATTCGCCCAAGTCCAGTCCAGATGCCGATCCCACTGTAGTTGTGTCTTGCGAACCAGAGCCGCTGTGTTATCAGTTATCTGGGCTTCTACTCATCACGATTCACGGTCACTTTTCCACTTTTTTTCGTTATGCTCAGATAGACGATGTGGATTTGATGATTGTGAAATCTTTGGGACTGTCAGCCGTCTGAGCTCAGACACTCTACTTTTACTCGCCTGGACCACATGATTTTGCATCGCATCCCACATGTTCTGTCCAGGTGAATGGTGAAGGTCGTTGGACATTCTTGCTGATCTGGGGTTTCATGACTCTATCTCGCTTCTTCTTTTGCTTTGCTCAGGCACCACATGGTAGAGCCATTGCGATCCGATCAAAGTATGTATTTCAGAATATCGTGGTTGGCGGCTTACTGATACTGTCGCAGGTGGGCTTAATACCTGCCGACTTGAAGCTCTCGTCTCCTTGTCATGCGCATTCATTTGTGACAGAGGTATATACTCACCCCATAATTTAATTGTCGTGCTCAACATCGTTGAATCATGATTGAGTTGCACCGCAGGGTGCGTGTAATCTGACCATCAGCCAACGCATTCTTCGCTTGGTACCACGTCCGACATAGTACGAAAACATTCACGTGTGTCCATTTAGTACACACTTGGACTTTGTCCCCCATCCGGCCATCACACTGTAAGTCTCTTTTGTAAATTGTCATGCTCAATATCGTTGAATGATGCTTGAACAGTACCTCCTTCCACCCTCCATGCACGATTTTTTACTACTTCTCTGCTGCCGGGATGGATGATATAGTGTGCAAACACGACGCACGGTTTGCAGTTGCACGGTGCGGTACTACGATGGCACAACTCCGATAGTCTAGTGGTGAATAAAACATGTCTAATGCCTCGTTAATATTTTGATGGGTGTACTCGAAGCCTTCTGAATTGAAGCTCCTGTTCTCTAATTATTTGCTCCCCACTTAGTTCACCTCCGAGATCTTGTTGCCATGCTTTTCAGCTTGACGCTTAGTGCAACACTTCAAGTGTGGGCGGGCAGTTCACTGACATCTAGTAGTAATACAATAAGGAATATCTACATAAACCCGGTCTAAAATATACTTTGGAGCACCAGAACTAAAATAAATAAATGGTATGACGGATCCCTGACCAATTTCTCCTCCGTACAGAACACTCGGCAAGCAATTCCCTACACAGTACTGCTAGTTGGTACGTGGACACGCTCTTCGAAGACAATCGAATTCATGCTGAATTCTGCGTCGGAGTTGGACACGAGTTTAGCGTGATACTGTCGAACGCTAAGGATGAGGCGTGGTCCCAGCACGAACATCTGCACACTAAATAAAATCTGAGCAGCACCATAGAGTATCACAACTTCGTTAGAACTTGGATTCTAGAGAAATAATGAGCAGCGGTTACAAGGAGATATCAGCCACAAGTCGGCGCACCTCGAGCTCTGGGACGAAAGTGATAAGTTGGATGCAAGAGACACAAACAAAGCTAGCACGTGCGGAATTTGAGCAGAAAAATATGAGCACATTCACATTACAAGCTCACCTTGCAAAATAAATCACATGAGATTTTATCAGCACTGTGAAACAGTCCCCGATAGTCAATCCTGTTAAGGGACCGAGTCGTCGCAGGTCACGGAAGTGTTTCACAGCAATCCAGACTGAAAGGCAGAGTGCGAAGACCTCCCAAACAGTGTTGAGCAGCCAAACCATTGAAATCAGAAGCTGGCCGTCCCCATCAGGTCCATTATAGCACATATACACGCCAGAGAGTATCAGCTCCTCTGGTGTTTTTCCAATAAGCCGTGTTCTTCAAGTCAACAAGTAGAGCTCACCCGCTGCGGTATTCTTGAGTCCTATTGCCGTAATTACTCCGCAGGCGATGTTTATGGCCAGGAAGATAATAACAAGGAAGATAAGCATGGTTCTAGATCCCTGATACATGGCATGCAACCGAGCAATCATGATGACTTGCATCATGTTTCAGTTGAATCGATATCACTGAGGTATTGCAGCGGAGCAACTCACCGCCCAACATGGCAGGTACGACCACACTCATCCCATTTACTGCGCGGTACACAACATTGCCTGAAACACCCAATTAGCGATCGCCCTCGACGTACTAGAATCAAACACTCGGACTCACACCTATTGAGCGATTATCTTGAGCCAAGTCAGATGTTCAGAATCTCACTCACCCCTACAAATGAGTGTAATCATTGAATAGGAATGAGATAGTTGCGGAATACTCACTGCATCTGTCAGCGAGATCATTGGCATAAAGACTGTCAATATGTGCTGCCGGTCAGAAGAATCAAACATGGTGCATATGAGACATACACAGAACATTGATACTGATAACGCGAGCTATTAGTACCACACCAACTTATTGGCTTCAAAACATACACGGAGTATGGTATTCCAGCATAGCGTACCTGAAACATTTTGGAATCAGCACAACTTGCCAACCACGCTTTAGCATAGCATAAGGTACGAACAAGGATATATAGCGCAGTCATGAGAGACCAGCGTTGTCCCTGCCCCAAATTCATCGTCTTTTGTTCCATTTCTCCTGATATGGGACTCTGTCACTCACCCAGATCAGTTCAATCTATAACACGATTCTTAGTGAGTTGACTACTCAAGGGATAACATTGACCTACTTCTTGTGCGAGAGTTAGCACTGGAAATATCATGAGAATATCAACGTTTTTAGAACACTGTCTTGCTCACTCCAATCGTATACTACCACGAGGCCTGTGGCAACTGCCAGTGCAAAACGGCAAGTCGATGTTAGATCGAGACATCAATGCATCACCGACTGATACAACGAACCCGTCCAATAGCCGAAAGCAATATTCCAATCGATCATCGGCCAAAAGCTGGGATCATTTGAGACGTAGGTCATATCTGAGGAATGGGTGTGAGCGAGTAGGGGATGTTAGGGATTATAAAGATCTATTATTCGTGCTAGATACTTATACCACTGTTCAGCGCTTGTATCGCCAAAATCGGCATAATGGTGAAGAACATATTGATCGTCGCCTCCGAAGAGGCCTCAAGGCCTCAAGCTCAAGGCCCTTGGAATCTGTTGAAGTAGGTAAATCATGATTGCGATGCGTCTTGAAGTAAGTTTTGATTTGCAAAGTAATGCTAGACTCGTTTAGTGCTCCGTATTTATACTCCGAAGTCAAACACTCTTCCATAAAAAGACTTGCTGCCATAATGGATACAACAAGTCACCTAATACTCCAAGTTATTTACGTCATCCCTGGATCGTCAACGTTCACATCTTCTAGTACTCTTAATATTGAACGTTCTCGGATCCACATGTGTAAGTATCACATATTCTGTTCGCTAGCACGCTGCGCATAACTCTATCCTACAACAATCTAATAGCGATCCGTACCCTGGGACCCGATTTAGAGCCTTTTAGAGTGTTTTTTTTTTTGCAAAGTCGGTAGCAACACTGCCCTCATTCGCATTAACACGGTGACTCCTCGCTTATCGTACTCCATCCGTTATGTATTCCCTCACAATTTATTTGTTTTCACAAACATAATTTTCCCCATTCGGCTGTTGTCAAAGTCCAGTCCGGATGACAGATGACTCAGTAGTTGTGTCCTGCGAACCAGAGCCACTGTTATCAGCCATCTAGGCTTCTACTCATCACGCTCACTTCTTTTTTCGTTTTGCCCAGATAGATGGATCCCAAATAGAATCGATGATCATAAAATCTTGGGGCTATCAGCTCAGACACGCTGTTGTTACTTTTCTCGATTCACAGAACTTTTGTGTCGCATCCCGCTCATTCATGACACAGGCATATCCTCACCCTGTAAGTCTCTTTTTTAGATTGTTGTGCTCGATATCGATAACGCTGAATCGTGCTTGAACGGTGCCTCCTTCCACTATTCACCCCCGATTCGATACTACTTCTCTGCTGTCCAATTTGATGATATGGGCTGGGTACACGTCTGGCTGGTTCCGCTCTTGAACAGCCGTCGGTCAGTAATATCATGCGTACTTCCACCCTTCAAAGCTTCACACGATTAGCAGTTGCATGCAATGCTACGATGGCGCCACTCCAATGCACACCTTGAGTTCTGGAGAGTGTGATAAACTGGATGCAAGAGACACCAAAAAAGCTAGCACGTGCGGAGCTTGAGCAGGAAAAAGATGATGACATCCACATTGCTAGCTCACCTTGCAAAATAAAGCACGTGAGATTTTATCAGCACTCTGAAACAATTGCCAATGGTCGACCCTGTGGATGGGCCAAGTCGTCGCAGGTCGAGGAAGTGTTTCACAGCCAGACTGAAAGACACGGTGTGAGGACCTCGCCAGATAGTGTTGAATGTCCAAATCATTGAGGGCAGAGGCTGGCCATCCCCTTTATCTTCGACACTGCACATATACGTGCCAGAGACTATCAGCTCCTCTGGTTCTGTTCAATGAGCTGTGTTCTTCAAGTCAGCAAGTAAAAGCTTACTCGCTACAGTGTGGCTGAGTTCTATCGCGGCGATTGCTGCACAGGCGACGTTGACAGCCAGGAAGATGATAACAAGGAAGATGAACATCATTCTAGATCCCTGATACATGGCATGCAACCGAGCAATCATGATAACTTGCATCATGTTTCAGTCGAGTCCATATTACCGAGGTATTACAGCTGGGTAACTCACCACCCAACATAGCAGTTACGATAGAATTTGTTCCACTTCTTGCGTAGAACAAAATATTGCCTGAAACACCCGATTAGCAATTACCTCGTAATAGAATCAAACACTCCAACTCACACCTATGGAGTGATTATGTCGAGCCAACGTTGAATGGTCAGAATGTCACTCACTCCTACAAATGAGTGTATTCAGTGGATGGGAATGAGATGGTTGCGGAATACTTACTGTGTCTGTCAGCGAGACCGATGTCATGGTTACTGTGCCACCAGTC
This sequence comes from Suillus plorans, assembly GCF_016647745.1. Classification (NCBI taxonomy): domain Eukaryota; kingdom Fungi; phylum Basidiomycota; class Agaricomycetes; order Boletales; family Suillaceae; genus Suillus; species Suillus plorans. The sequence goes on from NW_024537397.1 coordinate 133,143, forward strand.
AGAAGAATCGAACACACTGCGCATATGACACGTACGGAGAACAACAGCACTAGTAGTCAGAGATGGGCTATTAGTACAGCACAAACTTGTCGGCCACACAATAACATACACAGAATATGGCATCGCAATGTAACGTGTCTAGAACATTTTGGAGTCAGCACAACCGTCACCACGCCTTAGTATAACATGATGTACGAACAACCAGGTATAGCACAGTCATGAGAGACCACCGTTGTCTCTGCCATAATTCATTATGTTCTGTTGCTTTCTCCTCATATGGGACTGTCACTCACCCAGATAAGTTCAATTTATGACACCATTCTTAGCGAGTTGGCTGCTCCGGGGATAACATCGATGTACCTCTTGTCCGAGTGTGAGCACTGAGAATATCATAAAAATATCAGCGATTTTCGAACACTGTCCTGCTCACCCCAATCGTATAGCACCACGACGCCTGCGGCAACTGCGAAACCACAAGTTAGTGTTGGATTGAAACATCACCAGTTGATACGACAAACCCGTCCAATAGCTTAACAAGATATTTGAATGGATTATCGGCAACCAACTGGGATGATTTGAGACTACGGTCATATTTGAGGGATGGATGTGAGTGAGTGGGGGTGTTGGGGATTATAAGATTCTACTAGTGGTGTTCATGCTAGATATACTAACGCTCAGCGGTTGTATCGCCAAAATTGACATGATGGTGATGCCTGCCTCAAGGCCGTTGAAAATTATCGAAGTGCTGCGATGCGAAATCAAGCAAAAGTATTTAAATTTATGATTGAATCAAAGTAGATTTTGATTTGTAAATTACTACATAATCCGAAATCGAACACTCCGCCTATAAAAAAAATCTTGCCATGGATACAGTTCACCCACACCACAAGTGATGTATTTCCTTCCACGCGGGTACATCGTCAATGTTCAAACGTTCATACCCAAAACGTTCCCCAACTGCTACCCGGTCTTAATTGCGGGGGCCACAATACCACTCGTGACTCATCCAAATTGTCTCTGGATTGATCTGGCCTGCATCGGAATCCATGTAAGCATCGCACAGTAGCTAGTATACGTTCCATTAGCTGGCATATCCCACAGCTTAATTTCCGACCTGATAGCAATCTGCGCCTTGGGACCGGATTTAGAGCCTTTTCGAGCGTCTTTTTTTGCAGCGTCGACTAGCCTGCACCCTCATCTCGACGATCTCGTAAATATTTACAATCGGACTTCGACCCAGCTTGCGTAGTAAACCGAGTCTACTAGGGACGATAGTCCCATAGCATCGTCTTCACTGCCACGCTTTGCGTCCATCTTTCACACACTCTAGTATCTAGACCATCAACACAAGGTAAGCATATCCCGTGAACTTTCCTGATATAGGATATGCTTTGACTTCCCCGCGACCCAGTACTTCGGACAGCCCAGATGAGTAATATGGTGATGACCGGGAAGCAGACTCATTGCCTTGAGCCGCATCTACTAGGCTTCTACTCACATCACGAACTATTGCTAATAATTCACATCAATGCTATTCTTTCTCTCTGACTCATCGCATCCCATTTGTTATAGCTTTTTCACAAGCATGATCCTTCCCATTTGCCCGAGTCCAGTCCAGATGACAGATGTCACTGTAGCCTGTAGTTGCGCCCTGCAAATCAGAGCTGCTGTGCCATCAGCCATTTGGCCTTCTACTTAACACGGTCACTTCTCCTTTTTTTCATTGTCCTCAGATAGATGATAGATCTTGATGAACGTGAAATTTTGGGGCTATCAGTCGTCTGAACTCTCTGAGACACACCACGTCTCTACTGCTCGTGGGACGCTATCCTGCTGCGCTACCGCCAGGAGGGTCTGGATGTTGGCTTGATCAACAAATCTACGCCCAACTTGGTTGGTGAACACACGCTTAGTAGGAAGATCGGTCCAAGTTCTTTCATGCTGGTCATAGAGTCACTGAATCGGAAGACCGCGGTACGTGGTCGTCCGTGTTCGGCAGGTGTACACTTACGTCCGACCTTCCAGCTTAGTTCAAAGATGGGTACTTGGCTCATAGAGCGCCAGCTCACACCGGTGACCCAAGTATGCCTACATGGATACGGCGAAGGTGGCCTGTCCGAGCAAATTCGTCACCAAAACCTTGGCCCTCAGGCCTCAATGTTCGTCTTGAATTTGGTGGTGATTGGTGCGTGCCCCCATCGATCATTGCATTATCAGTTATCCAACTAGAAAATGAAACATATATTATAGAGGCGGGTTTCTAAAAACACAATATTACTGTAATGCAATTACAATTTGTATTGTTACCTTGTAGAACGGTACGATAGCGAATGCGAATTCTTGAGTGTGTTAAGCACCTATAGAGAAAAAGATCAGCAAATTTTCAAATGAATATCGAGTCAAATGATAAGTCAGAGAACCGAGTTTCGACACGAGTCATCAAGTGATGACATTGAGACGGCACTTCCTAATTGCATTCGGTTACAGATCATCGTGTAGTGTGAAGGAGAAGATTTTAAACAGTGAAATCTTGGTTCACTCACCTCCATAATCGATAGCATTTAGGAGCAGTAAAAAGTTGAAACGCACTTAAGGTTTTAATTCAAGCTCCGATCTAATAAAACAGGAAAAGCATTTGTCGCCTAACCGCTTTCTCACGACCACAGCCGAGCGTCTCAGGGGATAAGCTGTTAGCAACTGCTAACAAGAAACTCACCATTAACTAGTTATAAAGACTACCGTTCATCAGTGGTGAGCTCTACGTCTTCTATCATCAAAGATTCATGCTGTATCATTAAACATTCATTCTCTATTTTCCTACGTTTTTCTCATTTTTAACTACATTTTTGAGCCACCCAATAGACGATCTCCTACTGGTTTATCTTGGATAACTACTTTCTGGCGTGTTGAGTTATGTCGTATATTCGGCCTTTGTTGCAGGGATATCTCTTTGCAATCTTTCATCTTTAACTTATACTTCCTTTATGTCTCAACAGTACTCACATATCTTCAGAAATTCTCCATGGAGAACACCATGGCGAACATGCCAGTCGAATCAGCTTCTGCTATTGTGCAGGGTACAATTTTTATCATTTCCGCATATTATTCTTTGCTAACCCTTGACATCCATGCAGCTGTAGACCCTAATGAGCCTCCCCCGAAGCGCAAACCTGGACGACCCAAAGGAAGTGGGAAGAAACAGCCTCCTGATCCCGCCATCATCAGCGAAAAGATCAAGCGTCCGGTAGGCCGCCCTCGTAAGGATGGTTTACCTGCCGGATCTGTCGGTGCTCGGAAAGCAAATCAGCAGCGACGATCGAGTGTAAAGCTGAGCGCGGATGCTCCACAGCTTCCGCCTGGTGTACCATTCCCTGGAGTACGTGTGCCAGTTTGTTCAAGGTTGCCGAAGCACTGATCGTTTGTCCCTAGGCATATTATCCACAGCACCCCGGCATCCCACCTCCATGGCAAGGATTCACCCCTCAAGCCCCACAAACGACACCTCCCATCACGAACGGCAATACAGTCCCGAACACTCAGCATCCTTCCATAGATCCCAACCTCAATCGTGATGAATGGGCGGAGCTTTCATGTACAAAGCCCAACGTGCTCATGCAGGCCCTCTTGGGAGCTATCGCTGCACCTAATCCCATCGCCAGCGGAGGACCCACTGTTGAAGAAGCTTTCAGGTCCCACCTCGCATCACTTATGCCATCTCAAAACCAAAACAAAGATGCACATCCCATTCCTTCTCTCTATTCGGTTCTTAGGACTTTGTGGCTTCCTTCATCGCCATCTTATTTATCATTGATTGCGCCTCGGACAACTGCCCGAGTCACGCACTCCGAGCATCGATTCTTGTATTGGGATCCGTTACCTCTCGTTCTCGCTGGCATTCATTGCACCGTGTGCGGGAGCACTCTCCAAAACCGAGGCCGCATCCGTAGTGGCCCAGTCAAGGTTTACGACCTTGACAAACCCTTCTTCATCATTGGGTGCGAGTACGCATGCAAAAGTGTATCGTGTATCGCTAGCACGACTCCTGAAGGACGTAAATTCGCCAGCACGGACGCGTCTGTTATGCAGGGACTTCCCGTGAGGCTAAGAGAAGAGTTTCCAGCCCGGTTGTTGCAGGGTGACGCCGATCTGGGCCCTGGAAACAATGTTTGGAATTGGCATGCTGTCGGTGTCTCCAAAACGCTTTGGAACATGGTGAAAGCCTGTCTCAAAGTTGGGATGCCGAAGGACAACATTCTCAATATCATCAACGCCGTCCAAAACCCGCCTCCTGACGAGAAAAGGGACCAAGATCAGGAATATGATGTTGATGATGGTGGCGTGGGTGCTGATATCTTTCGTCGAGAAATCGACAACAATAACCAAGTATGCATCTATTCGCCTTCTGCCTCTTGTCTACTAATAGCACAAGCAGGATGCTATAGGCGAGTTCAGCGATGCATGGAAAGCAGACTCTAGTGCTCCAGAACCTGGCCCATCAACCCAGATTCATCCCTCTATGCCTCAACCCTCGACATCTACTCTCGGTAGTGCTACACCTGACCATCCTACTCCATCAGTGTCCGCGTCCGTACAGCCACAGCCTCAACCTCAGGCACAGGCACAGGCTCCGCCGCAGGTACAACAATTTGCTTTCGGACAGCCAGGCCCGTATGTATCGTATGCCTATCCCGGGTACTCATATTACCCTCAGCACCCCCAAAGTCAAAGTGCTCCACCTCCACCAGTTTCTCAGCCTCACACACCAAGTGAGCAAAATGGACTTAAACGAGCGTATGGTTATGGAGAGACGAGTGAAGTTGCGATCCTAGAGCCCTCGCAGAAGCGAACTCGACACTGCTGCAAGTGCGGTTCGCAGGATTGCAAGGGCAAGGGCGGACGCACGTTTTGTATGAATGCGTGTCAGGATTGTGGGAAGATAGACTGCAAGGGCCGGAACAGCAGACGTCCCGATAAGGTATGCTCGGAAGCGTGGAATTAAGTGTACGAGTGTGCTGGTATCGCGGATTGTACGACGAGAAATACCATACGAAACCACTCCTTGCCTACTCTGGGAAACGTAATGTTTTGTATTACTCACATTACATGTTAGGTTCCATTGTGTTACTTTCTTCATCTGATGTTCTCTCTGTAGCCTCTACCCTCGCCTGAAATATATTATTATTGTTGTTCCGGAAAACCATCGGAGCTGGCATGGGAAGGTAGTTATATCGGCTGATAAGTAAATATAAAGCGGACGGAAATTTACCCCCTTATGTAAACCAGTTATCATTTGGTCAGCTACAAGCATAGCCTTTGTGATTATCAGATTGCGATGGCAAACATTTGCGGACACGCTCACCACGATGGAAGAAAGGAATAGTCTTTGAAAATCACTCGTCGCCATCGATAACGGTCGGAATATAGTACGTGAGGACGCCTCCTGCGTCAGCTATCTCGCCTATGTAGACGTACAAGATAGCACAGTGATTGTGACATAAACCTGTATGGACAAAAGCATTGGTGAGAGGGAACGTGCAATTAGGAATACGCACACAAGATGGTGGTAGCGGATACGACATGGCTGTTTAAAAACTTGAGAAAGCTCCGAATGGAGACGAGCACACAAAACATTTTGTCAGGATCGGGCTTATTCAGTAGGATGTCTTCTGCATCGTCGTTTTCGTCGTTCTGGGCTATCTCGTGTTTGGCTGAGTGGAGTGAGAAAAGATCTCGTCAACAGAGTGGACCGCGATGCTCACCCATTGATGGGTTACCGCATTTAACCCATTGTGTCTCGAGTTTCACGGTGTCGGTGTTGATAGATAATTGAAGGATACCACTGTTGTTCGCACGAAGTGCAAGCACGTCTGAAAGTGGACGTAACCTCTCCACTATGGTACGGATTTTTAGTAGAGGGGGAAGTAAGACATGAACCTGATGTGTATTAGCTTTCACGGTAAACAGAAATGAAACGAGCACCTACCTCTGGGTCGGGGCACCGTGGTTCGTGGAGTTTATCACTTTCTGCTGGCCGCATCACATCTATACGTACATCATGCGCCACGCGGACTCTGCGTCCTGACCTGGACATCCCGTACATCTCGAAGCTCAACACGGCCTGCTCATTTTTCTTAGCAAGCTTCATGACGACTTCATCAGCATCGTATGAAGGAATGATAGCAGCTGCTACAGAGGATGACGAGGCTGATGAAGAAGACGATCGAAGAGCTGATAGCAGTGCTTCTGTAGACAGTGTCAGAGTTATTGCATTGTTTGCATTGGACTGAATTCGGTATGATGTGAACATGGTGTCGACCTTTACGACGCTATCCATAAATATAAGATGTGTGCGGTAGAAGACACCAAATTCAGCTTACGACCAGACTTGAATTCCACCCTCGTTCGCATCATCGTTGCAAATGACGTGCATCTCGGTTTCGGTGAACTTCATGATACATTTTTTCTGTAATTTTTCCACCGCTTGTATAAGACCTAAAGATGATTCAAAAGACAAAACATATATAGTTCACATAATTACTGACGATAGAAAATTGGGGCATTTTCTATGGTAGCTCTGAAACGCATAATGGACGTTGGTGGCAGAACGCGACGCGTAAATTGGACACGGTCACATGGGGTACTCTATATTAAGTATTTGCGGCAATTCCCGGGCGTAACCCCTCGAACCATAGTATTAATATCGGATCCTTACTGGGATTGTGGTCGAGGGCCGCCTTGGTCATCGATTCTTTCGTCCTTCCATCATGTCGCGAGAAATAGTAAACATTCAAGTAAGTTCATAAGTATCCATCCACGATCGTTCTGACTTCCTACCTCATCGATTTAGGTCGGGCAGGTAAATCATCGTGCATGCTCGTAGTCTGGGATCAGGGTTGTTATTCATGAAAAATAACATCACAGGCAGGAAACCAAGTAGGAGAGGCCTTTTGGAGGATGCTCTTAGCGGAGCATGGCCTCGACGATGCTGGGGTGAGCAGTTCCTTTGAAACTAAGGACTTAGTCCACGTAGATATCAGCTGACACGACGGCGTTATACATCTAGATGTACAAAGGCAATGACCCTCAACAAATTGCACGAGTCCGTCATCAGAAAATTATTCACCACCTACCTCTGATCTCTGTCGTTCACAGGCAGGCGTATACTTTACGCAAGTGGACTCTAGTGGACCTACCAAGTACGTCCCGCGAAGCGTTCAGGTGGATCTTGAATCCGGAGTCTGCAATCGCGTCAGTTTGATTGAATTCAGTTTTTATACAAGGTTCTGATTTTTTATAGCTTCGTTCGGGGCCGCTGGGTCAACTATTTCGTCCGGATACGTACTTCACTAGCGACTCAGGGGCTGGAAATAATTGGGCGAAAGGATGTAAGCCTGGTGTTTCTGTGTACTTCATGATCTGATGATATTTCGTAACGATGCTTAGATTACACCGAAGGTGCGGAGATATCGCTACTATCTGCTTCATGAAAGGCCTGACATGTCCGAAACACAGGGGCCGAGCTGATTGACGGCATCTTGGATATTGTGCGAAGACAGTCCGAGGCTACAGAAGCATTGCAAGGATTCCAGATAATCCACTCACTTGGAGGTGGTACTGGCGCTGGTCTGGGTTCTTTGCTTCTGTCAAAACTGCGGGAGGTCTGTCCTGGTGATACTCCTGGTCTGGTTGTATACTGATCTATGAATAGGAATATCCCGATCGAATGCTTTCTACGTTTTCGGTTCTTCCTGCACCCAATGTCAGTGGCTGACATCTCCCAGGTGAGGCTGATGACTAATATTGACTTGCAGGTTTCCGAGACTGTTGTTGAAGTAAGATATAGCTTTCATTTCCTGCCTGATTTGTTGCTGATCATCGTCAGCCATACAATTCCCTTCTTTCTGTACATCAACTGGTCGATAATTGCGATCTTACTATTTGTATCGACAACGAGGCCTTGTGAGAATCTCCCGATCTGTTTAGCGAGCTAAACCCTGATGAAATCAGGTATGACATAGCCGTCCGCACTCTTAAAATCAAAAGTCCTGGATACAAAGATCTGAACCAAGTAAGCCTCACTACTTTTATATCCGCGTGCCATTGTTCAATTTCTGTTGTAGCTCATAGCCAAGGTCATGTGTGGTGTTAGCACGAGTCTGAGGTTTCCTGGTCAGCTCAACGGGTAAGCAATTCCCGGTGCATGAGTGTTCAGCCATTTCAGCAATGTCCTCAGTGATCTTCGAAAACTTGGGATGAATCTTGTTCCCTTCCCTCGGGTGAGTTCTGTAAAACACTTTTCTACTTTGTCTGACTCCGTGCTTCAGCTACATTTCCTGATGCCGAGTTTTGCTCCATTCTACGATCCAAAAGCTCGGACTTTCCAGAGACTCTCTGTGCCTGAACTCACCTCGTCGTGAGTACAATCACTGATGGTAGTCGATCTTCGCTCATTTTGTCACAGATTGTTCGATAAAAAGAACCTTCTGGTTGCTTCGGATCCTCGATTTGGGCATGTCATATGACGTACAAGTATAAATGGCTCACTAATATTCGTAATCCCAGTCGGTACCTGACTGCTGCTTGTATCTTCCGAGGCAAGGTGTCGTCACATGAGGTACGTCCATTGTACATGTTTGTGAATGTGACATCTGATTCTTTTCCGTAGGCAGAGGTATGGTGTAGTTATTATGAAATAGCACTACTAACGTTTGTGCAGAATTCGGTTATGCAGCTGCAACGCAAGAATTCGAATCTCTTTGTGGAGTATGCAAAGGTTCTGGTCTGGCAAAGGCTTTACTCACACATTTCAGGTGGATCCCGGACAACGTGTCCGTTTCGCTTTGCTCTGTGCCCCCCGTGGGCCAACCTCAGGCAGCGGTAGCCCTTGCGAATTCAACATGTATGCAGGAACTCTTCAAGCGTAACCTTGACCAGTTTGCCCTTATGTTCAAGCGCCGTGCGTTTTTGCACTGGTATACTGGGGAGGGCATGGATGTGATGGAGTTCACAGAGGCCGAGAGTAATACTCAGGATCTAATGTGCGTATACATCTATACCATCGTACGTCACTGACTCTTGTATCTTCTAAATACAGATCAGAATATCAACAGGTAATATTGCTTGTTTCTTGCGATAGAACAGCTGGTTGATTATGCATCCGCAGTATCAGGAGGCTACAGTGGAAGAGGAAGAAGCTGACGTCGAGGGAGAGCAATAATACAGGCTGAACACCGCAACTTGGGTTATCTTTGTTTTCGTTGTCGTCCTATTTTGAGCATAGATCCATTTTTGCAGCCTGTTTATATCTATGCACCGAGATCCTGTTCGGATCGGACTGTTTGTCATGAATTACGACTGCTTATGAGTCCTGGTGCTTGTTTCTGCAGCTCTATCCATCGGAGTTCATTCGAGTGTCAAATTTTGGTACGTTTTCAGCTATTGTGATCGTCAAAACAGTTGAGTGCTTGTGCTTCAGATGTTATTATCAGAACCGTGATATTTAACCATACGCCTCTGAACACCGGTGATGTCGGAAGCCGCCCGTAACTAAGAAATGATATTGTCAAACAGGTTATAAGAGATGGTGGCTTCACATCTGTAATCGTAAGATATCCTTTCAGCCATGGTTTCGACGACAAATTTGTCTGAGCGCTTTGCTGACCTCAAGCGCGAAATTGTGGCAGCGACTCCCGACTATGAAAGGCGCTTGACTCAGTCTTGGAACGATCTTCTCCAGGAACTCGATGAGCGCACGTCAGAAATCGTCGACGAGGGCTCCAAGGTCGGTCATCTCCGATTTCTCACTTACGAGGCGCTAATCGTTCCGTAGTACATCCCTCAAGTCCATTTTCAGTATCTAGACACGCTGGTCCTTGAGCAACTCGACGATATTCGACGTAAGGGCTCTATTGTCATTCATGGTGTTGTTGAGGAGGGTGAAGCTGTCGGGTGGAAGATTGCGTTGGAAGATTTTATGAAAGCTAACCCTCACGTCGAAGGTCGGCCTTCGGTCCATGATTGATGGCTCATCTCATGGCCAACCTTTGCAGGTTTTCCAGAGCAAGACAAGCAACTCTTCTTCCTTTAGTCAGAAATAGTTCCTGGTCACCGAGTTGTTTATGGATACTGATTCCACTCGCTAGCTGGACCAGAGCACAAGTACAAGCACGCGCCCACCCTAACGTTCTCAAAGTTTGCACTTCACTTGGATCAATAACCTGTACCGTGCAAAGACCGACAAGAAAATGGAAGGCGTTGACCTTGACGTTCCGTTGGTATATGCATATTTGTTCCACATCCGTCGCCCTGGTGTACAATGGAATGTTGGCCCCCCTCACGTCAACGGTGTGTCCGCCTTTCTTTCAAAAATCGGGTTTTGATGCGCATTCTAGGTGGTTCCATAGAGCGCTGGGAGGATAGCAACTTCCGCAGGTATTTCGCAGACATATTAATTAAGTGGCAACTGGCGCCAGCACGACCCCTATGAACTTGAGGGCCGTCTTGATGCTCATGTATCATTGAGCGGAAAACCTGGACAGGTATGTTGTGACAGTGTTTTGAAAAATCCAGTTTTGTGACACGACTCACCCCGTTCCGGACCTTCCAGGGTTGGCTATGACGTCAGATCTTCCTTTCATCGGGCTTGAATACGAAGGCTGATATCGATTTCAGTGAAACCGGTCCTACCCAAGGAACCCTAAAAGTATTCCCCGATGTACCCTTGTCAAATGCGTACACCATCCTCCGCCCATTCTTCCGACCGACTGTTCCTCTCGACTCCGAGGACATACTGGATCCGAAGAACTGGATGTTCGGTCTGTGTACAATGCCTTGCTATTTTCACTATCCTCCTGAGTAATATATCCACTCCTGATTTTCCTGACATTCAGCCTCGCGACGGCAGCTGGGTCGACCAACAACCCACCCCATACTTGCATCCTCATCTCAGGCTAGAAGATACAATGATATCTGTTCCAGAATTCAATCCTGGTGACATGATGTTCTGGCAATGCGTGCGCCACGCGCCCACTATGCTTATGAATTATCCGTACAGGATGTCGTTTATTCCGTCGAGCATGGGCACACCGGTTCACATGACTCTGCTAGTGAGTCTGATTTAATCAGCTTTGTGTGAATTTTCAGATCTGATCAGTCAATGTCCAGTCATGTACATCCCAGCTGTTCCGCAGACCCCTCAAAATATGGCCTATGTCAAGAAGCAGGCTGAGGCCTTCCTCGCCGGTACTAACCCACCTGATTTCGCGAGCGACGGGACGGGCCTCCCGTACGTTGGACTTGGCGTTGATGCAGATATCGTCCAGCCTATCAGCCGAATCGCGATGGGTCTCCCTGTTCCTGTCACATAATAAAATGCTATACGCTCTATGCTGCAGCTGCCGTTCATTTCAATCCATACACGTGAACAGGTCGTTATTATCTACTTTATCACCTAACTTTGACGCGCGGGTTGTTCGATGATTCTGGATAAACCAGCCAAATTAGTGGGATGTATACCTGCCCAGACACGCCGCCCTACCTAGACGGAAGGGAAGTATGGGTTCCAGCCTGCAACACTGCCCTGACTGAGTAGCAGGGGACTCTGAGGCATTGCTTCAAGTGGCGCGAAGCTCGTAAGGGGAGGGAACGCCCAGAGTGGTGACAATCCTTCGACTGGCGAAGGAAGCACAGACGAGGATTGCTTGACCTTTCCACTCAGACTCTCACACACCATGATGCTGGGGGGCAGGTACTCCATAGGTGACGGTGTACCAGGCAGCTCTATGGGGCGAAGGTAAACCTTTGGTGGCTCATACAGGTGGGAAGTCTGCGGTGGCAGGTTTGGTGGGCGATGCGGAAGTGATTCTTTCAGGTTGTGTCCAGAAGAGGACTTCATAGTTGGCATTGTGCATGCACGAGGGATGGGCTTCGAAAGATATACTGACGGTAGAGTCAGGCCAAGTCCAGCAGGCGGCTTCGGTAGCGTCATAGTTGCGAGCTCGTAGTCCGGAATAGCGCGCGTGTTAGAAATAGTATCAAGACGAGCGAGCGAGCGTTTGTGAGTAGTATTTGAGTTAGGAGCGATGGCTTTAGTGGTCACACTGAACGGGTGGAGGATGGAAGCAGCTCTTTTGTGTTGTTTTGTGTCCACTCGTAAGAACTTGGGTCTTGCATTCTGAGAGCTTGGAGGAACTTTCATATTCGCCCCGCGAACATCACCATCCGATTCATATCCCACATCCTCCTCGACAATAGCAGGGTTTATGGGAGAACGGAACATTGAGTCCTTAGGAGTTGCGTCGCTGAGTGCGTGTGAGACCTGCTCACAGGCTTTGGATAGCCTTGCGGATGCGACAGCAATGAAATCCTTGGTCTTTTGGGACGATGTTTGCAGATTTGGAGAACCTGGGGGGCTGCTCGAAACCTCTGTATACATGCTGGAAGCATCGGAACCGTGGTAGAATAAGGATGAACTAGATCTCGAAGACGAAAGGGAGGTTGAAGAAAGGCTGTGCGCCCGAGAAGAGCTTTCAGAAGATGAAGATGAGCTGGACATCATGGTTTCCTGTAGTAAATGTGGTTAGGTGACATTCGACCACGTAGGCGACTTATTCATCATATCCTGGTCTGAATCAAAATATCTGGCAGAAACAATTGCATCAGGGTTCCCTAACATCATCTGTGGTAATAATACAATATATTGACAAGTACGAAGTTTCTACCATTTTGCGTAAGGCAAGAACTTGCCACTGTAATAGGGGATGACCAGATAAGGACCTGAGCAGAAATATCGGACAACACAGGGCAACTCACTCAAAGGTCAAAACGACACGGTCACCCTTTGGGTCCGGCTTTTTGGTAACGTTAACTTTGCAGTCGATCATGGACATGATGCCGTCGCCAAACTGCAGAAACCAGGTTAGCATGTTGGCGAGTCAGATTTCAAATTCCTCACCTTCTCATGAACGACAGCCTGATTTCGATCGCTTTATGAGATTGTGTCATGGATGATATCAAACACAACAGACCTTGATGGCATGTCCATACACGAGGACACTCTCGTATAGACGATAGAGGACGGGATCGGTGGGGGGCATAGGTCCAAGGCCACCACGGTTAGGCCACCAGTGGGAACCAAGCTCACTCTGGACGTTAGCAATGGGAATGTCCAGGACATTGGCAACAGCTTCAAGCTCTTCAGGAGACATTTTGGCCTATGGGAACACGTGAACGATCGCGACCAAATACTACTGTGCAGACGAACCTGTCCATAGAACGCTGCAGCTACCCAGATCTCATCTCTTCCGATTGCCTTGGAAATAGCTTCAAAAGACAACCCTATTGTGTGTTAGAGAGTCCATAACTCGCTATCGCGCCCGCACCGGTGCCTTACCTTTCCTTGCTTTAGCCTCGAAGAGTGCTGCCATAATCGGGGGCAGGTCAGCATAAGGCAGGTTGTTCGATGAGACAGTCTTCCTAGCTACTCAGCCAAACTGTCGCAATGAAAAGTAAAACAAAGTTACTGACAGCAGCTTGCGACATTACGGATGAGTGAGTTTGGGGCAAAATGATGAAAACCAAGTTGAATCTATATGCTAGTGAATCTCATTTCTCATTTCTCATTTATATCTACCCGTGCACGTGACTATTCATGATAGTGGGAAGGAGTGGGGGCCCCGTTGATAGCGAACTCACGGAAGCACAAGGCAGTACAATTGCAAAGGGATGAATTTTCTCGTCTTGAGCCGGATTGGTCCGGAGACCTCAGACTAAAACTTCCCAGTAACTTCATTCGTCCTCCGAGTCGTGTCAAAGGCGGAACAGCTGGGATTTTACGGAACTAAGCGGAGTGCAGTATGCACATGAAAGACGGCGTATGGATGACTGAAGGTGCCACACCTTGGTTTCAAATTCGGCCTTGGCGAAACGCGTAGGACTTCACGGAACTAAGCGGAACGGTGTATGTAAACGAAGGACAGGTTATGGACGACTGACGATTTCATTTCTTGGCCTGAGATTCGGCCGTGTCGGAGGGTACAGGGCTTCACGGAACAAAGCGGAAGGATACATGCACGACAGTCACTGAGGATGTTATTTCTCAGTCTCAGACTCAGTGGGCCTGTTCGTCATTCACTGGTTTCCATATCTCTTTAGTCGCGTGCATGAACTCATACAACTGTCCAAGTTGTTCTGCAGACATCTGAATACATGTTAATACTAGTAAACCAAAGCCACAGATGAGCGGAATCATAAAGACCTTTTCGTATACCGTGGGATCTAGTTTTTTGAAACTTCTCGAGTCTGAGGGATCTCGAGGTAGCTCATCCAAGTACATCTTCCACTGTGTCAGGAATCCCATGACGTGTACTGGATTGGTAATCTCTTTATGCCTTCTAAACTCTTTAAGAACGGCGTGAGCTGGTGGTGCGTCATTACCGTAGAACACATACCAGCTTTGACATAGTCATCACCCAATAAACGCATTTCAATTGGGAGCCTCCTGTGCGCCCTGAGTAATCTGCGATATAGGCTACAATACGAACGTAGGAATTGAGCTACTCGCCATCGCCAAAATATCACCGACAGACGTACGGAATTGGCGGGTGTAGCGCAACGCTCGCCTGGCGCAGGTCCAAACTCTTCGCGGTCACAGACTCTGCGAGGCGAACCAAAGTAGAGTACATTGTGTATTTGCCCTCAGTCTTTGGTTTCGTTAGTACTTCCTGGTAGTTCCGAGTACCTCCAAAGTTATAGAGGACAGTTCTATGGAAAACCAGTAAGTCTTGAACCCCCAATGATTGGATAAAGGTGCAAGGAGTAACTACGTACCTCGAATGTTGGTCACCTCTTGCCAGATGCTGATTATTGCGCTTACAGCTGATCGACGTCCGGGACCAAGTGGCGAGCAAAGTGTTCAGTTGTGCCCAAGTGATTTAGTTTGATCACGTGATTATTTAAGAAGGTCATATTTTGCAGATTTCATGTACTACTAGTACTAGTGATGGTATGTACTACATATACGAACCAAATCCCTTCGAGAACCTTGATTGAGCTCGGGACCGGCCTGGCCTATATAACCACGGACAAGTTGAGTGACGTGTTAACAATGCGGTTGTAGGCGTCCATTGTGAATTCTTGATGCTCTGTCGAGTCTCGATGACCATATGCATTTCGTGTCGCTGAAATTCTGGAAGCATGTCCATATAGTTCTATGACGTGGAGTGAGATAAGCACTGTCAATGAATGTTCCTGCTTTTGTGATGGGTTCCTCGATAGCCGATGTGCCGTGTCCTTCCTAGTTCTCAACGCGCCTTATGGTGAAGGCAAGAAGATATCCTCGTGGCAAAACTTGCATATGCAATGGAGAATCTTAGATAAAATTGTCACTGCAAAAATTAGAGAGTAGAACTTACTAGTACTACGCCGAAGACTTCAATTACACATCTTCTCCAAATGAGAGCGGTCCTTTCCGTGTTTTCTTCGACTTTTTCTTCGAAGCTTTCTTAGAGCCTTCGTCGCTGCCATCCAAATCTCCGACAACCTTTCGCTTGAGCTTGTTGGATTGTTGGACCTTCGCACCCGAAGAAGAAAACGACAGGGTGACCGCAGCCTCTTTTTGCTTCTTCTTCGAAGAATTCATGTCTGATTTCGCATCATCCTTGGTATCATTCTCCACTTTCTTGTTGGGATCAGGAAGTGGTGGCAATCCTTTCTCTAAACGATCTTGTCAGAAAAAGCAATATGTTTGTAGGGTGAGACGCACCCTTCCGCCTCTCATTCTCTGCTTCCCTCTCTGTGAGATGCTTGCCCTCTTTCAGCACAACTACCTGAGGTCTTTCATCAACGTCATCTTCGTCTGCGCTTCCAGGATCATCGTCGGGTCGTTGGGGTATCGCAGCACGGACAGGTATCGGTGGACGTCCTGAACCGTCATCATAGTACTGTGGCTCATCCTCGTCTTCGTCTGTTATGCCTTGAATTTTATTCTGAAATTTTTGCAAGAACGCAGGAACATGGGATTGGTACTGTAAACGAGAGGAGAGCTGTTGTCGGGTGGGTTCCTTGGCAGACATAACACCTGATTTTACTTGCTTATGGCCCATGGGCGCTCTTGACCGTGGTAGCACTTATTTGCACGTATATGGGTATGTATGCATATGTATGTTTTGCCCCTTGAGAATGATACGCGACTTTTAACGATCTCGAAGTCATAAGCAGATGCTGGGACTCACAGGAACCTCCAGCCGTACCACGAGGCAATAATATTTCTCAGGTGTATGTTCAATCGCAAAGGTCACCGCTAATATGTGCCTTTCCCTCGACTCTCTTGATGATGATACCCTCCTTGGCGTCTTTTCTGCGTTAACAGTTCCAGATGTGCTCAACCTGAGACAAGTAAGCCTTTTTCAGCTCAACTGAGGGTTTTGCTCACTCTTATCCGAAATTTTAGACATGTCATAGACTGCTATTCTTCTCAAGTCAGCAGATTGTATGGCAGAATATTGGTTCTTCTCAGATATTGCAGCAGGGCATACCCTTCTCTAAGAAACCACTCTCGAGTTTCTCTGTTCGTGATCTAGAGGAGAGAGTACGCCGTGCCTACCATCTTGGGGAAGCTTGGAAAGCTCCTTCAATTACATTTCGCGCGTCTAGCTTCGCAGCCAGCAGGGGGGGCCCTATTCAAGACATCCACTTCATTCCTGGCTATGATCGGAGATGGCTCATCACAGTTTCTCAGGGTATCTGGTCGATGATCACACTCTGGGATCGCCGTAACTTGACGCGAGTCACTTCCTGGTCCCCCGAAAAGGCTGTTTTCTCTAATCTAGCAGTGAACACGTCTGAAGACTGTGAAGCTACTCTCGCGGTGTCATTGCACAGATACGAGTCTGTATTGCCTTACTGACTATGCTCGCCAGTGCACTAAAGCATTCACAGCTCCGTTGTGGTTGAGATATTAGCTATCACGTCTGCAGCGCCAGACTCTCCGCCGGGGTTTGAATGCGTTGCCCGACTCAACACGTTGCGTCAACCAATCGCTATGGTTGGGTCCTTAGTGGCCTTAGCTGACGATGAAGCCGAAACAATAATCTGGAACTGGAAAACGCAGGAGTACGCGGTCTTGCAAAGTCCCGTCGAAGCGGACCTTTGGAGGGTACGTCAGCCCGTTAATTCTCAACCTTGTTTTCATTATTATGAGATCTGTAGAATAAATGCACTCAAATCGTCTTTGCATACAAGACCATCCTTGTTGTCAGAGCTCGTTCAGTTCATGCATTTGCAGAGCCAAAACTAGCATCACATCCCAACACATGTGTCCACTATCCTTATGCCCAGAGCACATTTGGCTGGGTGGACGGTATCTTTGTCTCTAATCCGCCATTTTCGCCTAAGGACCCCACAAGAATGGAGGGACAGCCTCTGTCAATTCTCGTGCGCACGAAGAATGATGACCCGTGGTCATCCACGTTCAAGATTCAACTCTGGACTTTGAGTCCGATGACCTCGTCTTATCAAACTACTGTCGATGGGCCATACTACAATTTTCCTCCTTCTATGACTAAAGAAATCGTCACCCCACGCCGGGGTGCCTTACGATGCACCGACATGGTGCTCGGTCCGTATGGGACTGCAGTCTGGGTACAACCAGAAGATTATTCAGTTGCGGGCCTAATCTCTTCGAACGTTCACCTGCAAAATATGCCTGTACCACAGTCTCACGAAACACTCGTCGCCGCTGCTTTCCCTGGATTACTCAATACTCAAGGTGAACCGCAGGTCAAGTCATCCTGGAAGAATTGTGGCAAGAATTGGACATGTCTTGATTACGACGAGGAAAGAGGCTGCGTCGCACTAGGCTCGGCTGCTGGTGCTGTCACTATCCTAGATATTTAAAATATAGTCCATGTCAGTGTCTGGCTCTAAATATTCGGGCATGCAACCGGCAATTTGTATGCTCCCGAGGGATATGCTAAACTCCTGTCATGCTAACTTTTAGTTCAAAATCTCTGGTAGTTGGAAACATGACGTTGGAAGTAGCAATGGTATAGACTCTCATATCATTCTGATTCCATGGAAGTACTTGATTTCCTTTGGAGGTTGTCGTTCCTAGCCTCGGCGAATTCTCGTTGGAATGGAAGGACTGCGTGGCCACGCATAAAATTGCTCACTAATGTAAGCGCAGAAGGCTATTCGTGTACCTATAACCGACCTGTTGTAAACTAGTATCAATGGATGCTGTGCACATCGTCTAATGCAGCAAAGCGACTTGTTCAATAGCATAACATGTCTCGCCACTAGAAGTGTCATGGGTGTTGATTTCTGTGTCAGGTGTGATCAGGTCTCGTTTATCTGTTGACATGCAAGGAAATCCATGGTCCCGTAAAAGTTTCCGAAAGTTTTATAAAGCTCCCATTACAATGTTTGCAATGGACATATCGTTGTGTTTATCTCTGGTAGTACATTCAGTATGAAGTCGATGTCGCCGATGCCTGGATTTCATCCCCTGGAAGGGTTCAGTATGATTGGCCCTGGGATGTATCTCCGGGATAACGGTGAGAAAGACCAGGGCTCGGACACTACGTCACCAAAGTGAGTCTCATGTCTGGTGTTGCTTAGCGAGACAGCTCACAGGGTGTTTAATTAGCGTCATTTTGATATTCGGATGGAGTACGTCATTACTCTTCTCGTTCTTGCTGAAGTCCTGGTCTAATGTGAGTTGCGTCTATAGTGGGTGCACAACGGAAGTACTTGCGGAATTATACCCATGCATATACCGAATTATATCCAAACGCGTCTCAAATCGTTGTTCGGTGCAACCCCGACATAGTATGGAGTAAAATCAGTACTATGGTGAGCACCTTAATACATCGATTGCTCACTGTTATGTTGTCGCCTCACACGATTAAAGCAACAGCGTCTCACGCCTGTTATTGATGCATTGGAGGCATTGCATTGCTTGCCATATTCTAAATCCTCTGCACAAAGGCGTCCCCGAATACTAACCCACGTGTTTTCCGGTGGTGGGTTCGCCCAGACTGAAATTGGAACAAGCTAAACCTTCACCAGGAGGCTCCCTGCAAATGACATATCTTGGTCACATGTTACAGCAGAAATACGGTTCTGTATCCGCCCAATGGTCATTCACGAGCACATTGATCCTGGACTCATGCCCATCAATTGTCAACTTCAATACAATCAAACTCACGTTCAGCGCTATGGTCCAGAACCCAATTATCAGACCCATCGTACTCACCTTCATATCCACGGTGTACTTCATCCGCTTCTGCCTACCTCTCCTGTTTGGTAAGCGAATGATGTTGGTTTCAGACATCTACGCCGACATGCAGAATCCCCGCGTCCTGCCATGGATGGGCCTCCACACGCCCCGCCTGTATCTTTTCTCGCGCAAAGATAAATTGATTCCGTGGCAAGAGGTCATGCACCATGCCGAGACAGCAAAGGAACTCGGAATGGATGTTCGGTGTGAGCTATTTGAAGAGAGCGACCATGTGGGACACATGCGGGCCGAGCCAGAGAGGTATTGGTCTTCGGTACAAGAGGTTTGGGTGGTTGCAATCTCCAAGGAGAAAGGCGAGCAGATAATATCGCAAACTCCGCCAGCTCAGTGGCGTCGCAGCTTCCTTTAGCAGTAACAGTAGTCTGCATTCCTAGTTGCCTGCCACGTCCGTTTGTTATGTATGTCTTCCTATAGTTCAAACGCAGTGACCTGGACTGCGAGATCACCTTTGGGAAATTCTTGCAAGTGTTCAGAGGGGAGGCCGGAGTCCTTCGAGACTGAGCACCTTCCAGGGTCTCCGAGTCTAAACCAGGGTAGCCGCCAGATCTGACAATACGTGCCAACATGATAGTACGAGTGCCACTTTGACTGGCATTGGATGTTGCTGTTTCAAGTTGGTGCTCTCGTCCATGCTAGCGCGGCGACGTTGATCTGTTTCGTTCGGTCGACCAATGGGCAGTGCTATATAAGTGTAAGTTAATATAGTAGTAGTAGATATCCGTTTTTTCGACAATTAATAATCAGCGAGGCTAATATAAGAAATAACCAATATTAATATTGCAGTTCCACATATCTTAGCTGATGAGCAGTCGGCGTACAATAATACCAAGCGGAGGGTATGAAAGGAGCACACCTAGGAAGATAATTGTAGCAGCTCTATAGTTGATCGATTGAAGGGGTGCTCTACACGGGTGCACTACAACAAGCGAGGCAAATCTTCCGACGTAAATCTATGTAAGTAGTCTCTGATCCTCAACTTTCCCCTTGGAGATTGCGGCTGCCCAAATATCCTGTACCGAAGCCCAATACCTCTCTGGCTCCACTCGAATGTGTGCTACATGTTCGCTCTCTTCAAACAGTTCGCAACGTGCATCCATCCCGCGCTCCTTCGCGATCTCCGCATGTCGTGTGACATCTTGCCACGGAATCAATTTATCTTTGCGCGAGAAAAGATACAGGCGGGGCGTATGGTGGCCCATCCATGGCAGGACATGAGGATTCCACATTTCGATCCGGAGGTTTTCCATAACCATTATTCGCTTGCCCAATACTAAAGATAGGCCAAGGCCGACGAAGTGCATTGTGTATAACATAGTGAGTACGATGATCCTGAGAATTGGATTCCGGATAACGGCGCTGAAAGCGAGTTTAATTGTTTTTAGGCTACCCGTTGCTGGACACGAGTCAAGGATCAATGTGCTCGTGATGAACTGTTGAATTAATGCAGAGCCGTATTTCCGCCGCAGCATATGTCCAAGAAGTGTCATTTGCAGGGAGCCTCCTGGTGGTGCATACAATGATCAGTTTGTTCCGCATTCAGTCTGCGGTGGACCTACCATTGGAAAACACGTGAGTGAGTATGCGGGGAGGTGGTTCGGCAGAAGAGGAAGATGGGAAACAATGCAGTGCTTCCAAAGCATCGATTACAGGCATGAGGCGTCGTTGCTTTTGATTGTGTAAGCCAACAAAACATCAGTGAGGGTTTGTAGGGTGCTCACTTTAGTGCCGGTTGTAGTCCAGAACACATTCGGATTGCACCGAACAACAATTTGAGATGCGTTTGGATATAATTTGGTATATGCATTGGTATAATTCTGCAAATGCCTAAGTTGTGCTCCCACTACAGACGCGTGACGTTAGACGAGAACCTAGTATGAGAAGAGTAATGGCCTACTCCATCCGAATATCAAGATGACGCTACAGAATGCCTCGTGACACGTCAGCTATTGTGCTATCACGGACATTGACTCACTTTGGTAATGTAGTATCCTGGCATTGCTCACCAGTACTCCGGAGATATATCCCAGTGCCAATTGTACTGAACCCTTCCAGAGAGCGAACCCCACTGGCAGGTTTCTGCGACTCGATCAGTGGTAAAGACATGGTAATACCGTATGTACCCTAATTAGTAAAATTTCCTTCCGTGAAACTAACAGTGGCACGTGTATTTACCCACGCCTAACACAACTATAACCATCTGATTGGGCATTCGACATTGGAACTTTGTAGTCGCAGTCGTAGGCAGTTCATGCTTAGTGCGAGATAGAATGACTCTCAAGTTGTAATATAGTCAGGTGGAGGGCAATGACCTTCAAGTTGTTTACCAAGGGTCTGGGGACATCGGATAACGTCATGGTGTACTCCGATTCTCTTCGAAGCTACGATTTATGTAATGTGTCAATCCAATTCTTACTCAAGCCCCAGTGGCTCGCACTTTTGACTGGCACTGACGAGCGCCTGTTCTTTCATATCAATGTTGGGAGTGGTATACTGATGATTTCTCGAATCACAAGAGAGTCGTGGTGTGCACTAACGGCCACCTGGACTCGGAGGTGCCGTCTGATCCATACCCTTCCCATCCCACCCTCGACCGCTTCCCTATCCTGCGCAGAAGATCAGGGACGTGCGAAGGTTTGGCTTCGCACATTCGAAGACGCCAAAACCGTCCCAAAAAATCTAGTTGAACTTACTTTCTCTCGCAGTTCTGGTCCCGGAGGACAGGTACATTCGCATTTCCTTGTGAGAATGCGGTGTGCTGAATAGATTTTGGTTAGAATGTCAATAAAGTAGAGACCAAGGTTTCTGCGCGCTGTCGTGTAGACGCACCTTGGATACCGATATGGGCGCACGAGAGTCTCGTCAAGACGGTGATTTGTGGAGCTTGACATGCAACCGTTGGACTGAAACCGTTTCATTCAAGCCATACTACGTCAAAACAACACATTCTTTACTGGTTTCATCTAGCGCGTCTCGTTCGCAAGCACGAAACATTGATGATTCCCTGAGCAAAGTTAGTTCAACTTGTCGATTCTGCATATCAAGCTAAACAGAACTTCTTCTCTCAAGATGCATGCCGTAGTGATGCATGCTGCAAAGGACTTCATTACCAGCGAACCCAGTGCAGAGCAAAGACAAAGGGTTGCCAATCTAGAAAAGGCCCACGCCAATCGAAGGAGATCGGAGAAGGATAAACGCAGCGCCGTGAAGAAGATGAGGTCCAATAAGGGATGGAGCGAATAATGTTGTTGTCAATCCTATTAAAATGTACGCATTTCCCGGTAGCACGTTCCTACAACAGGGAATCAATTCATTTCAAGCGTTCTCATTGAAATGTTCCTCATAGCGACGCTGGATTTAGCCACTCTCCGATGCTAGCTACTGATAAATCCCAGTTTACTCTGCTTGCACCAGTAAGGATGATTATCATGTCCCATTATAATAACGTTGAACGTCATACCACATCAGATTGGCATTGGGCTGGTATTCATAAAAATGGCACATTCATTCGCGCCTGTCGTCGTTACTGGGTTTCCTTACCATTGGGTAGTAAGTAAATCTGACTCTTCATGGGCGTGCACCTAAGCTTTGCATCATTGCAGTATCGGGTCGCTCCGTTTCTCGGTTCTCTGCTGGGAACTGCTTTTGACAATATCCTGAAATGGTACTCAAGTGAGATCCACCTGCTCATTCACATGTACTGATAGGTACCTTATCAAGGTTTGAATCGTCCACGCAGGAGAAGGATTCGCCGTATCTGCTTGCTAAGCCACTGAGTGACACCGAGAACCCTTTGCCTAACAGAGATGCTGCGGGAAGGAGTGCGGGAAGTGTAGGGATATGCAAACTGTGAAGAACAGCAAGGCTTATCTTCTCGGAATAGAGTATAATTATCAGCTAAATGTGCCAATGTGTATAACTTCCGAAGTCTAATGCATAATCCATGGCTATCAATGTCATGCATGTCATGGTGAAGATGCAAAACAATCAAGCAATTGTATCGGATGGCCCGAATATTCAATAAAGCGGCTTGGTTTACTGAAACCAACGTTCCTATCAACCTTTTTATGGTGGCCACAATTTCCTTTTATATTTTTCGGCGTGCCCCAGCTCGATCTAAACGATCATGTCCACCGAAACCATAACAAAACGTCTGCACATATCTGGTCTCACAACACCCGCCATCACACCTGCTGACCTTGCAAAGCGACTCGGAGCCTTTGGCAAGGTAATCTCGCTCGATGGCTTTGGTAAACTTGATGCACTAGGCCAACCGAGGCCTTTCGGCTATGCGACGATTGAAGGTCGTAAAACAGACTTGGCGAGGTGTAAGTTTTGTCTTTTTTTGTGATTTTCATGGCTGAAATTGGCCAGGCGTAAATGTACTCAGTGGAACAGTATGGAAAGGCGCCAAGCTTCGTATTGGGGATGCAAAGCCTGATTTTCGTGAACGGTCCGTCTTCGCCCTAATTCACTCACTCCACACTGACCTCGAAAAACAACAGACTCGCCTCTCTTTCCGCTCCACCACCCAAAAAACGGCGTGCCAATTCCAAGGTAGGCACCTATGCGCCTGATATGTCACTGGTCACGCCCGAAACAGCACGTACCCGAGGGGGTTGGAAGGTCACCGAGATGGGACGTGTGGTGAGAACCATGCGGATGAGACCTGAGAAAGCCTTGGAGCCGCCCAGGGTACTTACCAGTGCAGGGAAAAAGAAGTACGACAAAGATGGGAAACTTGTGACTGGGAAACGCAAAAAACGCGTCAAACTCCCCACCACGCGCGCGCGCCGCCGGACGATCGATCCGACGCGCTGGGACTCAACACATCTGAAGGGTATGTGGTTGGATGCCGAGGTAGCGGGCGTGGTGGATCTTGCAGAACACGCAGGTGGACCTGTAATCCCGAGAAAAAGACGTGATGAGGCGGCCGAGGACAGTGATAATGAACAAGATACCGAAAATGCGCCTAGTAACCCTAATGAAGATAATGACCACGAGCCTTCATCGCCGCCGGTCCTAAAATCTACTGTTTCTCCTCTTCCATCACCAGAGCTGTCACCCTTTCCCACCACTCGTTCACCCGTAACTGAAGCTACGACTGGAGCAATTCCCTCCCTTACGCAAGAAAAGCTCACCTCTCTCACATTCCTTCGCTCTCTTTTTGGGGACGGGGACGAAGGATGGGGTGGACAGGAGAGTTTGTCTGATATTGAAGATGCTCATCTTGAGGGTAAAGGTAAGGCAAGGGAGCCTCAGATCGGAACACGGATGGATGTAGATGAGGGCGAGATCGAGGAAGTTCCGCATGAGAAATACAAGGAAGTGGAAATGGGATCAGATAGAGCAATGTCTCCGCTCAACACGCAATCTCACCCTACATCCGCGTCAAAGCCATCCGCTCAGAGTCAGAAGGAAACAAAACTGAAAGATCTCTTCGCACCGAGGGAGGAGGAAGGTGTGTGCTTATTTCATTGTATATACCTCGTTTTATTCTGCTACACCTGTCTGTTTTCTTCCTCTTTTAATGCCCCCATTTCTATTCCCGCTGATCTTGACTGATTGCGACCTGTTGCAGCTGGGTTTTCATTACTCGGTCATCTCGACCTAGACTTTGAGGAGGAAGACGTTCTAGGGATTTCTGACCTTTCGCACCCCACCCAACCACATCATGCGCTACCTCCTCGTGTAGTCTCCGTTCCTCATGAGCAGCCACAAGCGCACCCAACGCTGGACTCGAACTTTCCCTTCTTTTTCCCTCTCCCACCAACCCTCCGTTCGCGTTCCTCCAACGCAAGAAATACACCTCGAGATATATTCTCCCTCTTCCCTCACGTGAGCAAAGAGACAGATAATAACAGGGAGCCCTTCTGCCGCACCCAAACTACCTCCGAAATTCACTCTCAGTGGGAGACCCAAAAAGGTGCGCTGACGAGGGAGTGGAAGGCTCGGTGGAGAGAGGCTTCGAAGGGGAAGAGAGGAAGGGACGAATGAGTTTGTTGGACTCGGGGAATTTGGAATTAGAAGATTCTTGCTCTAAGAGCATCCCTCTGGAACCTGTATCACGGGTACCATACATGGTGCACCGCGCCTTTCTTCATCTGACATGCCGAAACTTTTGACCGTTTAGCTGGCCACTAGGATGATTGATGTACTCCGCTTGCGAAGATAGTGTATCTTCAGTATCACTTCGGTACTATTGGCAACTCATTTACCCTGCCTAATACTCTCCGAGAACGTATGGTCAAAATGTGATCCATACGTCCTCGTCGTGGATGGTAGGTCAGACATACCGACTCTCATGCGCGCCAGCTACATGAGACTATTACTCTTGTATGAATAAGTCAGGATCATTGAATATGGCCTCATCTCAAATGAAGAGAGGCTCGGACTAGGCACAAAAGGAGGACTATATAGGTAATTAGAATGAGAAATATCATGCGTCAGCAAATACTAATATTGACCTCAGTCTTCGAATTGAGGGACTGAGGAGAGTTCGTTGCGGAGATGCCAGGATAATCTGGAACGAAGAACAAGTGCACGGACAGAACAGGTATAGCAAAGAGTGATTGTGTATGTAAAGTAAAATACGTACGACGAATGCGTTTTGATACAAGATACCTAATAACACGTCCCTTTCGATTACCTTATCCTCTCATGTCCGTCCCGCTGAAACCCAAACTACACCCAATCAGAAGCTTTTGAATGGAGACTAATCCAGTCCTGGAGCTGATAGTCCGCTCACAGCGGGAGACAGCATCCGCCGCGGAGGGGCCCCTCCTCCCGGCATCCCACCGCCCAGCATAGAGGAAATCATAGCTCCCAATGGATTATCAGGCTGAGTGCGTGGCGGAGGAATTGCAAAGTACAACGTTGCTATCTCCTGTAGTGTCTAAACGGTGCGGTTTGTCTTTAGAAAATCAAGCAAGCAATAATCATTTGACTCACCGTCCGAACCTCCCTGGTCGCTAAGACGCCACCTTTAGATTGATATGTTCCACAAAGCCTCACCCAGCTCTCGCGCATCACTTTATTCTTATCCCCATTTGCCCGTTGACATGTCAAGACAGCAAGCTGACAGAAGTTGAGCACAGGCTCAGTCGTATGTGTGATTTCACCCGTAGGAGTGACAGGCAATGGAGATGATTGCAGTGGCGAAATCAGTTTCGGTCGAGATGAAATCACTTGTGCAATGAACTGCGAAATGAATGTGCGAGCTCCGACGATGTTGCCATTTTGTAGATATCTGTGATGAGAAGTCATGAACCGGGGAACGAAGGAAATGGTATGGACATGAGTTCCAACTTACGGAAGTGTACCTCGAAGGGCAAAGTTCCCTAGAGCTCCACCCGCTGCTGACCATTCTATCATCATGTTCGCTAGTGAACGTGCGCTATCCCTTTTTCCTGACGCAAGGAAGTGAGGTTCTGCCGCATCGAAAGCCCCATCTACACATCGTGAGCACGACAGTCAGTTCGTAGATACTGCCGCATATACCTTTATATAAGAGCTCTCCGATATAGTGATGCAGGTCTTGGTCACCTGCGGGACAATCACCATGTCTGGCTGACCATCTAAACGCATTATAATGATGAGCCCAGGTCCCGATCCGATATGAGGTCAACCATACGATATAGATCTATCAATGATCGTTTTCCTCCATGATCCGGATGATCCAGTCAGCGCGATGAGTTGTGTTAGTCTCCCTGAGCATATCGAATCAGTGACGTATTCCCTTGCATGCGGTGGATCAGGAGCACACACCTCGAGACTCATCATCCACGGCCTCGCCCTTGCTTTCATATACTTCCAAAAGGAACAGCGTCAAATCTGTTCCGCTTCCCTGCTGGCCAACTTTCAGGAGTTCTCTCGCACTCTGGAAGAGCACGTCGATGGCAGTGTCGTACTGCCCAGACTTGCTGTACCGTGAAGCGAAGGTGCGTGCTTTCTGGTGCGCTTCGTAGGGCTGCCCAGACGCGACAAGCGGTAGGATCGCGTTCAGGGCGCGAGAAGATGAACCGGATACTGCAGGCATCGCTGTGGTTCTAGTGGTGAATGATATGGGTATGCATTTCAGTTGGATTGCATATTGTTCCAATATTGTTGGTGTCAGGGGTCCTGCCCGGCTTACTCCAACCTGCCAGACCACGGTCTAAATCAATTCTACACAAGAGGAACAGAGGACTATGGGTATGGTGGATGATTGGTGACGGTTCGATTTGCCGCGTTGCCGCGGGCATTTTTCAAAGTCCGTCTGTTCATTCACGATGTATTTCTATATATTTTTTGTATACCTATGTATGCTGTCACAGGCTGGCGGCAAGTTGTTGCAGCCACCACAAATATCTGACTCCCTTTTAGGATGGCTGCCTCCTCTCATACGCATGAAGGAACCCGAGCTTGTTGACAAGCTTGGATTGGATGAATGTGCATGAGCATATATTCTGGCGGCGGGCCAATCAGATGTGAGTCCTTCACCTCTCAGACTTTATCTTGACGAAGCATAAATACCTCCCCAGATCCCCGCTCGTCGTCATCTCCCTCTGTTCCTATGCTCGAGTTCGCAGATGGTAGTGTTATGGTATTCAATAAGCTCGGGTAGCCGTCCGACTTTACAACCAATGTGCACCGAGGTAGTATGAATTCTGTGCGCCCGCCGCCGGCTGACTCAATCGTCCTCAGGATGTATTCAGGATGCCTCTGCAATGATATCGATGGCGCACTATACCCAGTCTCATTCCTATGTTTCACCTTACATTATCACTTTCTAGATACTTATATGTGGCTCGAGGCTTTGTACCTGTTTCCTCGTTGAATGAAACCTGGTTGTGCGCTGGATGCGGCATACGTTTGACATTTGTATGCTAATAATACCAGTTTCAATAATACACTAAACTACTATGAATTGGGGGCTGTAGAGCTAAAGGGTTGCATACCGAATGCACGACAATAGAAGTTGCATTTATGTGTAGACTTGAAGGCATGAAATGCCTCGGTACAGTTTCCTTCGCCAAAGTTAGCTGAATATTCGCTGTAAATCAAGTTAATGACAATTGAAAGATATGCGAAGTATGAACTGACGGTCCGGTCATGACTTGGCAGTCAGTGAGAAGATTCCCAGATCCTGAAAAAGTTGTTCAGAACACGATCAATAAAAATGAAGGCTGCATTACCTTGAAAATCAGATAGATAGACGACCTCATTTGTGAGGCGATGCTGTACGTGTTGTGCAAAGCACAGGAACAGTCCAATTTTCTCCTCAAACCCCCGCAAATGATAAGTGGGAACAGCGGAGTTATTATTGATATACTTGATAAACTTGCCCTCGATCCTTTCCTCCAATAGATATGTTGCTGCTCCAGCATGATCAGAAGTATCGTCAGGGATTGCAACTGCAGCATGCACAAGTCGAAGACGAGGAACCTGATCTGCAACATGGATTATAGATACCTTCGCTAACACCATAATCTAGAATATCTTGGAAACCTGGGGTCCAGCGCCGTCGCAGCTGGCTCCAAAAAATCTCAGGCTTGATGTTGCGATGTTGACCCTTGAATTTGTGTTGCAATGTGCGCGCCAATGCTGGGTCTTGCAGGTGGCGAAGTAAGGTGTGGCCATTAGCGATTCCATTGTTCTCACTTCCAGGATCGCTCTGAGTGACTAGGGGCATAACTGGAAGAATCAAAATTGATTTATCTACAGTTGATACGCAGTGACATATTACTAGTGTGCTTACCACTGAGAGCTTGTACTGTATTGCAGTACCATCCAAAAATAAGGCGAGGATTACGGTTGGTCCACCAAATCTTTAACCACAGTATACGTCCCGAGAACGGCTCAATTGCAACATGCAAGAACAGCTGGAATCGACGCCACTTATCATGCTGATCAAATACCCAGATGTCGTTAACACCGGCTGTCCAGTAGATGCTTCTCTTCAGTCGTCGACTCTTGCGAGCCAGAACCTCTTCCGGATGATGGAGATTCATGTAGCTAAGTATCAATGCCCTGTGTGCAAAATTTCTCATACCACAATGCAAAAATATGACTACTGGTAAGCGCACCTTGGAACAGTGATTTTCTCTTCATGCAGAAGAGTCTGCCTCATATCATGTGAACCTTGTTGTGGGAAGCGTGCCCGCACTCGCTCAATAGCAGGTCCTATACTTGCAATAGTGTGTGCTTGTCCGCGTGCAGACTTCAGCTTCCATTGAGATCGCCGCTTTTTCAGTAGGTCGATCCTGTAATCAAACTATGTATTGAATGTGTGTTTGATAAGAAGTCGATGGGTGACTCACGAAACATTGTACATATCGGTATCGTAGTGCTTGCGTAGATGAGAGACAATTTCAGAATTATGATACCCCTTCGCAACAAATTCTTCAATGAATGGTCTGATAAGTTCATCGGGGGCTGTTGATTGAACATGAGGAATCAGTGATCATTCAGATCATAGTGCAGACTAGCCACTCACGAGCCGGAACTCGACCATTTTTACCAAGTGCATTTGGCATCTGTCCGAGTCTCGAGTGTGGAAGCAATCAATAAGAGAGTGATAGACGTGGCACCTTTGTCTGCCCTTTTAAAAAAGAGCACCTCAGCCTTATTGAGTATTGCGACTGCAGACATTGAAGTCATTCACGTAAAGAAAAGTTACAATGTTTGCCATTTAGTCTGCTCATGTCCGCTCTTGGGAAGTAGTGTGACCTGCGACATTCATAATAATAATAATCTAGATAAATGCAATAATGCATACAGCGGACTTTAAAAAATACCGGGGAAACGCGAGAAAATGAACCGTCACCAATCATCCACCATATATGGGAGACTACGGGATACTATACGCCATCCATTTGTCTCCACTATGTTCGTCTCCACCCACCCAATTCTTGAGAAATCCCGCAACAACTGTTTTCGCCAACCACCCAACAAGGATCACCACTGTCGTAAAGACAGGATGACAGTCGAGCACAACTGCGAGGAAATCGTTCAGTAAATGCGAATTGTAGAAAATATAGACAAAAACAAACCACGAAGTCCGAATCCAGTCGCCATTCCACCCAGAACATTCCTAACGACCCACTCACGATCTAGTTTGTCCTCATCCCATATCTCGAGGGCCCGTGAAACAAGATAGCTGCTGTAGTATGAAGGATCCCAATAGTATGGAGAGCCTCCAGGTTTAGACGCTGAAGGGCGCCATATCGTGAGCAAGAACAGAAGGAAAAGCTTCGTGAGGGAAGAGTAGAAAATTGTCAGAGGGATGAGCGAGAACCTAG
Source organism: Suillus plorans (assembly GCF_016647745.1). NCBI lineage: Eukaryota > Fungi > Basidiomycota > Agaricomycetes > Boletales > Suillaceae > Suillus > Suillus plorans. The sequence goes on from NW_024537397.1 coordinate 163,719, forward strand.
GCTTGCAATTGAGGTATCCATTACCACTAGGAGCAAACTCTGAACCTCACTTGAACTGTTGTCGAACACCTGATATTTCTACTGGCGAGGTACTTCTCCTTGAGCGAATGAAATCTGAGAGTGCGAGTACAAAATACGATGCAAACATCACTCCTCCATGAAATGCAAACGTTTCTGCACGAGCTATCAGCATAACACTCAATAAAGAGAAACAAGCATGGCACCTATAATGCATCCAATGAGGATCCGGAGGAAGACAATGTTGGTTTCAACTGTCCACCGTGATACATCTGCAGATATCTGAGGATCTAATGACCATGAAAACGCCGACAGCCTTTGAACAAAAAGCAAAGCTGACTGAGATGTGCCCATCGAATAACTAAGATAAATGAGCCAGAGTATACAGTGGGACTCGTGGTCGATGAGTTCACGTACATGCATCGACAGTGATAAGCCCGCAAGCAAGCTTCAAAATGAGCCACCATCTGTCCTACAAGCCTAGTACTCAGCAACGATATCATCGACAGACTAATCACTCACTTTCTCCCTTTGTCGGTCTTTGGTAGCAGCCAGTGTGTGCTCACCTTCCCGACTTCCCTCCGAGTCAAGGTCAGTCTTACTCCCGAGCGCCTTTCGCGGCTCCGTCCCTCTATTATATATCAAATGTCTATACACTTCTCGCTTCAGTAGAATGAGGTCCAAGAGGAGCGTCAGAGAGTCGTGTTCGACATATGGATCTGCAAATTTCAGGCATTTGCTCTACCAGTGACTCTCGCGTTAGAATAAAACCAAAATGAGTAACATCGCGCACCAACGCATTGTTCAAGTCTCAGGTTGTATGCGGATTCATAAACTGTGTAGAGGTGCGATATGGGGTGAGTGCAGGTGATACAGATGGGCATGCTGGATTAGGAAAGTAACAAAGTTGTGATCAAGCCGTCTCGAGTTCTGAGATCTGATGTTTCGCTTTGACACCGAGACAATGGGTTATTTACAATCTAAGCATGTCCTACTTGCAAACTACAACTTTTTGACAGCCTGTTTTTGGGGTTTCCCCTTGACTCAGATGCTTGTATTGGTTTTGTTTGCAGATAATAAGAGGTGCACTGTCGGGATGCACTCACATCACGCTTTCAAACAAAAAGGTCACCACAGCCCGCTCTAACATTAATTCCAGAACTGCATCATGGCTATCGAGTACACCATCGGGTTGGTGAGCCCACATTCCCTGTGATCCAGATCAACGTCACTTATCTTTTCAAAAGGCACCATCTCCACCAACCCTGTTGAAGGACAAAATCATCTGCCTGTGGGACAGAGGTGACGGAGTACGCTGCCGCGACGTCCTCAAAGGTGACGCGCTATCCTTGCATCTCTGTAGCGTCCACGGGTGCCGGGGGGCTGAAGATGCCACCCTGACATGCTGGTGGGACGGCTGCGCACAACACATGGAGAAGTGCGCCCTTGTCAAGCACATCCAAGACATACATCTCGGTGTAACGTATCCATGCCGGCGATGCGGCGTGACGTTTTCAGGAAAAAGGAGCTTTGAGCTGCATTTGCTGGGTTGCCCACCCCCAAAGAAAAGAATCGAGGTAGAGCTATTTGAACGCACACTCGTCTTCGAACGATCGCTGTGAGTCGCTGGAGTGTTTTCGGGGATTCCTTGATTAGCCTGTTCACATGAAAGGAGGTTTATGTACACTTACTAGAATAAATCTGCAAGTAACCTCGCGCAAAGAAATTTAGAAAATCAGTATCAGCATGTGTGAGCGAGCTTGACTTGTTCAGTGGCTCTTCTCAGGTTTTATGTGTTCAGGTCACCGCAGATATGTCGAGTTACGAAGGACAGATGGCTTCTCAGCCCATCTTCTAGGTCGGCGTAATTCCCTCATGATGAAAGAGTCTTCCTGTAGATCAGTAAGAAGTGGGTCACTAAAACAGATAAGACCGACCCAGGAACACTTGCAAACGAACTGAACGGACCAGCCTCCCAGGTATGAATGGTAAGCTGTTTGCAAAGGGTTTGCGACCGTGCGGGCTTATACATGATCAATGATTCTTAAACGCGTTTTACCTTCGGTCCACGAGGCGAAATGTAAGAACACGCAGAGAATCATAGTGGTTCCCGTAGATATGAGAGCAATCATCCTCGGATATAGCGCACACATATGATGGCATGCTACTAAGATATGTCACACACCACTTACGCAAGGAAAGGAAACATCGCTTTCCTATCCCTTGGGTAATCGCTCCCAAACTCTTTCCTATATCCACGGTGTTTCTTGATGGCCCAGACATACATTTGATACGTCGAAATGACCAGGAAGATCCATGCTAGTGCGCGGACCATGATTTCAAAACAGAAGCATAAAAAACAGAGAGTAGCACATACCAGCGTAACTTCCTGTGAGAACCGCGATAACCAACCACCCAAGGAATTCGAAGAAGTAGTTAGGGAACGAGACGAGGTTGAAGCCGTACCCTCGAGGAATGGCGCGTTTGCGGCTTCCTGCAGGCCGGAGGGCACGGAGCTTGATGTGAGTAATAAGATTAGAGATTTCGGAGAACTAAAAGCAGGCAGGTATTAAGTATGCGTTACAATGCATGCCAAAATACCAAGACACGCACCAGCCAGATAGCAGCGCCTGCTTGAATGTACAGAGGATCATTGCGAACTGTGCCACGGATGTAGGGCGAGGCAGCACCATATACAGGACTGTAAATGCTGTACGCAAGGGCAAGGCCTCATATGGAGTCAGCTTGATTGCTGTCTCCCAATACACATAAACATACCACTTCCAAGGTGATAATGAGCAGAGCTAACAAACACGCGTCAGTCGGTCTACCAAAACAACAAGTATTCCAAAAACGCGTACTTCTTAAAGATATTCGTGAAGGGCATAGTCGCATGCGAAAAACGATGCACGAACAACGTTTCTAGCTCTCGTTTGGCGAAGTGCAGCATGACAAATGCTAACACATAGCTGATCACGCTTGAGTACATTGTTTAAACCAGGAAGTCATGCATTCAAATACCGTTGTAGCATGCTGTGCAGCACAGAACCACCATAAAACAGCTTGGGGAAGTAGTAAATCGCTGGGTGGATGAACAGTGGGCCAGCCTGAGGATGACACGTCAGTAGCTCGCAACTACGAATTGTACGAGACACTCACATATTCAACTAAGAATACAGTTTTCCAGCTCACTTGCGGGCCGAGGTCTTTTACAGACAACTCCCCGCCTTCTGCTACACCAGCAATCTTCAATGTAATATCATCGGCTAGAACATTCTTGGAATCCTTGAGGGTAATTTTTTGGCGTTCTAAGTAGAACTTGAAAATGTTTTCAGACGTCTGGATGTGTGGATAGGGAAAGACTTACTCTAGGATATTTTTCAGCTATCGCGCTCTTGACATCTGCAATAGTCGCGTCCTCGAGTTGCTTTCCTGAAAGTTCCACGACCATGGGGAGACCACGAGCCAGAGAAATTGGCTTCCCCGCTGCGGATACGTTTATGGAGACCATTGCGTATTATGAGTTTATAATGGTCCAGTACTAGTGTTAGTCTCTGATCAGGAAGCAGCCTCGGACGCGTCGGGAAGAAATCGGCATCTTTTAAGTTGCCGGCACGAAGGTATCGTTTAGCTACTCACCCACGCTTGCAACAAGTGGTAAGCAGAAACGATCCGGAACGTCTAGCAAGTAATCCTAAACATAAATTACGAATTAGATACAGATATGCATATATACTTGGCCTGGAATAGATGCCACAGCGAACACGATAATTGCTACTGTTTTCAGTTTTGCGAACGTTAAGTTAAGTTGAATTATTCTTCAAGTTTGATCAGTACGATATGTGATATCATCTTGTGTGCAGTAATTTACATACACCATAAAGGTGTCGCGGCCGCCAGTCCCTCGGCGATTCGGGTAAGTTATGTCCCTCGAATGCCTGGGAAACTTGTCTCTGTTCTGCCCAACAGTTTCCTGGAGAAAACAAGGCAAGATCACTGCAAGGGCATCACTCTTGGTGCGCACCTCCGAGTCCACTGACCTCATGCGAACCAAAACACGGGCGGTAAAGATCGAAACAGATGCGGGCAAATACTGTAAGCCGGTATAATGACATTCCTCATTGTACTGAATCTATGGGGTACAAAATGCTTCTGGGAGTCGGGGACGTACACGGAAGCGCTTTGACGAAAACAATCAATTGGAAACTTCAATACACTCTTCATCCCCCTTTTGGGAACTGTCACTCGACTCCTGGATATCTGCCCCTCCCCTCATTTCCTCTACAGGCGTCGCTCGCTTGCCTCCAAGGAACACGCGTCCACCAGGCGCATCCTCCAAAGACCTCACTATCACATCCTTCTCGAATAAATACTTGATGTCCTCCAACGCATACCCCTTCGTCTCAGGAAGGAAGAAATATGTCCACGCTGCCATGATCACGCAGCAGATGCCAAAGAGCAGGAATGTCCCGTACGTGATCTTCTCAAGCATGACCGGAGTCAAGCGTGATATCGTGAACGAGAACAGCCAGTTGATGCTGACCGCAACAGTGAGTGTGGCTGCGCGGACATTATTGGGTGCAACTTCGCTGGCCACGACCCACGGTAGAGGTCCCCAGCCGATACAATAAAATACTGCGTAGAGGTAGACGGCGATGATTGACACGTAACTCGCAGGTACAATAGTACTCTGCGGGTGGATGGCGCCGAAGGCGCCAATCCAGAGCATGGTTAAACCTTGCCCCACGGCGCCCACGAAGAGGCACAGCTTGCGACCCCAACTTTCCACAGCAAATGCCAGGGTAAGACCGACTGCGACGACTTTCACGAGACCGTATATTCCTGTTGCAAATAGGCCAGATGCTGTGCCAGTAATACCAAGTGCAGCAAAGATCTGCGGGCTGAAGTAGTTGACAGCGTTTGTACCAGTCCATTGCTGGAAGAAGGTAAGGATAGAGGGGATAAAGCAGCGGAGCGCGATTTGACGTGACTCTCCCATCATGCGGAACTGAGTAATTAAAGATGTTCGCTGCTTGCCGATGAAGTCCGCTTTGATCTCGTCGAGTGTAAGAAGAACAGCTTTATCATCGACTGACGCTCGAACAACATATGCAAGCGTCCTTGCGGCCTCATCGTAGCGGCCCCGCTCGACCAACCAACGGGGTGACTCTGGTTGTGGAATCATGAGGAGGATGAAGAGGACACCCGGAACAAGCTGAATCATGAAAGGCATACGCCACTGCATGTCGCTATATGGAATATTGATAGAAGCGCTGTAGTTCACCCAGACTGTGACAAATATTTTATCAATCCAAGGATACCTCATCTACAGATGAATACGTACAACTCAGCATCATACCAATATTGTCAGAGAATTGGACAAGGCCGGTACACCTTCCCCTGATGTGTCTGGGCATACACTCTGATATGTATGAGGGAGCCAGGGCGGATACCATGCCCACTCCGATACCAGCAAAGACGCGGCTAAAGTATAGTACTCGAAGAGCGACAGCCTGGCTGCTTCCGAGGCCAGCGACAGATTGAATCAGGCTTCCGATGGTATATATGACGCCCGAAGCAATTAGAGACCGTTTCCTCCCAAAGCGACTGGATGCCCAACTAGTCGATAGGGCACCGAAGCTGGTGATTTAAAAACAATATGATGAGTAGCAAAGCGTTCTATATTCTTAATGACGTACATGCATCCAGCCTGCATAATTGACACGATATTGCCATTGAAATTGGCTTGAGCAGATGCGGACAACTTATCGATACCAAAGTAGTGCTGGAAAGACGTAAGGGTTAAAATGCCACCCATGAGTCCGGTGTCCCAACCGAAGAAGATAGATCCCATAGATGCAGACAGGGCGAGGGTGTATGCATTGCGATGACGCGAACAATCTGCCAGTGCGTCTTTGAAACCCATGGTGGAAAGCAGATGGTGCGGGCAGTCGGAAGAGTGTGCGTTCCCGCATTTTTAGTTCTGCTCAACCCCATATCATGGGGCCCAGTGGCCCACTGCCACTAATGTCCGAATATGAAATCATCAATCACCTGGTCAGCCCATATTTACCACAGAAGCTATAATAAACATGAACTCAGGGGCGAGACTGTATTTGAGTCTCTCCGGGTATCGGTACGAACTTGCGAAAGGGCGCCAAGGAGTGCGAGTTCCTGGAGGTTGTCTCATGACTCTACACTAGTGGGATTAACATACTCACCCAATACTGTGAGATGAATTTCATTTTGATTCGTTTGCAAATCATGTCAATGTCGTCACATGCTTTGCTTGCCGGGACCCTGGCATTGGAGGGTGCTGGCAGTAGTGGTCAAGCTTATAAACCATTTCCAGCCGGCAAATTGACCGGCAATCAAAATCCCAGAATGACCCTTCTAGACTCTTTGCTCAGCTCAGCGTTTCGGGCCCATCAGGATGTTCTTCAAATCTTCTGTACATAGAGCTTCGACACTCTTTTCAACTGAGCTTTCACAAGTTCTACGAAAAAGTATGACGCCACTTCTTGTTGCGCTATTGCAATACTCCAAAGTCTAGCTTAACGTCACTTCACAGGATGCTTGTCCACTGCCGTGTCACCCGTCGAGCTGGCCCACGACGAACACATACCTGCAGATGGAAATCGGTCTCATAGACCACTCCTCATCCTACACGGGCTCTTGTCAGTCTCTTTCTCTGCTGTTCACTTCCATCACGTAGTCATAAAGCGGACAGCGGTTCGAAACGCAACTGGCAGTCTCTCTCCAAGGCGTTCATGCGCGACCTCAGCAGACCCGTATATACACTCGTCAGTGAGGCCCTCACCCTGCGCTATAGCATGACTAACCTGAGACCAGGATTTGCGAAACCACGGATCTTCACCACATGCTAGACCAATGACCTATTCTCACATGGCAGCGGACGTCTTTAGTTTCTGTCAGAAGCACTCATTGCGCAATATATCACTTATGGGACATTCTATGTGTGCTCTCTTCCAACAATCTGCTGTGTTCAAGTACTCATTCTATGTGAGGGGCGGCAAGGTCGCGATGGCCCTTGCATTGCATCCAGAACTACCCTCTACCTTACTCACAGACCTTATAGTGTCTGACATCGCTCCCGCCAGAGCCAAAGTCTCGCAGGATACCGTACAACACATACGTGCTATGGAAATAATACAGGCAGGCAACATCTCCACCAGAAAGGAAGCGGACGAAATAATGTCTGAGCACGAACAGGTGCCTTTCACCTCACTCGCAACTTCCCGTATACTCATGATGCCCTCTAGGATCCCAGCGTCCGATCATTTCTGCTTACAAATCTCGAGATTAACAAGGCAACGCCCGTGAAATTCAAGATCCCTGTCGACATTTTGAAAGAAGGCCGAGCAGAGATAGAATCTTTCCCTTATGCGCCTGGGGAACGATCCTGGGATGGTCGTGCCTTGATTATCAAGGGAAAGAAGAGCAAGTGCGTGCCAGCTATGCATAAAAATATACGCCACTGGGAGCCTGACTGCCTTGACAGATACATCAATCGTCACAACATACCTTTAATTGATCAATTTTTCCCACAGAATCAGCTGAAAGAGCTCGACACCGGACACTGGGGTAAGTACAATCACGATCATCTATTGCGAGTGTCCTAGATTAAGCTTTTGGTTTTGTCCAGTGCATGCTGAGTTGTAAGTCACCCTCGAGTACTACTCTATCTCTTATTAACGTCCTTCGAATTCGAGACCACATGAATACAGGAAGCTCGTCGTAAATTTTATCACACAATAAACATAGATCTAACTACAATCTACCAATATAAGACACCGTTTACGCCTGCGTGCGAGTTAAAACTGTTGGCCTACATGTCCTAGTTCGGGCAAAAGTCTTTAGAGGTTGAAAGTGACTCTACACTTCACTAGACCCGCTTCCCTCACCCCTTCTTGCACCGTTCCCGTCCGACAAAGGGTTCTCCGCACTACTCAGTACTACAGTAAGCGGATCTGGCGAGTCCTTCTCATGCGTGGACGCCTGTGTAGGATTCAAATCTTGGTAGTGCATCCTGCAATGGGAATCAGTATGTCTGAGCAAGCACGCAGATTTTACTTACCATTTCAACATGGCGTAGAAGGCAGATGCCAGTAGAGAGCCGAGGAAGGGTCCGACCCAGTACTACAAGGAGGCAAAGTTTAGGTGTGCGTCTATGAACAATATTTTTTGCTTACCACCCATTGGCGAGGGTAAGGAAATCCGGTGACAACAGCAGGCCCGAATGCACGTGCCGTATTCATAGCTGCACCCGTGTAAAAGACGGCCCATCTGTGCGATTTTAACCATATTGCTATATAGCGAGGTATGTACACAACTCACAGCTGTCCAACGAACAGTGTCAGGCCAATGCCAACCTGATGCATAATATTCAACATTATTCATGATGAGATATGTCAACCATCCGTACCGGTGCAAATGGAGTGACTTGAGATTTTTCAGCGGCGAGCATCAGAACGGCTAACACCAGCGCTGCCGTGAGGAACATTTCGATGAAAACGCCTTGAGCTGAATTAACTCCCTTTTGGAGGAACGTGCTATCGCAAGGAATAGAGTCTGTTAGGGTCGACAAAACCGATAGTCACAACGGCCACTCACTTGACAGCCAGCGGTCCAGGGGTCAGCGCAAGCAACAACGCCGATGCAACAATGCTTCCGACCAGCTGTGCGATGCAGAACAACACGAATCTTACAGGATTCATCACTCCCACGAGAAACAGTGCGAGTGTGATATTGGGGTTGAAGAGGCCACCGGTGATCCTGTAGAACAACCAAGCGGAGACTAGAAGGCTGAAACCCATGGATGTCGCGATGTACATCACATGTTCGATGGTGGTACCACTGGACTCGGCCTCGCCATTGGCCGCCTGAATACCTCCGAGCCCTAGGAGTAGAAAGAATGTTGTCCCGACGAACTCGAGTGCAGCAGCCTTGCAGTCCAACTTGAATGTGCTGAACATCCCAGGGGTAGAGTAACGAGACGGTGCCCTGGCGGCTGACATGGTTTGTTACGACGAAGAGGAGCAATTCGCCTCACTTATACCCCACCCGATGTGCGTGACATCACTATGATAGTACTCAAGACTTGCTCAAGACATTTCATTATAGACTGATCGATCGGTGGCAGTGTTCCGTCCCTTATTGGACCTACATCAATTCGCCTGCCGTGTCCCTTCTGAAGCTTGAAGACCGGTGACTTTTTGTATTTATTCTGCTGGTAATGATGAGCTTTTTGATCGCGCCCCTAACCATGATATGGTCCTTGAGAAAAGAATATTCAGTTACAAGGAGATACAGAATGAAGAAGACGAACAGACTTGCAGAAAATCATCGAAACTTTGAATTACTAAGTGCACTGTGCTATCCCACATGGAAAACGGGCACTATGATGCACCTGTTCTTCGTGACCAGACTTCGTTACGAGACGGCAGAGTACGGTGCGGCTAAACCTTGGCACCTTCCTAATTGCACAGGATAGTGGGGAAGTGTTGGAGGGATGGATGGTGAAGGCGTGGATCAGTTGGTAACTTCGGGCTTTTACTGGCAGTGTTAATCTCGTAATTCGGACAATCATCAGCTGGCAAATCTTCACCAACCTGCGATTTTCGAACCAGCTGCCCCCAATAAGTCAGTAAATCACGAAATCCAAAATTACAAAAGGAACCACCATTTTGGGACTAGAGGAGATCGCAACCTTGTACTTTGCATTTAATACGCCAACACCCAGCCTGATGATCCATTCGGGGCTAAGCTCTTTCTGATATCAGGACGAGGAGTTGCACATCCGCGCGGATGCTGGGAGTGGGTCATCAACTAGGGTCGGATTAATCTCTATCCTCAAGTTTGAGTTTCTGACTGGGTGAGCCCAGCAGGATGTACGTGAAAAAAGCAACTGACGGCGATGTACTATTGAACGTGTCTTCGCTGTGTCTCCAGGACCGAATGAGCTGACTAGAATCAATGCTTTCCAGGGTAGACGATGATGAAGAGTTGTAAATAGCATATCAGTACCGAGTGATGTCAGTCTTCGGGCATTGATCGCTCTGGCCTGTCATGCATGACGTATGTGGTCACATCCGAGCGCACGATCGTCGCCACGCAGTAATACCGCACTTGATGCGATGCTGAAGATAGGCATTCCTCGCGGGCGGATATGTGGATGCAGCCTTCCTGAACGAACAACGATAAACATGCGTACTGGACAAATGCAAAGCTTGTTTTGCGGGAAAAAAACGGTATCCGCACGGCCGAGTTTGTATGCTGTAAGTCGAACTGATCTTTTTCAACTTCAAGGTAGATATTATGTGCCCGATGGTCCTGTGCAATGAATAGTAGCTTACGGAACTTCAGGCGTTCGAAAAGAGATTCGAGTGGTTAAATTGACGCGGTGTGCGATATACATGGGTATCGGAGCAGTATCTGTGCTGTTGCCTCCAAAGCATACCTAACAGGTCAGAATAAAGCCGTGTTGCTTCGCATGCGAGACGATCCGAGCCGGCTAAGATACAATTGTTTGCTATTGCAAAACAATATAACCGGTCAGTCCGTATGTGCTAATGGAATTATGAAATGATATTGTTAACATTATCATCAACGAAAAGATAGAGCCACGCTGTTGACTGATGAAACGAAGTCGAAGACTGAAACTGTGTCATATCCCCATTACTGGGCGCCACTTCCGCTCCTTCGAATACCTGGCAGCGCTGCACCGGCAGCTAGAAGCGGTGTCGACGATATAGATGCACTTGGCGTGGTTACATCCCCGCTAATAATATCCTGTATAGCAGCCTCCAGTGCATCCACTCTATTTGACATTTGCATCACTGTGAGATGGTTCAATCTGTAGGTTCGATGAAAGGTCACAGGAGGTCGCAAACGCACTGTGATCAAGAATCTGAGACGACATAGTGTCAAATTGGGTATCTAGTTGTTCAAGTAAAGTTTCAACCTGTAAGAATTGTTAGTCGTCACTTGCCAGTCGGGAGGCTGCAGGAGCAGGAATCGGAAAACGCACAAAAGCTGTTAGCTCATGGGGGCTAGATATTTCACCAGGGTTGGTAGCAATGACATGCTTTGTGGGAGTCTTTGAGCCTGAAGCAGATGGTTGCGGTGAAGCTCTTGCCGGTGTTGATGCAGGAGTAACTTTTAGTGGGAGAGCAGTCGACGGCATTTGACAAGCACTGTGGAGTTATTCAATGCAGCACTTGGGCTACCGTAGTACGTGCAGCTCCAGGGTTGTATTATTACGTAACACCCCGGACTCGGACGTCTCCACGACCTATTCAATAAATATTCCGGCTCGAGTCCAACATCAATATTACCCGGCGTTGGTGTTTTTACGGGGCGTTTGATGAATGGCTCAATCGGATTATCAGTCATGGGGCTATCAGTACTCTTGGCATTTTATTGTCAAAAAAATTGTTGGAATATGATGCGAGCGCTAACGGATCTTCCGCGCTTTGTACATAATAATATGCAGTGCCCTACTTACAAACATTTATACGGTTATTTTCTATTAGCGAAGTTATAGTATAAATACCAGTACTAAGTATATACTAGTATACATGAGTGAAAAATACCCTGGTCGCTATGTAATTCCACAAAAATGCTATCATGATTGCCAGAAAAACTGTACAGTTACATGTCACCGCAGATGTCGGACCACTGTGACGATCCGTTCCCACCGGCCTATTTCAACATATTGGTCTTATTTCAAACCGGATCCGAATGAAAAATAAGGTAGTGCAACTGATTTCTGCTGACCATCATAATGTTTCATAACCAGTGCTTTGCCGGGGTATTGAATCCTCCCGGGAGTCCAACACATTTATGGAGCGTGGAGAAATCATGCTTCGTCCTGGAGCGACTCGGACGGTTGACTATTTCTGCAGCCTCTTGCTTGGTACAACTTATAAGTGCGTTTAACTCGTTTAAGAATCGAGTCGATTCCAGCCACCTAATAGCTCAGACACATTGTACGTTGAGACAATAGATCACGATCCAAGATGAGTACCATTCTTGTTCTGGCAATGTCATCCTGCCGCTTCCGATTGCACACGAATTCCATCGGTTCCGGAGCCAGGTGTTCGGTCTCTCTCGAACTCTAGTTTCATTAAATTCTAGAGCTTGATAGGTATTGCTGACCAGACTATCGATAAGCCAAATCAGCCGGCGCATCATGCATTTGTTCCCAATGACAGACTATGGGTATCATGGGCATGTCATTATGTACATACTAGCATCTTTAAGTACGTGGTTTATATTTGAGTCGTTTCATCTTGCCTTTACGCCTAACTTAAACCTGCCGCTATGACAGCTATGCAACACCGCGTTTTATTGAACGGCCTGAACTGTGATTCCCTTCAAAGCTTCCATCACTATAAATACCTAAAATGTTTCTGAGAAATCTGTCTCTGCACTTGTGTCTCCCCTGATTCCGTCCAGCCTGTCACTCATCTCGACATTCACGATACGACTACGATGAGTTCCATGCCCCCTACTGCAACATATACTAGCATCTGTTCTGACTTTGAGACTACAAGGTTTATCTTACCTGACCTTATCAGCGATTGTCACTATCCGCTACGGCTGAATCCTAACTGTTATCCAGTGTCTCGCGCTTCTGAGCAATGGCTTCTTGACGGAGCGCATCTTGCAGAGCCCAGAGTGACAAAATTTATGGGATTGCACGCAGGTGAACTCACTGCGGCCTGCTATCCCGATGCAGATGCTTTTCATCTCCGGGTCTGCTCGGATTTCATAAACTGGTTGTTCAATATGGATGACTGGCTGGATGAGTTTGATGCCGACGGTACGTGGGGAATGCGTGAATGTTGCATTTCTGCGTTTCGCGATCCGATCAACTCCCAGACGGAAAAACTCGCTGGAAAGATGTGCAAATCGTACGTCGGTTTACTCTATCACGAATCTTCACTGTAGATTAACTATTTGTATACTAGGTACTTCAGCCGCTTTATGCAGACCGGGGGACCCGGCTGCACTGAGCGATTCATCCACACAATGGACCTGTTTTTCATTGCTGCGGTGAAACAGGCGGAGGACCGTGCCACGGGACGTGTCCCTGATCTTGAATCCTACATCACCATGAGGCGAGACACGAGTGCCTGCAAGCCTTGCTTTGCCCTCATCGAATATGCAGCTCTGATTGATCTCCCCGACGAAGTAATGTCACATCCAGTTATCATGGCCATGGAGGAAGCAACCAACGACCTTGTTACTTGGTCCAACGTAATGTCCCATTATGTCGTCGAATACGAGAGTACTGCTAACATCATTGTTGACAGGATATCTTCTCTTACAACGTGGAGCAATCTCGCCATGACACACATAACATAGTTGTCGTGCTTATGCGCGAACAAGGTTTAAACCTACAAGGCGCTATTGACTACATTGACCGGATGTGCAAGGGTTCCATCCAGCGCTTTGAAGACAACCGTGATATCCTCCCCTCATGGGGAGAACAGCTTGACAAGCAGGTGGCTATCTATATCGAAGGGCTACAGAACTGGATGGTTGGTTCGTTGCACTGGTCCTTCGATACCACCCGTTATTTTGGGAAGAATGGGCACACCATCAAACAAGACCGAATCATCGAATTACTTCCCAAAAGGCCCTTGTAGAATTGACTCCTATTGCGTCGGTTTCTCTAGGTGAGATCTTTTTGACCTCTTTCGCTGCACATATCTGACTGCGATATATATAAGAATTCTAGATCATCTACTTCTCATGTACTATAACACTAGATGTCTTACTTCGGATCTATGATACTCTTTCATCCTGCCTACCTACCTTGCTCAAAATGTTTTGGATCTTCGAAGTTCTATGGGTTTTCTGGTTCTCATGCGGTGCCTTGCAGTTTGATATGTTTTGTACCTACCCTTATGTGGTTTTGTACTACTACTCATGCGTAACCATGTATGTAGAATAATCTGATATGGTTGTGCAAATAGAAGTTGTTTGTGGATGCCTACAGTCGGCGGGTACTGGTAGCACCGCTCTTCTTCTTCTTCTACTTTCTCGTCTAGTAACCAGGCCTCAGGGCTCGCCGCAGTGATCAATTACATGTTGCTTCGCTCTTCTCTGCTCGGTGCCTCCGACACCATCAACGTTCTCAGGGGTTACTTCATCTAAATTAGTCTAAGGCACCATCAATAACACGACACCTCGCGAAGTCAGACCCAAATGACGCACCCTCCCACGATCAGCACCTGCCTCAATTAACATTACCGCAACCTGGGCATGAGCCGACTCCATAGCGAGATGAAGGGGTGTATTGCCTGAGAATAGCGCCTTGATCTAATCTGCTCAATGAACGTGATGATGATAAACCCACCTATCCGGTCGCCCGTGTTCAGCCGTAGTTTGACAGTTGTTGAGCCTTCAGGAGGACTGAGCAGGAGTGCAACGAATCCCGTAGATCCTGTCGTTGCTGCTCGATGCCTAAGAGAGCTTGAGTGAATAAGTTTATGGCGTGCAAGCGTTATCGATCTCACAAGGGCGTCTGGTTCGCCTTATCTTTGGCGTTTATCTGGTTGTCACTCATTTTATGGTTGCAAAGTATTCTCGATGGATTCACATACGTCTGCTCCTCTTTCAATCAGGAACCTCCCGATCTGTCGATGTAGACGCCATTAGCACATGCACGCTTATAATACCAACGCCCACGTACGTCAATGCGAGACTTTGATGCCGCGTAGTGTCTGAGCAGCACATGTCAAACCAGTAGTAGAGACGATCTCCAGCAGGAACATTACTAACAGAGGAGTAATTCCCTTGTCGTTCTTTCTGTTTACTTCAGCCCCAGCACCCACTAGCTCTCGAACGACATCTTCATGACCTGCGCTTACTGGACTCGAAGAGTATGAGTTCACATTATGCACATATAGTGTTCAACAAATCATACCAGCTATGTGCAAGGCTGTCCATCCACTCTCATCCACGTTGTCGATTCCATCTGAGTTCTTCGCAATGAGATAGCACGCAATTTCGGTCGAGCCGCTCGATGCGGCCCAATGCAGCGGGGTCCTACCATCCTGGGGTACATGCATCAGGCGGTCTAATAAAACTTGTGAAGGCATGCTCACGTCATCGACAGCATTCACAAGCTTTGGATTCTCTTCTGTCAACGCACGGACAAGGGCAGGTTGATCTAGAAGATGGGAAGTCAGGCCATCAGATGTGAATAAGGAGACACCGCAAAAGCGCACTTTTTTGGGCGGCGGCATGAATGGATAAAGACATCTTAATCGCTCAGGCGGTGGTGAAGCAGAACCAAGCTTTGATATGATTACGCGGCTTACTGAGCTAACTCCTAACCCTATGCTATGGTCACGAGGATATATCTAGCGCATCCACTTATCAGATTGTGCTCGCCAACGCATTATCATGACATAGAAAAAGTCGGGTATTTCTTTATGGTATGTACGTCCAGGAAGCAAGGGGAACATGTGTAAGTACGGATCTCGTGTTGCATCCCATACATGTTACTAGTTGTGTAGGTGACGTACTTCATCGCTACATCTCCCGTGCACATATAATCAAGGAAAAAGGACGACGTTCGGCACTACTAGCTTTAAACCCTTGCCATTCATATACGATCAACCCAACAGACCGTTCCAAGGATCCATAGGGAATACACATCAATGTGAAAGGCTAACGACTTCATGCGTACAGTGTATCCCAGTCTTTGTTGGTGATATTGTCATCTCCCGTAACCTCTGTATTTGGAAGCGATGTTTTTTTTACAGATCGAGAACACCTGAGGCGGCCTGTTCAAAACGTTAAGAAGTTTACAAATGCATAGTTAGGTCATACGTCACCTATGGTCGTGAAACCGATGTTGGCGGAAAGGTCGGAGATTGCCAGCATTGAAATGGGCGGTCACCGGTCACGAACGAGGCAGATTTGGATGCGTCGCAAGTGCAAAAAATCGAGGCGGTGCTCGTGCGTTGTTCCAGGATTTCTGCTTTGCGGCCTGTCCATGTTGCTTGCGTTGCTTTCACTGCTAGCAAGGACTACGACGAACGAACGTGAAGACCCGTATCGCTGCGCTGACAGATGAGTGCCAATTCCGTTGAAAACAAGACAGACGCCGAGTCTCAAGACAAATTGGAAGTAAGCTTTCGAGAGTTGCAATATGGGCTGGCTTCATGGACGACAAATGTACAGTGTCGCAGTGATTTTGATTTGCCACATTCGAAGTTCGGATAGATTTTTTGGATTGGCACGGGCGCAATGAGTGCTGAGTGACCCTTTTACCAGTAATCTTCTGGAAGACCATCGACCCTTTGGCACACGTTGCAACTCTGCAAGCGATCAAACTTTGAAACATGAGTGGTACCTGCCGAGCCGCCCAATACCCCCAAGTTCCAGCCCCTCCGTTTGAGATCTTCAATTGAGCTACCTTGTTGGATCTCGATGCTGGAAATGACCTATGACGATCTCATCACTATTGCTGGAAGTCCTTGCTGATTATGCCTCGCGGTTCCAGGGTCATTAACGCGACTGCACGAGAGTGCTCCGATTTGCGTCCTTTGGGATTTGCTGATGATCGTGATCGATCACTTTTCTTCCAGTCTGTAGTAGCCTAGTACGGCTAATAAGAAAGAAAACGAATGTAAAAGGTGGATGGTTTGACGTACAAAGGTAGGTTCCAAAGCAGCTTCTAGCCATCCTGACATCGTAGGGACGATGAGTTACTTTTCTAACGAATTCAGAGACTCGACTGTTTGTCGCAAGGTGAAGTTTTGAAGCCTGTTTCCTTCATTGCAGAGAGCGTTTTGCTAACGCAGTATTCGGAACGACAATATTGTAGTGCAGCTTTGCGAATGGGTGTGTGGAGTCCATTGTGGCTATGCTGGGTTGTCTTTCTTTGCGACATCTGAGCTGAACGTTCTAGACTATCCAGAGTCCCGTTGATTTAATCGTCCTGATGGCCAAGCGAGGATTTCGAAACGAGTCGTACACCTCAAGAACAGAAAATACCGTTGCATGGAACATTGGAAGCTGTAGTATTAGCATTGGACGTCAATTTTACCGAAATTTTACCACGCCTTACATATGACAGGACCAGTTGCATTGCATCTGACTCTTGGGCTTCATCTCAAGCTGGCGTCCTTTGGCTTCCGGGTGTGCTTTGTTTCCGCAGCTGGCCCTTGGCCGGGTGGAGGTCGTCATAGAAGCTACGTACCCAATTCTGACCATATTGGCACGTTTGGCCATCGTCCTCTTGACTGAGTCATACTTTGGCAGCGGAAATTCGATGGTCTTGTTATTCTGCACGTGTACTCGGCCGGGGATATTGATACTGATGGACGGCACGCTTTGTTGAAGGCCAAGGCCACTGGCAACTGGCTCGTATTCGATGGACATGGTTCTGTTTACCAACCAACGAAAATTTTACCGTCCAGGCGCTGGCACCCCGCCAGCCCACGAGGCCAGAGTCCCTACCAACTGGTATTGGGACAACTGGAACGATGACCCTCCTGGCAGGTCGTCCAGAACACTTATATACTACGGTGGGCTTCGCAATCATTCATCGGTCCCTCAGATACTCTAGTCTGCAAGCATAACTATCGCAATCGCCGCGTCATTACTATCATGTCAGGCTTTCACCACTTCCAGACCAACGGAGTATCTGACCCGGTACCTGTGAGTTGTTAATCTTCTTGCTTCACATCATTGCGTTTAAATCAACGCCTGCAGGAAAAACATCGTATCAATGAAACGTTTCAGTGTTTCTGGCATTGGCCACAATGTCAAGATTTGCATTGCAACGACTTCTTTTACGGCTACAATCTCTCTCGTCATTTACAAGAGAAACATGGAATTCACGGGTCAGACAAGGATCACGTTTTCTGCCTATGGAACTCTTGTTATTTGGAGCTCAATAAGGAGAGTCTTACGAGACATGTTGAGGAAAAACATCTGAAGATTGTGCACCGGTGCGGGTGCGGCAAAGAATTCTCGCGCAGAGATACTCTCAACAGACACAGGAGAGAGAAGCAGCATTAAATAGGGAGTCTTTTGACAAGGGATCCCGTTCTATCTTCGTTCTATCCGATGACTTCCTTTTGTCTATGTTACTTCCGACGTACTTACTAGCTCTGTTTATCCTGGTGGTATGATATTCTAGTTCATGTAGTACGAAACTCCATTTTTGAATAACAAATTTGTAAGAGTTTGTCAATTTTGCAAGTTACTATCACGGGGGTGAAGTTATCCCAGGTTGATGTCATAAGTTTAAATTTACACCCCCTAGCCAATCGCCACTATCATGTCAGGGCGCTTTCAACACTACCAGACCAACGGAGTATCTGACTCGGCACCTGTGAGTTGTAAATCTTGCATGACATCATAGCGATTAAATCGACGCTTGCAGGGACATTTTATCAATGAGGTGTTTCAGTGTTGGTGGGATTGTTACGCACCAGCAATGCATTGCAACGACTTGATTTGCGGCCGCGATCTCTCCTATCATTTACAAGAGAAACATGGAATTTACGGGTCAGACAGTGCTCGTGTTCTCTGCCAATGGAATTCTTGTAATAGTATGAAGCTCAAAAAGGAGAGTCTCGCGAGACATATCGAGGAAAAACACATGAGGATTGTGCACAAGTGCGAGTGCGGATCTACATATTCGCGCAGAGATTCTCTCAACAAACACAAGAGAACGTGTCCTTATCGTCCACACTGAACAGGGGGTCTTGACAAGGGATCCCGTATACGTACTATCTATCCCAGTTAGAGTGTCGGTTATCAAGCTTACATAAGCTCAAGCGCTCAAGTTTATAGACTGATATACTTTCGGCTCGTTCAAGTCTCACCAAATATTACTGGAAGATGATACCAATATTCGGACACTCTTTCACAGATGACTCACAGACTTCTGGCAACCGTGACAGCTTCACCAACACATAATAGTATGACCAACGTTGTTTCAAATAGTGTCAACAAATACAAATGCCTTGTGGGCGCATTCTTGGACTCAGTGGGATGCATTTGTAGCGCCCAGCTTTAACGAAGTCTGGCTGGCGCAGGGTGGTGGCAACCAAGTTGTGGCCTGTGTTCAATTGTTGCTTTAACACTGGTTTGGGAATGAAGAGGTCCGTATCCAACGAGGCACATCCACCTAATTCCCATTTTAACGGACGAGGTAGTCGCTTGTTGAATGTGACATAATCGGTGGACACTCGAGACTGCAAGCTCGGTGGGGATCGCTAACTCTCTTCGCCTCACTCCATTACTGTACGCTTCGACGCTCGGAGACTGAAGTTGCTTTCTGGAGCGATGATAAAAGTCATCACTACCGTTGGGGGGCCATGAATGAGCCCGCGATCCTTGTGCCTTCCCAAGCTCCAGCACGGGTTCAAGTTGCCACCTCAAGGTCGATCGAGAACAACGCCACTTTGCTGACATGCCATTGTAAGGCTACGAAGGACGATGGCTGAATATTTGAATGCCCGCCGGCGACCGGTGTTGAGCTGAAGATGGACTCGTTACTTGTCCTCTTTCAAATGATAGTTCTTCTTGAGAAGAGATTCGGAGTGTGTCTTTTTTTCGATAACATTTGAGCTGAACGTTCTAGACTATCCAGAATCCCATTGATACTTTTTTAATTGTCCTGATGGCCAAGCAAGGATTTCAAAACGAGTCGTACACCTCCAGAACAGAAAATGCCGTTGCATAGAAGCTGTAGTATTAGCATTGGATGTCAATTTTACCGCGCCTTACATATGACAGGATGGCATCAGTTGACGTCGCATTGCATTTGACTCTTGGGTTTCATCTCAAGCTGGCGTCCTTTGGCTTCCGGGTGTGCTTTGTTTCCGCAACTGGCCCTTGACCGGGCGGAGGTCGTCATAGAAGCTATGTACCCATCCTGACCATATTGGCATGTTTGTCCATCGTCCTCTTGACTCAATCACACCTTTGGCAGGCGGTCTTGCTATTCTACACGTGTGGTCGGTAGGGGATATTGATACTCAATCTCATGGACGGTCGTTGAAGGGCAAGGCCACTGGAAACCGACTCATATTCGATGGACATGGGACCGTTTACAAACCAACGAAAATTTTACCGCTTAGGCGCTGGCACCTCGCAAGCCTACGAGGCCAGAGTCCTTACCAACTGATATTGGGACAGCTGGAACGATGGCCCTCCTGGCAGGTCGTCCAGAACACTTATATACTACAGTGGGCTTCGCAATCATTCATCGGTCCCTCAGATACTCAAGTCTGCAAGCATAACTATCACAATCGCCGCGTCATTACTATCATGTCGGGGGGCTTTCACCATTTCCAGATCAACGGAGCACCTGAGCCGGAACCTGTGAGTTGTAAATCTTACATGATATCATTGCGATTAAATCAACGCCTGCAGGAAAGACATTTTATCAATGAAATGTTTCAGTGTTTCTGGGATTGTTACGCACCAGGATTGCATTGCAACGACCTCTTTTACGGTCACAATCTCTCTCATCATTTACGCGAGAGACATGGAATTCACGGGCCCGACAATGCCCGCGTTTTCTGCCAATGGAGATCTTGTAATACGGAGGTCAATAAGGAGAGTCTCGCGAGACATATCGAGGAAAAACACATGAAGGTTGTGCACCCGTGCGGCGTGTGCGGCAAACTATTCTCGCGCGGAGATACTCTCAACAGACACAGGAGAGAGAAGCAGCATTAAATAGGGTGTCTTTTGACAAGGGATCCTGTTCTATCTATCTGACTTCAGTTTAAGTATCTGTTGTCTATGTTGCTTCCGACGTACTTACTAGCTCTGTTTATCCTGGCGATATTATATTCTAGTTGAAGTACGAAACCATATAACAAATTGGTAGCAGTTTGTCAATTTGGCGAGTTAGACATGATGCATGACAGCCAGGCGGCTTCTCTTACTGTGCGCACTATTGTGTAATTGTGTCTGACAGCGTTGCACGTCCCCATAGTCTGAGTAGTACTATGACATGATCGTCATTCTAAGTAGCAATGGTGGC
Source organism: Suillus plorans (assembly GCF_016647745.1). NCBI lineage: Eukaryota > Fungi > Basidiomycota > Agaricomycetes > Boletales > Suillaceae > Suillus > Suillus plorans. Next base: position 184,792 of record NW_024537397.1, read on the forward strand.
ATGGCATCAACCTCATATCTGTATGTCTATAAATAGGTTAAACAGAAACCAAGCGGAAGAGGATCATTAGAGTACTAGTAGCTAATAGATAAACTGAAATAAAATATTCGACCAAAACTCATGCGCATCTGTTGTCCTCTGAACACGCTCGATCTCTTTCAAATGGATGGAAGCAGGATGCAAATGTTTTACGGAAGATATCTCAACTTGAACCTAGTTTGTGTTTACCGTGAAGAACGTGGCATCAAATTAGAAGTAGTTTAACCGAACCTCGGGATCAGATCGATCAAGCTTCAAGCGCTCAAGTTTATCACGTCAGAACTGCGATACTTTCGGCCCGTTCAAGATGATACCAATATTTGGACACTCATTCGCAGACGACTCATAGACTTCTGGCAACCGTGAAAGCTTCATCAACGCATAATGGTATAGCCAGTGTTGTTTCAGATGCTGGCGCGCGCAGGGTGGCGGCATCCTTGTGGCCTATGTTCAATTATTGCTTCAACACTGGTTTGGGAATGAAGAGGTCCGTATTCAACGAGGCACATCCACCTAATTCCCATTCTAACGGACGAGGTAGTCGCTTGTCGAATGTGACATAATCGGTGGACACTCGAGACTGCAAGCTCGGTGGAGATCGCCAACTTTCTTCGCCTCACTCCATTACTGTACGCTTCGACGCTCGGAGACTGAAGTTGCTTTCTTCCAAGGGAGCGATGATAAACGTCATCAATATCGTTGGGCGGCCATGCATCCATGAATGAGCCCGCGATCCTTGCGCATTCCTAGCACGAGTTCAAGTTGCAACCTCAAGAGCAATGCCACTTTGCTGATATGCCATTGCAAGACTACGAAGGACGATGGATGGATCTTTGAATACCCGTCGACGCCCGATGTTGAGCAGAAGATGGACTCGTTACTTGTCCTCCTTCTAGTTCTTCTTGGGAAGAGATTCGGAGTCGCAAAAACGTTCGATTTCGCGGATGGATCGCAATTGAAGATGTCAAATTTCCTGCATTTATTATGATACTCTGGAGCAGTAAGTAGCAGGCATCTGTAGAGCCCTTTTGCTGCTTTGGGCTACTTTTGGAATGTACACGAGCGCTGATGGTGACCTTTTTTGCTAGTAATTTTTGCAAGGCCATAGACCCTTCAGCAAAAACTATAACCCCAGCAACGATTGGGATCCACAGGCACTCGTGGAGCTGGCAATTCCCAGGTTTTGATCTTTATTCGTCAATATTTTTCCCTGATTCGATGGATCTCGATGCAGGTTCGAGAACGGTCTATGACGATCTCGTTAACATTTTGCCAGAAGTCAGTTAACACGGGCATATAAGACTGCTGGGACAATTGCGCACATTCATGAGCTGATGATCCCTTTCACCATGTACAAGTTCCTTCTCTCTCAAGTCCAATGTAACCTTGCATACACGCTTACAACGTTTGGCGGCGGCGACAAGGTGGCCTCTAGAAGAGCTTCTGGTCGTTCTAACTTCGTAGTGCAGGAGAGTTACTTGCCTCACGATGCGCAAACTCGGGTGAAGGGTCTGTCTGCGGGGATGCGAATTCACGGTCAGTATTGTAGGGAGATTCTGGGAGAAGCTCGACCTATTATTCTCAACTGAAATCGGCTGGGGAATCAGCAATGCTTACCTGCAAATTAGGTCTTTTGTACGTCCCTCATAGACCACTCCGAGATAGTGCTGCTTCAATGTAACAACTTGATTGAACAGGCATTTATGGAGAGCATCTTGCATCGTTTGGGGCGTGTAGTCGCAGTGGCATGGCGGTGCCTTTTTTCCCCAAAAAAATAACAGAGCTGATTGAACCGCCACAGTTCCGTCGATGCTGTATCTGATGGTTTTGTTAACCAGAGAGGATATGATAAAAGCGGGATTGCCTCAAGAACCTAGCATTGGCGCGTAAGTGAAGCGTTGACGCCCCGATAACGTCAACGGTCAGGGACTAACTTTACCACGCGCATTGTATGCAATCTGAAGTTTTTTATTTATTTTCATTTCCTTCCTGGTTTGGAATACGATATCTGCACACCTCCATTAGCTTCTGGTTGGTCCGCAGCCGGTCATTGGCCAGTCGATGGGTGGCATAGAAGTACTTCTAGTCTCGGTATGGCACATCGGCCTTCCCTCAACCAAGTCACACTTTTTCGCGGATGGAACTTACTTGCTCTGGCTTTCTGTAATCATGCACGCGTACTCGCCAGCGACATTGATACTCGTGTATGACGCGCTTTGCCGAATGCCAAGGCCATTGGCAACTGACGCTTATTCTATGATTGTCTTCTAACCAATCGGAAATGTTTGCAGCCCGAGAGGTAACTTCCTGGCACCCCACAAGGCTGCCAACCCATGAGGTTCGGGGCTTGTTGTGAACGGTGCCCTCCCCCGAAAATTCATCTATAAAGCCCCCTGTTAAACGCTTCAATCTGAAGCAGATACACTTGTCACAATCATCGCCTCCCGCACCGATATGTCGGACAACCTCGCAAGCAATGACTTTGTTTTCTTAGAGCCTGAGCCTGTAAGTTTCGACTCCCCAGACAAGGCATCATAAACATTAAACTGACTTTCACAGTCGGGCTATACTTTTGAGCGGATGAATGAGTGTCGATGGAGAAGACCAGGTGGCTCGCACTGCAGCTACCCATTTTTGGACCACGAACTTTCTGCTCACCTCCGTGAATACCATGGAATTCGTGGTGGAGACAAGTTGCGCGTCCGTTGCTCTTGGGAAGATTGCACCCAGGAGCTTAATAAAGAGAACCTCTTAAGGCATATGAAGGGAACGCACCTCAAGGTCGCATATTCTTGCGACACTTGCAACAAGACTTTCACGCGCGAATACAATCGTAATAGTCACCAGGCAATTTGCGCGGTTCAGCAGCAGTAGATGTGAGACCTGGTCATCACCTTCTTCGCATACGCCTGACTGATTCGCTAGTTCAGCGCTGTTTTGGTAGTCTCATAAGTTGAACAGATGCCGGAAGAAATTCAATGGCGTTCGAGGCCTTCATGCTTGACTCGCTTGAGTAGTTCTTGTCTTCCTCACTTCAGTTCGTGCTTGTATGAATTTGTCACTCGAGCTCCATGATATTTACGTTGGTGATAAGACGTATTAGTTACCATATTTTAAAGTTGCATGTTACTCGTTTGAGAAATTGCACATGACCCCTTGGCAGCCTGCCTTGTTTACAGTGTTTGAAGTAATACAATAATAATGCGGGTAGCCTTCTGTCCTCAGTTCTACTATCATGTCCGAGGCGTTCGGATGTCGTCATATATAACCATGAGCGCTCTGAGCGTCAGAACGTTAACACGCACTTCACTCCACGGCGTCAAATAACTCTAATTGACGCCTGCGTCCATGAAAACAGAATATCAATATCAATATTCTTGACGGATCGAAATCGATCGTGAAGTAGCTAGCTGATTCCGCCCAAGAATCAGCCCGACCTTCTGCCTCGCAGCAAAGACAGATAGTAACCTATGCGAGGGGAAGCGTTCTGGAAGATAGGCCAATTCTTTTCCAATCAGAAATTAATGGTACCACTGATTCTTGCAAGAAACATGCGCCACTAACTAGTATCTGGCGTATATGCTCATGCTATTGATACTTAGTTGCAGGCTTCCTATAGATGGGTCGTAATTGGACTCCTGGAGAGGCTAGTCGCTGGTACAGTCAACTGTGTTCACCGTCATATATCGCGTGCTACGGATCAGTGTAAATTTATTAGCTCACCATATGCGAGGCCCCGTCAGCTATCGGTGGACGTGTCGACAGCACGCCAATAGTAGATATAGATATGCATGATGTTGTGAACGTCGAGAGTTTAACGTTTAAACCCGGATATTGCCGTGCATTTCACACCTTCCATGATTCGAATGGAACTTCGGGTCCAAGCACTCAGTACTCAGTGCTCAAGTTCTGTCTATTCATGGCTGGTCCCCGTAACACTAGCAGGGAGCTTCGGAGGGTCGGACTCAAGAGCCGGTATCGCTTGTACAATGGTCCAAGTGCTGTGCTGAAGACCCAGGATAAATATCCGCTATCAGGTACTTTGGCAACAGTGGCTTCTGGACACTGTGACCAACTTCAAACCGCAGACCCTCGTCGGCCGCCGGAATCCATAAGTCGTTCACAAGTACCTTCATCGACCAATGTCACATACGGCTCTGAGAAAATTGATTGGTCAAATCAATACTTTTTAGACTCTTTCGAGGACAGACCTTGTCAGCAGGGCGTACTACTTACGAACCGAACATATGCAATACTTGAGCCAACGCCTTAGTACAAGCAGGTCATGTTTTCGATCCCAGACCCCATCACAAAGCTCGAAGATGAACTTGTTGAAAGCTGTAAGCTCTGAATCGTCTACCTCTCGAAAAAACTGTGATAGTGCGCATTGATGAAATCCTGTCCCATCTACTTTGGCTGGTGACCTGGGATGGGGCTATTGTACTCCTGCGCGCCCTTTGTGCCATGCTCATAATGGTATTACCGACTCTGGTGATGGAGTTCTCTCAATGTGCGTGGACCGCATTAAGTCAGGACGGAAGATGATAAATTCATTGGTCATCGAGGATTCACGATACGAGCCCACGAATTCGGCTACCTGCGTGGCTATGCAGCCATAGCGATGGGCATCCGAGTTTTCCTTTAGCCTCCAATTACTGTGTTGACCTACGGATGGCATCATACGCTCACCTGCAAGTCGACCCCGTCAGGCAGCCTATTTCAAATTGATGCCAGGCCGATCAAGAAATGCATGGTGGATGTACTAAACGGGCATATGCATTAGCTCTACACCAGCGTCCCACTACCCTTACTGTGCATCCTTATTGAATTATCGTCCGATGGCCGCGGTAGAGAGGGAGGAAGAGTACATGAGGTGACAGATACTGAGGACAAATGAACGCATTGGATGAAGATTAGGTGTTCAAGGTTGTGCCTGAGTGAGGAGGTGAGTTAATAGTACTGCGTTTGGAGGCTCGAGCTATTCTATTTGGCTTACCTGGTGTTCCTTCCGACAGTTCCGGGGATAAGTTGATGCAACGGGTATTTTGCAACCTTGCCTCCTATTCCCGTCAATTCAACTACACCCATATGTAGGGGTGAGTAAGATCGTCATGCTGGTTAAACTCGGCTTAGCAGAATGACTGCAACAGCGAGTGTTTTTGGAGCGGCGACCGCTAACCGGGCGTTTTATGCAATATCATGAACTGTGCAGCACGCATTGAACAGATGGGTCACAGCTGCTGCGGGGCACAGAGATACACATCTGAACGTTCAAATATTCAAAGCTTCGAGCCTTAGCGTGCGCCGTGCTCTATATGTTCATCGTTCGGAGTTGCAATTTGAAATTTGAGCATCAATATTGCGGATGGAACGCGATGATGACAAATTTGCTAGTGTTGTTCAACATACTAGTATCACGATAATCATGAGCTCAGACGATCCCTTTAGAGTCTCTGAGAGACCATCGACCCTTTGGAAAACCTGAGCGAGTTGCGACTCTGAAGACGGGTTAGCGAGACTCGGAACCACAGGTGCCTGTCAAAGATCCAATATTCCACAATCTTTATTTGTCGACTGAGGGCAGCCAGATGACAACGGTCTCCCAGAAGCCTCTGCTGATTCTACCCTATGATAAAGAGTTCTTGCAATACCCTAGGGCGACTATCTCCGAGTCGCAGACAATCTCTCGGGTGGTTCGATGTTATTGGTCAATGAGAGGCTGGGTTCCAAAAGAGCTTTGGCCATCCTGACATTGTAGGATTGCAGAATGGCTTGCTCAACGAATCCCAGATATCAAGGGTTTATCCGCAAGGTAATGGATCCAGGGTTATTCTTGCATGAACATCCCCTATTTTCAGTCATTAAGGATTAGGCGATGCTCACCCGCAATCAGGTCTTCATGCACATGAATCATTCACTGTTATCATAAAGTAATACGAGACAATGCAGGTTTGACGTACTGCATTTTTACAACAAAGGCTCGCGAAGAGCGTCTCGGTGTCACGAGGAGCATTATAGTGCACACAACTGTAGTGACACAATGATGGTGCGCCTGCCTTCTACAATTCCCGAGCTGATGAGACCACTCGCTGGAGTTTCGTCGACGCCATTATCCGATTGTCTTTATTGCTCGTAGGGCTACCAAAGTCACTGACCATTCATAAACAGCTCGTGTGGTGTGTGAGCCGCTACTAGTATTAGTAGCGTCTAAGACTTGGAGCGCTTAAATTAGCGTCTCAGACTTGGAACGCTAAATATTAAATTTACCGCATATTACGTATGTGGCCAACTTTTTTCTTTTCGTTTGTTCTGAACCCTATCGACTTTTGACTTACATTTTCGGTCCAAAGGCCAAGGCCTTTGGCCTGCTGGCGGGTGGAAACCGCAATGGAAGCTGCATTCCAATCCTGGCATGGTACGCTTGGCCATCCTCAATTCTTCAAACCATATTTCCAACGAATGAAAATATTTGATGATTCTCAAATTTTTGTAATACCACACTCGGCGGCATACACAAATACCACGCTTTGATGTCATGCTGATGCGGTATCTGATACATATCACCGTCCAGGCGCCATGTCTGACATCTGACACATATCCCATCACTTCACTGTCCAGGTGCCATGTCTGACACCTTCACACACGGATGAGATCTCAGCTCGGAGGGACCGGTACCACTGCCAACCGGCACATATGGTTTGTCTATCAACCCAATGAAACGTTCACCGTCCAGGTGCATTTACCCAGTGGCTCCCCGCCAGCCCACATTATGACTCGTAGTGTCCTCCAGGCTAGGAATGGGAGAGTTGGCACGGTGGGCCTCCTTGCAAGCTTGACTCAATAAAAGGCGTTTCGCGTTTCCTGAAACCACAATCTGCAGTGGGCACAACCTCAATACTACTATGGCACATAACCAGGTCATTTTTGCCTTCTCACTGGACGTTGCGGCGGCTGAACCTTTTTTGCAGCAATACCATGTTATCAACGAATTATTTCAATGCATGTGGGATGATGCATACGGATTACATTGCAACGAGCTGGTACATGGTGGCAATATGTCAACCCATCTCCGAGAATTTCACGGAATTAGTGGCCCCGATCACCTCCCCGTCCTTTGCCGTTGGCAGGGTTGTAACACTCCGATGAACAAAGAAAGCCTTACGCGCCATGTACAAGGAACGCATCTCGGGATCAGGTATCCTTGCAACACCTGCGGCCGGGTATTCACGCGTAGATACGGCCTGGAAGTGCATCACTGCCCTTAATGTCAGGACTTTCTCTCCCTCATGTATCACCGACGCTGATTATTCAATTTTAGAAAATAATGGGTGATATCACTGCGATAGTGGTTTGACCTATGTAGATGCCGAAGCAGCCGGCAGGAACGGCGGACTGATGGGTAGGGGGGAACCTCACATAGAATAGTGGTTTGAGTTGCGTAGATGCTCAAGTGGCCGGCGGGAACGGCGGACTGATGGGGGTAGGGGGACGGAGAAATGGAGGGGACACAGGTGTCCCCTCCCCTAGATCTACGTCTTACTATATAGACCTGTATCGAAAAATGTGAAAAACGCCGGAGCGGGCCACTGAGTGTTACAACACTTCTTGTTTGACTGGTCGATTCTCATTTTCAGTGTCGCACTTGTGGCGTTTACCATGGCATCTTGAGGTCAATTGGTGCTTTTGTGGATTCATGTACCACATGCAGCGTCAGTACGTTATTTCATACTCTGCAGCATGGCCAGTATGATTTTTACTGTCAATATCTTGAATAGTAAAACAACAAAACGAATTTATCGGATTGAATGTACATATTTTTCTTCAGTCTTTTGTGCATGGAAGCGGCTTCTGTTCAGCTGCTCTAGTTAGTGTCCGAAGCATTCAAGTTTGAAACCCCTATCTGTGAATCAGAACAACGCTGTCATGAAATGTGCCTTATAGTAAACCACTCGACCACGCGAGCAGCACTTGAGCTATACTTGCGAGTAAATTGACGGTCTAAAATCCACTCACTTGCGTAGCATGCATTCTTAAATACCATTTATAATTGTAGTGTAGCTCATTGGATTGGTACCCTTCGACCGAGAGGCGTACACTCCAAAAACTAAAACTATGATTCGTACAGCGAGATATAGGCTAGATGTCTGTTCGAGCAACACAACGGTAGCCCTTGTGGAGTGTTTCGTTGCAATGCGTACTAGTGGCGGCGACGCCGACTCTCAGTAAGCGCGATATTTTGCAATTGTAAACCAAAATGCTCTTTGCCATACATGAGCGCTAGCGCTCGAGCAATGTAAAAGTCTGAACCGAGCGTGAATTGGCGTGATTATATTACTTTTTAGTGATATATTGATTTGTATCGGAAATCTAGAAGCTCCAGCCCAGGCCCTACTAGTAGTCTGACAAGCCGAGAAGCGGCAGTATTAATTTAAATGCAAGTAGCCCGCATTATAAGAAGCATAGACTGACAACCGAAATGGATGAATTGTGCATGCTAGGTTTGTTCAGCTCCGGACGGTTGCTTGTGTACGAGCTCCATAAATTTCGGCGAATAGACTCGGACGGAGGCACTCGAATGGTAAAGCTATAGTGTTATATATCAATACGCCCGTCTGATTTTAATTCGCAGTCAGAAAACTACCTCGTAATAAAAGCTTCCGAGTTTGGCTTGCGGCAGAGGACGGTAACAACACGAGATCGCCCAGAAATGAGGCATTCCGACTTGAAAGAGGGGGGCATCATGGAGAGATCAGGCTTGGAGAAACACAAGATTGTCCTGCGAAATTAAACGGACAGTATGATGTGCTGGCATTGTTTTCGTAGGCTATCTCGAATGTTATGCTGGGTTGTGTAAGCTCACTTGCTGAGCGTTGAGCGGCTGGTGTGTGCTGCCAGTGATACCGTGACTGCTCTATATCCGAGCTTGAATCCGGTCAAGTCAACCTCATCATGATGTAGATGTAGGCTAGCTTACTACCTGAGGCTAGAGCCAGATTCAAAGTTCTCTCGAGTGCGATAAATATGGCTATGGAATAGACAGGTTATTGATATACTGGATTAACTTGAAGAGCCCAGTGACTCACAACGAGCTGCTTGAGCGAGTCAGTGATTGTCAGTGAAGGGTCCGACATGGAATCGTTGATTGACTCGTCTCCCGATTGTGGGAACTGCCACATTCATGACCCTAACCTCAAAGTTTATGCTCGCCATTCATCGCGGTGACTCCCTCTCAAGCTCAAGCTTGGGTCCTTCCATGACCCCGAGATAAAATATAATTGAGGATGCCTGTCCAGTCGCTGCAAAACACAGATGTGATCGTTCCTCAACACACGCCTCACCCACTCCTTCCGTTTCTTCAATCCCAGTCACAAACCACGTTAACCCGCCTCTATCAGCGCCCATCGTCATGTCTTTCAGTATTTAGGTGATGTACCATTGTATTATGTGTATTCTCAAGCTGACTTCTTTTCTAGATTGCTCGGGCCAATTGAGCGGCAGCTGATAATGAATCTACTTTGGCTAGAAAGTGCCCTCTCCGTAGCGACAATATCAGCTTGGGTCCTTCCTGAGGGAAAGGAGTGAGTGTCTATGCGTTGTGAAAACTTTCACCTGATAAATATACATATAGCGCGTACGATTCCGCTCTCGCTGTCATGACTGGACTGCACATCGCCCAAAACTCGGCTGTTAAACTAGCGCTAAACTCTACATTCAAATCTAGCTTGAGGCAAGCTATCACAGGAGGGTGCGTTGAAATATAAATGAAGCACATTCCTCATGCTAACAAATGCCTGAAGAGGTAGCACCGGAAGTTTTGGAGTTCCTACCGACAAGGACGGCAAACGACAGTCAGCGAACATTGAAAACTTAGACGCATACGCGCTCGAACGATGGGAGGTGAGCTAGTGACCGACTGGTGAAAAAATAGTCTCACAACCTCATAGACCATCCTTCACTACATGGTGTCGTCTGGTCAAGGTCAAAATCCCACCAAGCCTTCCCAAGGAGTTTTGTACCTGCTTCAACGGAGTGGTTTGATGAACAACGCTCAGTGGGTGCATATGCGTCAAGGTTTTCCCCCTCTTACATTTTTGCCCATAGCGGTCCAGCTCTACAAATTACTTCCTCGGGTTTCCAGTTTCTCCTGCACTCACCTCATGATCAGCTTTGGAATCTACTATTACAGTACTTGCACATGGCCGAGGTACGCTTCTAGCTGATAGGAGGCGTTCGTGTTCGGTGATGCTAACGTGTCCCTAGGAGAGGCAAATGGACCTCGTGGAAGTGCTTAGCTTTCTATTCATGCTGTCGACCATGGATCTTGGTCGGGTGAGGCAAATGTAATGTAGTTGCGTTAAGTAGCTGAAGAAGCGCCGTTCATTTGATACCAGGAATATTCGACAGAACCCTTGAGCGAAACGCAGAAAGCAATGCTTGAAGACCTTCGAGACTATGGGCTGGTGTGGCAACGCAAGGTATGGAGCCTTCTATTTTTACCATCTTTAGCACATTTTACTAAATGTACTCCACCTGCAGACGTCATCAAAACGTTTTAGTCCCACACGATTAGCAACAACTTTGACTTCGTCGTCACCTCCTTTACCAAGCTCACATTCTACTGGTGGGTCTCATACGGCGGATGGTACAGGGGCGGTTGCTCTAAGTTCAGGGGCCGCGCAACAAGGCTTCATTGTTCTAGAAACTAATTATAGGATATATGCGTATACAGGTATGTTATCTCTTTTTCAACTTTGGCCCATCTGAGTTTATATGTCCTCGGCGGCTGGAAGACAACCCCTTGCAAACGGCTGTCCTTAATTTGTTCATCACGATGAAATACCGTTTTCCGAACTTGGTTGTGGGAATGCTTACGCGTGAAAGTGTACGCAAGGCACTGGGCAACGGAATCTCGGCCGACCAGGTATCAAAACATTCTTCTCTGATTGTAGTCGCGTTTGGGTGATGAGCCTGATCGCCGCCGACAGATCATTAGCTACCTAACGACACACGCACATCCACAGATGCGCAAGAACGTGAGTATAATTCAATCATCCTCACAGGCCGATTTCGTTGCTCATCGCCCCTGAATAGAACCCCCTTTTGCCTGTGACTGTACAGGACCAGATAAGGCTCTGGGAGCTTGAGAGGAATCGGCTGAAATCTGCAGAAGGTCAGGATTATCTTTTTTGTTCTGATACTCTTCTCACGCCGGCCAAACCACAAATTAAGGTTATCTGTACAAAGACTTCGCGTCGCAAGCCGATTATGAATACGTGCTAGCGTATGCGAAGCAGCTAGATGTTGTGCTTTGGGAGAATGCGGGCAAGCGATGCTTCTTCGGTACTCTTGAAGGACATGCTAACGTCAGAGGGTTCATCGAGAGACGGACAGGATCAGTTTAGAGTCATCAATTGTGGCGCTTATTACGTTTAGCGGTGTCAGATACCACGACAAATGTATTGCGTTTGATGTGTTCATGGATTTAATTTTTGAGTGATCTATTAAAGTCCTTATGACTCAAATGGGTATGTGACCATAAAATGAATGGTTAGCCACGACGGCGTTCATCTACTCATATGCTAATACAACTTTAGCCAATACAATTAGGTGACAATGTACAGTATATGGCTACATGCAAATCATAATACAACACATGCCCGATAGTGAAGCGAGACATCGCAAACTCAAACTGTATCCAATGACGTTTCATCCGCCTTGCAAAGCACAAATCCGCCCTCGTAGCCTAGTTGGTCAACTGCGGTGCCAGTTTCGCGCCAACGCCCAACAAGACTACGCTCGTGTATGTAACCTTTGAATATCCAGCGCCCGTGGTACGCATGGGCAGCGTGTGTCTGATGGCAAAGAATTACTTAAAATGAATGACGCAAATCAGACCTTCTTTCACGTACCGACCGTCGCAGCAGAACAACGAAGCCATCCCATGGTCTTACTCGGCCAATGAAAGAGAAAGAACCCCAAGCCGGGCTCTCCCGATCGTACGTCTGCAAGAGTTCACCGACTGTCAGGCTCCATCAACTCGAGGCGATTCAGGAGCCCTCACCTCTCCCGTGATGATGATGTCGGTGACGCCACTGGTTCTTTGCTCAAAAACTTCCTCGTAATCATCGTCCGTTTCATATTGTGAATCCTCGCTTACGGGCGGCAAATCACAACGCCATTCGGAGCTCATCTTGGATGGTCTGGAGTAAGGGTTCTCGCGGTCGGCATGGTATGTTTCATATCGTACAGTCTTCCCAGTTTCCCGATCATGTAATGTTAAGTCATCCTATTTATTGTGCTTTAATGCTGCACACAAGACCAAACTCGGAGAAACTTACAATTCCATGTTTAATTTCCAGTCGACGGGGCAACCAAACGTTGAGGATATCCTCACCCCACCCATGAGCTTCAGCAGGTGCAGAAATAGGTTCATCGGGGATCAAACAATGGTGCTCTTTGAACACACAAGATATGCGCTCGTGTGCCCAAGTAACGCCTTGTACTGAGGGTCGGCGATTAGGCATATTGGCGTCAATGTGGGCCTGCAAATATGGAATCTGACGCGGCAGAGTATGATTAAGTTGCCGGGCGATAATATGGCCACAAACGTACCAAAGCTCGACCATTCCAGTGCCCAGTTAATGATCCAAGATGGTAAAAGATTCCTCGAAGTGGTCGATCCACAGCCCACGGATCATAGCATGATACAGTTCGGAACCATTCGTTATCAAGGCGCTCACTGCCCAGGCCGTTATAGTCGCCGAAAAATCTTGTGCGAGTGTGAAAGTGGAAGTTTATGATGTCTTCTTGTGTAAGCCGCGGAAGAGACAATCCCATTGCAGCAGCTTGCGCCCTCGTCTCGGGAAGTTGCGCCACTGCGGACGGCAATGGATTATCGTCTAAACGCACCTCCAACCTGACTACATAGTTCAGGAGGGCAGCTGGTATCACAGGCGGTGCAGCGAGCTTAATTTTTCGACCATAGTGTACAAAATCGCGAGTGATGGGAAGTGGCAGACCTGTCGTACATGGAATTGCAACCTCAGTTTCTGCACAAAGAGGCAGATAGAAGAATGCATCAGGAGCGTACGCAGATGAGAACTGCACGTAATGTTACTTATGACACTCAGGGACAAATAATGAGTTATAATACGCACTCGATGTCCATGGACAAGGAAAGGCTCAAGCCTAGTCAATGTTTTATTGCGTACCCTGGAGTCTTCATCCTTGACGCTTTCTGATGGGAATGTTAGAACATATGTAAGAGTTGGCATACCAACAACTCACCTTCGTCACTGCTCATCCAGAGGAGCCAAAGGACCAATGAAGTGCCTTCGATATCTTTCACCCAGGAGAGCGGATGCTCTCGAGGAACTTGGCATTTGTCTTCGATAACACTTGCTATCCATGTCGGAAGCTTTGCCCACAGACACAGCTGGGCCATGTTTTTGCCATCGTTTTCGAGTAGTATGAGATAGACTGCCCAAAGATCCTCCTGAAGATGAGCAAAATTTTCCGCATTCCGATGACGCATACGAGTCAGTATGGTACTGCGCTTGCGAAGCTCCTCGGAAAAGCACTCGACAGTAGTGCGTCCCCATGACAGACGACGTATGACTGCAGCCGAGTCGAATTTTTGGCAAAAAATCTGGGAATATAGATGATGATTACTACGGAAGCTGAGCGATGCGTTGATAGTACGAGAAGTGCACAAGAGAGGGACCAATTCCGACGGTGGTCCAATGAACCGACTCGTGGCCAAGTAAAACGCGATACGTTCGAGTATGGGAACATCAAGGAGCTCGAAGGGAGACAAAGAACGAAGAGAAGCGGAAGGTCCTGCAAGCATGCGTTGAGCTAGCATGTTGGGTGAGTGTAATGTTCGAGTGGGCACTCGAGAATCGCAGGAGGGTATTTGAGTGTTTCATCTCAGATACCGGCGCCAATGGCGAGATACTTAAAGGTGATAAATCGACGTACAATGTGTGATCGCCGCGTACTTCGCATCTCTTCCCGGCTGTGGTGGGAGTCCGTACTAATGACCACATCATTACGAGAACGCCGACAAACAGTTCCTGGAAATAGGATAGCGTCACGAGCGAGAAAACATCAAAACAAGAGAAGAATTGGATATTACATCTGACCAACGGTCTTTTCATTTCAAGACACTCTCTACGTGTATTGATACGGTGGCCCATCAGCTCCAACGAAAATCTGGAAAGATCTGGAGGCGGAGCCAAGTGAGATTGGCCTGAGATACACTGCAAAGCGGACCGTTTCGGGGGACATGTGTCTCCCAAATAAGGCGGCAGCATCCTTCCTCGAACTCTTCTCAACGGGTACCTATAGACAGCTTATTCTGGTCCAAATGAATCCGCGTGGTTTGGTTCTCTATTGTTCAAGTGTTTGAAATGGTGGGTAAGCCTAAGAGTACTAACGTTGAAAACGTTGACGCTCGTTTGAAGCACAATGAAACCAGCGTTCTGATTGGTGGAATTTCCGTGGAAAGACCCGACCCAAATTGAGTCCAGTCGAGCACTGGCCAGTTTTGATTTTCAGATAGTTCTTCCTTCTACCGGCCCCGCGATGCCAGCGGTGTACCGCAGTTTCTGAGTAACGTGTTAAATGATTTATCTGATCAACTTTGGGCTAGGCTTCGACTCGTTCACCGCACACAGCCGCGCACCAATCCACGTTTCCGCATTTATCCGAAGGATTGAAGACTTCATTCCCCTAGTCAGCCCTCGTCGTGTCAATTGGTGCCGTTTTCGTTATAGTTTCCTGCGCTAGGTATCTGAATCTGATCCGAGCTCGATCACAGTTCACGAGTGTGCGGCTGCCCGGCCTCTCATAACTATTAGTTCATATCCGCGTAAATTGCCCGCACCCGCGGGCATCGATTCTTTGTGATCCACGGCAAGCGACTTCGTCACGAGTAAGTACCAGAGGTCTCACTGTGTATGGTATACTCGCTCATACGTTTCCATAGGAAACCGATGTTGCGGCACGTAAAAGATGACATCGGTGACAAGGGATGAGTGTATAGATTGCCTGTGATGTGCCGCATGCGACACTGCATCTCGGCGAAATTTGGAAATAAGGTGATGACCATATATACCCTCCGACATTGGCCCTTTTTTCTCAAATAGAGTACCGTGTTTGAATGAAGTTTGTTTGTTTTTCGATAAAGTGCCGTTTACGTGTGGCGTTACCCTTATGCAGGGCCCCGGTGGGTTCAACATTGAAGGGTTCGAATTGTATGGTATCACTTACATATGCAAAAAATATGTCCAGGTATACCCAAGGGGTACTGGTAAGGCTAACCTGCAACGATTGAACGTTCGGAGCTGTGGGCTCTTTCACGGGTTCGCTGGC
Organism: Suillus plorans; assembly: GCF_016647745.1. Taxonomy (NCBI): domain Eukaryota; kingdom Fungi; phylum Basidiomycota; class Agaricomycetes; order Boletales; family Suillaceae; genus Suillus; species Suillus plorans. Next base: position 200,206 of record NW_024537397.1, read on the forward strand.
CTTGCGCTGATTCAATTGACCAGTCTAATCTTCATGTGGATGGCTATCTGATGAATGATGTCAAAGCCAAAGAAGATTCCAGTTCGCCGTTCGCATTGATCCTATCATAGCATAGACTCGAAATGATACACAGCATGACTATATGGACTTGCGCTATTGTTGTCGAGGTACCACGGTTCGCAGTTTGAGTTCTGGGTTGTTCCGGGGCATCGCATGTCCGCATTCCGATGAGAAGACAAAAGTCCCGCCAAGTCACCGCATGGTTTATTCCACAAGGAAACCAAGGACAAGTTCCGGATGATACAGCAAGAGCCTCTCGTTCTTCATCAATAGGTTACCTGCACAGGCATTCCATGAGTGGCAAGTGAGATCGACGGCGGACCTCAAGTCATAGCTTCCTTCATGATCGCGTCTCGGATATCATATCACGTGTCACTCAGGCTTGCTCTATCCAATGGGTTAGTATGAAAACATGTCCTGGGTATGTAGACTTACTCTCGACCACGTCGTCAAATCTTTCCTAGCCTCAGTAAGATCTCGAATGAACCACAGGGTGATCGGCGACTTCCAATGGGGCAATTGACCCCTGTTGTCGCACATTCAAAAAGAATGAACGCGACCTCAGGAAGCCTTAGGAGCAATGGTATCGCGACGGTATGACTCACGATCAGGAACGATCTACGCGTGTGATCAGGCATCTTACTTACATAGAAAATCACACTAAAAGCCTACCGCAAACGTTGTTAGCCCATTCAAGACTGAGGAATCCCAGGGAATATCCACTAGAAACAAATATCATCGGGTTTAATAGGCCGCAAAAGAGGCGGGCGAGCGTTGGTTTCCACAATCGTACCCGGTGTATGCCTTAAGATGGTATAGTACGTTGTGGCGCAACTGCTTGCTGAACCTGAGGATGGAAATCGCTTTAACTCGACGAGAAACCATGTCATCCAACATCACGCGGAACTTCTTTTCTCCATACTCTTCATAGCGAGGGCGCCGGCCTCGAGGAGCCTCGAGGCCAACGAACTGTTTGTCGGCACTTTTCATTCAGAGCGAGCGCCAATCGATCAGCTAAACCAGCCAGTGTGGATTGAAGCGCGAGGCAAATGGGCTTTGGGGAGTGACGTCAAGGAAAATGAACTGAACGTTCAGTACGAAGGGCACTGCTGAAAGATAGCCGTGACATCCATTCCATTGCGCCAAGGTTTGGGTAAATGGGATCCTTCGCGTACAGCTGGTGATTGTTGAATATATTCTGTTGGACTCTCAGACAGATGAACTCGGCGGGGGAAAGTGCACAGAGCCAAACAGCCGCACAAAGCAAGTAGTACCAGTAGTTCGGATCCTTGTAGAATGGCGAAGATTCGAGTCCGCTGCATGTGGCTGGCGCCCAAGCTCCGAGTAGTGAAATTGGACGGAGCGCCCAAAGTGCATTAGGACAAACAAAGAATGGATGTTAACGGGGTTTACTGCCACCCCCAAGGGAAGATCCGGTCGGGGGACTAGAACGGACAGACTGACAATCTAAAAAGCATGACGAGCGAGCCACGCACCTGTGCATCCAATCAGGCTTCAGGCCTCAGGCCTTGAATTCGGAGTAGGGATCATTGGATCTGATGACGTGAAGTTCTAGGCACCTCTAGAAAGCCAAAATGCAAACAATGATACCGGAACACGATCCGTGAATGATGTCAACGAAGTTTGCATCGTCTCCAAGGAAGCTCAGATAAGAGACAATATGCCGTCTTTCATGATGCAGTCAGGCTGGCAGGAACGGGTATGACGAGAGCGAGTTACATACGTGTTTATCGAATTACATGATCAAATTGTTGTGAGAGTAAGTAAGTTGGATCTGGAACTCACAAAAGGCAAAATTTTAACAAACAACTTGTCCGTGCAGCGTGGCACAGTTATACAACTCCCTGCTGTCATCGATGCTTCTTCAGATCCGCGTTATGGCACTGTCAAGACACGAGGCATATGCTGCACTCGTGCAGTGACTGATGGGACTGATATCGTATTGAGATGAGCAGGGACCAATCGGTCCAGGAGTGTGTCCACTAGCACATAAGGACCTACAACGACTTTGCAAGAGGAGCACATGATCGGCCCGGAGAGGGAGGACAATGTTTCATTATCCTCAGAGTACAGCCTTGTGGTGATGAACGCCACCATCATGGCTTGCAAGCGTTATGTCTGCTAAAGTCAACAAAATGTCTATCACAGAGCTTAACTAGCGTCGTACCTTGCATGTAAATAGGTTACCCCGATGACCGCCCCCTTGATGAGATTGATGACCGATCGCTAGAAATGACTTTGCTTGCGTTCGATTCTGCTTCATGCACACTAATACACGTGTTCTTCCTTTGAATACAGCCTCATGATGCATCAGCAGGGTCTGCATTACAATGGCAACAGGGACCACTCACCTCCTGCTACCCTTTAGACTCTATGTACGTCGGCGGCGGCTTCTTTGAGTGCGATATAACGCATATTCGCATTTGTTATTATTAGTTCCTTGAACGTTAACGTACGAATCCGAATCCCTGCTCTTTAAAGGCAGTGCACACGACACTAGCACTGGCTGACCCTTTGCAGGGAGTCAAGCTTCAAGACTTGACTCGTTGCCTGTTTGTCATATTTTTCCCTAATGATTTGATCATGGGATGCTCGGATCTCGTTCATTGGATACCGACGTACGAAGCGGCACGAACCCCACTGCTGGCAGTGCACACGACACTGATACAGGTCGGACCTTTGTGGGGAGTCAAAACTGTTGGCTTGTCCCCAGAGATTTGACCATTTGACGCTCGCTCCAGAGGTCTCCAACCCTGCAGTATGGTGTCGTGTTTTACAGAAAGCAATAATTTCGGTGGGAGTCCTAAATGAACGGAGATCGATCTGTTCTGAGGTTATGTCTATCATGTCTATCATGGGGGGCTGGTAGTTTAAAGATACCTATCAATATCATAGTCAACTGTCGGAAAGTATCGATTGATAGCCCAGTTCACTGTCTGGTATGCCTGGGACGCTCTCAAGTTCACTTAGCACATGACAAGCATGATCGTCACAAAGCCGTGAACTGGATCTTTTCTCAGTTAAATAATTAGATGAGTTACGGCGCCAGACCAGGATGTTCAAGTGCACGCACATCGCCAATTTCCCTGCAGGGCAGAAACTCCCATCTTTTGTGTTGGCAACGACTCGACAGAACGCGAGACCATGACACTTTGGGGGCCATCACGTCGTTACGAGTAGTGTTTGCATACCCAATTTATCAAAACTAACCGGTAAATCTTCATCTAAAGGTTCACACGCAAAAAAATGGCAAACAAATTTGATAGCTGATGACTGGTATAACTACAAAAGATAGGGCGACAACACACAAACAGAGCTACTAAAACCTGGAAAGATCGTTAGCATTGAGATTCAACAGAAACAATGCAAGCTGCGCCATATAAAAGATCAGACATCCTGGAAGGACTGCATACCCTCATCGCGCCGACCCCCACCTCCCGTTCAGCGCGCCACAAGGACGGTCCACACCCGACTATGCTTTTGGGTTCACACAGCGAGGGGAAATATGAACGTTCAGTATTGGGGGAGTACTCCTGGCGGAGGGCGCTAGAGTGGAAACTGCGAATAACGGAAAATTTTCATCGTGCATGAATGGGCGCAGCGATGCGAAATTCACAAGTACATCGATTCTCACCTGAAGACGACGGACGCGGTATCTTGAACGACAACCTAAGAAAAACTGGAGAGTTGGTCAGAACAGAGATTTTAAGACGAGTAGACCAAAGTGAAAAAAATCAGACAAAATGGCACTGGCAAGTACACTGTGCGCTCCGGAGAGCGCGTGTTCGTTGCGAACGAACAGCTCTATTCCTCGGCATGGTCGTGTAGGACGGGGAAGAGAATAAAGTCATCCGTTGGATAAGAAAACGATGAACATAATACTTACAGAACATGAGGCAGATGAAGAAAAGAAGATCACCTACAGGGAGAATTTATACACCGCCACAATTTGGCAATTGTTTGGCAGTGGCCCGTGCACCCATCATGCTTATGTAATACTCATATTTGCTTTGTGAACAGTGGCCGCCAATGCTTAACGTTAACCTAGAACGACGACAAAGTCCATCTGATTCTTAACATTGCTGTTCCAGATGTCCCTAACAGAGGTTGAACGTCCAATATCTGCTATTCCAGAGCAACGGGGTCCTGCATCTCCTGAAATCATTGACGTCGACCTCTTCGATGTGGAAGAGGTAGCTCGGATCGGATCAAGACCACCTACTCAGAGAAGAAGGGTATCGGAGAGCGGTCGCTCTGTGCCAATCGATCCAGAGGTCATAATAATAAACGACAGCGATGATGATGATATACAATTCGTCAGGGCCAGGCCTGCTCCCAGATCTCACAGTGAGTCCTACGCATCCATTTCAGCACGTCTTCCTGAACAATTGCTAGGAGCCCGCATTTTTTCACCATCGCCTCCACCCCAAATTGCTGCGATACCACCGGTTCCGCAGATACCGCGTAGGTTTATACCTATGCGAAGAAGACCGCCTCCATTTCCCACCGCCCCCGGGTTGGTGATTCCCAACGCCGAGCCCTTTCCATTTGAAACGAACATCAGGGTTCCCCCTGAGCCCATCGAGCGTCCTCCGGCACCTGCACCTCCCGCCGCACCATCTCATCACGTTCCTGTGATGGGATTCGGCGGCGCACTGCTTCAACGCGCGAGAGCAGCTTTTGAGCAAACCCCCGCACGATCACATAATAACGAGCGCCGCCGCCGAGTCTTCGGCATTCCAGCGGATGTGTTCATGCAGTGGAACCCTTTAGACTTCTTTGGTCATGAGGAAGACGAACTCTATGATGATGATGGCTTTCGTCACTATCGAGCTGCAGATTTTAATGATGAGCCTGGTGACCGGTTGATGCGAGGTGATCTCCGCCTTTTCAACGCTCATACCCCAGGGCGGCCTTCAGAACCTGATTATAAACCGGAGTATACCCATCCGGTGAAGCCTGCATCTGGTTTTACACATGACTTCGAGTCATCATCTATGACACCTGCACCGGTTATCGACATCGATAGCCCCGGTTCCTCCAGCTCAAGCAATAGTCGTTCCGGCGAGTCTATACTTACTTGTCCTCGGTGTCATGACCCATTGATGCTGGGAGCTGCGGATGTTGCCGAGGACCGAGCAAAGAGAAGATTGTGGGGTTTAAGATGTGGTCATCTTTTGGACGGAAAATGTGTGGAGGAATTGATGAAGCCGATGCCTCCTGTTACCCCGGACTCGGCGGACACTGCTGATGTGAAAGGCAAAGGCAAAGCAAGGGAGGAAGATGAACACGAGTTACCTGGTGCCTACCTCACCCGCTCTGTGAAAGGCAAAGGCAAGGAGACGGATCCCAATATCTTTAACATCTTCTGTGAACCTGAATTCTCTTCTATTCGCTCACGGCTACGTCCCCGTCCCCCCCTTCCATCTCACTCCTCTGGACTGTTACCCGCCGGCCCTGGCCCATCGCACGCGCGAGCTAGAGCTGCTCCTCGCCCATCCGTGAAAGCGAAAACCAATGGGAAAGGTCGAGCCAAGGTTCCCAATGTAGAAGCTGAATATGAATGGACTTGTCCTGTTGGCGGATGTGGGCATGTTCATGTGAGCCAGCTCATTGACGGGCAGTGGGTCATGGACGAGAAGAGAGGGGCTATCACTGTCTTTGTATGATACAAGGCCGTTCCTGAGCTGTGGGTTTAAACTATGTCTTTTTCTGTCGATGCTCACTCCATCTCGATAGCATTAGCGAATTATATACCATGACACACCCATTTTCTCACTCATAGGTCCGGCATTACAATTTGGATTCGCATTCATCAAATCGCATATTTTTTCTCACCTGTACAGGTTGTCCCGCCTCGGATGTTTGTATCAGGTACGTGCATGTCTTAGACCATTTGTGGGATTAAGCTTCGCCACGAGTTCGGATAAGCACTTCCAATTTTAAGGGGTATCGCTTCTTCTACTTTCTGGAACCACTTTGGAGGCTCATCGATAGAAGAAACCAACCAACTGAGCTACATGCAGATGAATTTACCAATTCTGACACCACGTACTCACTACCAAAACTTGACTACATAGTAGGGGGCGGCCTAGTCTTGCCAAGTGGCTGTTTGGTATTTGCATTATTACGTCAGACATGCGTGATCTTCCATGCCTTTTGTGCGTTGAGCCTTCCGAAAGCTTGGTGGAGGCCACGATGTCGCTCGGAAAGGCCGTCAAGCACGCTCCAAACGCATGCTCTAGAACGATCAACGATCACGGTTTCAGTCGCATGACCGATATGTCTGTGCTTGCTTTATAGATGCCTTGATAAATGCAACCTCTCCGTGCCACACTCGTGCTTGTGATTCAGACTATTTGCTCAGATTGTTCAGACGTCGGCCTCGTGGACTTAGTTTTTTAAGTAGAGCTCTAGAGTTTTAGATACCCCGCTTGCTCCCGCGCACATTCGAGATCGCACTGAGACGATATCTCGACCTTTTACATGGCTCTCGATTCCCTTTGCATGGACCCATCAGCAACTCCGCGACGTTATCTTCGTAGGGAATGGAAACGAAATAAGCCCGTGAGTTGCATTCATATATCGATGAGGATCATGATCACTCATCGCGGATATGTGCTCATCAGCACTTGCATGCATCCGATTCGCTACCTTCGCTGCACCTCTGCCCGAACCGGCCTCTCTTTGTCTGTGCACGATGTGGCTTTTCCAATACGCTCATTCCTATGTGTCTCTGGTGTGCATGGAGTTCCGCGGTGGCAAAGAAAGAGTTCGAGGAGAGGTTGCCGAGACCGCGAAGAATAACTGCACCATCTAAGACTACTTCTCAGTTGAGAGGCACGAGCGAGCGAACGAGAGTCAAGTGCATGCCAAAGAGGGTCTCGGCTGATTCCACAATTTCAAGCGCTGGGCCTGTGACTCCTCAAGGTGACCTCATGTTCTGTATAGAAAGCCTTCAGGTACCCGGAATTACGGCAGTATTGGACTCGTGTGACAGCGAGCTCGCATGTTCACGCAAGCCTGACAATGTCGTGCGGATAGGCGTGGATGATATTCACAACGATGAAGTCGATTCCCAAGGAGATGGCGGCGGCGTGCTTCACGACGTCACCACAGCAACACCGATTTTGGTAAATATTGCATGCCGTTTGATACCTCCGTAGAACCAGGGTTGTATTGCTGACCCTTTTTGTTTTATTCTTCCTACGCAGCCATTGTGCCGTTCGACGGCTCCCGCCAGCGTGAAGCAGAAGCTTCTGGGTGGACTATACAAACACGAAACCGTGAAGAAACAGTCGATACGGCATCGTCGAAAACTACCTGCTCTTTTTCTTGCAACGTCATCATCTGCGCATGCGCGCAGCACTCTTCACGACAAATCACTCATGATACAAGGAACGACTTCACACTCGAATAGTAGTTCCGTTTTGATCGATGCAGCTCACGCCGCTGGCGGCGATGTATACCCCGATGGTGTCTCTCACGCTCGCGCTCTTTCCTCCGCCGTATCATTGTCAGAATCTTCCCCGAAGCTACGGAGGAAGAAAGGCGTGCCATCACTCAAACGCATGTCCTCACTCTCATGTCGGTCAAGATCACAGCAGTCTTCCCCCGCATTTGATGATCGTGCTGAATCACACGCGTCACATACAATGCATGTAGCACCAGCACCCTCTCCTGCGCCTTCGACTGCTATGAGTGCGGAAATTCCCGTCCGAATCGGCCATCCTAGTCGGCCATATTATACTGTCATTCGGAAAAACATGTCTCGACCTGGTACTCCTGGGCTTCCTAGCTCCCTCCCTCGCACGCCCTCTCCCATTCCATCTGATTACGATTATCCACCACGCGGCACGAGATCTCTTGACTGTGGGGAGCGTGTACCAGTGCAGTTCGGCCGAGATTCACGGCCTATGTCGATGATTCTCCCTGGACAATCGATACCTGTGAACGTGTACTCTGGGTTCTCATTAAGCGGCGAAACGGAGATGCGGATGAACTTAGCGAGGTGGCGAAAGGAAGATGGACCTGATGAGCCAGGGGACTACCTATTCAAGGAGACAGGTCACCGCGGAAAAGGGATAAAGGGTAGAGTGAGGAAGCTCGGGAAGGGCTTGCGAGATCTAGTGCTCGGCAGATCATGATGTATGTACGAACAGCTGTAAGAACAGATCATGTCACGATATATGTACCCATCCTGCACACCACAGCGGCACGTGGTTGTTTTTTTTATTCATGTGATCTGGAGTGACACCACGTCACGAATATAATTGAAACCATCCGATCGCGGCGATCATCATAATGAAGACCATTGTTCCTGTTATCCGTAAGAGCTGCTCATAAGTACGAGAGTGTGCTTCCAAGGTGTTTTTCACTGGCTTTCCGTAAAGCTTCCAAGTCCGTCAGACTCCGTCTTGGTACGCATCATTGATCCAAGTGCTAGCAATTCCAATGCACACGGTTGTGTCACGGCGACTTGCACAGCCTCAGGGCCGTCAATTCTCATATAGTACTTGCCCTCAGTCAACTTCATTTCCTTTACTTTTTGTGCAATCACCATAGCCTACGACTTCCCAGCATCCGAGTCAGCCTATTACGATTCATATCTACATCATGATTGAAGTAAAGATCTTTGATCAGAATGACAAACACCTTCATGCATTGGAGCCGTCCAAGACCCATCTTTTACATCTACCCGCGCTGCGAATCGACACTGATACCATAACGGACACGAAACATGTTTTGCGTGTAGGTAACGATCAACTAAACGAAAACTTTTTGATTCACTTCACTTTCACTCCCAGCAGCGTACCAACACCGCAGTTGCACCAAAGGTCGCCATTTCTCCAGATATATCAGCTAACGTATACAAGTACGTGTTTTTCACGTTGCGCACAAACCGCATCTGAACAATACATTACTGCAACGCTTAGCACACCTAATTCTAGCCGCGCATGCGGAAGGCCCGGACCCACTATGAAGCCTAGCCGCTCCAACAGGGCTACTTCTATCTGTGGATCCCCTACAGACTCTTTACGTCGCCAACGGCGTTACTCTACAGCGGAACAGGCCTTGGAGCATGCACTCAAGAGTTGCACAAGAGAACGGTCGCCTCGAGAACTTCAGATTCTTGCTTTGGAAAAGGCGACTGCTGCGCTGAGTACACGTGCGAATGAATCCAGGGACCGTGCTGCCAAGTTAAGGGTGTGTCTCGCGGATAGAGAGGTCGATCCTAAGAGCTACGTTGCCTTGCAATTAGATCGTTGGATGGAAGAACGACGGCAGTTTGAAGCAGACCGTGGGGTTAGCCAATTGAGTCAGCATTTGGCTTCGCTCAAGTTGAAAAGGGGTGTGCCGGAGCAAGGAAGGTTTGACGAGAATCTTCCAGTTACACCCCTCGACAACGAGGCAAGGCGCCGGGCTAATCTCGTTAGATTTTTTGAACGATCACCCACGAGGACATCATTACACATCCACCATAAGTGCAGGCCTCTTTTCGTCGACTGCACCTTCTCACGCCGGATAACCATGAGCGACATTTCACCCCTTCGACTCCGTCCGTCGACCAGCGTTACTCGGAGGTTCACAACACTGAATTCCCGTCCAAAATCGATTGGTGGTGAGCCATGTGTTCCTCCTATGCGCTCCAGCAAACCACGAGTCGCAAGCGGGCCATCTAGACCCTCCTCACTAGTTAAAAATATGGGTCTTTCTAATGCGGAAAGAAATTCATCCTTGTCGCAATCGTCGACCCCTTCATCTCGCTTGCTGCCATTTAATGAATTCACTGATGACGTGATGACTTCCACACGGCCATCGACTCCCCCATTATCCATTGCATCGACGTCTTCAAATGGGGCATCACATGCATCACGTGTGCCATCGGAGGCGCCACCACAAGCGCCTTCGGGGGGCGTGGCGACTATTTACGCAAGTTCCTCGCCACGCTCACATACGGAGATCCTTGCGGAACTAGACACGGACTCGGTCTGCGTGCCTGAGTACGCTGTGAACCTATTAGAGGGGTTCGATCTCATTCACCACGATATTACTCTTCCAGAGAGAAGTCTCTCCTTAAAGCCGAGGGAGGAGGAACCCGCAACAGGAGTACCCCGTCCATCGGAAGAATCGGACACAGGGCCTTATACCTCATTCGCTTTCCCTCCGTTCCAACCGGATCCACTGTGGTCCCACACATCACTCAATGCGCCTTCTACACCCCGGTCGCACGTGCCAACGCTGCACCCTCTTTCTTCTGGATCATCAACGCCTTCAGGCTTGAGCACGCCGACGGCTACGCGCCCCCCTGCGCTGCCCTCACGGCCACATTCGCTCCTGTTTCTTATGCGGAAGCGCAAGGACCTGCAGAGCAGCCCTGCATCATCAATGGTAAAGCTAGACGGGGACAGTGCGCGGGGGTCGAAGCGGCGATTTTCGTTGTTCACAAGGAAGTAGTCAGACATGATTCGCTTTTGGACTTGACTTGTATATATTTACGAATCGCAGTAATATTCAAGTGAATAACTTTTGGTGCCCGTGAAGCAGGGCGGCTACGGATGGACCCGTGGCACAGTGGTAGCGCGTGAGATTCCAGAGCTTTGGCTTGTATCCTCAAGGTCATCCGTTCAATCCGGGTCGGGTTCACATTTTTTTTGCGTCAGGACGATCGGTTTTTTTTTCCATTGTCACATCTAATACCACATACATAGATGAATGCCCTGCATCATAGAAGGGCTTACATATGATGGGAAGGCGCTATGTTACAAAGCCTGGTGTCATAACCGAGGTTCAGCTGTGTTCATGAGGCCTCGCAGGTTGATGGTGACCCGCTTGACTGTACATATCGTCACCCAGCACCAGAGTTATGCATTAATCATCGTGATCCTTGCCATTTCCCTAATATCTCCTTCAAGTTTGCTTTATTCGACCCAAACAACCCCCGGGCCCCCCAGTGGTGCTGAGTGAGCGGTCAAAAAATATTCTCGTGAATGAAATGTAATAATGTTCTGCCGCCTGGTTAAGGGGTGCATTATCAGCCACGTAGATGCATCCCCAAGGATGCATGCGCAGAATGCCTCTATATACGCAAAATAGAAGCGGTTGCACGCATACTACTCCAAAGCCTGCTGCCATGGCCAAGGTTAGGTTGGCTGTGTTTTGCTTCGACGGCTCATCGCCGCCAACGTTGTGTGACGGTCGATTGTCGTTCCCAAACACGCTGCTTGTATCCCTTTGTCGCGGTCGTCGTTCATACTTCGATATCTCCTGCTCGTTTCTTCGACTCATCGAAACCCTGGTACTGCTGTGAAAATAATTAATGGCTGAAGAATATCGGAAGAAATCTAGCAAACTAAATCGAGTGTACCCGCCTGCCATGGTTTGCTCCATCAAAACATCCCCTAAATGTGTTTCATAAACTTTGATTAACCGTTATCGTCTGCAGGAACCTGCGACAGAAGTTTCCTTTGGCACATTCTTGTTCGAAACGCCGTTCGCCTAATTATATGTTGCTATCTCGTTGCGAACCGTGAAGGGTTCGTTGTATCTTCTGGCAGTAAATTGACCCACGAGGTTGCTTATCGCCGATGTCTGAGATAGAACGGACGGGTACCTAAGTATGATATTCAACTCACTTGCAGCTCGCCGGAAATTGTCCTACCAGTTCACACCTGTGACCGATCTGCAGGTTCTCGCGTTTTTCGGTCCCCTTTTGACGCTGTTGAATGGATTGGGCATCGGATTTTAGATAGAGCGGCAGCTCCGGTGCTCACCTTGAGCACACGTTTGTTTCGTTGGTCATTTGGTTGAGATGAGATCCGCGCTTTAGGGCGCATCTTATATTGATGTGCCTGGTTTGCGAACAATCAACGTACACTGCCAAGTCTCCATGATATTCCATCATGCCGTTACTACCACAAATGAGACGTAGGTATTGGTTATTCCCAAAGCTGACGTGTGCAATTAAAGAGCACTTAAAAGGGGCAGCTTGATTTAGCTGTGATCTCATATGGTGTACCTTGAATATTCATTACTCGAGGCAGCGTTGCAGAGGACTCAAAGAGAACTCACCTGAAAAGGGGACTGTCATCGCCCATATCCTCGAATTCATATCCTCTATCTTCGCTAATGTTTTCCGCCAGGCACTGCGCTTCTTTCTTTTTGTTCAACCGATTATAGTCCCACATAGCAAAGAGACTCATTATGATCCTGTCACAAATTCATGTTATCATGCTACAGTTCCGGTTCGGAAGACTGATGGGACATACGCAAGAGAAAGGAATCCCATGATCGTGCCGTGCCCGATGTGGAAGCGTGGCGGATCAATGTAAATGAAGGAGGAGCAAATACTGAGACTAGTATGAGCGGATAGACGTCGCATATTTAGGATAACGTGACGTACCCTCCGAGATTACCAAGACCAATGACCATTGCTAGTGCAACTCCACGTTTTAAATCGCCTCCTGCACTAGAGCCTGCCCAAGCCAGAGCAATCGCGACGGTTGGATAAACCCCAGCAGCAGCCAGACAAGCTCCCACGTACGAGGGGCCCGCTCGTACGCTGCAATATAGCAAGATGTATCCCACAAGAGAAACAAGCGCGCCACCAATGATGTACGGACCACGAAGTCTGTGCTTGTCAGAATAGATGCCAACTATGATTGTTCCGATACAACCAGCAGCAAATGGCGGGACTGAGAGTAGCTGGGCATTCGCAGCAGAGTAGCCAAGCTCGTTGATGATGGTTGGCGAGAATAGGGCAATGGCATAACCAGGGACGAGCAACCTGATGATCAACTCAGATGAAGCACGCGAGATGACAGGAGACTGAGTACCCTAAATAAATGAGAATTTGGACGTAGGTCTTGTAATCTTTTATGGCTTGCCAGATGAATTGAGTGTCGAAGCGAGAGGAAAGATGATTAGAATCCTGCTTCAGCACATCTATGATGTATGATCTCTCTGATTCGGTCAAAAATTTGGCCGTTTCAGGATACTGAGTGGTCTAAATCAGCATGGGAAAGGCTCAGGATAATCGCGAACTCACATCATGCATGTAGGAAAAAGAGAGAATTGCGACGAGGACAGTGGCTGGTTGAAGTCTAACATGAGCATTGGGAACACCTCAGATCTGGCACGACTGACCAATGCCTTCCAAGCAGAACTAGCATAAAACATAATTTAGTAAAGTCTCGGTTCTAAAACACGCAGACATACAATCCATTGCCAACCATGCAATCCTCCGACTCTGATAGGCGCATCAGTGACGGCCGACAAGGTAAGCAACTTGCTTACCCTTCCATCCGCTCTATACCATACCTGTATTCATGGAACATGAGGGTCAATGTCAAGACGATGGGAAAATAAAGTGACTTACGCAAGGAGCCCACCGAAGGCGCCTACAATGGAACAGAAGTTTAAAACGAAAATAGATTTCAACACATATCAAAATATTGCATACCTGCGAGTGATGCTGAGGAGAAGAATATGGCAATGCGTTTGGACCGTTCAGAACGCGGATACCAAAGGCAGATGTAGTAATTTACTCCAGGAACTAATCCTGCTTCGGTGAAACCGAGGAACGTTCGAGCTCTGGCATCAGGTTGTTATGGTGTCTGCCTCCACTATGCAAATATACCCCACGTACACAACGAGAGATTGATATGATCTGACAAGACACATAAGGGTCATTACAATACCCCACACGACCATGATAGACGGTACTGGATCGATATCAGCTGGGGAGAAAACACAAGGCAGGGGCAAACGTACTCCAGCGCGATGGCCTGAATAGCTTGAGTGCTATGTTCCTACACAGACACTGAGTACAGAATCGCTGCTCTTAATGTTGTACATACGAAGGGACCTCGGCAAAGCTGTACGGGATCTAGAGTAACTCAGTATTTGATGGAACGTGCGTGATACAAGACGCACAAAAAAGACGGCTGCAGCAATGTTATACCTGAAGCCTGTCAACTTCAGGTCTGTGGCCATGCCGGCGACCTTCGCATTTCCTGGTAATAGTCTCAGCTGATGATCAATAGGAAGTATGCGGTAGATAACTTGCCAACATTGGCCCGGTCTCTGAAGGCAGCAATTAATGTGTAGCAACATCAGATAGTACAACTTAAAGCACACTCACAAGAACGAGAGAAGGTAAAATATAGTTACGAGAGGTAATAGATGCCAATCAATTTTGCGCAGAATGCGCGCTCGGTCTCTCGGGCTCAGGCTCGGGCTCAGATTCAAGACAATCTGCTTTTCGGAATTGGACTCGATGCTATCGTTGTGCAAGGAACCCATGGTGTCCTAGGTGATAGTATGGTTGAATCCGGAAGAGACTGATTGGATGAGTGCGTTACGATCGTCCAAAGACAGAGAGTATGATAATGATATCAGAAATGTCCTGAGCGGTAGTTGGCGCCGACGGTGTGGAGACAGGTCAGGCCTGCGAGTAACCAACCTTTGAACCAATACCCCAGGCGCGTAGGATAAATTTATATGGATGAGACCGATCAGATGCGGTGATACGTGGTAGTACTAGTATGGCACAGCACCTCTACTTTTGTTAGGGCTTAGCCCACGAGCGTCTCTGGAAGTACATTTCAAAAGGGAATCTGGAACGTTGTGGAACGCTCTAACTGAATGAGGCCTAGTTTTGAATTTTTTGATTGATGTGACGTTAGCCTATTGAACCTCAGTGGACACCTGAGGTAACGGGCGTACTTTTATGACATCGTTAACGTGGCCAGGTTAAGATCATCATTCCTTGTGTTTCATGACTGAGTTTCCGATACATGATGGTCTCGACGTATGTACATGGCTATTAATATTTATTTGTTTGTCCTTTCTTACTGTCAACTTTTTTACAAACACGCCACTTCACCTATATTCGTTTTAATGAGGATCACATTACAAACATTTGAGCGAGATAAAGTTGTCCTCCATGACAGAGTCACATGGTCCTTGACCTGCTGTCTTCCTTCCTTTACCTCCAGAATTACCTGTGCGTTTGTCAGTCGACACGTAACTCGATGGTTACTATGATTCCACTGAACCCCGAGATGTCAGCTTCCTGGAATCCCGGTAGTCCATCAAGTCACCAATCTATTATCGATATCCGTTACGTCATTTGCGTTCGCGCGATGTACGCTGGCCTCCGAACAAGGCGTTGTGTGTTGCATGAACTGCAGGATGTCCTCGAAAGAACAAAAAGGTTGTGGCTCCCCCACGGCATATCCACGATCAGGTTGTACGTTTTGCAGAACCGACCTGTCGCGGCGATCAATGATAGTCAACAACCAGGATGACAGCCTGGGTCCCGGTCTTGGCCAAAGTTGAGAAAAAGTCACACTATTTGCATCGGTGGCAGTAATGATTCGTGTCATGCCACGTGCAGGGGTCCTCCAGGGGGAGCGCGAGTTTGACCATTGCAAGCAGAACACTTAAGATTCATGGAAGCAGATATCAAAAGAAGATAAGCGGCTTTGTACGTAGTCGGTAGGTGCCATCGCGGAATCAACCGAAAACTATATCACGTTTTAAGGTTAAGGTTGTAGTGCGACAAAGACCTCCGAATTGGATTCATACGGCTCTCGAAGTGAACGTTAACCTCCGACCTTCCAATTGCTCAGTGAGCACATTTGTCGTGGACACCATGGTTATGGGGGTACAAACCTGTTTTCGTCCAGTGTAGTCGATCTCGGCCCGTCGCTCAAGATGCTCAAGATCAAATATCTGCTGCTTCCAGATAACCGTACGCGACATATACGCCAAAGGCCCAACCCATGCATCATTCACTCTTTGCCTCCGATGTCGAAAGCACTCGGAGCCCCTTCCCTTCCGAGTCATTACTGTGAGGTTGTCTTCTCGTAATCCTGCTCACATGACCACACAAACTAGTCTGAGCACATGTTTTATCGCCATCGCCTCTAGTTGAGATCATTCACCTGCAGAAGGCTTCGGACCCAGACACCACAATGATCACCTTGCTTATCAAGGCAATGTTATTTCGTCGGAATGACGGTTAAACTGGGATGATTGGATGCATGGTCACTGGAGACAAAATGGTGCACAGATAGCTCTATGGACAAGGTTGCCATTAGTATTCCCACTGATTAATCGAAGCAACTGTCGTAACCTAGCTGCTGGCGCGCAATAGATCCAGTTTGACACGAACAAATGATTGAATCCCTAGTGAAGCTTGGAGACACATTGTAAGACCCCTCGGTTTCAAAGGCTAGAATCAACTACATACATATATAACTCATGTAACCGTTGGAATGGTGGCACTCAGACCAAGCAGATGGGACAAAGCTGATTGAATGGGCAAAGACTAGCTACTGACAGGCACTAGGTATATGTACCTAGGTGCCTCGAGGCCCTGACAAGACCTTGGTACCTCTGAAATTTGCCCCTAGATGTCAAACCCCCAACACATACACCGTGACCAATTCATACGATGGTGAGATGAGCATCCGGTGCTGGAGCTGTGCTCACGAAGTATTTTCGTATCCTATGCCACCAGGTGCTCTCCAGAAAAGAAACACAATAACCGCTAGCATCGCGCACGAAGCACCCGAGTAGTGTAAGCGCTTGACTGGCATTGTATCAGGCAATACTACGGCGTGCTCAATACAACTTCGAGGAGTCCTTCAGCAGCAGTACTATCAATCCGTTTATTCTAGGTGTCTGCATATTAACTCCACCTCACCTATTGCCTTCGAATCAATGGGCCTGTTTTGCAAATAATCAACTGACATTGGCAAATATCTATAATATTGCATCATGCCAGTAGAATCACAGATGCGGACATAGCAATAAAAATGACAGCTTAAATTAGCGGTATGTCTCATATGGTGTATCTTGCACATCCATCAGTCAAAGTAGCATCGCGAATGAGTTATGGAACTCACCTGAAAAGCGGACTGGCATCACCCATATCCTCGAATTCATATCCTCTATCATCGCTAATGTTTTCCGCCAGACACTGCGCTTCTTTCTTTTTGTTCAGCCGATTATAGTTCCACATAGCAAAGAGACTCATAATGATTCTGTTACAAATCCATGTTATCATGTTGCAGTTCCAGTTCGGAAGATTAACGAGACATACGAAAGAGAAAGAAATCCCATGACGGTACCATGCCCAGTGTGGAAACGTGGCGGATCAATATAAATGAAAGACGAGCAAATACTGATATTAGCATGAGCGGATGGTCATCGCGTATTTAGGATAACATAACGTACCCTCCGAGATTACCGAGACCAATCATTGCTAGTGCAACTCCACGTTTTAAGTGACCTCCTGCATTAGAGCCTGTCCAAGCCATAATAATCGGGATGGTTGGATAATATCCCGTAGCGGTTAGACAAGCTCCCAGATATGAGGGGCCCGCTCGTACACTGCAATATAGCAAGATGTATCCCACAAGAGAAACAAGAGCGCCGCCAATAATGTACGGGCCACGAATATTGTGCTTGTCAGAATAGATACCAACCATGATTGTTGCAATACAGCCAGCAACAAATGGCGGGACGGAGAGTAGCTGGGCATTCGCAGCAGAGTAACCAAGCTCGTTGATGATGGTTGGCGTAAAGAGGGAAATGGCAAAACCAGGGACGAGTAATCTGATCATCAGCTCAGATAAAGTACGCGAGATGACAGGAGGACTGAGTACCCTATATGAACGAGACTGAGAACGTAAGTCTTGTAATCTTTCATGGCTTGCCATACGAATTGAGCGTCGAAGCGAGAGGAAAGATGATCCGAATCTTGTTTGAGCACATCTATGATGTATGATCTCTCTGGCTCGGTCAAAAATTTGGCCGTTTCAGGATACTAAGTAGTCTAAATCAGCATGCGAAACACCTAGCATAATCGCGAACTCACATCATGCATGAAGAAAAAAGAGGGAATTGCGACGAGAACAGTGGCTGGTTGAAGTCTAAAATGAGCATCCAAAATATATCAGATCTGGCAAGACTGACCAGTGCCTTCCAAGCAGAACTAACAGAGAATACAATTAATATAGACTCGGTTTTAAAACACGCAAACATACAATCTATTGCCAACCATGCAATCCTCCGACTCTGATAGGCGCATCAGTGACGGCCGACAAGGTAAGCAACTTGCTTACCCTTCCATCCGCTCTATACCATACCTGTATTCATGGAACATGAGGGTCAATGTCAAGACGATGGGAAAACAAAGCGACATACGCAAGGAGCCCACTGAAGGCGCCTACAATGGAACAGAAGTTTAAACAAAGATAGACTCCGAGCCATATCAAAATATTGCATACCTGCGACTGATGCTGAGGAGAAGAATATGGCAATGCGTTTGGACCGTTCAGAACGCGGATACCAAAGACAGATGTAGTAATTCACTCCAGGAAATAGTCCAGCTTGGGCCAAACCGAGGAACACTCGAGCTCTGTCGTTGAGATGTTATGGTGTCTATCTCCACTATGCAAATACACTCCACGTACACAACGAGAGATCGGTATGATCTGACGAGACACATAAGGGTCGATACAATACCCCACGCAACCATGATAAACGGTACTGGATCAATATTAGGTGGCGAGAAAAAAAACAAAGCAGAGGTAAACGTACTCCAGCGCGATGGCCTTAATAACTTGAGTGCGATGTTCCTACAGATACTGAGTACAGACTTGCTACTCTTGTTGTTGTACATACGAGGGGACCTCAGCCAAGCTGAGCGGGATCTAGAATAACTCAGCATTTAATGGAACATGCGTGATACAAGACGCACAAAAAAGACGGCTGCAGCAATGTTGTACCTGAGACCGGTCAAGTGAAGGTTTGTGGCCATGCCACCAACCTTCGCATATCCTGATGATGATCTTAGCCGGTGATCAACAGGAAGTATAAGGTAGATAACTTACCAATATTGGCCCGGTCTCTGAAGGTAGCGTGTGATGTGGGGTGACATCAGACAGTACAAGCATACTCACAAGTACGAGAAGAGGTAAAATACCGTCAGGAAAGGCAATAGGTGCCAATCGATTTTGCGCAGAATGCGCGCTCGTTCTCTCGGGCTCGGATTCAGGACAATCTGCTTTTCAGAATTGGACTCGATGCTGTCGTTGCGCAACGAGCTCATGGTGTCCTAGGTGATGGTGTGGTTTGAAAGGGGAGACTGCCATATGATCGTCCAGAGACAGCGAGTATTTAAGTTAGTGCCGACAGTGTGAAGGCAGGTCAGACCCGCCAGTCACCAACCCTTGAACTTAAACTGATACCCTGCATATGATAATTCATGTGGATGAGGCCGATCGAGTGCGGTGATACAAGGTAGTAGTATAGCACTGCATACCTGCTTTTGTTCGAGGCACAGAGCGCCCCCCAACATCTCTGAAAGTGCATTTGAAAGGGAATCTAGAGCGCTGTGGAACACTCTAACCTAGTGAGGAATAGAGTTGAATCTTTTGATTGGTGTGTTCCTGGACCCTAGGGTATGTAATTAAAGAGATAAGATACGTGGTGAAGGACTCACACACAGAACAACATGTCCAAACGACGCACGCGACGCGTCACGCAGGCCAATCACGTGAAATACTAAGTGCCTTCGCAATCGCACTTACATAAGCACCACCCACGGACGACAGAAACTTCCGCCACCGACTTTGCCCGTGGCCCGTGGTTATTATCTGGAGAAGCTGTCCAGATTTCATGGCACAAGTAGCAAAGGTATGAGCACTGAGACTGCCGTCTCTCATTTCTGGCGTAACCTGACAGTAACTGTGCCTGAGCTGTGGACGTTTCGTCTGTCCTCTCCCACCTGATATCCATGTTGTGGATGATGAAAGAAGCAGACGTTCAAATTGATGGCGCAGGTTTTCTATCGTCCACACCACTGGCGCATACCAGTCCTACCTCCTTCCAAACCTCCGCAATTCTGGGCTACTTCGATTGCTCGAGCAGTTCTCAACAAACGAACATCGTGGTTATGGAGGTACATACCTATTTTCGTACGCCGCAGTCGAGCCATCGCTCAAGATACCCGACATTGAATATCTCCTGCTTCCATAAACCTCCGATTCGGGCCTGAAATATACACAAACATCGAATTTAACCTCAGGGGTGTCTGCATCTTTACGCACGTTGTTGGTGTCAGCGCCAAACTTTTCCTGCTCTCTACACGGCGATCCAGTCAGAGAGGAACCCGAAGGGTTGATCCCTCGTCAGGATACTCCAAACCCTGATACTTTCATCTTCCAGCCCGGGTCATGCATTGTCCACTTCTTGCTTCCGATATTAAAAGTGCGTGGAGCCTCTACCCTCCGTCACTATGATTATGAGCTTGTCTTCTCGCAATCCTGCCAATTGTATGGTCTGGCAGTGGACAAAAGAGAAACTAATCGATTCACCAAAACTTCCTTTCGTTGAGAATACTCGCCTGCAAAATGTTTCGGACCCAGACACTATCACCTTGTATTTACAGATGCTTTGGGCGTGACGCTCGGCAGCAACCGCGGTATTCCCTTGCATTCTAGGGAGTGTCTGTTGGTGCCATAGAAATATTTTGTGGGCGCAGCTCCAGCACCTAACTAGTACTTAACGCTCATCTCACCACCATGACCGTCTGCCGGTGAATCGGTTACAGACCTCAGTCGGAGCCAGAGCATGAAAGAATAATTCACACTACAACGATTAATTACCTCTACTTTCCCCAATGATTATTCGTTGACATGAACCAAGACCTATATATGTGATCACAACCCAGTCTGAAACTGAGGATAATCATATCAGTTGGCAGTTGTTTGTGTCTATGATGAACCGTAGAACGTTCGCAGACAGCTCACAGGCAACACAGTTGTGATATGCTTTCGCCGCAGTCGTGGCATGGAGCTATCTATAGAGCATTTTGTGCAAGCAGATCCGACCAAGTACTACAGTTGTAGTGTTAGCGCTCGAGCCTCGACCGTGCCGTATCAGGCAAATTTATTGTGTTCGATGCGGTTCCGAACCTATTGTCAATCCACCACCGTTTCTTCTAGACGTCTGTTCCCTGCATAAAAAACACCTACCAAGTGGGTTTCTGGCAAGTCACTTTCAAACTGGATCGTTCACATTCACAACTGCCATGACACAGCGCACTCCGGATCATGGTGCTTCAAGTTAGTGCTGCTCGAATGAGCAACACTGGTGGTCTCTCCCATAAGATGCCAGTGGTGCCTGAAGAATTGCTTTCAACCCTTCGACAAGAAGTTTTTGCGTTACAAAATAGAAGGAAGGAGTTGTTAGCCCGCCTTGAAGAAACGAACACATCACTCGTCGAAGTTCAAACACTCTTGACAAGGAAAACATCACAAGCACATACAGTCCAAAATCTTCTTGCGCCAGTATCTCGCCTCCCAGACGAGGTCCTGTTGGCCATATTCGAAGAAGCAGTACGAAGTCAAGAGCAAGGACAAGTCACACGGACAGAGATAGCCATATCGTATACTTCGCATCACTGGAGACAGGTCACGGTTAATGCCCCTCGGCTGTGGAACAGCCTCTGTATCAGAGCAGAGGTCCCTATCGCCATGTTACAGATATACCTTTCTCGCTCTGCGAACATTCCTCTTACCATTGAATTCCGTGAACGCGAAACTGCATGGCCCGGTGCAGATAAACGCAGCATGGCACATCTTGGTTCTGCTCTTGACGCTATATGGCCTTCGGTCCCTCGTTGGCGGCGTATCGTCGTCCTGCACAGATCTTACCCGTACTTTACACATGTCTTTCGGGAACTTCGAAAAGTGGCTCCTTTGAAGATGCTTCAGAGCATCTCTATGAAGTCACCGGGTGTATGCGGACCATGTCCATTGTTGCTTGGCGACTCGGCTCCAGCCCTGGAATCACTTGAAGTGGAAGACATGCCCCTTCCACCCCCAGTCACGCAGACTTTTGACGCTGCCCGCTACAGCGTTGCAGGACTGACCACGTTGCGATTGCGCGTGCGTGGGATGAGAGCTGGAAGTTCTCATGCAGCAACCGACCCCTCTGCATTTAGAGCATTGATCAATTCAGCTCCGATGTTAAGCGCCCTCGAAATCTATGGACAACCTATAAACTTTGGCCAGGAGAGAGCCAATGAAGAAGACGTTCTTTCCCTGGAGATTCCTCGTCTCCGCACCCTGGTTCTTCATCCGGGCACGCAGCATCCTCGCGATTTGCGCCACTTTATCTCGGTGATCAAAGCACCAACTCTTCGTCACTTTGAGCTAGTCTATCCTGACAACACTCCACCTGGACAAGATGTATCCGATCTTCTATTTGACCCTTTCCCTTTAGCCAGATTTCCTTCTGTGGAAACTGTGCGTCTTCATAATGCGGTTCACGCAGACACTGTTGCGGCATCTATGAATGCGTTTCCGGTCGCGGCTCGCATTAAACTGGGTAATACGGATGCTAGCTACCTTTTCGAAAACCCGACTTTCAGTAGCACGTGCAGCCCGTGGACCCCCTCACATATCCAGCACCTCACTGTCATTTCTCCACTTCACAACACATTGCTACAGATGTACGAGTGGCTTCTCAGTGCGGCTAGCCAGGGTCATCGATTGCCAATAATCACACTGGAAGGGCCCATCCGTGCTATCGACTGCCCTGCATTTCTTACACAATCGGTGAAACTTGCGAGCTGCACGGAAGTACGGCTGTGCGGCATTGACCTCTCCATGTCGGATAGATCGCTTGTTGCACGCGTCTAATATTTAGTTGAAGGTATGTATGTGTCTTGGTCCTTGCAGTGATACTAATCATGTACACAGATTTGCAGGCTGTTCCACAGGTCGTAACCTTACGTTGTGGATATAATAATGTACGAGCAGCTTGATATTTAAATGATGTAACTCCGTTCCAGGCCCGAGTGTGCAAGATTTGAGCATTGAATGTGTTTACCGCTCATCCTTCCCATGTTTAGTTATTGGTTTTCGTTTCCTGGACCACTTTACATGCCAGTCTTGACACCCTAGGCAATCATGTTCATCGTGAGATTCCGCAATACTTGGACAGGCTGAAAACTCATGTTTTTCATAGAAAGTGTCTGCCAACTAGCTGCCGAGGGACTGCGGATGAGAGTCTAGTCAAGGTGATCGTGTCATTTTTTCAACCAGACAGACCCAGCATGTCAACACGAGCTCCGCCGCAAGAATAAGAATGAAAACCACGAGTTAGGCTTGTTCGTGTAGAATTTCAGTGACACGCAAAGACACGCTCGCGTAATTTCTATTTTGCCGAGCAGGCTGGGATAAAAGGTCCAAATGATGGCAAGGAGGTGGACGATTCAGAAGAACAAGAGGTGAGCTCCTTCGATCGTACTTGCTGTGGTTGCTCTCGGTACTCACAGGGTGTTGATTTCATTCAGTGTGCTTGACAACGATCTGTCGCCGCCCTCTTTTACTATGTCAAGACCTTTGCGGAGAACCTATCAACCCGGTGTTGACAGAGAACTCTTTCAAGTGCTACAATCAGAGGCAGCGCACCTTGAAGGGAAGGAGATAGAACTTGTATCGCAAATCAAGGCACTCTCGGAAGCTTTGGTTTCCGTTCGTAGTACGCTGTCCACAATGCGCTTTCGAGCAAACGAATGCGCAAGACGCATTTCTCCAGTTGCTCGCCTGCCCGATGAAACGTTGCTTGCAATTTTCGAGGAAGCGGTTTCGGGCCAGGACGTATGCTCACGGACAAGAGTTGAAAGCGCGATAACGCGTGTGTCGCATCGCTGGCGAAGGATAGCTCTGCATACACCACGGCTGTGGACGCGTGTCTGTGTAACCCCTGACACAGACGAGCGTGACGTGCAGCTACATCTCTCGCGATCCGCTGATCTTCCTCTTGATGTGGAAGTCTGGGGATGGTGGGATTACCGAGATTCTTTCACCAGGCCTCATCACTTCGAACATACCCTAGCCATAGTCCTCCCGTCCGCGTCTCGCTGGCGCCGTATGAAAATTGGCGCCTCCTGTGACACCCTTCTCACAAGTCTTTCCTTCATTCTGCGTACCGTGGGACCTTTGGACGCACTTCAGCAAGTTACCTTCAAAGCCCAGCAGCCCGGGCAGATATGTCCCACGACTCTCCTCATGGGAAAATCAGCACCCAACCTCCGGTCCATTGATGTCGAAAACATCGTTCTTACAGCGCGCTCCCCTTGTTTACACAATCATGACTTCGACTGCTTCATTGGCGTGACCCATCTTATTCTTCGACTTCATGAAGGAGATGCAAGGGCTCTGAAAACGACAACGGAACTCCGAGGCTTTCATGCATTGCTTTTACGAATGCCCAATTTAGTTTCCCTTTCTCTCTACGGAGAACTTGTTTGTGTCAAATCAGCCACAAGCCTCGAGGACGAGGGCAACATCACGTTGCCTCGTTTACATACCTTGATTTTCCATCCTAATACTGTCCGGCCCCGCTACCTGCGGAATCTCATCGCGATGGTAATGGCACCAGAACTCCGGCACTTTGAGCTCGTCTACCCAGATAGCCTTACTCAAGGGCAGGACATCTCCGATCTACTTCTTCAAAAGGGATGTGAACAACCTACACCTAAATTCCCTCTGGTTGAACGTCTCGTGCTGAACAATGCCGCCAATATAACATCGGCTGCCACGTTCATCCGGGCCTTCCCAGCAGTAGATCAGCTGACCATTTCTGGCGCCGACGTCGGGATTTTCGATCTGCCAACTTGGGAAGAAGGAAGTTGGAGAACTATCACAAGACTGACATTACGGCCTTCCCAACCAGATCACCTGAGCATGGTGGTCGATTGGCTGAATGCCGTCACTAGTAACGGCGAACTCAAAGTGCCGTTGGTCCGGGGGCCAATAACCGACTGTCCCATTATGTTGCGCCTCTATGAGGAGCTCAAGCGATACACTCAAATCGAACTGTTCGGCGTGGACTTAAAATAGCTCTCTGAATAGCCGGAGGGGACAAGGATAAGGACATGCGTTATTTACAGATGATGTTCACGAATGCGTTCCTTTTGGGTACATAGTACATATGCGAACAAAGTGTCCTACTTTGTTATTTAATTTTGTGGATAGGAGAAGTATACGGCAACTCAAAGTAAACCTTGAAATCATGACATTGATATGAATGTGTCGTAAGATGGTGTCGTAAATCATGCCCTTTTTCCAGGACTTCCCGGAAGTTTGGTAGTAATTCTCAAAGCAAAGATACTCGCAGTGATGAGAACAGCATACACGGCGTAACCGCCCATGAGCTTGTGCTGGATAGTGTATGCAAACATGGATGTGGCCGTGGCGGGGGTAATGGCTCGAACGATGGATGCTGTCATTTGCGCAAGCCCATTGGTGGCCCCTAAAGACCGTTTATTTGGAGCTGCTGCGGTAATGAACATCAGTATACAACCTGAAAATTAAATTAGCTACGACAGAGGAAAGATCAGAAACCAGCGCACCAAACGACATATCCATGAAAACACCCAGTAGCAGCGAACACGTGAGTAAAAACCAAACAAGCCAGTTGATTCCATATTGGCGCGCAACGATGTTGGTGATCGGGAATAGGGCGATGATAGGAATAAAAGTTCCTGCGCAAAACTGGAAAACGGTCTTGGCACCGAATCTGTTTATCAATGGTGCGAAAGTTATCGTCTGCAAGACACCGTTTACAATGCCGAACATTCCCATCCATAGACCGATAGTGCTAGGATCAAATCCGAGGCCTCCCAGTTCGATTGGTGTGGAATAAAAGAGAGGCTGAAGTGCAAACATAGCCATTTCAAATGTGGCGATGCAGCCATAGTTAACGACAGGGATCAATACGGACGGTACGAAGAGCGACCGGATTGACACAGGTGAATCTCCGACGGCATTTTGGGGAACGTTGAGGGCCTCGCCATCGAGAGCAGACATGGATTTCTCTTGTGTCTGTTGTCTGGGCAGAGTCTGAAAAGCGCATCAGTCAAGATTTCGCCGGTGCACGGGTTCTCTGTACCTCTTTTAAGAAGAATAGAATCGTCAGGAAACATATAACCGAGAATGCTGCAGCAATGCCGCTAGGCAGGAAGTACGGGAACTGTGACCAGAATGCACCAGGGAATATATTAGGAAAATGCCGTTGAGGGTGTTCTAGAGCTCCGCCGATCATAGGACTTTTAAAAGGCATGTTACCCTCTATGCAGAATATAAGGAAAGGCACATACCCAATAGTAGCGCCGAATGAAAACGCAATAGGCATCAGGGCGAAACCCTGCGCCATGTTGGTGGAGTCAGTGAGTTCGCCCATCATGCTCTTCATGACTCCGATGTTACCATTCAAGGCACCAGTGATGCAACGACTATACTCATTTTCAGAAGGTAAAATTGATTGCAAAAGTTGTTTCTCACCTGACAATCAGCCCCGACAATGTCCTGGATAACCCAAAACAAATCATTGACAGAGAGAGTCCGAAGATTCCTAATAAGAGAACAGGTTTACGTCCAACACGGTCCGAAGTACGGCTCCATTGCAAGATGGTCAGTGCCTGAGTGGCAAAAAAAATAGACTCCTATCATGGATTTGATAAAGGTGTAACGAGATGGGCCAGGCGCAACTTACGATCAGCCCCGCATAATACCCTTTATGATGAAAAAAGCGCATCAATACTTTTTACGTGCGTCAAATAGTTGTGACCCACCAACTTTCCGCTCATCGCCGCCAGTGATGTCCAACTCACTGACAAGCTGTATACAATGTTGAGAAGTGTGGTTTTGACGTGTAAAAAGACACTAACTTGATTGATGTAGGGATATATAGATTGAGAGGCAATTGGCTCGACCAGCAGTGCCAGCAACAAAATTGCAATCTGAAGCTTTGGCAAAGGGGTGACCTTTTTCTGGCCTTGGTGTCCATCGAGAAGAGCGGTACGCTCATTGACAGCGGTGTCAGAATCTGAAGGTGCTGCAGAAGAAGACATCCTCGCCGAGTGCCACAAGCAAGGTTAGAAAAACTTGGCTGACGACCCCACTTATATACACGCCGGTTACTCGGGCGGCCAAAAGGTGTATGAAGAAGTCAACCTGTCTATGCGCTGGGAGATCTGCATAATAAGAAGGCGTTCCCAACTTCCCATTCACAAACTTGCCCGTGGAGTGGATCCGAAACAAAAAATTTAAAACTCCATCGCGCACAAGTTTAGTCGAGCAATTTACATTCAAGGATGTCAACGTTACATCATAAGCTTAAACAACCCCTGTCACCATGGATCTGAATCGAACCTGTAATAACTAGATTTTAGATTACATATTAAAACAAGCGGTAGCAGCATAAACACAAGTCAGAAAAAAAGTGTATAATCAAGGCCGCAGCTAAGCAACAGCTTCTAGTTGATAATTGTAATGTTTCTCATCCGCATACTCCTATTGAGAAATAGAAGAAAGGATGGGAGCTCACGTCGGTGGTCCGAACATCGGCTAAAGAAAAAAAACATGTAATCAGTGTTTAGTCCACACAGTATCAATGATAAGAATATCAGGAGGGGGTGCCCGAAAGAATTGAGCTGTGGCGGGCCCTTTCGGCAGTGATAATACGAAGACCGTCGTGATAATACATCATATGTAGAGTAATGGTTATCAGATAGGGCTCACCATCATTGATATCGCGAAGCACGGAGTCAGAACGTGTGAACGGCTAGACCGTCATCATTAACCCTGAAACAAATTCGCGTCAGATGAGATCATTAAAAGGCGAGATGCGAGACTCAGAACGTAAAAAAACAGCCAGGAGTTTACATCAATAACCCAGTAGGGTATCAGGCGGTAATTCCTTTTTGACATCCTTGAATGTGATATAAACAGTGGTGCTTACCTCACAATCGAATCCGGCTTGATGGAGATACGACGTGGTCCTAGAGAGAGAAATGGTCAGATGGGCTTCAAAGAAATAACACAGAAGAGTAATGTATCAGTGGATTGACAGAAGATTGAAAGCATTGAGCCTATATGAAGGCACTCAGATACTCTAGTTTGAATGAAAATGTTTCATCGTACAAAGACAAGCCAGCGCGCAGCACAATAGACCCGCAACTCACCTAGCGTCCCGGTTCGGAGCAAATACCTTGATGGGGCTTCATTACCACGATAAGAAGGTCCTGCAGAATAATTGAGTAATAGGTACATATGAAGTGCAGCTGATGATGGTCAGGGTAACTATGACAAGAAGGACACATAGTGTCATGGGACACTCGCCAAGGAGTAGATGAATATCATCGCGAAAGGAGGGTGTTTAAACATAACAAATGATTACTAACCTGGGCATCAGACTAGCCATATCCCGCAATAACTCTACACCGCAAGCAGGTTCAAAGTTGGAGTTCGAGGTTGACGGAAGTGAAAGAATCGTGAGGCTTCCGAATTTTCAACTGATTGGTTTAGGGCAGGCTAATACGTATTTTAAATTCACACGGGGTAGCGCAACTTTCGTCCAGGTCACCAGCCGAAGCTCTGAGGCGGGACGTTGTCGAAGTCATCTTGATCATAAGTATGTATTATATATGGATTGCTCGAGCTCGATATTTTGTGAGCAACTTGCACAACTCTAATCAAACTTTTATTATCACCTTGGGGCCCCATGTAGATCTGTAGATAGTATGTACAGTAGATATCTTTGGTGGGTAGCCAACCACTCAACTACATAGTAGGATATTCTTGGTACAGCCTCAATTTACAACCATTCATGTCTTGCGTGCGATCTGGGGTAATCTGTCTGAATCCAGGACGACCGGGCCGCCATGGCAAAGCGTAGATGACTTGCCAAACATCATGTGGACGTAAACGAAGGGTCGGGTCGGTAGGCTTCAACCCATCAGGAATGTATAACGGCGACCGAAGCAAGCGCCCATGTAATTATTTGAAGTCTCACCTTCCCTGATCATTTGATCAGCTGTAGTCGCTTCCATGGAGATAAGGTTTACTCGTAAGATTCGGGCATAGAAGAGTCGCACTTCTGATCGGTACTCCATGCGAAGCTAGCAATGATACCCAGTGAAAACCGGACAGTGCGGGAGCGTGTGAGAGCGTGCGAGAACGTTACACAAAGTGCCAGATCATGTAGATCTGGTTGATAGCAAATGATGAGTATTTTCTTGTGAGCGCAGCGCATGCAAACGCATGAACTTTGCACAAACTTTGCGTGAATTCTGCTTTCCTCGCACTTATTTTGCATCTGCATGAGTTCCGCAATGTTTGCATTTGCTATCTGCTGCTTGTATATGCATGCCACTGCAACATGTAAAGCTTTTCAAATCTAAAGTCCGTCTTCATGATGTCATCAACACCTCTCTTGTTCCCTTACCGTCATGTTTCCCCGTACAACCGTTAACGTTAATACCGCAGGCAGCTAGTAATCCACTCGAGCCCTGGTCCTAAAACTCAAGTTTCCTCAATAGCAGCACCCTGACTCGGAGCGTTTGCCTTAGTAAGTTCTGTCAACAATATTCAAGCCAATATATCATTGAATACTATAGGACTGGGTGCATATATGCGCAATTGCTGCTATCTTTCTAGTACTCCTACGGGTCAGGCAACAATACAGGTGAGTTATTGACGTCATCCTTTTGGTACTTGATACTGCCATTGATATATGCTCTTTCAGACCTCTTTGCGATCTTCTATTCTCCAGGCGAAGGTCCAGTGCTGTTGACGTACTCCACAGAGGCATTCCCTCTCTGTATCCGTGATATCAGCATGTCCTTTGCTACTGCGACCACTTGGTTCTGGAACTTCATTCTGTCAATCACTTGGCCTTCGCTCGTCTTGGCCTTCAAACAACAAGGTGCCTTCGGCTGGTACGCAGCATGGTGCTGTATTCTCTGGGTGCTCATCTTGTTATTCGTGCGCGAGACGAAAGGCAAGACCCTGGAGGAGCTCGACCAAGTTTTCGCTGTCCAATCGTATTTGTATTTCGTACTATTAATAGTAATGATAGCAACTTGAAGCAATATGATATGAACCGTTCTCGCATGATATAAACCGCTCGTAAGGAATGCAAGGGAGTGCCACATCGTGTAGAAACAACTTGAACGACTCTCGCACGACGACGCACGATATGGACTCCTTCTGCATCGTGTATTCGTCCGGATTTCTTGTCGAGATCGTGCAAGGGCGGTTTCAGCTGGCGGTGCACGATGTGGCACGCTCTTGCACGTTCCCGCACTGACCGGTTTTCACTGGGAATGATATCCCCACCAAATGGCGGAAATACACAGATGATCTCGCGGCCCGTATAGAGGGGGTCACACAACCTGCTCCGATACGTCATATCGTGTTGCTCCGTGTTTGGTTGCGTTCAAGTTCCAGAACATGGTCTGCTGTGGACTGAATCGACCATGAAACACGGAGCCGGTTAAGCCATATCAAAAATTACCTCACCTAGATTGATCTAGACTCCTGTTTGATGTACGCCACGAATTTGCATGATCTGCGACAAAGCCACACTTCACAACAATGACGGTTGTCGTCTTGATTCAACCATGTCTTTACATGATGCTTAGCACGGTGCAACGGTGACACGATGGCCTTTCTCCAGAATCCGTATTGCTTGACCGATCTCAGCAAACCAACTGAATCCCTTTTCATAGCCGCCAAAGCCCCGAACAAACGGATATTTCAGCCGATGTACAGGCGAAATGTATGGCAATGATTGTACATGTAGGTGCAGGTGGTGTATTGAGTTGAACGGTGGTATATGGAAACCCATCCTTTAAACGATGATGAGTCACGATTAGTGTAATCCAAGAGGTGCCGATGATTAACTCACTTCCGCTTTGAAACTGGTACGTTGTACGTATCAAGAATGGAATGTCCTATTTCCTCCATTCTCCTGACTGGAATCCAGATAAGATATTCAGTCGATGCAGCAGGGACAGAAATACTTACGCATATTCACATCCTTCTGAGAAAGTTTCTTGATACTGTCTGATTGTGACTGATAAGCCAGTGAAGCGGACAACTTCGTAAAGCTCACCGATGTGGGTTTTGGGGATGAGTTGAATGTGGTCTTGTGCCGATGGACGAATGTCCCGAAAGGCAACGAATACTTCATCCTGGGTGCGCGGGTCAAAACTAGGCTTAGTACCGGTAGTATCCCAATAACATATAGATACGCACCTCCCACACAATGTCAAAGTCACTGCGGTTTGTGGAATAAGCCCTACAGAATATACATGACTGAGAGTTGCCCAACTGGTAATGAGGAGGTTGTGGTTTTCCAACAATCCAATGAAATAGTTTTTGAAACATAGTATAATCGACTTTAAATTGTCCAGGTTGTTGTCTATTTTTAGAAGTCAGTTGTGGTTCAGTCCACTGCTGCCGACGCGAGACCCACTTGCCAGCTGCAAGGTTCTCTAAGTTCTAAATCTCCGTGTTTGTTTACCACCACGTTCCTTGCATGATCTCTCAGACACTCCAGTACCAGCTGCATTGAAACGCGCCATCTTTGCCAGCATTCTCGGGTCCTGTGACATCCTGTTTATTTACTAGTTTCAGGCATGTCTGCATCTCCAGACAGCACGCATACAGCTCTTTTCGGCGAGGAATCTACTTTCTCCAACGAGGCACATCCTGGAATCGAACCATCTGTCTCTTCCGACACCTCCGAGAACGACATAAACAGGTGTTCACATATCACTTCCGTCTTCGCCGATCCATCCGCGAAAGCAGGTATCGTAGGCAAATTTAAGACAGTCGTAGCCTGGCACACTCGTAGGACACATGGTGCCCTGCACCCAGCAAAGCGAAGGAAGGTGAGTTAGCCATTCATATAGAGATGCCTTGTGAGATGATATATTCGACCCCCTGTGTTACAGGTATCTTCACCGACCTGTGACACATGCAACCAAACACTTTCCCGACCGTTCGTCTGTCTTCAGTGCTCATTCACAGGATGCTGGTCAGGCGGTCACATAACAGACCACCTCAAAGAAACTGTGCATACATTTTGTTCGTATTTTTGCCACCGCAATCCTCTGTTTGCCGACCAATATAACTCTGCACAATTCAGGCGTCGATGCAAAGTCTGGATCAGTTTTCTGTTCAGAGTGCGACGACTTTGTATTTGATGATACCATTGATGACTTGTATCTCTCTACCGTCCTATCGGTGGAAGAGCAAAAAACGAAATTTCAAGGTAGTGTGGATACACCCGCAGGATAGCAGATTTTAATTTGCGTCTAGTGGAGAAGAGAGGCCGAGAGCCGTATCAACCGTGGATTCCGACAGGCGACGAGTCCATTGTCCTCAAGGATGCCGCCACAGTCCCTTGCCAAGGTTCAGTTTTTCATTACAAGTTAGGTTAATTCGCTTATACGAAATAGGTCGTCGTGGACTGCTTAATCTGGGGCAAACGTGCTTTTTGAACGTCATACTCCAGTCGTTCATCCATAATCCGCTGCTACGAAATTATTTTCTCAGCGATAGGCATAACAGCAGGCTGTGCAAACACTCAGACTGCACATGTTGCGAAATGGACAATCTGTTCACAGAGGTTAGTCACAAAAAGGTCGATATTGCTCCTTCCAAACTTTGTTTGCTAAAGAAAGTTGAAGATATATTCCCCGACCAATACCCCATTTGGGCCCACGTCCTTCCTCGCCACAACATGGAAAGTTTCTGCCGAGATGTCAGGCTATGCCCAGCAAGACGCACACGAGTTTTTCATTACTGCATTGAACCAAATTCACGGGACATGCCGCGGTTCCACGAATATTTCGTGCAACTGCATCATTCATCAAACTTTCGCCGGTCAATTTCAAAGCGACGTTACGTGTGAGAAATGCGGAACTGTGACGAGCACAATCGATCCGATGCTTGATATCAGCCTTGAGTTGAGGTCAAAGTCTGGGGAACCGGCTGCTGACAACACGCTTGCCAGCTGTTTGCGCAGGTGGGAAGGTCCAATATTAGATTGATATATTTTGACGTTTTGAAAGGTACACCAAACAGGAGAAGCTAGGAGCAAGAGAGTACAGCTGTAGCAAATGCACGAAAGCTTCTCACGAGGCCGTGAAGCGCCTCAGCATACGGACATTACCGCCAGTTCTTAGTTTTCAATTCAAGGTTTCTTCATACACTGTATGATTTAGGTAATTTGACGCTGACATTGATTCAAGCGATTCGAGCACAAGACGTCTGGGAAAGCTGCCCCGCAAAAGATCGATGCTCCGATACGAATTCCAGCCTCTATCAATATGGCGCCTTATACGACTCTTGCTATGAATACAACCGGAAAGGACGGTGAAACTGGGTGAGCGATTTTTGCCAAGGAACTGTGACTGATTTTCTGACCAAGTCCGTGAATAGTTACCCAGGACCGGACGCAATGTACGAATATGATCTGTTTGCGGTAATTAACCATGAAGGACAGATGGATAATGGACACTACACAAACTTTGCTCGTTTCCAAGATGAGGTGAGTGAACATGATGTAGCTTTATTGCATAGTTATTGATGGTGTACAAGTGGTACCGTTTCGATGACGACAAGTATGTACCTTATTGCTCTCTGTACCCCGCGATCTTACTTTGCCTTTGACAGAGTAACTCCATCGACGCTGAGTGACTGCCTAGCCTCAAATGCTTACATGTGTTTCTACGTGAAGCGACACCTTGACTACAAACCCTACGTGAAACCAACGTATCTAGTTGCACGTGAAAAGGACATCGTGCGTGAGCAAGCAATGGAGCGAGAGAAAGAGGCAGCACGCATGAAAGAGGTGGACGATGCACTGATAGCGATGGTCTGAAATCACACCTGAAGTACGAAGGAGACGAGGAAACCATTGTTGTATATATAGGAGTCTAGCGATCGTTATTAAAACAAGGAGGCGAAGTTTAGTACGCGGTGAGAGTAAGGGGATTGATGTAGTAATGGAACAACATGGGAAAGGGAAAACAAGTTCATGATATGCAAGATACAAAGAAATGCGAGTACCCGATATTTCCAGAGTGAGGTCGTCGCCGATTTGACGGGGAGGAACGTAAAAGATAGGATGTTTGATCAAGGGATGATATCATAGAGTTCACCGTCTCTGACCCTGATCTCTACCACTTCTACCTCACTGTAATCAGTCATCGAAGATGTATTTGACGTCCAAGAGCTGGAAAACCCTTTCGAGGTCGGTGGTGAGGTAGATGCAACGTCTATAAGGTAAATCATGGAGACAATAAGCCCCTTCTCCAGAAAGTAGTGAATGAATGCTAAACGAGAAA
This sequence comes from Suillus plorans, assembly GCF_016647745.1. Taxonomy (NCBI): domain Eukaryota; kingdom Fungi; phylum Basidiomycota; class Agaricomycetes; order Boletales; family Suillaceae; genus Suillus; species Suillus plorans. Next base: position 234,521 of record NW_024537397.1, read on the forward strand.
CGTACATCTATCTTTAATGTAAGGGGGGACGAATAGATCCTGTATTTAGAATACCGGTTAATTGGGGTTCCAAAACTTGGATGAAGGATGCAAACCTGGTTCCATACAAAACCTTGGCTCTTTTGAATGGTCAAGATTGGACGAAGTGTATAGGTCGGCCGACGTTCTCGCTTGCGATAATGCTTCTTTGTTGGCTCTGGCTGAGGGTCAAGTGCTTTCTGTTTGCCCTTCATATCCTTCTTAAACTTGGCAGCATTCTTCTCATCGTCGACTCCTTGATCACCTCGATCGATCTCCATGTTCTGCGTATCATCCTGCCTCTCAGTGTTTACGGCAAGATCACCATCAGAATCACGGTCGTGATGGCCGTAGTCTTCTCCATCTTCTGAGCAGGACTCATCTTCGGAAGGACTGTCATTGTAGTCTTCGTCATCATCGTCAGATGGAATTTGTTCGTAGCAAGCCCAAGTTGGGGGAGAGGAAGCACGGCCGATAGTACGGCGTCTGAAGTACGAGGAGTAAGGAGAGTTTTGGGCAGTAGGTACTCCTGGAGTGCTCATCGCGGTATAGGATCAGACAATAATGGCTTGAGGTAAGTTGTATGTATACGCAGGTCCGAAACAACGTGTGTGTGTGCTGTTCAAAGCTGATGTGAACAGAACCGGTGCTTACAGCAGTGTGGGTGATAGGCTCAAGAGTGACTACTGTGACGAGGGATCAAGTCTCCCGCATACGTTCCCACAATCACACATATAGTAACTATCAATTGGACCATGACTCGAGTCCAGTCAGGATGATCGTGATCATTTATGCTGAGTAAAATACATGGCATATCCCAAAATTGATACCTGCGATGCATATCTGCTCGTGGCAAAGGTGGCAAGAGGCGTATCCATGGTTCCTACAGAACGTGGGAGATCAGAATGCACAACCAAATAATTATAAAAAACAACACAGTCCTGGTATTTAGCATGCAATACATCAGGCCGTCAGTACTACCCAAAATCCAGAAACCAACCTTTGTGCTTTCTGGGAACCAAATATAGCTAGCCTAGGGTCGGCTCACACACCTTTTAGTCGTCATTATACTCAGTATTCAGTCGGATTAGGGAACTCTGTCGCAGAGGCCGACACCACTCAAGCCAGTGGGTTGCCCTGACGGGGTCTATGGGTTGTCTTGGCTCATATCTGCTTGCAGATCTACTGCAGCGTGAGGACGTGTCTGTGGTATATGCCTTCAACCGCCCATCCATGCAACAATGACAGGAAAATTCGTTCAAAGATCACGGTTTAGATTTCACCCTGCTTCAGTTAGACAAGCTGGTGTATGTAGAAACTGATACATCCAATGATCACCTAGGTCTAGATAAGGAGTTATATCAGAAGGTTTGTTTCAATTTCGGTTTCACCGAATTAACTAAAGATAGCGTAGATCTGCACGTCTGTCACTGTCATCATTTACAACGCTTGGCGACTCAACTTTAACGTGGCGCTCTCGTCATTACTGCCGAGGGTATCCGAGTCTATTCATGACATGCGCGGTTTAGGTTGTGTCTTGGACCCCTCCACACGCCGTATCAAATACTATTCTTGATGTAGCTTTCGTGCAAGAAAAACCTCCCATCGCGATGAATCTAGTGCATCCAAGACCGGTCGCATGTAGGACAGTGATGCAGGCCATTGCGGACGCCCTAGTCGAGCGTAAAGTAACAAGTTACCCGCTACCACTTGTGCCGTTCTCGAAGTGGCTCGAAAAGCTCGAATCAAATGCCAAGGACTTGAGCAAAGAGCGCATCGTACGTGTATTCTATAGCTGGCCAGAACGTTTTCCCATCTAGTCTTCAATTGCAGCTTGCCATCAAGCTTCTCAACTCCATGCGTCCAATCGCTCAATCAGACATCGTGACCAGGGCATCTGGAGAGATGGGCGTCGAAGTGGCTGGCATGGCTTTATGCGTCACCGCCGTAGCCGAGCGTGTCAGTCCAACGATGAGGGAGCTGAAATCGCTGTCTTCAGCAGACGTGGGGCAATGGGTGGATTATTGGATGTCGGCGGGAATGTTTCAGTGAGCATATATGAGTAAGGGGCAGTCATTTACTTGTCTTTAGCAACATGGACGATCGAAACTTGACAAGTTGAGAAATCCTGCTTGTAGTTGGAGCTTTTGGGTTATATTTCAAGAAATACTGGTGAAATAGTAAGAACGTGGGAGATCGGAATGCACGTTCAAATAATTACAAAAACAATGCAATCCTAGGATCTACCAATGCAATAGCATCAGCGCTTCAGCATCGTACTGGGATAGCGAGAATTCCAACTACCAGCTGTAGCTGACTAAATTACAGTGGCTGTGAAAGTTAGTGAGTGTATTGCCCTCATTAGGCATTGCCAGATTTGTATCGAGCACATGATACAATCGAACTTACTGGTGTACTTACGACGAGGCAAGCCTTGTTACAACAGAAGATCGAGCAAGAGATACATTTATTTCGAATACAGTAGTTGACACCGGGATATATATGAAACAGAGATCACTCTAAATGCACAAACTTGTAACGAGGAAAGATCATCTTCAGATTTCAAGCGAGATAACCGCCCCCTCAGGCTCAGGCTTGTAACCCGGCACCGCAAGTTTAGCCTTCTGAACTTTCTCTAGCCATGCATTTTCCTCGCGCTTCAGGAGTGCCAAGAGTTGAGTGTATTGGCGGACTCGATTCCGCGCTGCCAGGTAGTTTAGATACACGGTGTCAACGCTGTACTTGGCAAACAGCGTATCCTGCTCATCGTCTTCCATGTCGATGCCATCAAGCGACATCTTACACAAACATTCACAGTCAGTGCTCGCTGCAAAGGAAAACGAAGAGATCGTCTGTCGTACCATGTATGTTTGCATCTCTCGTTTCCGACCCGTACTTTCTATGCTTGAAATGATTGGAGGCGCTGATGACATAAAATTAAGGCCGCCTCTGGAAGGATGCATGAACCCAGGGGGAAGTGATGAAGATGACGCGGTTGGAAATGGGGGTAGCGGCGGAAATGATGACATTTTGGTCGTGCTGGTACGTATATAGTTCAAGTAGGAGGCATATGCGATTTAATTATTAAAGGATGGGTTTTGATCGGAGTAACGGTGTTTGAAAGCTGGAAGTACTCCATGCCCAACAAGGACTTGACAACTGAGTCAGTTTAAAGTTTCAGTTAGCACCCTGACAGCGAGAAGGATTGGGGATCATGCATATGGTGTGCCAGTGGCGGAAAAAACGACTGAAAAGTGCCGAATCCGCGTGCCTTGTACTGGAGGCCCATCAAAGTGAACTTGTTAGCATTTTTAGATCGTATGAATGCAAAATGAACCCATATGCAGTAGTTCAAACAGATCTGCAGGAGCTTTTTCAGAACCGTTTTGATTTGGGGGAAGTTACTTGATCGATGCTTATGTAAAGTAGTATATGTATTTATCAGAAATCACGCCCACTTTTATGTCAGTGATTACCATGTTTGGATGGAGTTTGAGGGAATTTCCCTTTGGTCCCAGCGAAACCAGATCACACAAGTTGCTACTATGTACAGTAGTAGATCAACTTGAAGTACTACCGTGATGGCGGGCACAAAGTTTGCATACGTACGCAATTTTGAGCTCCCTGATCCACTGTTACCTGATACCTATCTGGTCTGTCGTCTCGATGGACACTCTTTCCACCGGTAAGCGAGCATCATAAGCCGATCGAAGAGGACAAAGCATAATGGTATTGCACTTTACAGGTTCTCGGACGAGCATGGCTTCGCCAAGCCCAACGACGAGCGTGCGCTCCTACTCATGGATCACGCCGCAAAGAGCGCAATGATTGAGTTCAAAGACATCATGCTCGCATTCGGCGAATCCGACGAATTCAGGCAACTATAACCCTTTCATTCCAGTTCCGACCAGTCTCATCATCGCTCATCATAGCTTTCTCTTCCGAAAGTCGACGAATCTTTATAACCGACGACAATCGAAGATACTCACCACGTTGACGTCTTACTTCACTTCGTGCTATGTGCTCTACTGGTCGCAGTATTTCCCAGACACGCCGCTACGATATCCACCGTCATTCGATGGACGCATTGTAGTATATCCGACTGAGCGTGCTATTCGTGACTACTTTTCATGGCGACAAGCTGACAGTGGGTCTATCCCAGACTATCGTTTTGCCGAGACTGAGCAAAGCTGCTTGTCAGCGTAAAGCCCACATAAACAATCTATACAATACCACCTTTTGGGCTCTCATACAGAAAGGAGGTCAGACTGCTACGGAGGCCCATGCCACGCTTAAAGTATTTATATTTCCTTCTGTATCTGTGATGTATCGTTGACAAATCTTCAGGGCACCGTTTCCGCGACTAAGCACGAGATGCTCTTTTCCCAGTTTGGTATCAACTATAATGAAATACCACAGAGGTTCAAGAAAGGTAGCGTTATAGTTCGAGAAATCGTGCGTCTCATTGGAATGTACTTCATCCAATCCTATTCACGTTAACATGTAGGTAGCCCCTGAATCATCGGACAAGGGTGAAAAGCTAGAACCCCCATTCGACCCTTTTCATCAACAATGCTCCAAGGTGAAGAAGAAAAACAAACTGGAAACTAAAGTAGAGGTACTGCACTGCGATATCATTAGCGATGAGTTCTGGCTGCCCCGTCGACATTTGCTGGAAAATTGATACAGTGTCTGCAAGACTCGGAGACATGTCATTGTCAACGTTGGAGCCGTTCAGAAAGTGGTGGCAATGATAGAAGTTACAATACAGTCGCCTCGAGAAACACGGATTGCAACGGAGTAGGACTCTCATCGAAATATCCGGGTGTTGTGGCATGAATGGAGTGGACATTGCATTCAGGTGCATCACATACTGATGCATGCATCGCAAGACCCCTTGTTATTGTACAATTGGTGAGAGGTCAATGTACATGAGCGGATATACACATCGAACTCGGATAGAATGCAGAAACCAGCCACTGAAGCTGATCTTCTTGAATTCCAATGTCCCGGCCAACGGTCGGAAGAGATACGGAAACCAGCATGGTATCAGACGTCTCGTGCCATGATTCAGGACTGCATAGACGTAGCTGGAGTACCAGGGTAAGAGTGCAAGTCGTGACGAGCAAAACAGAGCGGAAAGTACTGAACTGCGGAGCTTTGAGGATGTATTTCCCTATTCTACTTATTTGCGGAGACCCTGGAGCGCGTTATCGGAGATGTGGAAGGGTACCTTTTGTGCATCAAGGCTCCTCCATCAGTAAAAATACACGTTACTTAAGCTGCCTTAAACAGACTTAAAGCCCACTTAAGTGACTTTGGCTAAGTCAATCTACTTGGTCAAAATTTCAACTTCAACATGTTCACAAAAAATTGTTGAGCTATTTTAATATACATATTTTGTTGTGGTTTGCACTAAAAATATCCCAAGTGGATGATGCAGGAGAGAGTAAACAATTTCTAGCAAAGTCAGCCAAGTTGATTAAGTAACGTGTACTTTTACTGATGCTAGGATGTTACTACAATTATTTCAGTCCATCAAGTACTGGCAATGAGTGGTTGTTGCTCTCCATTATCAACACTTTCAACTGAAGGGTGATATTTGTGTGTCAACCGTGTAGTCAATGCACCGTCCTCCAACCGTTCCACTTCCTCCATGATGGTATACCCCCCTAACCATGGCAAGACGATAATCCACAGCCAGTAATAGAATCCACACACCTATAAAGGGTTAGATTTATGTAGAATCACACTGTAAGCGATGTACATACCGCAAGGACACCCAGACCCACCACACAGTAACTGAATGATGGATATAGTCAGATGTGGACCTAAAATGCGACAGCATCAGACTTATGTTGTGTACCAGAAAGACATGTCACTATGACCAGGTTCCGGTGGTACCCTTGTCAAAAAATCAGTGCAGCTTCAAGGCATTGACTCAGTAGGACAATACCAGGGCATTATGAGAAGAAATACTGCGCTGAGGAGGTAAAGGGAAACGTAAACATTCCCCACACGATACTTCGAAGGCGCAAGGTCAGCAAGTGCTTGCCACTTTTGAAGAAGCCACAATCCTATAGCAGTTGTGGCATTGAATACCTGCAACTTGTTAATTATATAATAAGCTGCGGTTGGATAAAATACCTACTAAATTCAGATAAGAAGACAAATCTAAAAAGGAGTTAAATGCATCTCGAGCTGGGAGGGCGACTATCACGAAAATTGTAAGAAAGTACTTCAGACACACAGGTCCCAATGGCGTGCCAAATGGCTTGGTCGATGCAAAAATCTTGGATACGGAAGTAGCCCTTGGTGGGCAATCTCACATAATACGCATGCCTGACCAACAGTCTGGCATAATATAAGTTTTCACATCATGAAAAGTAGTTTCAAAATGCTTTGCTCACCACAGCGATCTAGAAATGTATTTTGTGAGTAAGTTGGGCATGCAAAATACAAAGATCACACACGATGTTGCCGAAGCAACTTAAAGCAACCATGATCGGCATGGTTTGGGCCACGAAGCTCCCTCCATATACACGTTGGAAAAATAAAGCCGCGATGAGCTGCCCAGAATTTCTTATCTCGTCCTTTGGCACCGCTGCCACATAAGCAATGTTGACGAAGAAAAAAAGACAGGTGACTAAAAGCAGCGAGAGTTAGCTGGTGTAGCACTCAGGCTCGCACTGAGCATGTATTCAGCTAATTCCCAATGCATGTCAAACACTCAAATCATTTCCCAATGTTATCCAACACTTACCCGCTCAATCCGACATTTATCTGCTAACCCGACGCTAACCTGATGCAGTCCGACGCTAATCTGACGGACCCAATGTTTCCCGCCCATCGGACCCAATATTTTTCCACACACTTGTCCTCCCTATGTCCTGTCCTGTCATATCTATCCCCACTAGGTGCGCAGTTATCTGTTTTCACATCACTAACACTGTAGATTGCGTTATTACATGTCCGCAGTATCACATGTCTTATTACATAGGACATTGGACCCGAAAATTACCGCTACTACTTTCGCCTATAGCACTCTGAAATTCTACATAGACACTATATATTTTGCATACCTCCTACTTACTTATTTACCTTTCTACCTCCGAGTAGGAGGAGGTCATTAGATATTCGTAGTTCTTTGCTGAATTCCGCAAATATCATCCTTTCATTATCTGAAACACTCCGAAAACACTGACATTAACCTGCCATTCACTATCCCCGACATTCATTACATTCCCGACGCTAATCCGACGTAACTCAATGAAACCCGCTAACCCAAAACCCGAAAACATTGGACCTAACGTTTTTACCTTTGGACTTGTAATTATACTTTCAGACTTTGTTTCCCGCGCTTCGGACTATCTTCCTTTTAGTATCACTGATTATTCTAATACCTTACAGCGAACCCCTTGGGTCGAACACACTTGTCTACAAGTATAGCAGACTAGGCTGCGCAGACCACAATATTATTATATTGCTGATTACTTACTTCGTGTAGTGACCAGCAATTGTTGTCTTGTTACACCGGCTTTGCGTACTGTGCGGACAGGGTCACGCGTATGGACTTCCCCAATGACATTAAACATGCTGTGCCAACCAGCGAATGCAAAATTAGTCTTGACTAGGGTGGTAGCCAAAGAATTGGCATATGGATCGCTGATGTGAGTGAAACCGCCAAGTACAAGGGCACCCGTAAAGACCAAGCTGAAAGCACAATATGTCAGTAGATGAAAGATGGTGAACAATGCACTCACAAGACAAGAGAAAGAACCTTCAACCCAGTAAGAATGTTCACGGCTCTTAAAGACCATTTCATTGACAGGGCGACGACTGTGTGGTCAAGTTCCAGATTATACCTTGATGCAAGGAATATAAGAAGCTCACAAGACATACCCACAGCACAGACAGCTACTGTTACGACTAGGATAGGTCGAGCTCTCCCTAGGCGGATTGCCTAATCTGATAGCGGGCTCACTACTGGAGAGACGGGGATCTTCTCTCGAATGAGAGGTTTGGGGGTTCCACTAAAGGTAGCGTCGGCTTTCCTTTAGGTGCGGCTTAGACTGAGTGATTGGGATGATCACACAGAGGAAGTTCTGATGAAAACCTAGTAGAATCAAGTAGGGAATATACATGATTCTGTCTACTCTATATACTGTTGTCCGTGTGCACAGACCAATACTACGTTCGGTAGGTAAGTATGAGTGTGTCTATACAAGGGCATCTTATCTGATGCCATGCGGGCGATTATCTATCCATGAGGCGTTGCATGCCTCTTCTATCAGTCCTCAAGGCTAAACATGCCTTGTAGTTTAACTGCGCATGCTGCGGCATGCGGCTTCTCTTCTGACCATGAGGCAGAGCTTCCCCATGATCCGGGTCGAGGACCATCTAGGTCCGTCCAGATGTTGCCTAGGCTGGTCTAGGTCATCTAACGGCATCCAGGCCGTTCTAGGCGTCTCTACGAGTCTCCGTTGAGTCGGTAAGTCTTTCCAAGACGGTGTATATGGCGGGATAGGGGCTAAGGTCATGGTGACCTCCGTAGGAGGGGTTCTTGGTTACATGTTATTGTAACAGCTACAAGACAGCTATGGCAATAGGTATGAGGCCACATTTTCAATGCAAGTCAAACCACTCATTACCTAAAGCGGCACGACCGGCACGGTGGCACCTGCTAACATTCAAACTCCGTGCTTCGCCAAATTTCTCCGACCAGCCTGGCTTCACCACTCAACTTGTCCGTGCCAGTGGTAATATAAGCCAGGCTGGTCATGAGCCTAAGTCCTTCTCAATGGTTCGACAGATCCTGTCCATGACACACCAGACTGTCATATCCCGTATTCCGGACCTACATCCGACAATATTCCCACGCCTCATCCGGACCTTCGGACGCCCTATCCATGTCTCCAGTCCTCTACCCATCCGGATCCCTGCACCTCTGCACATCCACATCCGCGCATCCATGTCCAGATCCCTTTACCTCCATACATCACACCTCCATACCTCCACAGCTAGCCTGCATCATTCATCCTTTGTCCTATTGCCCTAATATCATATCCCGTATATCCACGCGTCTCATCCGGACGTCCGGTCTGATCCGATCCGATCCGGTCTGATCCGATATACGATAAGCTTCCTAATTCATTTCCTGTGCATATAATGTTGACACAGCCTATTCCTCTATTCGGTATTCCTTGTCCTCGGTATCTCGGTTATACTTACTACCGGTATGCTTACTGATCCGTTAACCTATGCTTCATTTCTGACTTGCGCTTGATAACTTTGCTTATGCTTCATACATAGCCTCGGACGCTTGCTTACTGATCTTTCCGTTATTTCCTTAGTATATAAACTCTTGTATATGTCCTGTAGTTCCTCAGTCTGAATATCATATTAGTCCTCGCACTAGATTTCACTCTAAGTCCTCACATCAGTTCTAGTCTATCGACTTAGTCAATATCCATCTTGGGCCTAGGGAGAAATTCCCTAGGCCAGAGCTCTGCTTATCCGCTCATCCGCTTATCCGCTCATCCGCTTATCCGATCCCCGCTCATCCGCTCATCTGATCCTCCGACGTTTCCGGACGTTCGTCCGAAACTTTCCCGCGGTCCTCCGGACCTATTCTGCTTCGGACTTTGTCCTTGCAGCCTTTCCTCTGTTTGCTTCTACTTAGGACTTGTCCTAAGTAGCCATTACACATATCCGTATCAGGACGAAACCTCATCGTAATTTCCGGAAGTTCCTCCAGAACTTTCCCGCACTCGTCCAGAAGTTACTTGCACTCGTCCGGAAAGTCCTTCCGAACTTTCCCGCGCTTCGGACGTCCTTGGACTTTCTTTGGACATCATTCTGAAATTAAGGGCACATACTCGGGTAAGGGGCGCAGCGCACGAGCTGAAGCCAAGCCCCTCGGAATCAGTCCTACCCTTTGTGCACGGTCTTAACACAGACATCCTATTGGAATCCGAGAGATCCAATAAGCAGATGGCCAAGGGATCCGATATCGGGACAATGAGGAGAGATGGCAGTTTGAGTGCATACCAAAAGAGCAGAGCGAGCAACACTTGATGTCGGCTCGTATAGTTCAATATATTGCTAAATTTTCATTCCTATTCCATCTGTACTTAAAGCAGTTCACATTTACGAGGAACATCTCAGTCCGTTTTCAAGAGACTGAGATGTGAGTACATAGTTCTACCTAACGTTTAAAAAACTAACGCGACCTAGATACTTTGTCTCAACTCTCTACACATCCCACCGCCCATGTGGCTCATCAATGAAGTGCACAAGTCAAATCAGATACTCTGAGTAACCAATGTTTCAGCTGAGTTGATGTTCAACACCACGACCGGTGTTCCCGGTCGCAGAGATCACAATGATGGTCTGGCCCTGTGGGAGCATCTGCTCCCACATATCACATCCAGGAAATGGTATTTTGGCTCCAGCTTATATTACCATTGTGATTCAAGGCCGTCTGGCCCTGTGGGAGCATCTGCTCCTGGATATCACATCAGGCAATGGTCTTCTGCTTCCACAATATTGGGATGTCGTTTGTCACGTGCAACAGAGTATTGGGTATGCATGAGTCAATCATGTTGCATGATGCCTCGTGTATCTAACGTAGCACCCCTATCACTAATAACTAAGATAATACAATGATATTCCAGAACCCTTTAGGGGACTGGGCCTCTCTTGGTTTTTGTCGCTCTTCATGGATTACCTTCCAATAGAGGTAAGTAGCATATATGTGTTCGCGCTATGTCATCTGACTCTTCAATAGATGCTTTTCAGAGTGTAGGATGTCTTTCTTGTTGATGGACTCGATGTTCTCTTCTGCGTCGCCTTAGGCATCCTTAGTGTTGTTCCCAGCTTGGCTTGGCTCAAAAGCTGGGGTTTATGCTCAGCCTGACATGGCTCAGGCTTTAGAAAAATGTGAGCCGGGCCTGCATAGATGGCTCAGGCTTGGCCAGGGCTCGGCTCAGCACAGGCTGGGGCTTGTCACCAGAAAACTTTAGTTTAAATCTCGTGACTCGGAGTATTCATTCATTCTTTGGGCTATGGTGCCCAGGACAGAGGCATGATGAACTGTGCAGTTATCCAGTGATCACTGTACAGATATGAAAATGAGCATGAAAGCCACAGCCTGAGGGCCCAGCTTTGGCCTGCACATAACTGAGGCTGAGCCTTGAGCCCTACCAGGCCGCCCTTGAAGCTTGGCTGGGCTCAGCCTAAATAGGCCCAGTCAAGCTCGGCCAACAGCTTGAGGCCGTGCCTTGCACATCACTAGGCATCCTTCGCAGTAATGAACAGGAGCTGATAAAATGTGAATCCAACTCCACTGTTTATGTATCTTTAGAGAACTTACCAACCAGGATGTGGCAATCCGATAAACTACTACCCTGACCGATTGGGATCAGCTGGAGCTCGACCTTAGAAACACGATCTCGTACGAGAATCTCCTCAGGAGACAAGAAATACATGTTGTTGCACTCAAGCATCTTAGGGCATAGCTATTGTTTCAATTGTCGTTGCTCAGTATATCATATATCACTTGAAATACAGTTCAGATGGATGTAGCTGTGCTGCTGGACTGAAGTACATGATTATGTAAGATTATGTAAAGTCAAGATGGCCAGACCCCTGAAGATACCCCTCTGGTGCAGAAAAGTCTGCACAGCGCACTCAGCAAAAGGAATTTCACAACCTCTACCTGTGCTTCAGTTCAATCAATAATCATGTTACAATGTGCAGCACAGTGGAAGTCCCCCCTACATCTCATTTGGAAGGGAAAGGGAAGCAGAGACTCAAAGAAGGTGAGTAGTTTTTTGTTGAGCTAGCAAGTAATGCTGACTCCAATAAATCCAAGGATAATCTCATTGAGGGATCGGAACATTTCAGCATATATCTTGGTCAAACGGATTACTCTACCGTACTTGTGGATGACCAGATGCAATACCTCTTACGCTCTGCACAGGATGTCCTTCTCCACAGCAACAATAGCCTGAGACATTTAGCCACAATGACCTTTGGAGAATCTAACCCAGCCGCAGAAGAGCTTGCAGATAGGATGAACCAAATTATGATATATTTGCGATTCTATCCCCCTGATGTCAGGGTATATGCTATGGACCCCTATGCAGAAACCTGAGACCCCACCACCATCCATCGCCACCAGAACCTTTCTACACCTGGGACTCCTTGGCAAGCATTGTCTGTTGAGATGAGGCAAGCCTTACCCTTTGAATTTTTGTTAAGTTTGAGCCTCTTCAAGCTGATTCAGAAGTCTACTGCTACCAATAGAAATCAGAGGTAAGTTTATTCTTCTGTAACATATGTATAGTAAAACATCTGATCTACTACTTGGATTGTCTGAACAGTCTTGTTTGCCTATTCTCGACAATCACTATCATTCATGAGCTCGCTCATATAGTGATGTATACCTTCACCTCACAGGACACCTCTCTAAAGTTTCATGGGAACATGCCATTAGAGGCTGATGCTAAGAGAGGGGAGGCAGGAGCCAGTATAGAGACAGTGATGATTGGAGGGGAAGCATTTCTGGCAACCCCATCTAGATCCACCATCCAGACAGTTGACCCCTCCCATGTTATCATAGTTGTGGCAACAACAAGTGAAGATGATCAGTGGAAAATTCTTGATGGTGAGTATTTAAGTTTCTACCCTCAGTTTAATAGCATTGACAGCTTGAATCAATTTCTCTAGAAAATACTGTCAATCTGACAGATATTGCGTCTGGTAACTGGAGTCACATCAGCGATGTACCAATACAGCCTTTTCCATCTAATTTCTCCCTTGTGAAACCAGAATCTTCTGATGTAAAACTCCCTTCATTCTCAGTGCCATCGTCTTCCTATGTTGTTTGGGTACCTCCGTCAAGTATTCCTGGGGTAAAATATTGATGGGCTCAGGAAAGGGTGATTTCATTATTTGGAAGCCGTCAGGTTTGAGTCCAAGTTGGAGTGTGCTAGGCTGGCGTGGTAGAGAGCTTCTACACACATTCTAAAGCTCAAGATTCTTCCGAGCCTAGAGATCCCATCTTTTTTGGAGGACCTTCGAAACAAGATGCAGAATTTCCCCTCATTGTTTCTCACTGCACTCATAGTTGTTCTTCACAATCCATTCATATGAGCCCTGTCAATAATAGTGAAATCAAACTGTTGTCTTATACTTTGCATCATCATGAATCACTTGTAGTATCATATTAAGATGTTTCAAAGACTTTCCCAGGTGTCCCTATTTTTTCCTTCAGGAAATGTTCACCTTCACTCCTACTCCAAGTTCTCCCTCTTAAATACTAAACATATATATATACTGACTACTTCCGGTATTTCCATTCTGATATCTTTCAGTCTTATATGAGGATGCCTGAAAATGAGCAAAAGAGCTTAATAAATTATTGAAGGAGGCAGGAGGAAGGAAACAAATGCACACGATGTCATTTGGACTGGACAACCAAGCAGCGATCAGAACGACCAGTGCCTTCCACTCCCAACCAGGACACTATCTTGTTGACAAACTCCACGACGACCTCAGAGACATCATTCCCTCTAACAACAACAGAATGCTAATGATCAGGTGGACACCAGGGGCACAAGGAAATAGCAGGGAACGAGGCAGCTGACGAGCAGGCAAAACAAGCAGCAAGAGACGAGGTGTCAGACACCAGACAGCTACCCAAGTCTCTCCAGACAAGAGCACACTCTCCCATCACCCTTCCCCTAAGTAAATTGGCAACCAAACAATAGTTCTATGGAGTCATCAAAGAGAAAGTGATGAAGATCACGCAAAGCTCACCCCACTTCAAGTCTCTATGCACAATTGACCTCACAGCCCCATCAAATCGTTTCACCAAAATAGTCAACAAACTCCCCCACCGCCACAGCTCACTACTCTTCCAACTCTGTTCTGGTGTCTTCTTAGATAGATGATCTATAGATAAACACCTATAAAACCAAATATCTCCATGGTCAGCGATTCAGACAAATACCAATGACTGATAATGTGGTCATTCGTGGGTGGCTTGGCTTGCTCCTAAGATACAGTCAGTAGAATATGGCTTGCACAAAAGTCAGTAGTCAGCAATCAGCAGTCAACAGTCAATCCAACAATATGGATATGAAACACAGCGATGAGAGAAAACACAGAACTCGGTCAGTCAGCGATCGACAACAACAACAACAATCACAACAACACAGACAACAACAAAACAAATCAGGAAACACAGTCACTCTAACAATATAGAGATGACAAGAAACAAACAGACACTCTTCCTAACACTTCACACAGCAACAAGGATTCGTACACAAACTTAGTGCAGCAAGTTGTGTGGGGTTACAATGAGAGTCCCCCTCAATACAAAAACAGATGAAACTACCGTCAGGCCTAGTTAAGCCTCTGTAGCACTCTTAGCCTAATATTGAACCTGCTGCCAAGGAACTCACAATGAGTATTAAACAGACTCAGGAACGGGCGACCTTAGACTTCAATACCAAGTCCCCTTTTCAATAGCTAAAGTCTAACTTGCAAATGACTACCCTCAATCGGTATAACACACAGATGTAAGAGGTCAGGTATCACTGTCAACACCTAAAGTCTCCCCACTAGACTATCAGAGTCTTCCGTGGACAAAAAGAGACAACACCAAACTTCTGGGTAAGAATGAGACTGAAACTTTGGTACTTGAGAGAAAGTTGATAGGTTGAGTCAACAACAAAAACAAGACCGCTACAACAAAAACACGAACACAATCACGGTCACAGAGACTGTTAGTAACAACAATCACAAAGCAAACAGACAGCGATCAGAGAGATGGTCAGTATAGACAGTCACCAACACACCACACACACTTGAGACAGACAGAGAGAAAGAGAAAAAGAAACAGAAACACGAGTTTCAGTCACGAATCTCAGACACAATCTCAGAGAAAACAGAGAGAAAAAAAAACACACAGATACTCAGAAAAACAGACTCAGAGACAGAGACAAATCACAGAGAAAATCACAGACAGAGACACAGACAAAGACACAAAAAGAAACAAAGAAATTCAGACAGACAATCAAGAGAAAAACAGAAAAAGAAAAACTAGTCTTGCTAGTCGTCAGACACAGTGAGCTCAAGGTATGTGCTAGATGTTCAACACAATGAGCTCCGAAGTGTTGTGCTGGTTGTTGAGCACAGTGAGCTCCAACCTTGAACTGCACTTGCTGGTTGCTGATTCACACTTCACTCACAATTTTATTCTGAGAGCAAAAAGCTGGTCCTTATATAGACAAATTTGGTGGCTATACTACTAGTTTCTTGTACTTAAAGTTGTAACTTTAGTTTGTTAGTACCAAGTCACGCAGTATCTTTGGGTCAAAAAGTAAATATTCATAACTCTAGTTGGTATAATGATGAGTCAGCAAGAGCTGTATATGGCCCATGGGTCAGGTGACCCTTGATGACTCAGCTAGATAAGAGTGAGAAATGATTACATATTGTGTACGTATGTTTGTGTAATCTGTAGCTGATGAGTTTATTGGTAGCATAATGACATAGGACACGTATTTAGTGATTTGTAAGCTTTCCCACAGGGTAATCTTATGTAAACATATTTTTCACAGTCACCTGATATGTGTGAGAATCTTCTGAGTCATCTTCATGGCTGACTAAGCAAAACTCATCGCAGAATTAAATGTACAAATATATTCAGTCCGCTCACGTACAAACTCGTAAAAATGAAAAAAGCGAAAAATATTCCCTTAGCCTCAGTCTGACTTCAGATCATAGAAAAAATGATTTCATAGGGTATAGGGCTCATAGGAGAGTATTAGTCATTCATGCACCGAACCAGTTTGGTGCAGGTCACTGGGCATGTCTCGCTAAGCAAATACCTGAACTGCATAGTGAAGTCCCCTTCAGCACGCTGCCCCCAATGCAATGGGAGAGAAGAGAGAATGAGTAATATGTAAATGGCATGTCCACCACCCTAACAAAGGATTGGAAGTGAGAAGGACAGTAAGAGAGCGGAGCTTTGAAGGGTCATTGAAGAATAAATAGTGGATGAGGAACTTGAGGCCGAGACAATGTCATGATCAGCACATCAATATGATCGACTGTCAGATGATTACAACAAGAAATGAGTGTCTATTTTTTGTAACACGACACACCTTGGTCGCATAGCTCCTGCGCTGGACCATGTTTATCAAGTCCCGAGGGGTCCTTCATTGCCAATCTGTAACCAAAGAACATGCCCAAGAAGACTGGGTCATGGATGTTGGAGGTGTACATCTGTCCTCCAACTATATTCAGAGGATTTCTGCTCAAATCAGTCCCAGTCGTCCACCACATACAGTGGCTCAAAAAAGTGTCTCAATGTTTGTTTGTTTTCATGTAATTGCTTTCTTATGAGTCAGGGTGTGGGAATCTGACTATGCTATAGGGAGGTGTCAAAAAGGTTTGCTTTCCAGCTATATTTATGTTCCCTATAGCTAGTGCTGCCGAAGTTCAGTTCCGTCCGGTTTTTTCAAAATAATCGAGGACTGAGAACCGAACCTCAGTCAAGTTCACCAAGGTAGGGTGGACTCTGGGCTGGACCACTTCGAATGGGTTCACAATGGTCGGGTTCGAGTTCGAACCGCCGAACGCAACATGAAATTAGCAAAATTTTTCAAGTACTAACAATTGTAGTAGGCTAGACTATTCAACAATAAACATTTGAGGAGCAACGAGCTCAGCCTGCACCATTGCTGAGACATGGCCTTGATGGTATGCACTTTTTAACAGTTGAAGTGCCTCGAATGTCTCTGGAAGCAAGCAGTTGCGACGTGTGGTGTTGGTGATGCCACCACTTGAGAATGCCCGTTCAGATGCTACCGCAGACCCCTGAATAGCGAGGTAGTCTTTTGCGATGCGAGCAACAGTGGGATACTGAACCGAGTGATGCTTTAAAAAAATAATTGTCAGCTTCAAGTTACACAGAATATTAAGGATATGAGGGAAGTGAACTTACACCCCACCACGCAACTACATTCTCAACATCCTCCAGTGGTGCAGCTAAGTAGTCCTCCAATTCCCGACGAGGCCTTTGATGAGCTGCATCATGTGAGACATGAGCTTTGATTGCATCGCGCATCCAGCTCTGGCTGTAGGAACCTTGGCGTGAGAGGGATGGTGTAGCAGAATGTGTCGTCACGGCAGATGAAGGAGGGGCACGATAATACTGATCAAACTAGATACTAAGTTAGTGCGCAGACAATTTATTGAGATACCCATGGACTTACCACATCTTCAAGCTGTTTCACTCCATCAGCAAAGTCTTGAGACACCCATTTTGCCTTAGCGTAGGCAACTTTGTAGTTAGGGTCGAGGGCTGCATGAAAGTAAGAGTGTTGTCAAAATGAGAATGTGTGAATTAAGAATGGGGCACATACCAAGGCAGATGAAGTAGACATCTGTGTCATTTGTCTTGCAGTACCACTTAGCCAGATTGTCCAGGCCGGATGTGACAGATGCTGAAAGTACGTCGAATGTTGAAGTGCCAGCCATGTGTTCCCATGTCTCTTGAAGATATTCGAGGACAGGAATGGTGCACCAGACTGTAGGTTCACGAGTAGCTGAGAAAGTCTGTTGAGCGTTAGCAGGCTCCTGTGCAGTGTAGTGCTAGTTAATACAGAAGGTGAAAAAAAGACAGTTGAAGGAACTGACCTGTAGCACGTCTCGAATCAATTCCAACTTTGCCCACTCCTGTTGTGTGAGCTTGAATGCCGAATATGTTTTCCCTTGTAAGTTGGGGACTTCTTTGCTGTCGTCAGCAAGTTGTGTGAACCTGTTCACTCCCTTAAATTAGATAGAACATAACACTTAATATGAAACAAACCTTGCGTAAACGAATCACTTGCTCCAACATCTTGAAGAGTGATGCCCAACGTGTTCGAACCCATTTGAGAAGTTTGAGAGTGGGGAGGTCAACCTCAGTGCAGCACTTCTTGAAGAAAACACGAGCTTGTGGGGACTTTCGTATCTGCGTGATGAGTGAAAGGGCTTTACTGATAGTATTGGCAATGTCGAAATCGGTCTTGTCATTGTCATTGTCGTTGTCTTCTGCTGTCTTCTTGAGTAAAGCGCTGGCGGATGTCGGGGCAACCCTCTCAACGAAATGCTTTGCTGCAAGATGCAGCGCATGTTCCATACAACAAACACAATGTTCGACTGGGTCCCAGTTGATGCCATTAGGGTCGATCTCCAATGCGACAGTTCAGATCGCTGTGTCGTTGTTCGTGGCGTTGTCAGCTGTGAACCAGCCAACCTATGATCAAACAATTAGATAAACAGTAAGTACAACGACATAGATGCTCACCTTTTTGCGTATATCATACTTATCGATCACTTCGATCAAAATACCACCAATGTTAGCGCCACTGTGGTTACCCTTGATGAGCCTAAAGGCAAGTTGCTCTGTCTTAAGTTCCCACTCCTGAGGTTTGTCTGCGGGTGAGTCGATGTAATGGGCGGTGACGGAAAGGAATGGGTCGCCTGGTTCAGAAGTCCAGGAGTCGAATGTCATTGAAATCTTGCTGTCAACGTGCTATGACAATTATAATGAGTGAAAATCAGACAATCACAATTATTAACAAACACTTACTGCTAGTTTTTCCTTGACTCATTCGACAGCAAGTTTTGCTCTCTCTAGAATCTCGTCTCATGTCTTAGTGCGGTGTGGAATATCTTGATCTGAAAGACTTGGCCAAAGGTATTGCAGGAGGCAGCGAAAGGATCCTTTGTCGACAAGTTGAAATGCCTGCAATTGCGTGAGGATGTGTACGTGAAAGAAAGAAATAAACAAATAATACCTCATCCTCGGCAACGATAAGCTCGACAATATAGTCGACAAGGCCTGACTTCGAAAACTGTGGTGGCTTGGGGACAAGGGCACGATCAAGAGTTCGCTGCCCCCCATCGGATACCTTGACATTTAAGGGAATAGCACGCTCATGCATGATGATGCCTTTCTCCTCGCAGCGACTCTTGTAAATCGGAAAGTGGCAGTTTGGATTCCGGGCGATGTGAGTACGACGGGTAGAAATGCTGCCTTTGAAGAAACAGTTTTGAAGAGGCACATTTGCTTCCCTATGAGACGGAAGGCAAGTTAGTAAAAAGACGCTTGAAAACGGGGAGCAAAACATACTTGCAAACGTTACACCACCATCCATCCTCACTTTCACCAGTGTGTGTGTTCTTGTGGCCTTTTTCCTCGGTGAAGATCATCCAGAGATCTGCCGTCCGCTCATCTTTCTTTAGACTTTTGCGAACCTGGAGGTCTGATATGAGGAAAGCAGGAGAGAGTCTGAAAACACACTTACATCTCGGTCGGCATCTCCAAATGCTTTAATTTGCTGGTAAGCTTCTTCAGCTTCCTTGGCTTCTTCGTCACCTGAATCCGCAACAAATGACTCATCCTTGTTGCCGTTGCCGTCGTCGTCACCACCGCCATCATTGTCGCCAATTGTAGAAGAGCCAAGCGGGCACTTGGTGGCAGGGGGCATGGTGGTAGTACCTGAACGTTTGGCAGGAATGGCACTGCTTGCTGCTTCTCGCACCTTTGCGGAAGGCTTGATAGGCCGGCCAGAGCGATGAGAACCAGCAACAACTGTTGCAGGCATTCGGTGAGAGCCTATGAAAGAGTCCAGGGTATGAGGGCCAGGGGGCAAAGCCTCAGATGAGGATTCAGGATGGGGCAAGATGGGCATGTCGTTGTCAGGATCATGATACCATTCGATTTTGGATGCATCCTTCAAAATGCCATTAGCATTAACTGCAGAGTTAGACATGTTTTGATAAATAAACTTACCTTGCATATACCCCACCCTTTTATTCTTGGCTGATGTTCTGTGCAAGGCCAGGACGAGATGTGAATATTCATTTCGATCGATCGTGTTGGTGATGATGGCGCCGGTGAGGATTGCGCTGGTAATGATTTCACCGGCAAACTTACTGATGTGTTGACAGTGAGTATCCTTCGAACCTGAGGAGTCGCAGAACAGAAGCAACAAACCTGCAACTCTAATGATCCAGGTTCGGACCGGTTCAGACTCATCTGAACGGGTCCGACGTCCATCCGAGACCACCCGAATGAAGAACCTATGTAAGGTTCAGTCCTGTATTGTATGTCAAACCCCTGACCAAACGGTGGTTCCGTTCGCAAAAGTTCAGGTTCGAACCTAGGTTCGGGACTGAACTGCGGCAGCACTACCTATAGCGTGGGAGGCCGACACCACTGTGTGAAGATATGAACATATTAATTTGATGACTCATTGAGACACTTTTTTGACTTGAAAAAAATTTAGACAAATCAGACCACCTAGACAAAATGTCATTACTAAATATTTCAAAAAATGGTGTCATCTTAATTATATGATCTGATTTTAATATCTGACATTTATATAATCTTTCATCAGCTTATAGGAAGAAGAGACTATCCTTTGCTCTAAAGCACCAATACTGTACTATTGAGGACTGGAAGAGGGTTATTTGGTCAGATGGTCAGGAATATGTATAGAAAAAGGCAGAAGAACCACTAGGAGAAAGAGAGGTGAAAGGCACACTAAAGTTTGGAGGGGGAAACTTAATGGTATGGGGCTGTATGAGATGGAATGGAGTGGAGATTTTGTGTGAGGTGGAGGAGAGAATGAATGCAGAGCAGTATGTCTCCATTCTAGAGGAGTGTCTGCTCAGAAGCATGCAGGAGTCAGGTGTTGATGAGGAAGACATCATTTTCCAGCAAAACAATGACCCCAAGCATACCTCAAAACTGGTCACCAAATGGTTTGATGACCATGATATCAATGTTCTATCATGGCCAGCACAGTCTCTAGACCTCAACCCTATTGAACATCTCTGGGAATTACTCAAAAGACTACTTGCTGCCTATCAAGATTCTCCAAAGGGGCTATTTGAACTATGGGAGAGAGTTGTGGTAGAGTGGAAAAAGATTACCAAAGAGGAATGTCAGAGATTGATAGAAAGTATGCCCAGAAGGATAGCAGCAGTGATTAAAGCCAAGGGAGGTAACACAAAGTACTAGAATTATAAAGATTGTATCAGTCAAACTTAAAGTCAAAAAGTGTCTCAATGAGTCATCAAATTAAAATGTCCATATCTTCACACGGTGGCGTCAGCCTCCCACACTATAGGGAACATAAATATAGCTGGAAAGTGGACCTTTCTGACACCTCCCTATAGCATAGTCAGATCCCCACACCCTGACTCATAAGAAAGCAATTACATGAAAACAAACAAACATTGTGACACTTTTTTGAGCCACTGTAGTTCTGACCAGTATTCCAATCTTAATGGAAGGACCGTAGTTCAACATTCGCAGAGCATTCAACAGCATGGGGAGAGATCAGCTTAACATGTGAGAATCCTTGTTCTCTGTAACAATGTCCATGTGCCATGTTATCTTTAACTCCAATGGCTGTTACTCCAGAGTTGAACGTGATAGCATTTTTGCTATTGTTGCGAATATATTGTTTTGTGCAAGACACAATCTCGTTGGCACCGCCACTGCGAACAGCGCTAACATTAGTCATCTTGATTGGCTTTGCATGATGATGAAAGTGCATACATACTCAATGCAAAACCTTGTCCTTTCAGCTTTTCATCAAAGGCCTGTTTAAAATGTGTCATGGATGACATATAAACACTATGCATATGCTTAGCGAATGAGGCGAGTATAAAAGAACAAGTTCAATGGTTTGGGTAACCAGAGGACTCACACTAGTTCTGAGTTACTTTACAGAACAATGGTGGGTAGTAGTGCCGCAGCTCGGCTACGGCCCGTTCCGGTTCGGTATTTACGGCTATGTCAGAAGTTCGGCGATTCCCTGTGAGCCAAGCCACCAATTACGGACTCAGTCCGACTCATTAGCCACGTGGACCAGTTCCAACGTTTACAAACCAAAAATGGATGAACCGTGGCTTGAACTGCTTCAAGCCAGCTTCAGCCAGTCCAAGCCATATACACACGGCGGTTGAGTTGAACTTTTCTTATTGTCTCTCAGTGTTGGCTAGATTCCCTGACTTTTTGCTTATTGTATACACCATGGATAAGGTCCCTGTTCGAGTTGATGGAAGATTTAGGTTAGGAGATGTCTTGGGGTCTGGTTCATATGGTATGTTATGCACATATTACCGGCTACATGATAATTCAACATTTGCACTCCATTTAGCTGTCGTGTATCGTGCACGGAACATCATCAAGGATGATGCAGTTGCCGTTAAACTCGAACCCATCAGCAACTCATCTTCCGTGCAGCATGAATACAAAATTTTGAAACACCTCGAAGGTGGTGTTGGTATTCCCTGCGTCCTTTGGTTTGGTAGGGAGTCGACGTATCACGCTCTGGTTCTTGACCTCCTTGGGCCATCACTATACAGTCTATTCCTTACTCACAACCGAAAATTCAGCCTTGATACCATCGTTAATCTAGGAGACCAGCTGGTTAGTTGGTGTGTGGGTTGTTGCACGTGCAGATCACTGACCCACTTCCCCAGCTCTCGCGTCTCGAATATATTCACTCGCATCATTATATTCACGGTGATATAAAACCGCAGAATGTTGTAGTGGGGCTTGGCGATTTGAGGGACACTGCCTTCATTATCGATTTTGGCATTGCAAAGGCATTCTGGAATACATCAACCAGTGTTCATATTCCATTTCGCCAAGGTCAATGTCTCACTGGCACTCCTGCTTTTGCATCGATCAACAATCACCTGGGAGTCGAACCGGGTCGTCGTGACAACCTTGAGTCACTTACATACATGTTGATATACTTTTTGCAGGGCTCCCTTCCGTGGTTAACCAGCGATGAAGAGAAACTCTCCAGCTCTTTGATACTCGAGTGCAAGGTGAACACTACCATTGAAGATTTATGTCATGGAATTCCCGTCGAGTTCGCAACAATCCTCATTTACACGCGCTCTCTCGCGTTCTCAGAGGATCCCGATTATAACCACCTTCGTTCATTACTTCGCATGCTCAGTTCTATGTCACCTGCACCAGCTGCGTGCTTGCTGGATTTCAACCAGCCTGATGTACATTCCCCTCCATTATCCAATGAACCTTGGGTAATCGAGGCAGTGCCTCCATGCCCACCGCTTCGCAGATCAACTCGTGTGTGAGTAGTTCATTTATGTTCCTGCTTCGTATGAATTAATATGATTGCAAGTTTACATCCACGTAATGGCCCCTCCCTGCACGCAACTACTTCTACTCCACGTCGGAAAAAGACTAAACTCCCCTAGATTTAGCTTCTAAATTCCAACTCAAGGACTTCCAGTTACTATATTTACACTGTTGAATACATGTGCACAGTGCGGAATTACTTATTTTTTGTACAAACACTGTATGTGTATACTATACAATATGACACAGCTGCCAGCACCTATGCATGATCACGGTGATACTTCGTATTATGTAATATGATTTCTTCAACTCCCACGCAGCGCCCTCAATGTCAACATGCTGTAGCCTGTAGGCTACACCTTTTTCATGAATCATCATGGCGATTTGAACCAGCAGACAAGTCACACTATGTAATAACGACGACTCGGCAACTGCTTATTGATGGGGATCGCCACCTTTGGCTTCTGTATCATCCATGTTGGCCTCGGTTGCAACTTGCAACACTACCACATAATACATTCTTCTGCAATTTCGGTCATGGAGGTGGTGAGTCCTAGTGTGAGTGCGACGACTGCAGCTGTGAGTGCTATTGCAAGTGTTAGTTTGGGTGCGGGTCCAAGTGACGCTAGCCTGTGCAGGTGCAAGTTTCAGGGTTCAATTACTCGGTGAGTCAGTGTCAAATGAGATCCGGCTAGAGTCCTCATGAATCATGATTGATGATAATTTCCCTTTGGGCTTTTCCATCAGGGACAGTATCACCGTTCATCAGCATGTTCTGGGGTTTCCCCAGGCAAATATATATTGCTATCACCATGGTCCACCAACCACCAACAACGACATGCCTCCTCGATAAAAGAACACTTCCCGGCTTGTTACCAAAGCCACTGCTACTACTCCCATTGCTCCCGTTCCCATTGCTGCTTCTGTTACTCCCGTTTTCATTGGTGCTCCCGCTCCTGCTGGTGCTCCCATCGCTGTTGCTCCCATCGCTGCTGCAGTGAATGCGAATATTTTTCGCAATCCTCAAAGGCATCGTCAGCCTCCTCTCTGATTCAGACAAAACGACGGAGATGAAGGGGAATCCTTCCACCTTGAGAACATCTCCGGGGATGAGGAAGATGATGTGGTTAACTCACCTGCATCCGCAGTTAGGCCTGCAGCAGGCAACAGCCCACTTCAGACCGCTATGAGTACTGCTATCACCGACCCTCTCGCCACTGGTGGCCGAGCAAAACCACCTAAATCCTCTGCCGATATACATTTCTTCTTCAGACAGGACCCTACGACTCATTTCAATATCTGCAAAGCCTGCGAGTGAGTATTATGTCTGCAGTCTATCATTCTTTCTGACATTCTTCGCCAGAAAAATCCACGAGTTTGATGTTACTTACCATGTTACATCATACGTTCCTAGTACAAGCACCTCAACTCGTCGTGCACACGCCTTCACCGAACACACCGACATTTACCTGGAGGAGGCAGAGCGTCAGCACTGGCATGTCCTCCATAAGTCATCGCGACTGAAGACTCTTTTGGACGAAGGCTGGTCAATCACGACCATGTGTCAAAGGCTGAAAGATCCGGCTTGCACATTAGAGTCACTCGGTACTCCCCCTAGTCCTGCCTCACTCCCTGGAACCAGCCTGTCGACTCCAGACGATATATTGCCTGTGTTTACTCTTGATGAGATGCATAAACACATTGTCAAATTCATCATTGCTGATGATCAGGTGAGTCAATGTGCACTTTCTACGTGCTATGGTTAGTGATTTTCTTCAGGCAATCAATATCATTGAATGCCCGGAATTTTGCCGCCTAATTCGTCTTCTGCGGCCATCGGTAAATGAGACTGATATATTCCATCGCACCAAAGCTCATGAGTTGGTCATTGATGCTTTCCATGAGTACTTCAATGCCCTGAAGAGGGACCTTGCGGTAGGTCTACCATTGTCAAGAGCTCTACAAAATATCTCATATCTTCAGGCCGCCCAGGGAAAGGTTTCGTTCACATCTGACCTCTGGTCAGATTCTAACCTTCGCCCATTCATGGCCATGACTGCCCACTGGATCGCTAGGGCAAATCAGAGTTCAGCACTCGTCTTGAGGGCAGCGCTGATAGGCTTCCACCACATTCCAGGGAGTCACACAGGTGATTTGCTAGCATCGGTAATCTTGCATCTCCTCGATCGTGCTGGTGTGACCGAAAAGGTCAGTGTTTAAGTGTACCATGTAATATGCTCTGACTTCGATTAGACTGGTCATTTCACTTTGGACAATGCTGTGAACAATCAGGTTGCCATGCGAGAGCTCTCACAAAAACTGGATTCTCGTGGGATTGATTTTCATCCAATCGACCGCAGAATACCTTGCTTCCCTCATATCATCAATATATGTGTGAAGCATATTATTGACGATTACCACAAAGCTGACTTTTCGCTTGTGGACGAATATTGGGTAATTGGCAATTGCACTGTCATCAAGACAGAGTATGTCAAAGCTGTGACGGGGAAAGCTCTCAGCAGAGCTAGAGATGTTGTGTGCACGCTTCGTGCATCAAACCAGCGACGCAATTCCTTCAGGGATACCATTGTCACAGGTAACGAGAAGAAGTGGTTCCTGGATGAAATGGGCGAGAAACTGCAGCTCCCTGTTGTCGAACTCCTGCTTGATGAGGCAACCCGCTGGGACTCGGTTTATATCATGCTCAACCATTTACGAACCCTTCGCCAGGTGAGGTACCACTCACTAAACGTCTGCCATGAACTAATAGTGGCCCAGGCAATAGATCTATTCTTTGACTCTCCCACTCAACACTCGATCAGCAAGTTCAAATTAAATTTGATGGAGTGGCAGTTCCTACAGGATGTCGAAGTAATCTTAGAGGTTAGTTCTGTCATATTCGAAACTCATGTTCTATTTTATTATTTTATACTAGGCGCCCCACGCTGCCCAACAATGCATGTCGGGCGAACGCACTCCCTGCCTGAGTGGTGCATTTCCAGCATTTGAGACATTGATTGAGCGGTGGAAGTTTTTAGCTCGACATGTCCCACACTGTGAACCTCTTGTTCAGATAGGTCTGACTTGGGCAGATAAGTATGACGAGAAGATGGGCGCCACAAAAGCCTATGCAGTCAGTATGCATGAGTCCGGTATCCTTCAGTAATGTTTGGTTGCTCATGATTGCATTTATAGTTGTTGATCCTGCGATTCGAATGTCGTGGGTCCGGAGTCATTGGGAGGCACAAACACTTGCAGATGTGGAGAAACATGTAATTGCTCTGGTACGTCTATCAAACCAATAACAACTTTAAACTGATGTTATCACATACAGATGCATCAAAAGCGGATTACAAACGGCTCGGCATCTGCAGAGTCTCCAGCTAATGAAGCAATACCTCAGCAACAACCACGCATGCTAGGCTCGCGCCTTTATGGGCTTCCTGATATTGACGTCCTGCCACATCACAGCAACAACACCCAGACGGTCGAAGAAGAATTCGAGGCCTACATCACGGCTAATCTCAGCCCCAAGGGAACCGATATACTTGGATTCTGGGCGGTGAGTGTCTCCTATCTCTGCAAGTTAAATCATCATCATTGACCATGAGGTGTTGACCAGGTCTCACAGACCTTATTTCCGACACTTTATGGCATTGCGATGGACCATCTCCCAATACAGGCCTCTGCTGTTCCATGCGAGCGAGTATTTTCGTCCAGTGGTGAAACCGACACGAAGAAACGTAATCGCATGAGCCCGGTCCTGATGGAGGCCCTGCAGATGGTAAAGTTCCTCCTGAAAAAAGAACGACTCGATTTTATGAAAGGTTGGGCAGCGTCACAAAAAGATAGGGAGTACAAGATTTTGGGCGAAGGAGACAAGACTAACAATCTCTTGACATTTTCCAGCAGTGAAATCACAGGTGATGTATGTGACACTCTTCTCAGAGCTATCGCAGAGGAAGAATGCGATGACATTGACGATGTTCCTACCACCTACGACTTCTGATGTTTTTCTTCCTTACACATTTTTCACAGATTTTTTTTTTTCATTTCTTGTTTACTATCCTGACTTGTTCTGGCTACCTGGCATCTTGCTATACTACCTTCCTTCACCGTCTGCCTTTCGTCTGGTCTAACCTGTTCGGAGAGTGTCTACGACTCAACTCTTCACTTGGTCTTTGCGGTGGTTCTGAAGACTGGTGAGTGCTTGAAGGACACACTGAGATGTACTGACTTGGAGCTAGGTTATCGGGCTTGGTTCTAACTTTCCCTTGGTATCTGAGTTGATTCTCATGATGTTGAGATCCACTGCCACTGCTGCAAGCATGCTGGTGCTGGTGTAAGTTCGGTTTGGGTGCAGGCCTAAGTGTCACTGCGACTACAACCGCAACTGCAACTGCTACTGTGGGCATGGGATTAGGTGCAGGCAGGGATGAAGTCGTAGAAATCATTGGTATGCTGATGCTGATGCAAGTTCGGTTCAGGTGTAGGCCAAAGTGTCACTGTGACTACAACCGCAACCACAACTGCTACTGTGGGCATGGGATTAGGTGCAGGTAGGGACGAAGTCATAGAAATCATTGGTATGCTGACGCTGAAGCAAGTTCGGTTCAGGTGTAGGCCCAAGTGTCACTGTGACTACAACCGCAACCGCAACTGCTACTGTGGGCATGGGATTAGGTGCAGGCAGGGACAAAGTCGTAGAAATCATTGGTATACTGACGCTGAAGCAAGTTCGGTTCAGGTGTAGGCCCAAGTGTCACTGCGACTACAACCGCAACCGCAACTGCTACTGTGGGCATGGGATTAGGTGCAGGTAGGGACGAAGTCATAGAAATCATTGGTATACTGACGCTGAAGCAAGTTCGGTTCAGGTGTAGGCCCAAGTGTCACTGCGACTACAACCGCAACTGCAACTGCTACTGTGGGCATGGGATTAGGTGCAGGCAGGGACGAAGTCATAGAAATCATCAGTAAGCTGCTCCTGCGGACATGGGATTAAGTGCAGGCAGGGGCGAAGTCATAGAAATCACTGGCAAGCTGGTGCCAGTGTTCAGGTGCAGGCCCAAGTGTCATCGCGACTATGACTGCTACTACTCATGAGATTAAATGCAGGCAGGGGCGAAGTCGTAGAAATCATTCGTAAGTTCAATTCCATTTCAATCAAGTAGGCTTTTTAGGGGGAGGGGGGGGGGATTTATACTAATACATGAATGAACTTCGCATCTACAGGCAGTGTGCAGTACCACTACTGCCGCACATATATAACGCAGGTTTGGTCTTTATATCTAGCTCGTAAATATCAATATTAATTGTAAAGTGAGAAAAGACGCAGATACGCACCACATTATCCCTCCCGCTTCCAGCCTAACTTCTTCAACACCGCATGCAGCCATTTCTTCATCGGCCGTTCAACAACGTCCGTTCCCTCTGCGACATTCACTCTTGCCCCCGTCTCCGTTGGTCTAAGCCCCGTCTTCACGTGTCTATGGTTTCGAAACTCCTTCGTTTTGAGTTTGATCTCTGCTTGCTCTGCTTCATATTTGCGAGCGCTATTAATACTGCAATACAGCTACTTCGATTTAGCTGAGTCGAAACGTTGCGTGAGATTTTTCACATACTTTGTCCTGTGGACCCATTTCGATTTGCGATCGATGTTGATCGTCAATATCTATGTGTTGAGTGATGATTTTTGGAGTATCTCAGACACAGGAGGCTTGTTTTGGTGAGTCGAGCTCTGAGACGTTGATCCTGTATGTTGTGTGTTGATATTTGGTCTTGCGAGTGGCTTATACTGATATGTCAAATTTTTCTCGCTCAATTAGCTTTCATTCACTCCAAGTCCTTACCCACCGTTCGCAGTCCATCAGTGTGTCGATCTTCATTTGGGCAAGAGCCATGCTAATCCAAGTCGTTGCCTATCGTTTGCAGGGAGTGAGTTCGTCGATCCTTGTTCAAGCAAGAGCCATGCTGATCCTTGTCGTTGCCCACCGTTCGCAGGAGGTGAGCTCGTTGATCCTCGTTTGGGCAAGAGCCATGCTGATCCTTGTCGTTGCCTACCGTTCGCAGGGAGTAAGTTTGTCGATCCTCGTTCGGGCAAGAGCCATGCTGATCCGTGTCGTTGCCCACCGTTTGCAGGAGGTGAGTTTGTCGATCCTCATTCGGGCAAGAGCCATGCTGATCCGTGTCGTTGCCCACTGTTTGCAGGAGGTGAGTTTGTCGATCCTCATTCGGGCAAGAGCCATGCTGATCCGTGTTGTTGCCCACCGTTTGCAGGAGGTGAGTTTGTCGATCCTCATTCGGGCAAGAGCCATGCTGATCCTTGTCGTTGCCCACCGTTTGCAGGAGGTGAGTTCCTCAATCCTCGTTCGGGCAAGAGCCATGCTGATCCATGTCGTTGCCTACCGTTCGCAGGGAGTGAGTTTGTCAATCCTCGTTTGGGCAAGAGCCATGCTGATCCATGTCATTGCCCATCATTCGCAGGAGGTGAGTTTGTCGATCCTCATTCGGGCAAGAGCCATGCTGATCCGTGTCGTTGCCCACCATTCGCAGGAGGTGAGTTTGTCGATCCTTGTTCGAGCAAGAGCCATGCTGATCTGTGTCGTTTCCCACTGTTCGCAGGGAGTGAGTTTGTCGATCCTTGTTCGAGCAAGAGCCATGCTGATCTGTGTCGTTTCCCACTGTTCACAGGGAGTGAGTTTGTCGATCCTTGTTCGAGCAAGAGCCATGCTGATCTGTGTCGTTTCCCACTGTTCACAGGGAGTGAGTTTGTCGATCCTTGTTCGAGCAAGAGCCATGCTGATCCGTGTCGTTGTTCGCTCGAGCAACGGCCATGCTGATCCAAATCATTGCCCACCGTTCGTAGGAAGTGAGTGTGTCGATCCTCGTTCGAGCAACGGCCATGCTGATCTAACGGCTGGACATTAGATATATAGCATTTGTATATTTCCTTTTCTTTGCTTTCGTTTGTCACAGATAGAATAGACGTATCTCAGGCTATCGCTGAATAGACCAGCAACTGTATTTCTACCACATCAGCGCATGTCCCTAAAATTTAGAAAACTGCAAAAATAAGCAGATGCAACGCGATTGGTCACGTGCACAAAAGCAACTTTGTCATGACTTAACAGTTCCATACAGCCTGACAGATTCCTGGTGAGCGAGAACCATGCGGGTGAGCGACACGCCAAGGTAATCATAAGATTATATATTGTGTAATTTTAAATCAGCTAAAGCTGGCTCTAGCTGACGTGAAGACCATATATGCGGTTCCATTGACCGGACCAAACCATGAATTATGTAAGCCATAACTAGGTACACGGCTCGGCTAACTGTAGCTCCGCCCACGGCTAAAGCCGGACATAAGCTGAAACTGCGGCAACACTAATGGTGGGTCTCAAACTGGCTCTTCACTGTCTCGCATACCCAGGTACATGTGCATGGCAGTAGCTCTGGGGCCAGCACTAGACGTGGAGAAAGTGATTCAGAGTTGAGAAGGGCGGTTAGTTAATGCAGGAAAATTTGCTTGAATGTGAAAGGTGCCGGTTCCTGAGTGCTCGGAAGGAACCGGCACCACACGTCCAGCTGAGCGGCAAGCCTTGTAGCCTTTCTTCCCGTTTTTCATCCCCATCATCGCATATTACAATCCGCTCGCTCGTTTCTAATCAGTACTCTCGCTCGCTCGCTTATTTTTCGCTCATTCATTTTTCACTAATCATTATGACTTACAGTCATCTAGGTCTCAATTTAGGATCCGGTGGTTCAGCATCGCCCTCGAGCTCCGCTCAGGAAAATAGCCAAAGAGCATAGACCACCAGACCTCCACACTCGCAGCATCTACCTTCTCCCCCTTCGACCCAGGTACCAGGGCCTTCAACCAGCCGCCAGCAAGTACAACCATCTAGCACTCAGCAACCAAGTGCTTCGACATCACGTCCTCCATCCTCGTCTGCTGCATCACCATCTTCTGCCGTACCAGGAGCAGCTAACCACCCTTCAGCTATCCAAGCCGCACCTCCAACTTTGCCTATCTCACAGCAAGCGAGTACGGCTCAACCCAACGTTCAGCATCCAAATGTGCAGCGACCAGTTGCCAACCTGCATCAGCCTGCGGCGGTCATTCCAACGCAGCCGCCCGCAGTTCAGGTAGCGGCTCCAGCATTAGCTCAACCTGACCCTGCTGCCCAGCGCCGTCTGGCAGAGCGGGCCGCACTGCAAGCTAGGCTACTCCAACTGGACACGGAGGAGGCCAATGGCGCCCAACCACCGGCCAATGCCCCCCCTGTTCCCCCCCCTAGCCTTGTTTGCCGACCCAGCGACAGTCGAACAAGCACGCGCTGCAGCAGCGGCACTCCACATTGAATCGAAGAGAATTTCGTTACCGGATTTAATCCCTGGCTTCAAAGCCAATCCGCTTGATGCCAGTAAGTACCCGTCTCTTGCACACCGTCGTTTACACATCGTCGCAAGCCCAAATCTGCTTTGAATTTGGCTCCGCACATTTAATGCACTTATACTTGTTCACATTGTCGAGAGCCTCGTTTTGCTCATTATATTTGCTACAGTCATCCCACCGAAAGTAGAGGAAGCCTTGAAGCAATATAAATATGTACCTTATGTTGCAATCACACCAGCCGCTCGTCTTCACGCCTTTCGCAGTAGCGATGAAGCCTTTTCGTTCAATAACCAAGGCAACCTAATCGCTAAGGGTTTGGACCGCAGTAAAGAGCGGGCCATTAAATTCCACGAATGGTTGACAGCCTCGAGAGCTGTAGAGGAGCGCATCACTGCCCTTCATGGCGCTAGTAGGGGCGCGGCCTTTGCATCGCACCATAAAGTCGTTTCGGAACTTGCCTCATCGCATGGCTGGGAAATCGCCCAGGAGTATGACATCACGCAGAGGGAACTGGCAGCGCAGAATCCTGCTCATGACCTCACAGGCCTCGACACGAATGCCCTCACCCTAGTTGCCACACAAGCTGCGGCTCGTATATCTTTAGTGGCGCAGCAAATCGTGCACCCGCCTCCGCTGTCACCACTGAAGCGTGCTGCCCCATCAGAATATTCAGTTGGAGTCTCGCAGACCCCCCGTAAGAAACCACGCCTGCACTGCTTTCGATGCGGGCACTCAGGACACCTGCCTGGTGACTGCAGTGCCGAAACCACGTCAGCAGGCAAATCCGTCGCACCAATTACCGCAACTGCCAAAAGTCGCCACGCTCTCACCGCAGCTAACGGAAAACACTACTGTTTCAATTGGGCTCGAGCGTCTTCCTGTTCCTTCGGTTCTAACTGCACCAACTTCCATGGATGTAGTATCTGCAACGAGAATGGGCATGGAGCAGGCACCTGCAATCAACAAGCCTGATCCTCGCATAGTGGTCACACCTCTGATCGCAGACCGCGTTGAGGAGCTTCTGTGTAAATACAATCTGTTAGATGACTGGATGCACATACTTATAGGAATCCGTAACGGTTTTGATGTGGGCGTGCGGAATCACCCACCATCCACTCGTTTATTTCGAAAATCATGCCTCTTCCCAACTAAACCCTTCATTCATCGATTCTTACATCGCCAGCGAACAGGCCGCCGGCCGTTATTCCCGGGGTTATGCACCAAACGAACTCGAACAGACCATCGGACCGTTCATATCCTCACCTCTAGGCCTAGTGCCAAAGCCACACTCGAGCAAATTCCGCCTCATTCAAGATTTATCATACCCTCGAGACGACCCATCATGGGCATCTGTCAATGCTGGAATCAATGCCGACGACTTCCCTACGGTATGGGGTTCGTTCGACAGTACTGCCGAATTGATCCTCTCCTTACCACCTGGCTGTGTTGCCGCAACGTTCGACATCTCGGCAGCATACCGCATCACCCCTGTGCAACCGGGCCAACAAAACTCCTTGTGCGTTTTTTGGCGGGGGATAGTCTACGTGGACAGAGCCCTAATGTTTGGCTTGACATCCAGTGCTGGGGTTTTTGGATCCATCGCGGACATGCTTGTCGCCATTTATGGCCAAGCTGGTTTCGACCTCATCCGAAAATGGGTGGACGATTTTCTCGTGATACGTCGTCCACACCAGCATTGGACGGAAGCCGATTTCATAGCCTTAACAGCATCCTGCGGTGTCCCATGGAGTCTCGAGAAGCTCCGCCTGTTCGCATCAATCCAACGCTACATTGGATTCGATTGGAACTTGGAATCGAAAACAGTATCCATCCCACTCGAAAAACTCACCAAAATTCAAGTGTTAGTGACAGCTTGGTGCAGTTCTGGCGCAAAATTTTCGGCCGAGGATGCAAGCAGCCTCCATGGGAAACTCATTCACATTTCTTGTGTCTTTCCAATGATTCGACCTTTCTTGCGAGCATTGTCCGCATTTGTATCTACTTTTCGGTCGCATCGTGCAAAACTGTCTCCCCCAACAAGCCTTATCAAAGACCTTTGCTGGGTTTCCGAGCTGTTGTCCTTACTTCCAAACGAAATTCCTTTGTGTTCGCCGCATCTGTCAGATATCGGATGGTGGGGCGACGCCAGCACGTCATTCGGCATCGGCGTGGTAATTGGCCGGTTCTGGGCGGTATGGCAGTGGGCACCAGGCTTTCGTGTTGGCCCACACCTCGCATTCGATATTGGTTGGGCAGAAGCCGTTGCTGTAGAATTAGGGCTCCGCATGGCCTTGCACCTTGGTTAGTTGTTGCAAACCTCTGACCACAACCCGCTCTCATTGAACACAGGCTTATTAGCGGCCGAAGGACCTCACAACCAATCATTCCTAGTCCGTTCCGACAACGCAGGAATCGTGGCTGTGACCAACAAGGGTCGTTCCCGCAGCGCGGCCACCAATGCAATCCTCAAGCAAATTTTCGCTTTACAAGCGAAAAACAGTGTTCGTATCCATACGGAATACGTCCCCAGTCGAGAGAACATCGCAGATGCGCTTTCCCGCGGCGACATTGCATCCTTCCTAGCTGGATTTCCCCTTGCGGCTCAACAAGTCTCTTTCCCATTGCCAGACCACCTCATCGGGAAGTTAACATCATTGTAGCTTCTGCGCATGTGACGCCACCCTCGTCTTCGCGGAGCCTCAGCCTCATCCCATCATCTCTCCGGCCGCATTGCCGTGCAGATGAGCGCCTGTTCCTCTGGCGAGGAGTCAACACTCCTCCATCCAGTACGATTTCGCATCCAATCATTGAACACCTCGCTAGCATTGCCACAAGGGCCTCTCTCCGCGACGCAACCAGCTATGGTGCTGGCATCCGCAAGTTTCACCTGTTTTGTGACATATTTTCCATCGCCGAATCAGACCGCCTTCCAGCCTCATTTGAGCTGCTTCACTCATTTGCACTCTGGGCAGTTTCGGACCCTTTGTCCAACGACCTCGCACTCAGCACGCAACTTTCGGTGCCATTTGAACCTATATCAGTCAATGTTGCGAGAAAATATCTCGCGGCCATACGTGCCTGGCACATCGCACAGGGCTGGCCTCCCCCCCTTTCAGAAGACAGCCACACCAGAATCAACTGGTCCTTGCGAGGCTTGGACAATATACTCAGTTCTCGCCGCCGGCCCCTTCGTCCGCCGGTCACACTCGACATGCTGCGCGCACTCAAAGCCACATTAGCGTTGTCGGACCCTTTCAACGCATGCGTCTGGGCGATGGCAAGCTGTGCCTTTTTTGGCATGATGCGCTTTGGCGAAGTTTCAGTAGAATCACGAGCTGCCTTCAAGCCTGCGAAGCATCTCACTCGCAAAGATGTTTTTCTGGGATTTGACCTAGCAGGTAAAGCTTATGCCCGGTTAGACTTGCCTGCAGCCAAGACTGCCCGTCCGGGTGAAACTCAGTCGGTTTTCCTCGTCACCCAGGGCCCACTCTGCCCAATCGCTGCGCTGCAGAATCTAGCCACCATCATACCAGCTCTCTCAGAGGACCCCCTGTTCTCCTGGCGCGACCGCACTGGTGCCATCCGTCCCATGGTGAAGCAGCGTGCGCTTGAGCGTATCAATTGCATCATGACGGCCTGGGGTTGGGGCACAGCCTTTGGGCACTCCTTCCGCATTGGAGGAGCTTCCTTTTACCTTGCAAAGAAGGTGGACCCAGAAATCGTCCGCTTAGCGGGCCGTTGGCGCTCACTCGCATACGAAACCTACATACGGGCCTTCGAACAAGTTGCATCCCAGCACCTGAGCATCCTGTCACCATAACGCTGTCTCACTAGTTGGGCTGGCTGGCGTGATTCGCCGCAGTTTTGGTTCGTCAGCTTGTGGGCAAGCGGCAATTCTCGCCAGCGTCCAAGCCGAGCTAGCGCTCGGCCCCAGCCCAACCACTGTTTGCTTGACCTACATGTACCTGCGATAGACGAAGCTGGAATGTGAAAGGTGCCGGTTCCTGAGTGCTCGGAAGGAACCGGCACCACACGTCCAGCTGAGCGGCAAGCCTTGTAGCCTTTCTTCCCGTTTTTCATCCCCATCATCGCATATTACAATCCGCTCGCTCGTTTCTAATCAGTACTCTCGCTCGCTCGCTTATTTTTGCCCACCCTCCACTCCCAGATTTAATGACAGAGCACATCATAATATTCGTTTCATCTGTTAATACATTCATAATACCCGTACATCAATACCTCTATTAGCCGCGTAGTATCTCAATACACATAATGGTCATTCAATCAGACCGCTTGTCGAGTTTTCCCGCCCACCCAGCGGCAATTCTCGCCAGCGTCCAAGCCGAGCTAGCGCTCGGCCCCAGCCCAACCACTGTTTGCTTGACCTACATGTACCTGCGATAGACGAAGCTGGACCCAAGAGGTACCCGCTCGGGAAATGCCGAACATAAGGCAGGGAGGGCCCCCCAAGAGGTCCCTTCAAGTTATTTGCGTAACCTTCGGGGGTGTCAAAACAGCCGTGATGGCGGGCACAAGGTTTGCATATGTACGCAATTTCGAGCTCCCTGATCCACTGTTACCTGATACCTATCTGGTCTGTCGTCTCGATGGACACTCTTTCCACCGGTAAGCGAGCATCATAAGACGATCGAGGAGGACAAAATATAATGGTATTGTACTTTACAGGTTCTCGGATGAGCATGGCTTCGCCAAGCCCAATGACGAGCGCGCGCTCCAACTCATGGATCACGCCGCGAAGAGCGCAATGATCAAGTTCAAAGACATCATGCTCGCATTCGGCGAATCCGACGAATTCAGGCAGCTACAACCCTTTCATTCCAGTTCCGACCAGTCTCATCATCGCTCGTCATAGCTTTCTCTTCCGAAAGTCGACGAATCTTTATAACCGACGACAATCGAAGATACTCACCACGTTGACGTCTTACTTCACTTCATGCTATGTGCTCTACTGGTCGCTGTATTTCCCAGACACGCCGCTACGATATCCACCGCCATTCGATGGACGTATTGTGGTGTATCCGACTGAGTGTGCTATTCGTGACTACTTTTCATGGCGACAAGCTGACAGTGGGTCTATCCCAGACTATCGTTTTGCCGAGACTGAGAAAAGCTGCTTGTCAGCGTAAAGCCCACATAAACAATCTATACAATACCACCTTTTGGGCTCTCATACAGAAAGGAGGTCAGACTACTACGGAGGCTCATGCCACACTTAGATGCTCTTTTCCCGGTTTGGTATCAATTATAATGAAATATCAGAGAGGTTCAAGAAAGGTAGCGTTATAGTTCGAGACATTGTGCGTCCCATTGGAATGTACTTCATCCAATCTTATTCACGTGTGTAGGTAGCCCGTGAATCATCGGACAAGGGTGAAAAGCCAGAACCTCCATTCGACCCTTTTCATCAACAAGGCCCCAAGGCGACGAAAAAACAAACAAACTGGAAACTACAGTAGAGGTACGGCACTGCGATATTATTGGCTATGAGTTTTGACTGCCCCGTAGACATTTGCTGGAAATTTGATACGGTGTCTGCAAGACTCGGAGACATGCCATTGTCATTGTCAACATTGGAGCCGTTCAGAAAGTGGCGGCAATGATAGAAGTTACAATACAGCTGCCTCGAGAAACACGGATTGCGACGGGGTAGGACTCATCGAAAAATCCGAGTGTTGTGGCATGAATGAAGTGGATATGGCGTTCAGGTGCATCACATACTGATGCATGCATCGCAGGTCTATGACTCTCAGTTAAATTAAATATAAACTAGCCAAACAATCTGTTATAAAGTGTCGTGCGTTTGCAATCCATCGTGCAATTAAAGTACCTACCTTTCTAATTTCCTCCAGGAAACGCTCCCATGTTATGAAGGAGCCCACAAAGAAGACGCCAACAATGAGCATGGCGATAATATCGAGCCCTACCATCAAGATGCCTTTAGCGGAAGATCGAAAACAAACTTACGAGCGGCTTTCCAGCCCTGCAGCGCGAGAGCCTTGCCCAAGAACAAAACAATAAACACAAATCCAGACGTCACTAGTCATTGCGCTTGTCGACATCGGCGTATTTTTTGATCAGCATAAAAGGATATCACAGCGCCGTTGCAACATGTCGCCGAGAATGCGGCAGCTACATAGAAAGTGGCACGTCGGTGTTGCCCATGTTCCGTCAGCTCGCCAAAAATACGATCCTTGACGTAAGCACATACTTTGAGAGTTGAACGTTGGATAACTGTACCACCGACCATGGTTCCGAAAGCGCCTCAATGGGAGCACCAGATGCAAAAATAAAAAGCAACTGAGCATGCACAAGACGGCGGGAATGCGTGCCCACCTGACGCAAGTGTGAGAGCAGTCATAGAATCTAGGCATTAGTACATACCACTGAGGAGATCAGTGCAGCTGTACCCGAGGCCTTTGAAACCTTGTAGAACGACGAGGGTCTGGCTGCTGAAGTCTCTGTAGCATTCGTATTCGTTGAACGGACAGCTGCTTATCTTTAGCCAAGCTTTCAGCTAGCGAAAATATAAGCTGAAACAAGGAGCCGAAGATGAATGGCTTCTTGCGACCATACAGATCAGCGATCCGCCCGAGGAATAGGACAAGACCCCTTGTTATTGTACAATTGGTGAGAGGTCGATGTACATGAGCGGATATACACACCGAACTGGAATAGAATGCAGAAACCAGCCACTGAAACCAGCCACTGGAGCTGATCTTCTTGAATTCCAATGTCCCGGCCAACGGTCGGAAGAGATACGGAAACCAGCATGGTATCAGACGTCTCGTGCCATGATTCAGGACTGCATAGACGTAGCTGGAGTACCAGGGTAAGAGTGCAAGTCATGACGAGCAAAACAGAGCGGAAAGTACTGAACTGCGGAACTTTGAGGATGTATTTCCCTATTCTACTTATTTGCGGAGACCCTGGAGCGCGTTATCGGAGATGTGGAAGGGTAGCATTTGTGCATCAAGGCTCCTCCAAAGATAATGGTGGACGTCTTTTGAAGAATGGATTATAGACGTCCAAGGATCCCGTTTAACGCCGGATTGTCTGGACCTACAGACATATATTAAGAGATAACTGATAGCTCAATTTGTGTCGCAGTGGCCACAACGGGTGAAGAGAGGATGAATGCAGATCTGCTCTCGTTATCTAAAGGCAGGAATTAATTGTGTGAAGTGAAGTCTTCGCCGGTAGATTCCTTGTGATTTCTGCGACCGGGAACACCGGTCGTGGTGTTGAACGTCGGCTCAGCTGAAACGTTGGTTACTCGGAGTACCTGATTTGACTTGTGCACTTCGTTGACAATCCACATGGGCGGCGGGACGTCTGGTGTGTCATGGACAGGATTTGTTTGAGAAGGCCACGCCTGAAATGATGCGGAGCGTCCGCATCATGATCTTGGTATCGGCAGTTGCCGATACTGAATATCCATTTTAGCACGATTCGCCTATTTGATTCCGCTGAGGTTGCTTCCAGCTTGGCACACCCACTCGTATGCGTTGATAGGCTCTTCTTTAGCTTCGAGGAGCCCACACTCCGAACTTGTTTTTACTGCAATTTGCAAGGCCAAATTAATGTCGGATAACTTGTAATCTGATTATATTGTGTGGAGGTGATGCCTCGTTGTTGAAACACGTTGAACTAGCGTGCGGGCTTGCTGTAAAAGGGAAATAGAGAACCTGCCTCCGACGCAATCCAGTTAAAATTACTGGATCAGGTTAATATGGACTTGCAGTCGACACCGCCATCATGAATTACCTTGCAAGGCAAGTAGCAGAGTTCCCATGGTCAGCGTCCTCAGTCAAAGGGAGCTGACGTACTCATTTCGCACGAGAGACCTTGTTCAGAGGCAATCATGGAGCTCGATCGCTTTAAACCACTTTACAGCAATTCAATTTTTTTACTTCCTTTGGTAATTTTCGGAGTGAGAAGGTGAAACATGTCACACCTTGCGGTCGTGCTTAAAAGGCGGGCCCGCCTACTCGATATTTCCAGTGAAAAAAAAGCCCACAAGGCCTCTCAAACCATACAAATCCTTCTCTGTATTAATCCTTACCCCCGGATCTCTTTCATCTTTGAACAGTTGACCATCCTCTTCTCATACTCCTTTATCTGTAATTGCCCTTGTCAGGTAAAATCTCATTTAGATCTCGGAAAATGCCGTTACTAATCATAACTTGCATTATCTTTTTTTTTTTTTTGACTTTTACGTGTTATCTACAACCTCTTGATCACCTGACCTCCGCGTCGCGTCCGTCTTATTACTCGACCGACCCTTTCACGTTCCGATGTTGTCAAATTGTTTGGTTTGGTGGGTCCTCGCTACTTTTTTTACAATGTCCTTTGCACAGCAGTTGCCATGCCTGGCGGATCGCATTTCAACACCTGGGGTCTGGCCGGCAGTGTCCTTCCTCTCGGCGGTCTCACAATAAACAATTCAGTCACCATCCCCCATTCACATAATATCTCGGACGGGGAGTCCGACTCTGGCACTGCCCGCACCGGCAACCAGGTCGGAGCCACCCATTTCGGCGCCTCTCGAAGTAGAGCTCACGATCCTGAAGTTCTGACTTCGGACTATTTTAATGACACTCCCTATGTCCCTCCTCGGCCAGGGCAGTCTCTACCACAAGCATATCTAACGCACACGCCACATGGCAGTACGAGAGCTCACGGCATTCCGTCTGTGAGTATCCCAAACATTCATTTACAAGTCATCTTATTTTATTATTTCTCCCACTGCAGTACCCAAGTCCCGCAGAGTCTCATGTTAGCGTAGACAGCAACTGGAGCAGCTCCTCATCTTCCGATCAAGACCAATCATACGCATCACATTCCCAATATCAGCAATATAATCCATCGATCTCTCGCCAGTCATCTTATAATGAGCCACAGCACTTGCAACAGCCCTATTCGCATTACCCAG
Source organism: Suillus plorans (assembly GCF_016647745.1). Lineage (NCBI taxonomy): Eukaryota > Fungi > Basidiomycota > Agaricomycetes > Boletales > Suillaceae > Suillus > Suillus plorans. The sequence goes on from NW_024537397.1 coordinate 275,084, forward strand.
CTTATCATGGTCCTCATCGCCTGGGCCTTGAGCATGCTGATTACCCACTCCAGCCACCCACCAGTAGCGCCACCATTCATTATAGACCACCTCCACGACCTTCATATCAATCCAACAACATTCTTGCTCCCGAGTTCTATGAACAGACGCATCAGGACCTCCCCCTGCCCACTAACTCATCTCAAGCACATTTCGAACAGTCATCGACATCACCGTCTAGTTCTCATGGGTCGCTATCGACATTCCCCGCAGCCCCCACTACTGATGCGAGGTCTAGGCACCTTATTTTCGAAGACGCGGGACCTTACCTGCGTGAGACGCTGCACATTCCACCCTACAAGGAAATCAACTTGTGGGCGCTTCCAGATCCTCCAGAAGGAGAGAAACCAAACCAGCCCTATCCTATATTGATCAAGCTGGCGATTTACGGAAGCCCGAACAAGCAGCTCACACTACAAGAGATATACACAGCACTCGAAGATCGTTTCGAATGGTTCAAGGCTCGGCGAAATGAGAAGGCCTGGAAGGTGAGTTTTCATTCCGATTCTTCACCTATTAAGCCTCATGATTATGCACAGAACTCGATTCGCCATAACCTCTCTTTGAACAAAGTCTTCAAACATGTGCCCCGTGCCATAACGGAGCCGGGTAAAGGAAGCTATTGGCAACTCGACTGCTCTGGTGGTGAGGGTTACAAACGCCCTCGTAAGCGCCGCAGCAAGTCTGCTCGAGCGGCACTTGATCAGGGCGACGATGACGATTCTTCGTCGGAAGGTGACATAGAGGGGACGAATGCACCTCAGGCTGGTATGTCAGTAGGTTCGAATTACGCTCCAAATCGTCCTAGCCCCGCAGCATCCGACGAGTCCTACATCGATCCGGAATTGAGGCAGGGAAGTCACATTGTTGGCGAAGGTCGAACCCGACCTGCTGTGCGCAGGCCCGCTACCAGTCCATATCCAGTCCTTGGTTCTTCTCAGCAGTCGCCTAGGTACCTGCAAAACCAGTTACCACCTCATGGAAGTCCGGAATTAGCGCCGAGATTCGGTCAGACATCATTTGGACAGGGAGGATTTGGACGCTCGGGGTTCAGTCAGATGCCAGCAGCCAGAGTGCCTCTAACTTCCACGTCTTCATCCTCAGCATTTGTGGCATCATCTCCCACTACATTCGGCCCTGTTCCAATGACGTCCACCCGTTCGCAACATGCCTTTATGACTCAAGATCGCAACGGGCCTATCATGCAGCCTAATCCCAGACCGGGCGTTGAGTACACTCATGAGGGTGGCTTACCTAGTGCTAGACGCGTTCAGAGCTACCACCAAGGACAGTATCACTCGTCTCAAGGCTCGTCGCCGTCGTCGCAACAGAGTGACTCTAGCTACCCTTCTGACCCCAAAGGGAAGAGCAGGATGTGAGCGCTCCAGTGCCTCAGACCCATGATCCCGCACTGTGGCATGTGTGGGGGATCATCGAGAGTCTTATCGCGCATATTCTTCGTCTAGTTTCCTTCCTTAGGCTTGCTTTTAATGTGCACTTTTCTCTTTTTTTCTACTGTCCCATGCACTGATGAATTCCATTTACGTCATTTTCTTTTTCCGCTCTTTCATTCCGGCTTGATGATGTGATATAGAACTCCACTGCAATGTTTGTGTTCACGTGCTCACGACCCAATCTACTTACGATATCGTCCACGCATCAATAATCACTTATGTTCTGCCTCACAAACTGTATCCCAAGTCCTCATCATTGCTCCAATATATATCTATATGCAACATCTAGACTCGATTTCTGTGTGCTGTGGTTAGGTCACTCGCCACCATTAATGTTTCAACAACGGACCGGGAAGCGCCGGCTGCGCCATCGCGGATCGAGAATCACTGTCTTTCCCTCTCTGTTTCCAACTACCTGGACCGAATCCTCTAGGTCCCAGTGCTTCGTCGACGACATGCATCATTGCGAGGACCTTCTCATCCTCCCATTTCTTACCCACGAGCTGAACACCAACGGGTATACCCTCCATCGCTTTAGGATCGTAAATGGGATTCTTGCCCAGGTACATGCGGCTTTCCAACACTTTCGATTGGCCCGAGGCGCCTGCAACGAAATCTGTTGATAGCTGGTCGGTATCTGGGTTGACACGTGTCACTGGTATGATGCCGACCGGAGAGTCGACGATGTTGTATATAATAGTTGCGGCCGCGAGCGGGGATAAGTATGCGGAACCCCTGGAGATGATAAGCTTCATAACCAAGAGGGAAGGTACTGAAGCCTACCCGTGAGGTATCACTGGAAGTGACTGTACAGGTGCGATGATTCCGTCGAAACCGTGTTTGTCCCATACCTGGGGGCGATTAACAAAGGAAAGTCTCATGGATGTCGACGCGCTCACCTGTTCATACCACGCAGCAATAGTCTTATCGCGTTGGTCGGTCAAATCTGTAAATTCCGTGACAGATTTCTCATGTGCCAACGAGAAGAGCTGCGAGAAGAGGGGGTCGCCCAGGAACGTCTTGGCGATCCAACAAGCCAGCTTACGAACAAAGGACGGTAATCTGGGGCCCAATGTGACCAGGAACAAGCTGTCCTCCTGCAAGTCGGGTTATGTGAGCTATAGAAAGTATATCCTTAATTTAAACTTACCATAGGGTCTGAATCAAGATGCGACAGCATCTTCTTATAACCGTCAGATGATGCGAGTGCCACAAACACTTCCATCGCGGTTCTGTCTTGATAAAATGTCAGGACGGAGAGTGGGGACATGTATAGAAGGCATACTTAGAGGAGATGTGAACTCGATGCATTCATGTCCTTGCTTCCTGAGTGCCGAGACCGTCTCCAGTACTGCTCGCTTGCATACAGGTGATGTTTCTATCATTCCATCTATAAGGACCCTATCAGCAGTAAATCGTAGAGACCAGAATATATTACGGTACCTGACAGGTAATAACCAAAGCGAGGCTTTGAAGGGAGCTCGACGGCTTGGTATGGCATAGGAATGTTCTGGTGCGACGAGTCCTTTTGACCAAAGATAGTTTTGCAGAACAATTCACAGTCCTGGACAGACCTAGGGAGTAGTCAAGAAATGAACCAAGTAATGCAGTTAGCGACTAACCGCGCCAACGGCCCATGAGAAGATCGAACTGCTTCGAATCCAGGCCGGATGCCTGTAAGAAAAAGCCGGTTAGCGTTTTGGTTGGAAAAGTTGAGAACATGACCTTCCTGGTGTACCAACAGAACTGATACGTTCAGCCGTCGGCTTCAAAGAGTATATGCCGCAATACGATGCCGGGATGCGTAAGCTTCCTCCGACATCAGAGCCGGCACCAATGGCGGATCCGTCCATGGCAAGCAAAGCTCCCTCTAGCACCAGACACTGTTATGTACTGGGAGATTCACAAGCAGATAACGAACCTCCACCCGAGCTACCTCCACATGTATACTTGTTGTTCCATGGGTTTGTCGTGCGACCCCAGAGAGGATTAGAGCACTCGAACGCGAACATTGTCTGCGGTACATTGGTCTTCACGAAGATGATGGCACCAGCAGCTCTGAGTTGAGCAACGAGCTACAAATAATGATATAGAGAATGTGCGAATGTTGTAATAAGGACATACGCAAGCGTCTTTTTTGCCTGGGTTGTTGGCCCACGCGGTGAGACCAGTCGTCGCGTCATATCCTTCAATCTGGTCTACAGCAGGGTTCAGAAAGGTATCAGTCAAACATGGGGAGACATACAATTATCCTTGACGCTGAATGGAACACCATGGAAAGGTCCCCGCAATGTCTTTGTAGTCGCAAATTCTGCGTCAAGCTCTTTTGCTCGTTTTCGGGCGTCCTCATATAAGACTGTGAAAGGTATCAGGATGGAAATACCGGAAGGAAAATGGAGAATCTACTCCCCTTCTGTAAGACAGTTCGCCTCAGCCTGGGCCATGGCAGATCGTGCAATGTATGCCTCAAGAACTTGAGAAGAGGTCCATTCTTCTTTGGCTATCCTTTGCACGATTTCGCTGGCTACAGAAGTCACGACACATGCGTCCCCGAACGGAACGCAGACTAACCCGTTGCTTCGGTATAGGCGTCATGGTCGTTCACCAAATAAGGACTAGCAAAACCCAGCGCCTTGTCTCTTGCATTCCGCTTCGATGTGATGATGCCGTTTCTTTGTTCAGCGCTTCTCATGGTGGTAAAGAATTGAGAGCAGGGGGTGATAGAATGAGAGAATGGAATATGCGATCATTCAAGCAGTCTCTTTGGAGCCTCGTTCACACCGTACCGGTACCAATTAGTCAACGTGTACGTTCTTCGTATTTCCAATTCCAGTGCAGTGTACGTAGCAGCCTCGCGGTATCCTCTGATTTTATTATAACTTTCACCTCAGACCTCCCCAGGTTCACCGCAAATCATACTACGCACAACAAGGTCCATCCGCCTTCGTTCCAAGAGCTTCTTCAATCTCTCGATCATCTCTAAACGCGTTCCTGTCGGTACAATCGAGGGGTTGACGTCGGCGTGAGCTTGAAGGTTGCGGATGAGCGCGACATCTGATAATAATGGACATGCAGAGGGATCAGTGATGAGAGGCAACGCAGGATCAACGAGGTATTGCTTGTGCAAGTCTGAAACCCAGGTAAGTTACGCTAAATGAACAAGAAACACTTAACTATCGATGTATTTCTCGCATCTGAATGGAATTTCAATGTCAATGACACGATCCTCGGCGTGGATTACCGCTGCGAGCCGACGAAAGCCAGGCATATCGATTCCAGTTGCCTGAATCGAAAGATACCCAAGGTTGGTAAGTAGGAGAATAGCAGGTATTGCGTCGTCGTCGATCTTCGGATTGTGTGCAAGGTTCAGATGATACAACTTCTCTTTGAGGGTGACCAGTAAGAATACTCTGAGAGACCGTCAGTCATCATGAAAATACGAAAAAAATCTGATGGCCAACGCTTCGTTTCCGATATCAGTCCCCTCGAGATGGAGTCTTTCTAGGTTAGGAAGTTGTTGGATGTGAACGAGGTCGAAATCGCGTTCCAAGTGGGCGCCATCGAGGACTAGCTCCTTGAGCGTCAAGTAGTAACCAGGTTTGCTGAATACTGTCCAAAGTCAAGCCTTCAACAGAGCTGTGTTGCCAAGAGCTTTACCGCGTAAAAGATTGCCTGAATGTAAATTTAGCCCATCTTCCTCGCACATCGTAGGACCTAACACCAATCTATCGATATTGCCACCTCGCAGGAGCGTCAACACAATTTCGGTAAGGAGTCCTAAAACCATTCAGCATTCATGACAGGAAGAGACATTCCTGCGATCGATACCCCGGTCTGCTAGAACGTTTGTGATTTTCTGGTGAGTGAGGTGCAGAACGGCCAGAGGGTCTCCGAGGAACGTTTGGCGCACCCCCGTGCCCGGGATGACCATTTCGAGGCGATTCACCAGGTAAGAAAGGTCTACTGGTGTCTCATCTCCTGTTTCAGATTCATAGACCCACGCTGAGACGCATACAGTCAGTATATGTGTATGTTTAGTATTTGAGAGGGAGAACTCGGAGTAGGAGCGAAGGTAGATGTTTCCTGAAGGAAAAAAGAGGGACACCTGGGAAAGTCCTTGGAATGACTTGATATGATACCGCGAGTGGATCGTGATGATAAGACAACGGTTCGATTCCACTATTATCGACAGGGCTCGTATGAATGGATTGTGAAGAACGACCTCGTTTCGACAGTCCTCCAAAAAAGATAGGATCTTCAGGCTCGGAAGAATCTCGAGGACGCTTTGGGACGCGCGTAGAAGCTCTCCGCCATGCCAGCCCAGTTGATCCACGTCGCAATACTGGCGAATCATCTGAGACTTGGTTTCGTGCGAGAATGATTGGTGACTGAACGTCCGGGCTACTCGACCATAAAGGTGCATCTAGGCTATTGCGAGTGATGGAATTGCTGGTATGATTTTGGGTTTCTTTTGCGAAGCAGAGACCGATTTTCCAGAAAAAAGAGCGCAAAGAGATGTCTTGAAAAATGAAAGGATTCGATTTACGAGCTTGCCGGAGGGTAGCCAGATATGCTGCAGCTGGGAAGCTCGGGCAGTAAAAAGGATTTTCCTTGTCAATTAGGGGAACCTGGCTATGGGAGTTCGTGTCAAAGAGTACTAGTGGCGCATCCTCTGAAGGAGCGGCGACGGCAGGTGCAGTATTGTCGCTGTTTCTTGTTTCAGCGCTTTTCATGGTGTTAAAGATTGGGAGCAGTTGATGATGGAATGAAAGAAAGTTCAGCATCGTCTCATAGACGCCCAAATCCCTTTCATCTCGGAAATGACCTAAACAGGTTGTATCTTTCTGAAGTACCACTGAGCGCACAGACATACATTACAACCTGACCATTGCATCATTTATGACCATCAACGAAGAAGATGACCTTGATGTAGCCCTTTCGTCACTCATCGGCACCGTCTAGCATCAGTTCTTGAAGTTGTGATTCTAGAAGTATATGCCCCAGCATTATTCGAAGATGGGCCAGGTGCAGCGCTACCACAAAACAAACCTTTCTACATCATGCAACATTGTTAGAAACGCAGTGCTGGACGGTTGTGTTGTGCCGAGGGTGAACCACCTTTTAGTACGTCGCAAACTTCTTGTAGTAAGGAACGGCAGCGGCAAAAACCTCTTGATCACGAACAGCACAAGTTGACTTTCCGGCGCTTTCCAACGCCAACGACGATTCATCTACATGAAAGGCACCACCTAAACTTGATCTACAACTCGGGTTGTCCATTACCCATCTCTTTGCCTGTCCAGATTACCTGCCCTCTGCGCTCATCTAACTCCCAAATCAAGTTTCATTAGTGCATGCGCCCTCGCAGCACCAAACACAATTCGTCCATCCCTTTCGCTGCCTCTGTCCTTCTCTGGTGATTGAAGGTGGCCTTTTGGCCATGTCCTCATATGACCTCCATCGTCCTTTTCCGCCCAAGCCCACCGTTGAAGTTTGACGAGCTTTAAAACACATAGAGACATGTCTCGGATCTCCCTCATTTTTTGCTTGGAAACAATTTTTTCCTTATCCTGTGTGGCCTTCTTTAGTTAGAGTGATCATGATCAACTTTTCTTGTATGTAGGTCTTCCGTTTTACGGTTTATTACACTTGGCAGCTGTGTGCAAAATTTTTGACAGTAGCGCATGAGACATGAGTACATTAGGATGTACAACCGCATCGTGATGTGTTGTGCCTTCCCCTAACTTATCATTATCATATCCTCACCCTTCCATCTTCGATGAACTTTCCGACCCTGCGGCAGCTGTCAAAACTGAAGTTGAACGACTCCGTCCGTTCCGACAGGCACGAACCTAGACAATGGCCGCCGCCATGAAGCAGAGCCAAATTCACCAAAAGAGTTTGCGAAGAGACGAGGTCATATTGTGCCATTCTCCTGATGAAATCTGTTCATTTATTCTCGTTTCTTTCGCGATCTTCTTCAGATTTTTGCGGGAAATTCCTGCGCGTGAAAGCTCCAGGTAGATGACTGTATAGTGAATGGAGATGAATCTGTTATCGCTGGATAAGATTGGCAGTGCATTGAGGAACCAGAGTCAGGACAGTGGTTCACGAGTCGAAGCAGATGGTTCACTTCACCGAAGGTGAGTACTCAGGGACGACTGGCAGGAGGACACTAGGTTGTGTCGAACTCATTGTCCCCTATTTTACGTTCAAGTGATCATCCGCTAAAATTATACCTTCCGAGAAGCCAACGCAGTCGAGTATCTGTTCGAGAGATGTTCATGAAGCGTGACAGCCAGTCAGTGCGAGTTTGTCGTCGTGACTGGTTTTTCGGAATGGCATAGTGGTGAGCACTCACGTTGTCCAGACTTCAAAGCTTCATTTCCTAATGTATCGATGTCACGGGGATACTGTCATGTTGAGTCGAAGATATCAAATCAACGAGATTAAGTTAAGGAACATCATGACCGAACTGTTATCTTGACCGCTAGTGCTGCATCTGCCGAGTCCTTGAACGACTGACAGCAACAACTCGTTCAACCACTCTTTAAATCCTATTCACCAAATTTATCCATACCGTCACGGTTGCCATCACAACAATATCACAGAACGGCTCTGATCTAGTGTCCTTGGCTTGCCCAGCGCTCATCATGAGACAGCGTGAGGAAGATGACGAAGACGAAGGACCATCTGACCTGTTCAAGTCCATTAATATTTTCGCTCTTTTTCTTGTGAATGAGGTACAGCTTGAGTGCATTATAGCTAGTATGCGCTCCCTCTGATGCATTTGGGTGTCGCGTGCTTAAGTGCTTAAATTTAAACCTCATTCTACGTCAAGTCTACGTAAATTCCAACCTATCGGTGGGACTTTACTTAAAAATACAAAAAAAACACATCCAAAAGGAGTCGAAGATGGGCATCATACGTAGAGGGTCATGTCCGAGCTACCAGTGTCATTACGAGTGTTATCCAATCATGAATATCATCAAACTACTCCTGCAACCTCATTACGTTTGGTGCGAGCGCATGAGTGCAGGTGTTGTCTTTCAGCCTCCTCGCTCCTACATATAAACAAGTTAGTATCTGCGTCATACAGAAACATTAAAACGCACGGCCTGTTCGTAATACTTTCTGAACCCCTGTAGAGCATAGCATCATAGAAGAACGCAGCTACAATCATGCCAAAAATTGGACCAAGGATAGGGCACCAGAGCCAATACTGGTTCCTGAAGTTGAACACTGCGCTACCGTACCCAACCATGGCGGTAAGGATACGAGGCCCCAGGTCACGGGCAGGATTAAGGGCTGCTCCAGTATCCATGCCAAGAGCCGAACCGATGCCAAGGAGTAAGAAAAAAATTCCAACAGGAAGAACACCAGGAGGCAAAGGTCCATTTTTTTTATCCGTTAACATGAAAATTCCGGTAATGAGCATGGCAGACCCTATAAACTACATCGGGTTGTCAGTATGTATTCAATTGAAGACCGCTAGTTACTCACTTCAGCGAAGAAGGCGGAGACTGAAGGAAGATAATCGGCCTAGATACACTTGAGTCGCAGGAAATCATGCCAAAGGTCTATACCTACCGCATAGGTTCCGAAAAGATTACCAGATACTGCAATTGTACGGATATCGGAGCCCCCTTCGACGATGGCGATCGCATTGAAGTAAGTAGCGTAGACTACACTTGCCCCACATAAGGCGCCCAGGAGTTGCGCAAGGAGGTAGATTGGGACCTTTCTCCAGGGGAAACCGCGGACAGTAGCAAATGCTATGGTGACCTTACTAGGAGTCAGCACACATAGTCACATGCAAAATATTGAAGGGTACACACCGCAGGGTTCAAATGACCGCCTGAGTGGTTTGCAGAGATCCATACACCAAGGGACAGTCCTGACCAGCTTGTAAGGAAGACGTCGACATACAAAGATGAAGGTTCGCTCACCAATGGCCCAAGAGAGGTTGGATGTGACAACATTCTTTGAACAAACACCAATGGGTTTCAGTCCATCCATCACTTTCGATGCCTTGAACTCACCCCCGCTGGGCTTGCAGACACACTTTTATTGGCAGAGAGATTTGCCTGGCAATTGCCACCACAGCCAAGCAAGCATAGAATGAAGGCACCCATGAACTCGGCTGCCGGTGCGGAGATGCGCTCCCTGCAACAGGTCCAGTCAGCTATTGTCAATATTTTGCGAACAGGTAGGTAGTACCTGATGCTTGACCATCGGTTGGGGTATGGAGAACATTGATTACAGTCAGCGAAGTCAACGACTCCTAGGACGGTCATATCGTTGGGTCGAGTTGAATAGGAGCTGTTTGATATTTCGGAATGACGAGGCTTTTCGATGATATCCGTCATCTTGTACTGAGAAAAAGGAAGGACAGAGTGCTAAAGCTCCTGTGGAACAGGGTCTGGCAACTGCCTGTTTTATAGTTGTCTGTTGCTATCATCTATGATGAGTATCACGTACATGGCCCAACCGGGACTCCGGATGTGGATGAACCTACCTGCGGAAAGATTATACACACATTATCCATGCATATTAGTTTTGCTTAATACATACTCAGACCTGTCAGCCAATCATTAATCAGAGTGTACGAATTAGTGTAAGGGAAGGTAACGTACTATCTGTTAATGCTCGGACTAGGACAACCGCGTGTGCTTTGCATCGATAAAACAGCCAGCAAAAACATTCATACCGCACTATACCATGCAGGGAGATGAAGAAACAGGGTCTGCTATTATTATCGCAACAGCGTGAACATCGTTCCGGGTCCTTCGCACCAACCGAACCAATTCGAAGTGGAAACAAATCGAGCCGGTCTAAGTTCGTCCATCAGTTTAAATCCCAATTTGATTTTCATCAAGTATCTCATGATGATCTCATCAATCTTCGAAAAGGCTCGAACGCACCGAGTCATGTTGTAACTTCTTCGAGAGTTCCTTATCGGTTAAAATAGGTTTGAATAGGATGGTCACGTACAAGGGGAAACGGGAAATTCCTGGACAGAAGCCTCCACTGCCATGGAGTTGTCGCTCTCAGTGTGTGGTCCGTGAATTGCGAATAACATGATTCGGTGAAAGCGGAGACAACCAAAAACGTTCAAAACAGTCACCAAGAAGGGCATGGGCATGCGTACCGCACTCCCAGAGGACCCCGATGAGAGATAGCGACTGATCCTGCATCGAAACCAACTACAGAAGCTGCGAAATGATTCCACAGCGCAAAAGATAAAACATTCATGTCGCATAAAACAGAGCCGGACTCGTGCGTTCATTCGTCAGCTTCAATTAATTTGAGTAAAACTCACGGATTCTACGGCAGTTACCCGGTTACCGCACACAATTCAACAAGGTATCTTTCAAGCAGAAAAATTATTCATTCTGTCGAATCTGTAGCAGATCTGCAGTCAGCATCTAGAAATCTGACATCTGACAAAAACAATGGCGCGATCGTGGAGGCGCATGACAGTGGGAAATGCTACAACGGCGCAAGTATCTGACAGCGGAACGAACCGTTCATGCGTATAGAAGCCGCAGAGGCTTTGCACGACAGTCATTTGGCTTCATATTGGTCTTCCGAGCGCCGAGCGGTGATAGTGTGATTACGTGGGAGGTACCCTGCACTATCCTCGCCATACAGCGGGGACTACTCGAAGAGAAATACCTCGCTTGAATATCACCATAAAACAACTGTCAACTCAAGACGCCAAAGAATTTAATGGCGCTTTCAGTGCGCGTATTACTTCGTATGGCATTACGGCAATCATATCTAGAAGATGTAGAGTTAGCCACGCAAATATCCGACATTCCCGTCAATTACCTCTCGAGTTAGTATTTCCTCTCCTCCAACCTCCCATCCGCTTTCGGCAATCGGTAAAACTACATTGTTCATATGTCAGATGCAAAGGTCATCAATGCTCTATTTTTCACCAGTATACTTGTGCCATTGAATGAGGGTATCCAAAACTTTAACGCGTGGCAAAGTAGATGGCGACGGGCGGCAATGGCATCTGGACCGAAAACGGGACAGTTGAGGGAGCTATCAGTGACTCCGATGCTGATACAGAGCGTTCGAAAACGGAAAACACTGGTTTTAATATTATCTAGATAATTGCGTCAGAATAGCAACTCGTTCGTGGTGACCAGGAGGTATCTAGTCACCTGGAATTTGGGGTTGTCGTGTCCGATGGAAGCTTCCACTTGCTCTGCCAAGTTCATCATATTGCGGGTATCCAATGCCGAGTACGAGTCAAGCGCACCTGCCTCGACCACCTTGCAGATCAGGGGCACGACTGCTGTGGAAATCAAGTCATCATTCGGGCCTGTATCCGACTCTGGATCATCATTATCATTATCTCCACAGTACTCGTGTAGTGAAGCACACCACGAAAATTCATGCAAGGTGTGCGAATTCTGACACTTATGGTAGATTAGCGCCTCATGGCATAGAAAAATCAACACACCTCGAAGGGGTTCCATCCAAAAAGTTCTAGCTGCACCCAGAACTCCCAAGCACCGACAAGTCCAAGCCCATCCCATGCACCAGTATAACTATCACCAAAGCGTCTACGCCATCCACCAAACCACTTTGCCAACCCCAAACTCGGATCTCTGAACTCTGCTGCATGCTTATCAGATAATAAACCATGCCCATCATTGACTATTCTTTCAATAGCACTTTGATAATCTATGGCATCCGATGGGCGTAAAGAGGAGTCCGTTGAGTAGCCCTATTCTCGGTCTAGTTGCGTTATGATGGCCCTGGTTGCACGTCCACGCCCACGTTCACCAATCACGATGAAGTCGACGGACTATTCGCGCGGCCTGTCGCTCACGGCGTACAGTAACAGAGTTTGCTCGAGGTAGAACGCGTCCTAAGTCATCCACCTCTTCAGAGTGATCTGCGGCCGCCAAAAGAGAAACCGAAAATCAAAGATAGATCATCTTGGTTGTCCGCTTGGCGTCGCCGAGCAATCATCCCAGAGTATTCTTTGAGTATTGAAACAAATTCATCCTCGAGCTTCTCCAGCTTCGGAAACTAAGCATCCGTGAGGTTTGCTTGATGTAAGATAGGGATGATACTAACCTTCTCATCGAGAAATGTCGCCACATTTTGGACCCATTCCTTGAATGCAGCGAACCACGACCTTTGCTTTGGCAATCATCTCGCGTAACTCTGGTTCACGGACTCTAATTGTTCTCGTTCCTCGACCAATGATGCTGCTGCCTTCACATTTGTTGTATACGACGTAGTCACCGCGGTCAAAGACTGAGACAGGCGCTTCATTGCCGGTCCAAGAGATGGTATCGTAGTCGATGTAGGAACTTATCAGAGGCTCCGGTTAGTCAACGACAATTCCAGAAGGACATATGTCTCACTGGCTGCAGGCTTGTAGACCTGTTTTGTGGGAGATACCTCATGAGAAGTTAGGAATGGACTGCCTCTCCGCAACTGTTCCCTTTCCCACTCCATGGTCTCCTCGTCTTCCTCATCGCTGTTCTCACAATGTTAGTCAAATCCCTAGGAAAATGCTTATACATACGCATCTGCGGTCATCGCTTCCATAGCATCCTTGCGCTTCGAAGCTTCAAGTTTTTTCGACTTCTTGCCAAGGCCAATGCGCTCTTGAGCGCTGGTATACTCCGCATACTCTGTCCTTTGTCAGACTGGTGCAAAAAAGCTGATAAATGACATACCGTCGTCTCCTTCTCCAAGCTCATCTTCTTCATGCATCAATCGACTTTCTGGATGTGGACCTTGCGGTACGGTATCACGTTTCGTGACAGAAAGAGATATAAAATCATCTTCTGCACCATGAGTTCGTATACGTTCTCGTCCTTGTTTAGCTGATAATATAGACGATTCCGGAGGAATCACTGTGTCAACACCGTCTGCACGTCATTAGATAGTGAACAAGGCACCTAAGCAAGATCTTACCAGCTATCTCAGTGACATCTATACAGTACACTTTTTCATAACGCATAACGTCGGGACCCCTCCCAGGCTATGCATTATCACCACTTATGCATTACCAAGTTGTGTGACATATGTGACACATTGTGATGCCATGTGACCTCCCTCAAGAGTGTGACAGCTGAGAGCGGTACAAAACATATCATTTTCTATTTACCGCCGAAGTACGAATCTATTGTTGTCTGCTTTGCTCCGTGAATTTCCTCTCTGTGCACACAAGCCTGAAATGCCCGCAGCCGTTTTGAGAGATCAAATGAGAGCTCGAGTTCACCAAATTGAAGGCAAGCATCTTCGAGTTGCTGGCACAGCGTGAATACTTGTGTGAAAGTGTACTCCGGTGTCGTGTTTTCATCTTCGTCGCCGTCCTCGCTATCTGAATCCACCTCCATGATATCCCCCCTTTCAATTGCCATTTGTCTTCGAGCTTCCTCGACAATCTCGTTGTCCCCACCTGGAAACTCGTAATCATGGTCACCAACTTCCCTCTCTTCAACAGGGTCCAAAAGCTCTTCGATTGTGGGCAGCTCGCCAATAATTCGGTTACGAGACTTCAGGACCGCCAACTGAATCCATGAGTTCAATCTTGAGGGTTGTAACTTGGGTGGGTATCTTTGGACGTGCTGGAATTTATATGCGAGAGGAGAACAAAGACAAATTTTGACACCGCTATGCACTTTAGATAGTCTAAACTACATTAGTTTAGGTGCTGACAGTGACTGATGCTGACCCGAACACGGCCTCATAATGCATAAATCAGCCTGGAGGCTTATGCGTTATGCGTTATGCGTTTCGCATGCATATTGCCCGCGTCCCACAACGGGACCCACCCAAAGGTGATGCATTATCAAAATTATGCATTATGGGGCCATGCATTATGAAAAAGTGTACTGTACTAGTTTCACCCGAGTCCATCGAAACATCTGCATCATAATCTTCAGCGACTGTGGCACGTCGCGACGAAGGTGGGCTTGCTTTCAGCTGTGAGGGTACGCCTGGTCATATATGGGTGCCCCATTAGAATGGGGAGTGATAGTAGGGTGGTCAAGCGAGACAAGCAACACATTCCTAATAGATCTCATGAGCAAACTGAATTCTACAGCAGTACAGATATGAACATACGCAGGATGAGCGCTCAGGGACAACCTTTGACTAAGACTTCTTCAATTGAAAGACTTCCCCATCTCCTGCCTGACGCCTTAAGTAGTAAGCAAGAATTTCACAGTATATGAAGTGAAAACACGAACCTCCTCGTCACCACGGAAACTGAGTGTAGATTTAGGCTTAGTGCGTTTGACTTTGTTCTTAAGTCTAGACGCGAGAGCTATTGGCGACTCTTCAATGATCTCTCCATTCCTGAATGTTGTTTGTGATATGTCTTAGTGACATCAGAGAACTGGTGAACAAATTAGAATATAGTAATATATAGTCCATAATCACAAGCATCACCATAATTCTGCTATTGACCGTCATATTATCATGTTTGACCTTATAGAGGAAAGAGGCGTTTCTGATGTCCCTAAACCAGCTCGTGATCGGGAAAAGACCCTCGCATTGCTCAAACTCAAACTTTGAGGGCAGGTGGAGCGAACACCGATGAACAAGCAAGATGGATTACAACTGCCATCTGAGAATTACGAGCCACAATGTTGAAACTAGGCATAAAAGCGAGCACCGTCCAAAAAATGACAATGTGTTTACCGATCAGCGATGATACATTAATTCCCTGCAAATATCACAGTTGAGCTGAGCGAACCATAACTGCCATGTTGGAAGTAATATTCATAACTTGAAAGCTAAGCGGGAAAGCGAGCACCTTCCGAAGAACAACAATGCATTCACCAAGTGAGCGACAATAAATTTGTACCCCGCTTTGAATTTTGACGCCATCTGTTTGAAATGCTTGATGTTTGTAAATCATAGGACAACTGTCCATGTAACACTGACGAAAAGTGCCTTCCAGAGGGTGACAATATGTTCATCACGCGAGCAACAATTAACTCATGTTCTCCTTGAAATTTTGAGCCACCGTCTTTAGACTTCGAATTTTGGTTAGTCTTTTCTTAGATTATCTAATGACCATCTGCTTTACATCAGTTAGCAATCCGTGGGAAGAAGTGTTTCCTTTGCGTACCAGCCGAGGTGTGTTCGCAGAGCGGGCGATAATCAATTTATGTTCTCCTTCGACTCTCCACATGACCTTCCATGAGTTTCTAATGAATAACAACTGTAAGTCCACTTGTCCTGCATCCCAAGATTCTGTAGCTCAGCACCAATGTTGCAATTTCATGATTCACTATCTTAGCTCAGGACTTGACAATGGTGGGTCATAGCTTGCCTTGATATCTCACTCACCACTTGATAGATATCTCATATAGTACATACGTATCAGTGCAATTGGGTATCTCTGCACCGTGCTGCAGGATTTTTGCACGTGCGTATTGGTGACCCCAGTAACATAATTCCTCCAATGAACAACAAAGTCACCGTTTGGCGCAAGTACGTGTTCGTTACAGGCTGTTGGCACAAAGCTAAAAATATATAGAAACTGCGCAGGCTGCGCAGGCTGCGCTGTATCTTCCAGATACAACCTATCAAACTCAACCTGAAAGATCCGCGCACCAGGATTTAAACCATGGCTTGGGGATTGTTCGCATGCGTGACGGCCAGTTCACACGATACTGAAAAGTTACAGGGACAGCGCAAACTGTGCTCTATCATCTAGATTCAGCCTATCCGACTCAGGCTGAGGGATCCGTGCACCAGGACTTGAATGATGGCCTGGGGATTGCTCGCACGCATGCCGGCCTACTAGCACAACACTGAAGAGTTACAAGGACTGCGAAGCCTGTGCTTTATGTTCAAGATGCAGCCTATGTAACTCAAACTGAGGGATCTGCACACTAAGCAACAGTGCACCGGTGAGTTCTTGCTGGTGATTATGCTGATTGCGCATCAACGATTCAGCCGTGCTAGAATCTCTAGAAAAAAAAGATCTAGTTCGTACAGACCTAACCCGCGTGGTAATATTTCACTGTCTCAAGGATGTTGATATGGTGCATTTACATGGCCATATATTCCAATGCGACGAAAACCTTTCCTATATATATTACGATATATTGTATCTACTTGTGGTCATTCACAATGGTAACATACTGAAGTCTTAAAATCCAAAAACGCGAAGTTTGCAATTCATCAAGTTATAAAATTAACAGCGAAGTACAAAACCACCAGCAAGACGGTAGAATATAGTGTCCCTACAGCGAATCGAAAGCAGCGTCATCGCGCTCTGCTCTTTGCCTTGCAAGGGCGTTTACCGACATGTTAGACTTTGCTGCGTTGCTCAGGTCTGCACGACGACTCTGTCTGAAGACTTTCCTAACAGGAGAGCTCAGTGTGGGTTTGCCCAGACTGTAAGTGACAAGGGAAACACACCTGGTCCACCATTCGAGGAGTTTTTCGACTCTGCGCTGAGCGATTCGACCTGGGGCCCTTTCGAAGAAGTCTACAACAGTCTGCCAGAATTGGACATAGTCAAAATCACCGTCAATGGAACGCCAGGAGGTAACCGATGAAAGTGCAAATTGGACCTGTCCACTTGGTCAGTCTATCACCAATAGTACTGGCAATTGTTATGACATACCTGGCACACGATATATGCGATCGAGCGAGGGGTAACTTTTTCCATTTAAATGATTTGCACTATGTGCTTCTTAACCTTGAATCCGGCTGAAGACCTTCTAGCGCGTCGGTTGTTCTCAATAATATCAGCACCGTCACCATCACCTTCGATATCTTTGGCTGAGGAGGGCGATGTGAAAACTGCTTTGTAGCCCTGCAAAAGCTGGTCAGATCACGCTTAGGCTACTCCTGTGATGCATACCTGAAGGAGAATCTTGCCCTTGAAAAGGCCTTCCTCCAAATCATCTGGATTGGTGGCATAACTTTCGTACAGGAAGGCCGGAAAAGACAAATCCATCACAATATACCCCTCCGCACGATCCCGAATCCCTGACTTCACACTGGTGAAAGGTGAGTATTTTTTCCACGAAATTCCAAATGCACCACCTACGCTGGGTCGTTCCAATCGAGCTCAGCCAGGCAGAGCAACTTGCCACACGCATCATTGACAAAACCACGTGAATTTTTATCGTCCGAGTCGACCGGTGGATCTGGCCTAAATTCGCGATTGATGCAATCCGACACGAGAGCCTTGAGCTTGGAGGTATCGTCTCCTTGAGCACTATCAGCGCCTTGTCGAAGCTAGAAAAGTCTCAGTATGATAATCAACACAATCAGAGGCAAACGCAACCATTTTTAACATTTGTGCGTATTCATCATATTTGTTAAGACCATGCACAAAGGGTAGGACTGATTCCAAGGGGCTTGGCTTCAGCTCGTGCGCTGCGCCCCTTACCCGAGTATGTGCCCTTAACTTCAGAATGAAGTCCGGAGAAAGTCCAGTGAAGTCCGAAGGACTTCCGGAGGAGCGTGGGAAACTTCGGAAGGACTTTCTGGACGAGTGCGAGAAACTTCCGGATGAGTGCGGGAAAGTTCCGGAGGAACTTCCGGAAATTACGATGGAGTTTCGTCCTGACGGGGATATGTGTAATGGCTACTCAGGACAAGTCCTGAGTAGAAGGAAACAGAGGAAAGGCTGCAAGGACAAAGTCCGAAGCAGAATAGGTCCGGAGGACCGCGGGAAAGTTCCGGAGGAACTTCCGGAAACTTGGAGGAATGGTGGATCGGAGGAGCGGAGGAGCGGAGCTCCAGCCTAGGGAATTCCTCCCTAGGCCTGAGATGGATAATGACTAAGTCGGAGGACTAGAACTGTTACGAGGACTTAGTGTGAAGACTAGTGCGAGGACTAATATTCAGACTGAGGAAGTACAAAGATTCTACAGAGTTTATATACTACAGAGGACTTAACAGAGAGTCAGTCAGCGCAGTCCAAAGCTATGCGAGGCTGTGGACGGAGGATGTAGAAAAGTCAAACACTAGTCTATCGGAAAATAGTAAATGAAGACGGAGATGAAGACATAGGAAAATAAAGCCGGAAATGAAACGAGGTACGGAAAATGAGGAAGTCTAACTCAAGAAGGAACATACAAAGGGATAAGGCACGGAAGATAGACGCGGGTCGGATCCGGATGTCCGGAGATGAATGCGTGATAGGTCTGGGTCCGGAACGCAAGGAAGATAGACGTGGGTCGGATCTGGATGTTCGGAAGTCCAGAGACAGGTGATTACCATAAGGGGATGGGCGCTGATTTAAGGTTTGGGTTCGGACATGACAGATAGGTCGGATCCGGAGATCCGGAGATGTGGATATCAGATCTGGCGTCCGGATATCAGATGCAGGAGTACAGGGATCTGGACGGATAGAGGATTGGGTCTGGAGACATGGACAGGAGGTCCGGAGGTCCGGATGAGGCGTGGGAACGTCGTCGGATGTTGGTCCAGAATGCGGGATATGACAATATTCCATCTCTGAAGCTTTCTTGTGAAACCACCGCAAGGTTTGCGTGAACAAAAGGTACCCTACCTGCAGCCGGTCTTAACTACGTAGATGAGCCCTTCAGTAGCCTCCACAAAGACAAAGCGAAGGACTCACTTGAGTGTAGTATCTCCATCCTTGTCGAGGTCATACCTTCGGTTGTTTTCGGAGACAAGGTCCTCAATGCTATCGAACAGAGCAACCACACATCTAATGGCCCTTCCTTGAGCGACGTAATAATTTGTCTGCCTGACAGACTGAGCAAAGCTAGCTCGATACCTAGAATGATGATCATACCTGTCTTTGGCTGAGCGACCTGACTCCAGGACTTCCAGTTTCTCCTCCAGTTGTGCGATTCTCCTTCGCTGTCGAGCCTGCACAGATGAATCCGCTGTGGTCTCTTTTTCTGGCTGACTCGGAAGGCTGCCGGCCTTGCTCTGCTGGCCTTCAACGTGCAGCATGTCATCGTGTTTGTCCTGTGACCACATGGTGTTGTTCCCGTCGTGCGACATGGAGATGCAGGGAGGGAAAGAAATGAGTAGATGTGGTGAAGAAAGGGCGGGAGATGAAGAATAGATCTGGCGAGCTCGAGCTTATATATTGTTGGGACCAGGCTAGTTCGCTAAAAAGCATATACCATTAATGGTAGCAGGGAGAGATACCACATTTGGATATTAACATGAACCGAACAAGGCTAGTGCCGCATGAGGTAGCAGGAACCACAACTTTGGATAACTCATCTGCAGACTCTGAAGATGTAGCATCAGAGTTATCATTGAATAAGGGGCCGCGCTGTCAATCACACAAGTTAGAAATCTATAGAATAGACCAGGTAATGTTTTGCTCACTTCAAGTTCACTCTCGCAGACTTCCAAGAACCCCGGCCCATTCATTAGAAATGCTGACATACACATTCCGTCGACCAGCGTCCAAACCTCCCCAGGAAATGTTTTCATCACATTGGAATATAAAGCAATATATGACCATGTAAATACACCGCAATCAGCATAATCGCCAGCAAAAACTCACCGGTCTACTGATGCGGCATTGTTCGATTCCTCGTTCCGAGCTTGGACACATTTTTGAAATCATCGGCCTTTCGATGAGTAACAATGAGAGTGAAAGCGTGCACCAAAGGCATGCCACCGAGCCATTTTTCGACTCCACCGGAAGCACACGGAACGTTCTCGGAGAAGTAGTACTACCGTGCGATTTTGGCATACTTGTGAGATGAGATATTGCGACACAATGGTATGGTGTATGCACTCAGGCCTCTAGGTTCTTCTTCGAACGCAAGATGTAGTCTATCACAGAATGTCCCTGCACCATATTGGTTCAAGTCCGGATTAGGATGAACTTGAGGTGAGACACTGTTATAAAATTAGTTATCGCAACAGATTTAAAATATACCTGAGTCACACGGACAGTCAATGAAGTACTGATGCACAGGATCATGATGGGGTTTGACACGGCATGCGGTAGTATGATTAGGTGTGACGCCGCGACACTGATGAGGCATAGTAAGTACTAAGCGTGGAGGTTGACATTAGTCCAGAGACTGTAAATATGGTGAGAAGTAAATACAGCACTCTAGGGTCCATGTACGCACTCACTGCTGTTCATGAATGAATGAGGCCTCTAGGAGTAGGACTCAAGGCCACATACTATGTGTCCTTGATGTGTCCTACATCATAGTGTCATGCACTTTCCCACGGCAACGCATCACAGCTTAACCGGAACATGAGTATACAAATGCCGATGTAAATGATCGATATGAGCCTCTATACCCCCACCTTGTCTAGACGTGTCATGGACAGAATATCAGACAAGTTTCTGCTAGGAGAAAGCCCAACACAAGAGGCGGCATACAACGACCCAGAGAGCCATTTGATTCTTACGTTCTGCGCCATGCTAATGGCATCCGCTAAAGGCAGAAAGCCGCGACCTCTCAGGACGATGTACTAGTAGTAGTCCTGGCGGCTGTTTCCGAGTCCTTGCTCAGCTTTGGAGTTTGTCCTGCTCAAGCCCATGAGCTATCGGGACATTGAGAAGGCGGCTGCGTATCTGGCTACCTCGCCAAGCTTGCTCTCGTATATCCAAGGCCCGCCCACCCAACGTTTTCGAGGTCAGTCAATTTGTTGAAGACATTCCTCTCGAAGTTCACAACAGTGGTCCCAGACAACCTTGGTAATGACACAAAGTGGTGACATCATGGATGTCTTCCCTACGTCCAACTCTCGGGGCATCAGTGGACCGGTGAGTTCTTGCTGACGAGCTGATTGCGATGGTCATATATTGCTTGATACTCCAATCATCAATGTGATAAAAACCTTTCCTATATATTACGACATCTTCTTCTCACCGATTTGCTGATCGGCGCCGCCACTCCTCAAGCAAACATGTCCACATCCTTACTAGGCTTGCCATCCGAGTCAACCACGTTGAACCGGCTCTCCGTTTTGGGCTCATGTCTACAATCACTGCCGCTGAAGTCCATTCTGCATGCGTTGTCTTCACCGTATTTAATAACATCAAAGACCGTCTGCCAGTCAGTGCCTGTCTTCTCCCTGCAGATGCGCCTCACAGCGGCTGGTGCGGTATAATTTGGAGGTATAACCTTACCAGAAACGTTGCCAGTCAGCATGCCGTGGCAGCCCACAAAAGGTGTCAGTGAGTACTTACTACTTCTCGGTCATGCAGAAGCTGCCCCGCATTTTGGTATTGGGAAGTGTAGGAATGGCCAGGAAAGTTGTTACCTGCCAGTGAGTCTGGTTCGGAGTTCATTGAAAATTCAGTATCTGTCCGAACGCCAGAGCCTGTCAATGCGGCTGACAGGGACTCCGAGTCGGAGTCCTGGGTCGTCGTTTCCTTTGCCCAAGAGGACTGATTACAAGGATGCGAAGAATATGACATACTTCGAGTAGCTGCTACTAGTAGCTGGTGTTACCATTCCACAAGGCCTCGAAACTGGTGAGCTTTTATAGCTGTGTCATGACGTAGCGATGACGGAAGAGCAGTATATGCACTTCATACTAGCCTTAGCCGTTGGGTTCGGTAGTATGCTAACCCGACTTGCAGGGCGTTCAATTTGAATATATAACTCAATTTTTATGGTTCCCATCAAGTTTAGTATCAAAAGTACTAGATTTTTGTGAAAACCATCGAGTGATTTGATGCGACTATCCAACGAGTGGGCTGTAGAAGGCTGTAGATCCATGTAGATGATCAGTACCAAGCCGCATGTATTTTGAAACTCAGCTGATACCAAAAATGGTATAGCGCTACAAGTATGAACCGTCAAGAAGCATAATATTGAGACTCAGCACATACCAAAAATGGCACATGCACTGCGCGCGTGTTCAACAGGGACTAATACTTATCACAAATCACAATTTTTTAACAACCTGGTTGATTCGCGAGACCAGTCTCAGTGTAAGCACTTATCCACTCCGCATGGAATAGTAGTAGTACTTACTACTATGTAGTACAGCCTGTCAGCTACATCTAAATTATCTACTGTCCTCAAGACCTGCAAATCGTGCTTCGAAAATGCATCAGTGAAGAAGCTTTCAAACTCCGATTCCTATTTACTAATCGCTTACCTAGTACTCACGCTATGCAGCCGCCCCCTTCCGACTAAGTAACTCCCCGCTGAAAAAATGCATTCACTAGTTTCGGTCGCTGTTAACTCTCCCTGTGATCTTGACCTCCTGAGTCTACGTTCTTCCACACCCAAGCTTCAGAGCCCTTGTCCCTACACTCCCACCATTTCCAGCCACGAGCCAAGCTCACCTCTTTCAAGTTTAAGTTCACTTCTACCTTTGAGTTCAAGCTCACCTCCTCCTGTACTGAGTTCATCTCATTCAATCTCACCTCCGAGCTCTCCCCCGTCAATCAGATTGACTGAGTCAGGTATTTAGAACTCATGATCATATTGTGCATAAGACTTAAATATAACAACGACAGACTCGGATCCAGAGCATGATCATCCTCTGACACCAAGTCCTACGCATTCCGGCAACAGACACGGCGCCCGAGCCTACACATCTCCTGGGGCCAGATCACGCGTCCGTGCTCATACTTCTCCTGGGGCTGGATCAAGCCGTGCTCTTAGGTCGCATCCCTATCTCCCGTCACTGTCTCTCCAAGAGAAGCACCAATTTGAGACAATGTTGCTCAGACATATCTACAACGACCCATTGGAACCTATGAGCCACGAGGTATGCTATACACCAAATTCATAATATTTATGACATGCATCATATTTTCTAGTCTAAGCGAACGTTTCTAACATACGTAGAGGGAATGAGCAATCACTCCTTCCGTTGTGCTGTCCATTACAAGGAGGCCGTTCGCGAGTTGCTTCGTATGGAATACTATGCGAAACAATGGCAGGTCGAAGTATCAAACAGGCTGGAGACTTTCTCGATTTCATTGTCTCGTGAAGCAGAGGGTAGGTTCCGGGGGGCAGAGAAAGAATCGCAATGGTTACTCAATATGTTACTTGACCGGGAGTCATTGTCTACTGCTCATGGAGATCCCGACGCTCTTGTTGTGGCTTGCAATGAAAGCAGGAATGCTATCCGTAGTGTTGATGACGAGCTCAGTGTTTTAAACTGTCGAAAGGTGCAGGATCCCGACATATTGAATGCCATCCGAGCCCATGCGTGGTAAGTAGATTTTATCAAGTGATAATTTACATCATTGACGTTCTCTTTAGAATAGATGTACCCAGCTATATACTCAAACATTCGATCTGAACTATCCTCGTGCTTCGTTTTTTTTGTACAATAGTGTCGCAGTTTCGTAAATGAAACTTTTCCTATCGCAGACATCTCTGATTCAATTGAAATGGGTTGAAAAGAAGCTGATTCTTGGGACTGCTTTCACCCACTATCTACAATGCAGCCTCCTGGTTACCATGAGGAGTCGTCCACCACCATGAACGCTGAGCATCACTCACAGTCGCGCCCTATTCCCAATCTGCTTGTCCATCGCGGTTGTTGTCCGCTCGATTCCACTGCCTATGATCATGAGAATAACTCTTATCATCATCATGATGGCCCACCCGCGCCCGATTTTTATGGCGCATCCCGATCCAATATCTACTATGACACACCTCTACATAACGACATCTACGACACCCCTAACGAACCCATCCTTTTGCCACCTCAGGACTACCCCCAAGTCCCGATAGACAACAACTCCCATCTTACGGGTCCTGATCTAGTAAACCCACCATTCCCGGCAATGCAGAACATTAGTACCTACTACGGCTCGGAAATTTCGCAGATCAACAACTATTTCCCTCACCTGGGTTTAAATCCCTTCCCTGTGCCACAACACAACATTGGCTATCACTTCCATAATTTCCCTGTGCCAACGTTGTCTATGGACGGTAGTTCTACGTTGCCATCGGCGGCAGGGGACATACCGCCTATCATAGACCCGACACCTGTCAGTAATCGCAGCTCGTTGGCGTCCAAAAGTCGGCAGACCTTCAAAAGACGTCAAGAACAACTACATATTATTGATTGCTCGGGTCAGCCACAAAAGCGGTCGCGGCGAAAGGCTCGGTCGAGTCGAGCATCACAGGTGAGTGTTTCTTGTTTATAAATTGGTCTCTGGACTCACTGAAAAGGATCAAACAATAGTCTGCAGCGTCTTTTCATCCAGACGTGACTGAACCTTTACTGCCGTCATCAGTCACGCTACCGCCCCTCACGTATGATGGGACTGACCCAATACATGAGCAGATCGTCAGATCTGCGGAGATTAGTATCATTCGAATCATCATCAACGATTCAGCCATACTAGAATCTCTTGAAAGAGAGGATCTCGTTCATACAGAGCTAACCCGCACAGTAATATTTCACTGTCTCAAGGATGATGATGGGCAGGATGCCGAAGTTCGAAGCAAGCAGGTCGCTGAAGTTCGACGTAAGCAGGTCCCCAAAGTTCTCGAAAGATAACTAATGTTTTCGCTTTGGGTCAACAGAGTTCAGTGACGACTGGACAAGCGAGAATGCAGGCACCCTGTACATGCAACTCTCGGCTCCCAGCAAGTGCATAATGGCAACGTGCAAGAGGCTTGCACGACACAAAGTGGAACGAGGGTACAAACTGCGTCCGTCAGCTTTCTCCCGCATTTCTGAAGCAGAGCTGAAGAAACGTGAGATCGCAAGCCTCATCTTCGACAAGACGTTCCCCCTGAGATATATTTTCGGGGTGGATGAGGTAACCGGCATATTGTATGCATTTGAGCACGAGGTGATCTGGGACATTGTTCTGGGTGTAGTGTCGGAACTCAAGTACCGACACTACATCACAGACCTAGATAATTTGTTTTGTACTGCTGCTGCAGCAGTATATTGTGTTTTGCTGGAGCTCTTGGGGGGAAAACTTACCGATATCGAGTTTTCGGCTCAGGCTTTCAAACATGTCTATGACAAACTCAAACCCTATATCCAAGACCACATCTACACTGATGCACAGCTATCAAAGAGATGGTCCGAATTCAAGGCTTCCACCAATGATAGATTGGCAACTATGTGTTAAAGTTTTCCTCTCCTTTGTTACAGTTCTACTTTTCCTCTTCACATATGCGTTACTAGTAGCTTGAACATCTTTACTACCGTTACTAGCACTAGTTCGGACACACGGTCTGCTGCCGGTGTGAGATTTCCTTCATTTTGGCTATGGTATCACATTTCTACTTACACACAAAAACAATATTTATCGGGACACAAACAATTGAACGGTTTGATGTGGGCGTTCAGACAATCGCTGACTTCGGTGGCCTAGTCAGGTTTTGTAAGATGACTCGTGTCCAGGCACATACTAGGAACATATTACCCGATCATGACGGCCACTTCCGAACTTCCTCAGCCGGAGATCCAAAGGTCATGCGCGCCTGATGATCTGGGTCATTAGTTTGTCACTTGATTTAGGCGAACAGGACAGTTTAACCCATTCACCTCAGTAGGCACAATTTCATGTTCAGCATTCCTGGAGATGTTAGTGCCCGTGCACCGTGGCCCTCTGACTCGGATCCTTCAACTTGACGCGGCACATAGTACAACAACTCTTGTGTGTTCTCTCCAATTGTTCATTTTCAATCTTGATTCAAAGTCACAGTTGTTTCTAGCCAAAATTCTCAAAGTTTCTGGTGTACCTCTCTCTCTCGACAGCGAGCAATCATTGATTAGCACTTGCGTTCTGTGCCAGAATTTCAGGTTCTATGCAGTTTCGTGTGGTTGTTTGTCTTTATGGTTCCGTCTCAAGCTCTTCATCCGATGATAGTAGTACTACTGAGGCTCCTCCTCAACACGAGTCATTGTCATTGACAGGGTTCTTGCCGATATGCTTCCCAAAGGAGAACGTGTGTTGATATTTTCTGTGAGTTCTTCAAAACAAAATACCTGCGCCAGCCCGAGACTAACGAGCGGTCGTAGCAATGGACAAGGTAAAGGGAAATTGCACTTCTCGTTGATTACGCTTTGATGCAAGGGTATTAGCATGCTTGATCCCCTGGAGGATGATGGAACTGCAGTCAATACCATACGCTCGGCTGAATGGTGGACAACCCCAGGCTGCCCTCGGCGGAATCTTGATATCAAACTGACGGCGGATGATTTTCTTTGCTAGCTGCTCGCTGATGCCTATTGTCTGTAGTTTTAATAAGAGAAATCTCTTAGTAAGGTCTTGATTTTAATCATCATATTTCTTGTGCTGAAAAACGCTTAGCATATCATAAGTCTTCCTTGTCTCAACCAAAGCGGGTGGATAAGTATTGTTCGTAAAGTTCTGATTTACACTTGGGTAGGTATAAACCTTCCAAAAGCATCAACCGTCGTCACGGTCATGTGTGACTGTGATTGGAATCCTCAAGTGAGTGTTCTGTGGTAGATCTACTTGATGTCCGTTAAACCATTCACAGAACGATTTACAGGCTATTGCTCAGGCCCATCGCATTGGTCAGACGAAAAGCGTCAAGGTGTGTCCGATTGTATGTCACAACTCATTCTACAAACCTCTTCCTAGATATATCGCCTTATTTGTCACGGAAGTGTCGAGGATCAGATGCGAGACCACATTCATTGCAAGATGTTCCTATAATGTCTTCCTCAACATCGCCATCTTCTCCCAACGGGCAGGGTTGCACAAGCATCCGTTCTTGTTTGAGGGCGTTGAGGACAAGGTCAATCCCAGCAGGCTCATCGATGGTAAATAGGCTGGAAAACTTGAGCTCTTGTCATGTATCCTTCCCAAGTTCTTTGCAATGGATCACAGGGTGCGTCACATCCTATAATCGTCTCAGCTGTACTGATCACTGTATTTATCAGGTCCTTATTTTCTTCTAAATGATGGGCTGGAAGCATCTTCGACTTGATGGTGGCACAAAGTCGGAGGAGCGTGCCTTGCATGCCAGTATACAGCAGTTCAATACGAAGGATTCGGATATCAAAGTATTCATCCTGTCTACAGGAGCTGGTGGTTTGGGACTCAATTACAGACTGCAGATACGGTGATCATGTGCGTTATCTCTTGTGATTGCATCGTTCTTCATTCTGACGCGTATATTTGCAGCTTCGATAAGCCTAAATAGCTGGTGAATAAGCTTCTGGTTATGATTTGAATAGACATAGTGATGATAAATGCCTCAGGAATCCCCACGCTGATCTTCAGGCTCGATATTCTGCTCACCATATCGGCCAGACCAACATCCTTTGATTCGTCACGTAGGAGAGTGTGGAAGAAGTCGTGTATGCTTGCGCCGGTATGGCAAGCTTGATATCAACAACGAGGTCACCCAAGCCGGCCATTTTGACAACAAGTCGACGCGGGAAGACCAGAAAGAATTCCTGGTGGGTGGCACAGCAGCTCTCTCTTATAACGGATAGCTAAATGAGTGGTATACTGAGATATCGGTCCATCCTCGAAACAGACCACGAGGAGGAGAATGAAGGAGCCGGTGACATGAACGACAATGCTCCACTGTTGGGACGGTGCTACCTGGTGCCTCACTAGTTCTACTAGGTGGACCCTCAAGCTCTGCAGCATATCGGACTCTGCGCCTATGCCTATGGACAAGGATGAACAGCCGCAGGGGGCAGAGCTTGGAGTACTACTGGTCGCAAACAGGTAACTCGCGCATCATTAACATTTCAAAATCATGTATTTATAGCCCCATCCAATTCTCATCTGATCTCATTCAAGTTCTGATAATCAAGGTGTGTTGTTATACTGCTTTTTTTTCTCGGATCACCTATTCACAAGCGTGATGCACACGCATCCAGTTCCAGAACCACCCCTCGATTGTATTCGCACTCGCGTCCATCACTCTTCGTATTCCAATCAATGCTCATTACATGTGGATTTTTGCTCATCGACGCTGTTACCTAAGGAAGCGTGCGGATCAGACCGACTTCACATTTTTAAGAGCCTCCGAACGATGTGATGCCTTGCCAGGTATCACACTGCCCTCAATCCCAACACCCCTTCCTTGTTAGGAACTAAAGATCAACTCCACACATTTGCATGCAAGGGCGATGACAGTATGAAATTTAATGACAAGGATGCCGTCGATCTTATGATTCTGATCATACAAGGCCTAGAAGATCCAAACACGATTGTAAGTCTATGCATGCGTAATAATCCTCTCAGCATAATAATGTGACTCATGCAGTATGGGTAACCCACACCTATAGTTCCAATGGCGACACAGGCGCACATGTTGCGACTTCAAATATTGACAGCTTTTGAGTATGATGCTAGCCTGCCTACGCCTTTGGAATCGCGGTGGCCACACTCACAGCCTATTGTGCACCATTCTACGATAACACACGATATTGAACCACCCAATCTGGGTGTTGATGACCCCGTGTCACTTGAGTCATTTCCGACTCATTCACTCTCTCACACACACTGAGTGCGACCAGGACATCGCGGACTGAGACAAGCTGGTAAGCATCTACCGTAGTTACCATTCTTTCGGCAGCTGATACACCTACATTATAGGAACTAAAGATCTTGTTGGCGATGGATCTGCCGATGGAGCAGTGGCAGGCGCGGCTGCTGCCGGTGGTGAGTCTGACCAGGGCAAAGAAAATAGTGCACTAGGTGCCAGATGTAACGCAGATTCAGCAGTAGCGGTCACGCCGTGTGAAGCCTCCTGCCAGTACTACTTATTGATATCAAACCAGCACTCACAAGTTCAGACATGGAAGACCTTATTCCCGCTTGGAGGTGGATGCCAACAACTGCAGGAGGTAAATTGCTCCTTTCACATGATCATATTGGTTGCTCTGTAGCAGGCGCATCCAAGATGTCTGAATCACGCACTGACTCGGAAACATCTGGACAATCCGCCCTTGAGCCGACTATACAGTCTACAAAGTGTCTCAAGGCATACTTCAATAAGTACTTCACCACTGTTGCACCTGCGCAATTCGCTCAATATAA
This sequence comes from Suillus plorans, assembly GCF_016647745.1. NCBI lineage: Eukaryota > Fungi > Basidiomycota > Agaricomycetes > Boletales > Suillaceae > Suillus > Suillus plorans. Next base: position 304,523 of record NW_024537397.1, read on the forward strand.
CATTACAGCGGATTCTGCAAGTCAGGCAAAGAAGAGGGCTCGCATCAACGGGCCTACCCATACCAATGGCAATGATCTCGAGGCCGAAGAGTTGATCACTGTAGAAACCACTATGCAAATTTGTCCGCTATCATTGTAGGACAACCTCCTGCTAGATCAGTCAGGCACATAGCATAATAGTTTATGTCGTCGGACTGGGCTTTAGTATATGTCAAAAAATATTATAATTTGTTCACCAGTACTTTCTCTGATCTGAGTAACCCAGGCTTATCAGGGGCCGGAGTCGGAGTCGGGGACCGGACAATCATCACAGCTTTTTCGTTTGCAAGTGTATTACCTTGTTTGCTCCGTTTGTTATTGTTACAATAACATGTAACTGAGAACCCCTCCTACGGAGGTCATCATGACCTTAGCTCCTATCCCACCTATACACCGTCATTGGAAGACTTACCGACTCAACGGAGACTCGTAGAGACGCCTAGAACGGCCTGGATGCCGTTAGATGACCTAGACCAGCCTAGGCAACATCTGGACGGACCTAGATGGTCCTCGACCCGGATCATGGAGAAGCTCTGCTTCATGATCAGAAGAGAAGCCGCATGCCGCAGCATGCGCAGTTAGACTCCAAGGCATGCTACGCCTTGAGGACAGATAGAAGAGGCATGGTAAGCCTCGTGTATAGATAATCGCCCGCATGGCATCAGATAAGATGCCCTTGTATGGACACACTTATACCTACCTACCGAACGTAGTATTGGTCTGTGCACACGGACGACAGTATATAGAGCAGACAGAATCATGTATATTCCCTACTTGATTCTACTAGGTTTTCATCAGAACTTCCTCTGTGTGAATATCCCAATCACTCAGTCTAAGCCGCACCTAAAGGAAAGCCGACGCTACCTTTAGTGGAAACCCCGAACCTCTCATTCGAGAGAAGATCCCCGTCTCTCCAATAGCGAGCCCGCTATCAGATTAGGCAATCCGCCTAGGGAGAGCTCAAACTATCCTAGTCCGTAACAGTTATCGATCGCATGATGACTCGAGCAGATTGAACCAACACAGTGCGCGACAACATTTCTGTAGGGTTGTCACAAAGTTGTGAACACCTCCAAGTCATTATGATGTTCCTCAGCAAAGGACATCGAAGGTGATGATTATCCAGCCTGTTTTCATACTGGCAACCAATCGCCATCGTCCTTTTCCATTATCCCTGGTTTCCTGTCTGTCAATGGCATCTCTGCGATGCCTCCAGGCTTTCGATGAGCTGTTACCTCTCGGCGATGGGCATGCGTCTTAGACAAGGATACTACAGGTGCGATATCAGCTTCCACTTCCTGCACTCGTTTGGAAATGTGCTTTCATCGACAGACAATCACCGCACCTCATTCTCTCGAGATTAAAAATATATCGTCGACTCTTCAACTAAGGCGTTTACCAGTCATTCAGCAAGACATTCCACCCCAAACCCCATAAGGGTGAGTCGTCTGTTCAATTCAAATTTCGTGGCTGGTGCCTTGACTGATCTATGCCAACAGGTAGCCATGTGTATATACCCAAGACTCTGGAGAACTATAGTTAGGAAGTTGTCAGAACAGGATGTGACGGTTTACTGTCCACATGCTTGGCATTCCTTTCTGCGCCAGATATCCCTGTTTTGGAGGGTTTTTTCGCGGTGATAGGTGCAGCAAGAGGAACATCCGGTTTGCAAGAGGCAGCGCTCAAAATACCTGATAGGGATGGCACATTGAGCTTCGAAGCTTCAACTATTCATCAGTGGACCAGTGCGTTCTTGCATCAACAATTCAGCCGTACTAGAATCTCTCGAAAGAAAAGATCTAGTTCGTACAGACCTAACCCGCACAGTAATATTTCACTGTCTCAAGGATGTTGATGCGGTGCATTTACATGGTCATATATTCCAATGTGACGAAAACCCTTCCTATATATTATGATACATTGTCTTGGAGTTTGATTCCGTCTCAGTCTATTCATCATGATAGTACTATTGAGGCTCCTTCTCAACACAAGTCATTGTCATTGACAAGGTTCTTGCAGATATCCTGCCAAAGGAGAATGTGTTTTGATATTTTCTGTGAGTTCTTCAAAACAAAATATCTCATGATTGCCTATGTTTGGAGTATAGGTATGACGCAGAGCGCACATCCATGAGGTACACAAGACCTTCCAAGAACCCCAGCCCGCCGGTGCCTCCATTGGTAGGTCTATTTGCATGTGGTTGAATTGTGCCTCACCATTTACAGGATCAGTGCCTCACTCCGGATTACATCATATTGGGTGCTTCCATTCTATCTTCCCTGGACACCCTTGCGAAATGTTCTATGACTTTGTAAGTAAGTTAGCACGTGGTTTTGTATTGTGGTTGCTGCATGGCTAAACTACAATATCAGACGATAGCTTCGCACCCCGTCCCGGGTGACAAGGGTGCCATCGATTCTTTCAAAATAGAACGCACACGTTATTCTCAAATTACTTGAGGGCGACTCATCTATCTAAGACAATTTGTGGGACGACCAAGACTCCGTATAATGTGTACTTCAGGCATGGATGAGGCGCGGCCTGATTATTTTGGCCAGGAGAGTTCGTCGACGCGATTCAGAATCTTTGCAGGGGGAAGACTACCCAAGGACTTATCCAACGCCCTAGGTTACGTGCACTCTCGGGGTAAGAGTCGTTTGTTTGACCTTATGTTACCTGTGCGCTCATTCCATGACTCAGGTGTCGACGCACTTTTTGACCCAAATGATGTTCAGTCAAGCATAAGACTCCCCTCGAAGGTTAGCTCCCGAAATTTTCGAATTTTCAATACGTCTAACAACTATTAGGGGTATTAGGTGCTACGTGCGGTAAGACATTGGATATGGTTCTGCAGTATACACAAAACTAATCCTCATGATTTATTTCAAGGCAAATTGGTGTCACATTATTGTTTCCCTCTTAGCTGCCTCGGAGACAGTAAGCCATATCGCGCTTACAAAAATGTTGCTAACAGTTTTTCTCTCAGACCTCATCTACCATGTTTATTTTCATCTTGACGATGCTGCAAAACCCAGAAGTACAAGCGCACACACAAGCCGACGGTCAGGCTGCCGAATTTCGAGGACAGAGCATCACTGCCATATATCGAGGCTGTTCTCTGTGAAGTTCTCCGGTGGCACCCCGCTGTACCATTAAGTATGTATCGTACGGACTATATGTTGTAAGTAACGGACTTAATATGAATGACACAGGTATCCCCCACGTCGCCACGAATGATGACTGTCTATCATGGATACTTCATTCCGCAAGGTGCGATATGTTTGAGAATTTGTAGCTTGTCGATTGACACACATCAGGGGCTACATATATTCGTACATTCAAACCGTAACGTGCTAACGTGCACCTCTAAGTCCCAACAGGTATTCAATCTCCCTCATTTCCCGCTCAAACAAGCGCCGTTCTCTTGCAATCCAAAGAATGATCATCGCGCGCATTTCCTCTCTCCACAGTGGTGGCCGCGGGAACGGCGCAGACGGCCGTTCTTGTTGATAAACCTGTTGGCGCACGCGGGCACGCGCGATCGCCCAAGTCTCGTAAATAATTTCCTGAAAAAAAATCAAACTTTGCCTGTTGTATGTACATCTTTACTCACCAGCTGCTCCTCTGGTATGGTGAATGATACCTCACGAGGCGACGAGCGATTCGGACGCTGCTGTTGTAAGCATGTACGACGGGGTAGTTGTTGTGAGTGTGCAGGCCACGACGGGATAGTACATCAGTATAGATCAAGTTTGATTAGCCGCTGATAATGTACCTGATCATTTCCTCCTCCTTCTCTGTTTCCATTTACTACATTTCTGAGTTCGTTGAGGTAGTTTTGCATGATAAAACTGGAATCAATAGAATTGTCAGACTCTGCGGATATCGAGCACTTATGATACTAGTATTACGGCACTGAGTGTTTACGATGAGTGTGACACGTCACAATCATTGTCACGGCCCTCCAATCTCCGCTCAATTCTCAGTTCAATGTGCTGTATCCAACAACCTTAGTGCAAAGGGCGAGTTGTGATTGTCTTCTGGTGAAGTAAATTTCTAGGTATGTGATACGATTGTCTGCCACCGCACCACTAACCTTTCCGCGAGTGTGCAGGGCCACGAAAATACGTCACGCGATCTTATGGGCCTTCGGTCCGTCATTATGCTATACCATTGTTTTTACTGCTCATGTTCACCTTTCAGCTCACAACGTCTCTTGTACCCCCTTGGGAGTAGGGATCAGCAGGGGTATGGGCAACCCCTGGGGGTCGGGGGTAAGGGTACTTGAGGGTAGGGGTATGGGTTTGGATCTGGAGACCCCTGTACCCCCGGACAATTGGTAGTACCCCTGGGCCTAGGGATAATATATCCCCAAATTGATTATCATAGGAGTGATGGATAAGTATAAAATTTTGAAGTTATCAACAGTATAATGGTTATTAGGCTTATTGTGATCTTATATTGTGAGTTGGCTATTATTTGAGTAAGATATAAGTAAAATATAATCAAAGGAAACATTTAAGTTAGTTTAGATGGTTCATAATGTACAAGAGTTACTTGCCCATGGTTTGAGTCTCATCTACATACTTGGCTAGGACTAAAGAGGCATAAATTAAAGTCAGCCTACTATGTCTCTTCTAGCCAAGATGGTGACAATACCCCTGTACCCTTGTGATACCCTTGTACCCTTATAATACCCCTGGGTTACCCTTACCCTTGGTCTGAGGGGTAAGACCCTCCAGGGGTAGGGGTGTGGGTTGGGCTCATGATACCCAGGGGTTTACCCCTGGTGATCCCTACTTGGGAGTGCCTATCGTAGCGAAACCGGTGGACTCATGTCAGCACTTAGGGCACTCTCTGTCGAGCAAAGTGAATCAATCCCTCTTGGCGTCCATCCTTCACTAACGTCCTTCTGATCTTAGTCCAGGATTATCACGCCACTTACTATGTTCCGATAATCTTGATCGTTACCGGAAAGCTTTCTACTGGAACAAAGTCTTTGTTGGCTGTAGTGCAGGACAAGGTTGAACCTAGTATCATTTCACATGGTCAAAACCATGGCCCCGCCCGAGCGGTTGGAGACGACCCTTCTTAGAGACCGCTAGTACCAACCGTTCTCCCATCAAGAAAATCACGAAGGAAACCGTCGAGTTTCCTGAGAAGGACGAGAGCCAGGGCGAACTTTTGATCATCGGCCTCTAGACGACATGGCCACTGACAACTATCCAATGGAAGCCATCAAATGCAGTGGTGGCGCCCTTGACACATTAAATGACCTATTTGGTGAGGCGGAGGAGGCTAGGAATGCACGTAAGTACTCCACTGCAGATCATAGACGCCTGTCTGATTTACCTGACCCCCTAGGCCGCTATGCGGCTGGTGAACTTCAAAGGCACCGACCTGCAAACTTCTCGCCGTATATCGACTTCCCACCCATACTACCATCGTGCCGCGTGAAATCACCCCCCTTGAAGTGTAAACTATAAAAAGTCATACTCATCAGCCATAGGAGGTGTCAACGAGGAAGAATATGATTACAGCAGGGATGACACGGTGAAAAGTGCCTCTAGCATAGCCGAAGCCGTGTTGGTCCGTAGCAAGCTCTCTGAAATTCTTTGCGGTCTTCGGGACGACAACGTCGTATAGCTTGAATGTTATACGTCCAGATGGCTTGTTGTCTATGGCATGGCTCGCATATCTATCAGGTAATGTTAAAATCAATCCAGGTACTGCCTGATGCGTCCATCATGGCCATCACTTTTGCCGATGTCTGCAAATGTTTGATGTGCGATGTAGGCCAATGGGTATTCATTGTCAAACTAATCTGCGGACTGATTGGTTTGTTCTCTTTATTTGGTTCTTCGCACCCCACATCTGTTTCATGATAGACGGACTCAGGCTGTTGTGGCTTATGTTTAAAAAAATAGTCATTTGAATGTATCTGGTTTGCTCTCAGGACACCCAAAGTTCTGAGCTGAGTAATTGAGACGAGGCGAGACATAGGTATGTTCACCAGAGCTTTGCACAGCGCGCAGGGGTACTGATACAGCCGGGCAGAGTCTGGGACTGGCAGGTCGCCGTCGTTACGATAAAGCTAACATAAGCGAAGTAGCGGCTTTCTCATTGTGAAGGCCGGCTGTGAGAACTGCTCTACCAGTGTGAAAGGCACTTTGGCCGTACATTGTGTTCCAGTATGGTAGCAATATTACGCAGATTACATAGCCATCCCTTGCCAGGTAATGCAAAACACAGCTGATGGAAAACGCGGATGCTTAAAAAACCAGACACAATCACTCACTGTTCATTTTTAGGCTGTGGTTGTACGATGTCATAACATTGTCGTAGATTCCAATGTGAATATATATTTGATATCCACTGCTAGTACTTCTTTCCATGATAAAGTCATAAATAGGTTTGTTGTTGAAAGATTAAATTACAGCAGATGAGCATGTTTAACAAATTGAACACAATTATGCCATGATTCCTTGCTGGCGGTAATGTCCCAATGTCCCAATGTTGTCACCAATTCCTCATTGTAGCGTAGATTTGCATTGATTCATGCTTATATATGAGCAAGTCAAAATTACTGGTGTATAAATAGTGATATTTGGCAACAGCAGAATTATATATTTCTATAGTTATCATGGCTACAATATCACGAACTCATGAATTCACTGATGGAAAGGTGCCGGTTCCTGAACGCACGGAAGGAACCGGCACCACACGTCCAGCTGAGGTGCAGTTTGACACCTATGCGAGCTCGCGAGCAAATAGATCAAACTAGTGCTTATCCTATAGCGGCGCTAGGTCACGCCAGAACCCCAACTCCGCATAAAGACATCAAGACAAGATATGATTTCACAGATCAAACGTAGTACAATTTCAGAATCAGTCACACCGAAGTCTGTTAAAAGACGACAGGTACCTTTCACCCCCGCGTACTCATTTACCAACTATCATTCACAAGGTCAAACACATCAGTAATGCCATTATAGACACAAGCGAAAGTGATTCGAAAAAAGGTCATGTGTGACCAGGTGTGCAAGCACCATTATGATTGGATAGATGATTGATTTGTCAATAGTTTCACATGTGTAGATACTTTGGCCTTTTTTCAGCCACAATTATCGGTTCTAGTGACCTTGGTAAACAAGGTAACACTTCAGTCCAGCAGCTACATCCATCTGAACTGTATTTCAAGTGACACATGATATGCTGAGCAACAACAATTGAAACAATAGCTATGCCATAAGATGCTTGAGTGCAACAACGTGTATTTCTCGTCTCCTGAGAAGATCTGCGTGCGAGATCGTGTTTCTAAGGTCAAGCTCCAGCTAATCCCAATCGGTCAGGGTAAAGATGTGAAGAGCAGCCGAGGACTTGCCTGAAGTAGTTTATCGGATTGCCACATCCTGGTAGGCAGGTTCTCTAAAGATACATAAACAGCGGAGTTGGATTCACATTCTATCAGCTCCTGTTCGTTGCTGCGAAGGATGCCTAAGGCGATGCGGAAGAGAACATCGAGTCCATCAACGAGAAAGACATCCCACACTCTGAAAAGCGTCTATTGAAGAGTCAGATAACATAGCGCGAACGCATATATGCTACTTACCTCTATTGGAAGGCAATCCGTGAAGAGCGACAAAAACCAAGAGAAGCAGATGGCTGGAAGGTCGACGCCAAGGGCGGTCAAATGTGTGTAAAGCCTAGGCATGGTCTCCTGCACGTATTCAAGGAGAACAAGGGGACATGCACGAGATGGTAAAAGCGAAGGCGAAAAAAAGTCATCCGGAAGTATCCGTTCGATGATTGCTGAGAGCACCCAAAACGCCTCTTCTTCATCGGCATGCACTAGCAACAAAGTCGAAGTTACGAGGTTCATGCCCTGGCAATACCCCACAGCAGGGTTGCGGCTGAGGACGTCATGTTAACAGACGTACCAGATTGACACGATGGTGTGACACTCACTGACTATATGCTCTGAGCACGCGACGAAGCTTGTCAACTCCTGCGCCGTCACCTCCAAAAAAGACGTTGAGTGGCATAGTCCTACCAACATCCTTCTCAATTTCCACGCAAACCAAGTTGTGCTCGTCGACATGAGCCAGCAAGTCGCCAAAAATTCCAGGTTCCCGCATATCCAAGCCTCCGCTGCATTCCAGCCAGAGCTTGGATCGGTACACTAGGGGTATACCTCCTCGCACCAACCGATCAAATTCTTTCCTCTCATGCGTATTCGACGACAGGCCCAGTTGAGCGAAACCAATGAGGCCCTCTGAATGGGATAATTCTTCTTCCTCGACTGAAGTACCCAAGCCAAGAAGAGCGGCAGCACCGCCGCCAGAGTTCGTAACCGTAGGCAGGATATTCTTGGGCAATTTGACTTTGCTACGTTGCTTCACAAATACATCCCACTCTTTCCTCTTGGCGTTCTGATTCTGATCATGATTCGTGGTCATGTCATCGAGAAGATGTCGGATAACATTAGCGCAGACATGGCGAGGTGTGGACTGGGTCACAGTCAGAATCGCAGTGCTAGAGTGAAGCGTGGGTACAGCAAGAGGTGTAGCTATCGACGTGACAGTGGTGGAGCGGGGCCGGGAAGATGATAATGAAGCAGCGCGGGAATGACGCGAAGGACTGCTGCTTTCTGGAGGGGTTGATGCTGCTCCTGCCTTGCTATTAGCAGGACCAGATAAAACCGGTGATATCGGATTGCCTTCTCCATCGCAAATGCAAGAATCCTTAACGATCTCAATCACATTCTTCTGGTTGTCGTCATCGTCGTCTGACCAAGAGTTACTTTCCTTGCGGTCAGCAATTTTGACGCCAGTCAGGCAGGCAGGTGCGGTGTTGCCACATTCCTTTGCCCGAATGAGTAGCAAGACATCGTACTGTGACACGTCGTACATGAAGCCATAACGATCCGTAAGAGGCTGTTTGCTTTCGTCATCGCGGTAAACTGTGAACCGAGACGCACTGGTAGGAAGAGGAATAGGAATGGTGAAGTTGAAGTGCGGAGCAGTGAGAGGGGTGTACGTGCGCGAAAGGTAATGAGTTGGAGGCTTCGCAGTCGCAGGTATAATGGACTCTAAAGCGACTGAACCGGGTTTGTTCGCCGAGTGTTGCTGCTGCACGGGAATATTACTCGGTCGTGCAGTGGACATCGTGCCCTCGCTTAATATTTTCGCGCTTGCTTCCATAGCAGGTAAGGATTTCTTATGATGTGGCATGAAGGAACCGAACAGAGGTGACGTGAAAGGCGAAATTATATTTGCTCCCCGTGACCTAGTTGTACGCACGGCTTTACCTTGCGCAGTCAACGTGCGGTTCAGAGCCGTGCTTGCATCTGGGCCCTCGATATGACTGAGGGTTGCGTGCGCGGTTATTTGGTCTCCTATCTCAGCCTTACCTGACCTATGCTCTCTCTTCTCTCGAAGCTTCTGGGGTTCGCGGAATGATACATGCTCGTCTCGTGCACGCTTAACAAGTTCAAGGGCCAATTGAGCAATCAGAGGGCTTGTCTCTCGGCCGTGATCAGTCAAAATGCTACCTGGATCCGAGGTCATAACTCGAATAGCATGGGCAATGGCACGGAGTGATGCGCCCTGCGGCGGCTTTTCTTCGGTCAAGGAGGGAGAAGTAGTAGAACTCCCTGATCTTGGATACGAGACTCCGACAGCTGCTAAATGTGGCGTAACAGGTGCAGGAGCAGAAAATGTACTCAACGCAGGGGAAGAGCTTACAGAAGACTTTGTGTCATCTATGCGGACTTTATATGATGGCTCCGCTACAGGTTTCGAAGTCGATGGTAGTCTCGTGGCAGAAGAGGATGATGTGGGAGGGTTGAGTATAGAAATACCCAAACTCTCAAACATGCTTCTGCTAGTTTTCTTGCGTGAAAAACTGTTTGGGATAGTCGGAGTAACGGAGGAAAGGGATTGAGAATGTGGGGATGAATATAGAGATGGTTGCTTTGCAGGAACTTCAGAAGTTTCCTTTACCGAGGTCGTGGTCAGCACCCGATGGTGTTTGTGTTTCCCCTTCTGCCACCAGGTACCCATCCAAGACGCTCTATCATTCCTGGCATGATGAATAGGAGCTACATGTTCTGTGACAGCCTCGGCAACCGTGGCAACGGGAGGTACAGTGGCTTCGGGGGCTGATATAGCCACAGATTTATCAGCTGCCGTGGACCCTATCCTATCGACGGTTGCCCCCGGTTCAACGTATGGCACTTCACTGGTTTGGGGAGATTGTGCAGATGTGACGATGTAAGTCGATGCCAAAGGAGTCATAGTATCATCCGGAACGCTGCGTGAAAGTAAAGTGTCATCCTCGATAGCTTCCGTCAACGATGTCTTGAGTGACTGTGTAACATATCAGAGCGAATAGGGTGCAATCAAAGTATACCAACGCACAGAAAGGCTTCCATGACGTTGAACTCGATGGCGCGTCTCGGCATCGCCAGGGAAGATTGATTGTATGACCCGCTTTGCCACCTCTCGTTCAGAGGGTAGCAGCTCCGATAACAAAGTTTCAGCACGCTCTTTGCGCGCTGCCTCCTTCTCTTGCAACAATTTCCTATGTTCTTCAAGCTCTATTCTGACCCTTGACAAACTATGGAGAGTCGATGAAAGCACACGAAGTGCTGTATGGTATGGATGAGTGTCAACATCTGACGGGGACTCTGCGACAGTAAATCTGGATATTGCAGCCTGGATGGCCTCATCTGAGTACTCGTGCCACTTGTTGGCAAGTACTTGTGCAGTCACTGACGGGGATACCTCTGGGGTGCCATCTGAAAGAGCAGTCCTCGGAGGGAGGGAGCCTGGAGGAACAAGGAAATTGTTATCAACAGGTCCAATGATAAATCGCGGCACTTGGTGCACTGGTCTATCCCAAAGTGTCGAAAGCGAGTTGGAAGACATTCCACGACCTGTCACTAGTTCTCCGCTGGACCCGCTCGCCGCATCAGGCTGGCCAAATCCGCGAACGCTGCCGTCCCAATTTGTTCGGATATTGGCGCCCTTGGTTTCTGGTTCCGCTAGTGTCTCTGACTGAGTTTTTAGAGTAAGATAATTGTTAGGGGACCGCGTTTCATCTACATCCTGAGCTCCACGCGTTCTGCGCCCTCGTGACGAAATTTCGTTCGGGGAGAGAGGGTGCAAATGCACAGGAGTACTGACGGGCGGGACCTGTGGATTCATTCGCTTAGATTCCAATTGAAACTTGGCATTATTCCAGGCTGGCTAGCCTTTGCTAAAGAAATGACTCAAGATCAAGAGAAGGAGAGTGTGTTGGACCGTGGGACAAACTTATGTGACTCGCAGACTCCTCGTCGAATCAAGTCTTAAAGTAACATAATTTCGTCGATGAGCTGGTTTAGTCGTTCAAACTCTGAACAATCTCCAGCTGCAACAAGGCAGGACCGCCAGAAATGCTGGGAAAGTCGTGACCAATACTTTGAATGCCTGGATAGCGCTGGTGTTCTGACTGCTGGAGAAGAAGGGACAGCATGCACCAAATCAAAGTTTCAGTACGAAAAGAGCTGTGCCAAAAGCTGGGTGAGTATGATGATCCAACTGTTCGCATCTAGTTGATCTGACCACTAAGCATCAGATTGATTATTTCAACAAAAGGAGGGTTCTCGCTGAGAAACAGAAGGATATGCTTGCACAGTCTCAGCTCCAATCGCAGGAAGCTAATCGCAAACTATAGTTCTGCTTGCGTACGAGAAATTCTGGTCAATCCATTTAGGCAGAATACTTATGATGAATCATTTTGCATCACAGCACCACCTCGGGCCTGACTCATCCACCCCCGAATTTTGCAAGCTGTGGTCCGTGGTTACATTCTTTCGCATGAAACAAGCAGATTACTTCTAATTCCCAATTCCTTAATTTTAAGATACCATTCAATCATCATCAAGAGTGGCGTTCTTGATATCGGATGACTCGGTTGTTTCATCATGTGCCCATTTTCTCATGAAGGAACTATCCTTATACTGCGTCCTCCGAACCGTTGCTGTGCTATATAAAGGACATCGCCCACCAAGTGTAACTAACGCAGTGTTGATTTTGATCTTCGCATCCGAGACATCACACCTGAAGGCACTTACAACACACCAATTTCAAAATGATTATCGATAACAGTTGACAACCGCGTTGTTCTATCCCGGACCCCTTATGACCCAAGTGGTACAACAGTTCATGCTACGCTTGCAAATATGTGATTTTCAACTCATTCTACGCCGAATAAGTAGCCTGAAGTTTATATTAGCCAGCTAATGTTCTCTTCCGAGAATGATGAAACATCATCAAGTTCTGCTTTGTGGCTACTTCTGGTATTACACACTGGGTTGCAGATGCCACCAACCCAGCGTTCTCATAACGTTTACAGATTTTCTTCCCATATCTTCCTACCAGATCTCACCTGTGCCACCTACTTCGAGGCGTTTACCTGATGTTCACACGAATAACCCCAGGCTGATTTGCGCCAGCTCAGGCAGTACGAGCTCCATCTGTGATTTCCAAGCACAGGATGGAGCAGACTATACTTGGCACTCATCAGCTGATGCTGTTTCGTTTCTAATAATGTTCAGGTTCATCGGGATGATTGACTGAGCTTCAACTATGGGTACATATATCCTGCCGTTTCTTGATCTGCTTGGACCTTAACCCCCTCTCATATTCGGCTGTCGTCACGGGCTTGGATATTGATGTCTTGGTTGAAGGCTAAAGACTGGGCATCGGGCATGGAATACTCCAGCCTGTTTCACTCAGGGCTGCGAGCTATCTCCCTCCGCTCCTTCATAGGCACGCGCACCCGAGCTCAGTCTACAGCCCCAATTTCTTCACCGGAAAAGACAAAACGGAGATATTCTCTCTCTTTGTCATCTTGTCTGCTCAAACGAGGTACCTCAACTAAGAGTCCCCCCACATCCAAATCTAGTCTGTGTCCACCTTGCGCGGAAAAAGGTGTGCGTCCACGACCTTCATCTATGTTCGTATGCTCCACCAATGAGCTGTGTGAGCCCTGTGGAAAGGGAGGGAACTTCTTTGATAACATCCATGGTCGTCAGAAGTTGATGTGCGCACACTTTCTGCAGATACCACTGATTTGGGCACTGATGTTAAATCACACAGCCAAGATGGAGCTGATGGTCTACCTTTGCCCATCATGGACTTGGGAGATCCGTTTTCTTCATCGCCTCAATCAAAATCGTTTTATGTGAACCTAGGGGACCCATCGCCTCTTCCACCCAAAGAAGAGTCTTTCCTCTCTTTGTCAAATGATCTAGATACCTTCTATAGACCACTCCGTCGCGAGCGTCCGCTCTCGACCCAAACTATGCCTCTGCCTTCTTGTCGATTTTCTGGGCACTACCGGCGCGAGCGCAGGGAACGTATCGATCCTGCGTGGATGCTGGAAGAATCAAGTCCAGAATTGGAGGCCCAGGACAATGGAGAGAATGCTGATGTTACAGAACTAAATCTTGACGGTGTGTCGGATTGGCGCCAGTTCCACGTTGATTGGCTCCAGAACGAGCCTGCTGTGCAATTGACTACCGGGATTTAATTGTTGCCGCTTTATTGTGATCCTACTGTACTGTATGTAATTCACCTTGTATTCTTATTACCTAGACTTGTATTACTTGCCTCGTACTTCACACACCTCGTTGTTTGTAACTTTTTAGTTGGCAACATTTAGTTCTACTTAATTTAATACATTCTCTATGATTCTGACACGAGTCGCCGAGGGTTAGGAGAACAGCATCCAAAATAGGCAATATTATGTAATATTAGAGCAGTTGCTCTGCTCAGTGACGCTGCTAATAAGTTACAGGTCGCTTTCATTCGTCCCCAGCGGTGAGATATCTGCATGTTGATATACCGTGAAATGTCTTCAAAGTTTACTGACAATGGCTTGTTTCTCTACCATCAGGATACTTTAAACCCGCGCATTAAAGCAGGACTTATCTGCTGCTTTAGCATCGAGGATTCAAATCAGGCGGCTATTATCCTGTACTCACACGACAGGAGCACAATAATCACCCTCCAGTTCCAACAGGCATATATTCTATTTCACTCTCACCGAGTGAGCTGTTCGTCATGCCTGCAAAGTACTCACATGTGAAGAAGAGGACGACAAACCCCAAGAAAAAGGCCGCTGCCACGATTCAGTCCGGGAAAGACAACAATCGCCACCAAAAGCTCCCCAATCACCTTGACAAGACGATTACAAATGCCATGTCAGCAGTCTCGCAGCTGGAGCGCGCCATCGCGAAGATCTTCCTGATCCGCTTCGAGCAAGATATCGCGCGCCTGTTTTCAACACACATATTCTGTGTCGCTCTTATTCACTTACCCACGTTCATGATGCGGTGTATTACTGTCGGCGGGCCCAGCTGGGTCGCCTATAATGCGGATAATGAGGAAATTAAGGACTTCTTCCGTTCCGTCGTTAGTATGGACTTGCGACAGGCTGGAGAACGGGTTTCGACGAAGAGTGTTTTGTGGTCTTATACAGCTTTGAGAGAATTTGTGCGGTTTCGATCTCATTCCATGTATTAGCGAAGGCTGATTATTAACTGTCTTAGGCGCTTTCTAACAATGTTCCTGTATGCCGGAAGCGTGGTCTACACTCTCTTCGACTACTTCCTCACTACGACTCGCTAAAGGTGCACATGGACTCCCTGGAGGCGATGCCGCACGCGACATTTACTAAACCACCGCATCTCGGCGCCCTTACAGAAGGCTTGGAGGCCTTGGAAGAGGCGTGCGAGTTGAAGTACGGGGAAAAGTCCCCGTTAAGGTCCACCCCTCCTCCTGGATGGGATCATCAGTGGCGCATGAAAGTACGCACGGGATATGAAAGGCTTGCTCAAACTCTCTGGCGAGTGACCCGGGAGTTTGATGTCAGTGGATACGGCTGTGTGCTTCGGGAGAAGCTTACAACGAAGTGGTGCGATTGTGGATGCTCTACGGATCACCTGGGCGAGGTCTGTGAAAAGACGGTACGGGAAGATGAGGAAGGGAGTGGTGTTAGATCTGGTAAGCAAAGAGAATGGGATGGGCGAGGTATGTCATTTAAGCAATGTAATTATAAATGTGTGACATGGCCTATAGGAAGCGGCGTGTTGGGTTGGGAGACTGAAGAAGAAGAGGATATATGGGATATCGATCTTGATTTTGGCGGGAGCGATTCTGAAGAAGGGGATAGTTTTGGGTCCGAAATGACCATTGCTCAAATGATGGAAATCAGGTTCATCAAGGCAGAAAGAGAGAAGGAATTCGTGAGTATTGTTCCGAAAAACACAGCATAATAAAACTCATGTGCATGGTTGTAGGGTAACGCCGCGTTCCGGCGAGGCGAGTATCAACGCGCCGTAAAACATTACAAGGCAGCACATTCAATTGAACCAGAACTGCCTCATTATCAACTCAACCTTGCTGCGGCCCACCTAAAGCTCAGCGAGTATGTCGCAGTCCTTCAGATGTGTACCTAATTCTCAGACAATTCATAGCTGGCTTGAAGCCGAAGAAGCATGTACAAAAGCCTTGGGACAACATCGAAGCATAAAAGGTTATTATAGACGCTCGAAAGCGCGTCGAATGTTGGGTAAGCTAGATGACGCTGTGCAGGGTGGGTGTGTTTTTGAATTACCTTTCCGATGTACTAAGCTGCTGTTAGATTTACGTGCGGCACTGAAAATACAGCCTTCAAACAGTGAAGCGTTGGATGAACTGCTATCCATTCTTCCGCCCAACGATTCATCACGTTTAGCTCCTTCATCTTCATCTCTTGCAACGTCCTCCTCCAGTACTTCACCAGCCCCTCGAAATGCCGGTTCACTATATGACCACCTGCATTTACCCAAACTGAAGCAACCAAAACAATTACCGTTTCCTCGGTCCAGCAATGATGATAGGAAAATTAAAGTTTCCTCGATCCCAGTGTCCTATGAAGTTCCGCTGATGTCTGCTGGGAAGGCCTCGACAGAACTGAAGTCGAAGGATCTCAAAACAAGGACAGAGTCGTTCATCTTTCCAAGTTGGGAGAAGTACACGGTTAGGCTGGCTACTGGTTGAGTGTACGAAACCTATTTTTCTAGATTGCGTGTTCTGTATGCAGGCTTATCTTGTTGCCACTCTATGGGGATCATCCTTGGTTTTCGGCGATAATATTGATTTCGTTGTTCTACCTCTTGTCCTGTGTTTGATCTACGTAATCGTATGTAGAGATCTATGCGTGGGAGGTGTTTTACACGGCCATTGGTGTCATCAGTGCCCTTATTCTCCAATTAGCGGCCTTGATGAGTTTTTTAAGCTGATAAGTTTGCGATTGAATCGGATGTACTGACTCACTACTTACTCAGGCTACGAAAAAGTTAACGTGGGTTAACAACGATTGACTGGGAAAAAGAAACTCGTAGCATTGGGGCAACGTTGCAACGATAGATCTAGATACAGATTTTGCATCCGACATCTTGTCATACATACATATGATGTGTGATCTGAGCCTTGAGTACAGGTTGAATCGGAGAACGAAGTAGGCTGGGGCTGCAAACATGGGCGCAGGTCCTCTGGATTCAAGTTGGTCACGGTGTTCTTCTGAAACAAGTGTTTGATATATCAAGAGCTAGATTGTCCTCGTTGATTATAGTACGTCTCCATTTTACCATTGAAGACTCCAGATGACAGCAAGAAGGCGCATCAGATGCAAACACCTCACTGCTCCTAGTGCCACCAGAGGAAATGTGCATCAGCATCCGACCACCAAATAGCGTTCAAGTGCTGCAGCAGGTCAAGAAGTTGCAACATCCGACGTACTGATGAGATCCTGTTGTTTCCACAGGATCCACCAGAGCAAGTGATCAAAGACCGCTTGGTCGATCAAGAAGACTTTTGATGTCAACCACTGATACAAGGATTCATGAGTTTTAGCATCAGATTATAGGGTGTTACTACAATTATTTCAGTCCATCAAGTACTGGCAATGAGTGGTTGTTGCTCTCCATTATCAACGTTTGCAACTGAAGGGTGATATTTGCGTGTCAACCGTGTAGTCAATGCGCCGTCCTCCAACCGTTCCACCTCCTCCACGATGGTATACCCCCCTAGCCATGGCAAGACGATAATCCACAGCCAGTAATAGAATCCGCACACCTATAAAGGGTCAGATTTATGTAGAATCGGGGTGTAAGCGATGTACATACCGCAAGGACACCCAGACCCACCACACAGTAACTGAATGATGGATATAGTCAGATGTGGACCTAAAATGCGACAGCATTAGACTTACGTTGCGTACCAGAAAGACACGTCGCTATGACCAGGTTCCGGTGGTATCCTTGTCAAAAAATCAGTGCTGCTTCAAGGCATTGATTTGGTAGGACAATACCAGGGCATTATGAGAAGAAATACTGCGCTGAGGAGGTAAAGGGAAACGTAAATATTCCCCGCACGATACTTCGAAGGCGCAAGGCCAGCAAGCGCTTGCCGCTTTCGAAGAAGCCACAATCCTATAGCAGTTGCGGCATTGAATACCTGCGACTTGTTGATCATATAATAAGCTGCGGTCGGATAAAATACCTACTAAATTCGGATAAGAAGACAAATCTAACAAGAAGTTGAATGCATCTCGAGCTGGGAGGGCGACTATCACGAAGACTGTAAGAAAGTACTTCAGACACACAGGTCCTAATGGCGTGCCGAATGGCTTGGTCGATGCAAAAAATCTTGGATACGGAAGTAGCCCCTGGCGGGCAATCTCACGTAATACGCGTGCTTGACCAACAGTCTGGCAGAATATAAGTTTTCACATTATGAAAAGTAGTTTCAAAATGCTTTGCTTACCACAGCGATCTAGAAATGTATTTTGTGAGTAAGTCGGGCATGCGAAATACAAAGATCACACACGATGTTGCCGAAGCAACTTAAAGCAACCATGATCGGCATGATTTGGGCCGCGAAGCTCCCTCCGTATACACGTTGGAAAAATAAAGCCGCGATGAGTTGCCCAGAATTTTTTATCTCGTCCTTTGGCACCGCTGCCACGTAAGCAACGTTGACGAAGAAAAAAAGACAGGTGACTAAAAGTAGCGAGAGTAAGCCGGCTTTGCGTACTGTGCGGACAGGATCACGCGTATGGACTTCCCCAATGACATTAAATGCGTTGTGCCAACCAGCAAATGCAAAATTAGTCTTGACTAGGGCAGTAGCCAAAGAATTGGGATTGGTCGTGCTCCCACTGAAGGGGGACCGGAAATTGGCATACGGATCGCTGATGTGAGTGAAACCGCCAAGTACAAGGGCACCCGTAAAGACCAAGCTGAAAGCACAATATGTCAGTAGATGAAAGATGGTGAACGATGCACTCACAAGACAAGAGAAAGAACCTTCAACCCAGTAAGAATGTTCACGGCTCTTAAAGACCATTTCGTTGACAGGGCGACGACTGCGTGGTCAAGTTCCAGATTATACCTTGACGCAAGGAATATAAGAAGCTCACAAGACATACCCACAGCACAGACAGCTATGGCAATAATGGATTGTCTTCCGGGAGTGATGGGGACGTCGAAAGCTGTAAGTGCGTATTGCGCAAACACAATAGAATTTGTTGCGCTAAAACTGGTTAGCGTAGAAACAATTCCGTGAACATCGCGTTCAACATGCAAACCGTAGTAGCACGCACGAAAGAAGGACTGAAGTTACAGCAAACATAACTGGGACCAAAAACTGTGGACGAGGATACGCCTGCTCCAAGTACACGACTTCTGCCCCAGATCTCTTTGGGAACATACTTGCGAATTCACCATAGATCATAAGACCTCCGAGTGCAAATAATGGAGCCAATAGCCAGAAGACGAAAAGTAGGCCGACGGAGCCAACGGAATTCATTATGACGCCTGGAACAGAGTATATTCCTGCACCGAGTATTTGCCCGATATTGAGCATAACAGAAGACAGTAATGTAACCTTGTAACCCAAGGGACTGCTCTGCAGACGAGGTGGGTATTTATCGGATACAAGTGATCGGTTGTTACCTTCTCTATTGGCGCCCCCGCTGCTGACAGAGTGTTTCCTTCATCTTGCGCATCCTCGCTTTGGGCGAGGACTTCAGAGTCCAGGACATTGTCGATGATGGTCATGAGACTACTGACGGTGGGCTGATAGGACTGGTACTCACTGGCAGGACTGTATCATAATTATAAATCCACAAGAGTCGGCGCCCAGCGAATTGTAGTAGTCATTGACTACCATTATGGCGCCATCACTGGCAGTGTCCTTGGGCAGTATACGGTCGTGATCGGATCGGAGACAAACCTCAATGCAGTTTTAGTATGAATCACGGTAGCTGGCCGCAGTTTCAGTTCTAAAACGAGGAAGCCGTGAAGAACTAGTAGAAGTAGGTGTATAAAGGCTGAGCGGTGAAAGACCTGAAGAGAATCTAGTAAGAGCGGGTATTATGTAAACTGAACAATGCTATAAGTATACCTAGGTTGTCAACAAAATATTGGCTTGGCACCTCGTCCTCAGCGGATGTTATCTGTGGCAGGTGCTTGAGGTATATATAACCTTTTTATTTTTATCAGCCTTCCAGAAGAGTCACGCATACTAAGTAACTAGCGCCTACAAAACGGATTCCAGCCAGTCACCCTTTTTCGAGGTTCCCACGGTCTGGAGTTGTCTGTGTCCCTCATGCGATGGTTTGGCGCAGGGCATTGCTCAATTGCTCATTATCATTCGTGTAGCACGGGGGCAGGCAATTACCACATATGAATTGTCAACGTTGCGCTGTGTCTACGTTTCTAGCATTCTGGCAGACTGCATTCGCACCACACGGAACCAATACCGAGCAAGTAGCTAGGTTTGCACTCTGTCACGGTTGATGCTAACGGCGGGACGGGTAGTATAAATATGATATGAGGGTTGGACTTGAGCTTGGCTACAAGACTCAGACTGCAGAGACACGACGGGTAGTATCTATGCGACCGACCGCGCTGTTCGTGTTGTAAACATGTGCGCGTGTGTGTGTGGAACACGGTTCTACTGTGTGCCATCAATTAAAGGTACCGGAGCCGAAAATCATTTTTCAGTCCTCTCGAGTGTTATTCGTCCCCTACACCTTGTTTTTTTCTTCACTGCCACTCCTACTACATATGTACTAATTTTCACAGTGAAAGTATTGCGATGATGTGCTCCCAAAACACACCCATTTCGCACTGTAGTATGATTAGACCAATCATCATTCGTGATCGTAAGCCGTCTCATCATTGGCATGTGGTACTAGTGCGAAGTCGACCGGTCCGGTAGTGGACGCCGTTACGCCCAGCGAAGCCGCCCCACTCTGAATCTCACACCGCTATCATAGGATATGCTCAACATAAGTAAGTTCATGCTACCTGACCAACACGCTGTCGCAAAATATTCCAGGGATGAGAGCGACACTCATCACGTTGGGAATGGATGCCTGTCGAGTCTCGACTCTCAAGCGGAAATGTTCGTTCATTCTATTCTGAATCTGTCCCAAGTCTCTTTATAACCATTGCTTCTTAGGAAGTTCTTCCCCGCTCGTCCCTGACTGTCTTGGCTATCTTCACCATTGGATAGGACGTATCTAGCACTCAGTCTGGTTATCTGAGTCCTCAAGTGACCTCCTTTTAACTTGTCCGCGATCAAAAATTGTGTCATGTCATCCGACACCCCATCGACAAATCTGTGGCTTGAGCGATCTCGTCTCGATGGAATGATGTTAGGAGCAGTATCCTATGGTGCGTTTTTAGTTTACATAGTATGGAAATTTGGAAATTGACTCTTGTACCGCAACAGGCGGATTCTTCATCCTTACGGTGCAAGCTGCGATCGCTCTCATGCAACGGCCTCGACATGGGGGGAAGATTGCAGATAATCGCTTGACTCTCCTTGCCTACATCTTTATAACGTTTGTATTGGGGACGATAGGTTTCGCTGGGAACGCAAGATACACGCAGATGATCTGGATAGACCTTCGTGATGCGCCTGGTGGTCCGTCCGCACTGATTGAGGATGAGATGAATTATTCTATCAACGTCGTGGCGATTTCCTGGTAAAGTTTCTTTTCCCACCTATGTGCAAACTGTGTTGACAGTTTCATCCAGTTACTTAGTCATGGAATGGTTTATGCAAGCCCTACTTGTGAGCTGAATTGTTCGTCTTCTTGGACAGGTGGAGGCCTGATTCTTAGAATATTTTAGCTTTACCGATGTTTTGTAATATGGAATTGGGCAAGATACGTGATGGTCCCGATGATCATTCTCTACATTGCCATGATTGGTACGATTCACTGTCTGTCGAATGACAGTGGTCGCTGACATCTTGAGCAGCAATGGCTATTCTTGTCTTGATCGACTCGAGCGCTGGTGCCATATTCTACGATATTAATACCGAACTGGCCTACCTTTCCCTCGAGGTTGGGCTCACTGTCATCTACTCCGTCCTCGTGACGAGTCGTTTGCTCTCCATGCGAGGCCTGATGAAGCAGATCATACGAGAATATGATTCTAGCACCTATGACACCGTCGTCCTCATGGTCGTCGAGTCCGCTATGGCATACATTGCCTACGCCATTGTTTTCATAGTTTCCTTCGGTATGCATAGTAATGTCTCCAATCTATGTTTCCTGTCTATCAGCCATGTCCAGGTAAGCACACGGCAAATTGTGTTATCTGTGTACCTGATGCTAGCTTGTTTTTAGGGCATCGCCCAATTGCTTATCATCATCCGTGTAGCAAGGGGGCGGGCAATTACTTCGGAGCAAACACGAGCTATTGCAGCACATACGACTATGGCATTCTCAGCGACTGTATCTGACGAAATGGAGGGAATCAATATTGAGCCAACAGCAGGGTCTGAAGAGGGCAGTGTCGAGTTGTATTCCGGTCTGGAGAAGGCGGCTGAAACAAAAGAGGAAACAGCATGAAGATGACGCGAGGTTGTATTCATACTTGTTATGCTTATAAGCATACAGATGGTTGAACTGTTCTTGTTTGCACCAGGCCGGCAGAGGTTTTCGAAGTAGGGACGGAAATGTATGAGTACTTCATAGTATGGATAAGTTGCACTTGGATACGGTCAGGGCTGGTGACTGTCTCACTTACCCATCGCTACATGACAATAAAACACATAAGCGCTCCCTGGAAAACTTTTTGTTGGATGAATTGACGTTACAGCACTAATCGCCTCCGAGTCATACCTGCGCTAGTTGTCCTTCAAGCTTCAAGTTCAAGGTTTATACTAGGCTTGCGAGCACTTCCGCCCCTGTATTGAATGTTACTAAGCAATCATAGGCTTCTCATCCTAATAAGGCCAAACACTCACTGTACATTTCTGGGTGCCTCGAGGCTTGACCAGTACTACTACGAGCAGACACTCAGGCTGTCTAAGCTGAAACCGAGCTGAAACAACTCATAAATTTATTGGCAGGAACATCATGACTTTCGTATAATTTCACTGCTTACTTGCCATGTCGCCCATCATGGCGCATTTCGGTCGTACCTCTCACCTGGGTAATCATCCACTGCCACACCATCGTTGTTTCTGGTATCTGCCACTATCTCTACCTGCTTGATCTTATCAGCTACTTGTTTCTCAGCTCTCCTTGTTATTCATATCCCAGCCAAAAAATCACAACATGGCGCTTCAATCTCGTCCAGTGCCTATGAATGCTTCGCCCCATCACTCCAAGGTCAAGGTGTCCCTGACGCTATCCGACCCCATATTTGTGGCTGGCAATAATATTTCTGGAAAAATGGAAGTCGAATGTCGCGGCGATGGTGATTGCGGTCTTGGAATTGGTCTTATGATGGTCGAATTATTCGCCGTCCAAGGTTTGTTTATTCCATTCATTATCGCATAAACCACCAACTAATGCTTAATGCATAACCCAGAAATTACGTCTCGTGACCACTCAGGCACTTCCACCTTTATTCATTCTCGCAGACTGTTCCAAGGGCCAGGACTCCCGCCGTCGAATGCGATCCAATCTGACTTCGATCCTCCAGGAGAATCGCACCTTCCGGCCCATTACTACCCTGCACGTCGTGGTCTCACTACATTTTTCTTTCGCTTTCCCCTCCCGCCCTCGTCCCCCGCCTCAATATCATTCGGTCCTGCCCAAATACGATACGAAATACGAGCCAGCGTTGGCGTTGCTTGGAGAGGAGAGAAACGCCTCGTGACTGATCATCAATACGTCAATGTAGTCGAATATTGCGATATACGAGCACCGTCGAAACGCCCTCAAGGTTTTGCTGTCACCGAGGGTGGAAACATCTGGGCCCAAGCTTTTGTCACGAATGGTCCCATCATTGCTGGAGAGGTCGCTTGCGTCGAGTTACAGCTGAAGAATCATTCACTCAACTGGGTTCGTTGTGCTGGTTCTTGTTTTTTATGGGATCAACTTACCATAAATCTTGCAGACGTGTGGGGTTACGCTCACACTTTCCCGTGAACTTCGACTATCGTCACCTTCTGTGGATAAGGACACGTTTAAGATAACCGACACAGTCACCGAGGTCGAGTTTAGGGGTCACGAGTATATGGTCCCCCCTGGCATTGAGGGTGTTGCCAACTTGGTGATTAATATCCCTCGGTCTTCCCGTGGATCTCGTGGTGGTGCTCGCGTCGGTGAGAATGGAAACACAATTGACTGTTTGTTTGAAGTTCGTTGTAGCCTGAGACTCCGGATCGATATGCCTATTGGGAGGTGCGTTGTGTCACTCTCATTCTTGGGCAACGCTTTGAACAAGTACCTCCAGCGAACCTGTCATAATCACAATTCCGCTGGTCATTCACCATCCTTTGGCCATACCTAATGCACACGCGTCACCCTACGCCATCCCTGCCACTTCACCACAGCCGTATGCATCACCTCCTACACACGCTTATCTGCTCCCACCGCCTCCTGGTGCTTCCTACGTGGATCCTCATTTCTCATCACAGCAATACGACCCACTACATACGTACTGGCCACCACCGTTTCTAAGTGCAGATTATAAGACTTTCACTCCTGCATTTTCGGAGCAGCATTATCCTCGGGATTTATTTTCATCTAATCCACACTTCCAACACCATACGCCACCACCGCCTCGACCAGCATCAGCCGAACCTCACTCCCAGATGCCGTATTATGATACAAGCTTACCATCAGGACTTCCTACATCAGTAGCTCATCTTCTGCTGCCTCATCCACCTATCTCATATCACCCTCCACAAGCTGCCGAAAGCAGCCCTCAGTACCTCGCAGATTCAGAAGAGGGCAAAGGCACTCGTGCATCTCGCATCTCTCAAACGCTGCGTCTATCCTCTCGACACCGCTCAGTCTCACCACTATCGCACAGATTTCCCTTACCTCAGCCCTCTGCTCAACACGTGTCCCCTGGTCGCCCGTATCTTGGTGCAATTCAGATTTCCACCCTGCCTAATCCTTACGACTCTCAAGGTGCATTACACTCACCACGCCCCATCCCATCACCAAAACAGTCCTACTCGGGCCCTTCTCCACGCAGCGAAAATGTGTGTGCCCTGGAACGCATGGCAGACGAAGTCGGCAGGCATAGCGGCGATCTAAGCGCAGATCTTCCAAAGTGCGCGGCAAACGTAGACTCGAACGTGGATAAGATGCTCCCTAGTCCTCCTGTTCCATCTGGTAAACGACCATTACGCGTTCAACAGCAGGTCCAGGCAGCATTTCCCGATATTACTGTTCCTGGTTGCTCTGCGCCCAAATCCGAGTTGGAATCTGCTTGCCCCCCTCCACCGATGCCACCACTCGCAGCTATAACTCCTGTCAAGTTCCCGCGCGCACCGTGTGAGTTATCTGGCCTGAGCACCAAGTATATCAAGGGCTCCCCGCAGGAGAGCGGCTTGGACGCCCTCGAGCGGCGCCTACTCGCAGAGGTAGGGACGCGCCGCCAGGACGTAGGTGAGCTGCGCCCGGATGTGTGCAGCGTGGTGCAGCCAATTAAGATTCCGGCCAGTGGGGCTCCCGCGGGTGTGAATGACAGTACCATATCGAGTCTGACGCTCGCGGATCGTGACGCTTTCCTGCGAGGTGACGAGGACGAGCGAGAGCAGGAGCAAGAGCAGGATCATGATTCAGACGAGAGAACACAGCACCGAGGTGGACGTCACAGTCAAAGTGATGATGAACGCGAGGTGCGCACCCAGAGGGGACGGGGAAAAGTAAAGAGCAAACATAATGATGAGGATGATGAGAGGCAGGTTACGCAGAAGCGGAAGAGAGGCAAGGTGGGTGATATGCGGAAACTGCGTAGTGAGGTCAAAGGGCGGATTGCAGCATGGCTAGGGGAGATCGATACAAGCCCACCGCTTGTGGATGATTCGTTATCTATGGTGTCGCCCACTGCATCCCACTTCGTTCCCATCACTGACAACAAGCCTTTCTCGCCACCTTCATTGTCAGAAGACCTGTTACCATTGTCGGGCGATCAAGAACTTGGAGGAATACCATTCGACAACGACATTTCTGCAGCTCCCAATCCACGTTCATCTGGCTTCGTGACTATTTCTACGCTCAAGGCTGCTGGCACTGGACACTCTACTACGCCTGCACCGGAAAATGTGCATAGTAGCTTTGATGGAGAAAAGAAAAATCCCGCCGTGGAGTTGTTGGCACCGGGTCCAATCTTGAGAAGGATGTCCACGGGCCAGTCAACCACTGTAACACCTGTTGGCTCTCTTTTGAATGCTCCGCTTGCAGGATCGAAATCCCCTGACATAACAAGGGCTGAACCCATATCCACAGTTACTCGTCATTTCTTATCGCCTCATCACTCGCGCCATTCCCCCAAACCACCTAGCCCAGAGGTGAAGTATAACATCCGTTCTGCACGCGGAGGGAAAGGCGGCAGGGTCACTGAAGTTGCTTCGCTATGGGCCGCAAAAGCAGATACGACTCAGATACAGGCGAAGAAAAATGAGGCTGCTCAGCCCTTGAGAAAACCTGTTAACCATGGTGGAAAATTATCCGTCAGGTCCCCACGGTCAACATCGCAAACTCAGGGTCCGGCCGATACGAGCAGGGAGGGACGCGGGAAGGCCACAAAAGCAACAACAGTTCCTGCTGTCATTTCATCGTCTCATGCTGTGCCCATGCTTTCATCTACTGCTTCTCTCGCTCGTGCATCACCCAACCCCAGGACCCCAGCATCCCGTCCTCTACCTCCAATGATTTCGGAGACGATATCAAATCTTAGAAGTGTTGTTAAGACACCCATTCCCAGAGTTACTCGCACCCCTGGTGACCTTGGATTTGGTCAGGCGCGTCTCAGGGACTTAATCAAGAAATATCAAGGATAATTTGCTTGTTCGTTACTGTATGACCAATGTATGTGCTACTTTGACTTATGTTGTTGTTTTATTTCCTTTGCTTGTTTTGTTTTTGTTGTCTTTTTTTGGCACTGTCTCGATTGATTTGCGATTGATCATAAATAGATCATTCGGTGTATGTTTTAATTATACGACTAGACACGAGGTTCGAATCATCACGGGTCCAAACATACCGTGTGCGTGAGACTCATAAAGCCATCTTGCCCGCAGTCTATAAATGTGATATCAGGTGCATACAAATCACGGGATCGACGGACTCACTTCGATAGGAAGTAATATCGTCAAGATGGCTGCAACCATAAATAACGCAGCAGACACAAAGACAGGACTGCAAAATACAAAAGCCACTATCAGCTCAATAAAGATGGATGCGATCACGACGCACCCATTTGCCGTGTTTACTGATGTATTGCCACTGAGCGGTGTTGTGGCAATCTTGATAAGAGGGGCAATAAGTCCGCCGATGCGGTTCAGCGCAGAACAGAGTGCGTCGCCCGTCCCACGGTGAGGTGCCGGGAAGACCTCTGGGGTCTACACGGTTTGGGGTCACATTTCAGGATCTTGGACAGCTCCTCCAGTATATCACTCACATACGCATACAAGACTCCATACATCTAAAGGGGAAGAATTAGTGCATGATACTCAACTCAGTAAGCTAACCCGTACCGCATTCCTGTGTGTATGTTGTCAGCATACTATGCGGTTTATGAGGTCAGTGTCGAGTACGCACTGAGTGAGACCAGAAGCACAAGAATACCCGAGCACTGCAGCCGTCGTCTTGCTCGTTGTGAACAAGAAGAGGAAGAGTCCAGTCAGCATAGTTGACACGGCCAACACAAGTTTCCGTCCCCCTACGAGCCACCGACCAGAGCCACGAGTATAGTCAACGGTCGCACAGGCAATGAGAGACCCGGGGATGCCAAGGACGGATACGATCGAGTAGTTGCGGTATGTCTCGCTCACGCTTGACGAACCGGATGCCGAACCTTGTGCGGAAAGATAAAGTGGGAGATAGGCATTGAAGAGTGGGTATGCGATGCCAATTAAACTGAACATCCGCAAGTCAACATGGGCGAACACACGCAATTCTTTAGGTACATACCCCCAGATAACGATGATGAGGGTCGTGTTGATTACCAAGCGCCTGTTAGAAAAGAGCGGACGGACGTGCGAGCTGCAGCGGACTCAGCAACTGATATAATGTCAGAGCAGACGACGTACAGCGACATTTTAGAAAAGGAATTCCAGACGCTAGTGGACAAATTCGGTACCGTCTTAGATGTTGTTTCACCAGATATTGCCTGCAGATCTTCGAGTTTGAGTGTAATAGTCCTACCGTTACGCTTTGCAATGTGTTCCAGGACCTGCAGAGACATTCCGCTGAGCCCGACGACAATCAGTAGCATTATGTTAAAACCTTAATGGCTTCTTCGTCACGACCTTGCGCCACCAGAAATTTCGACGACTCCTGCACGTCAAACACAAAGAAGCGACATATAAACATCAAGAACGTCAAAGCCCCGCTAAGTAGAGGAATTAGGTAGAACAGATGCAGCTGATGTAAAACGTACAGGGTATACCTAGAGACAGGCGTCAGCATCAATCTTGTATACTACAATGTCACTAAGACGCGACCTACAATGTGTATCGCCATCCCATGTTGGCAGATTTGGCGCACTGGCCACTTGGTATCGACGGGTTACAAGAGAAGTTGGCAATGAAAGCCCAACTGATTAAAGATGCTACCAATTGTCCTAACGCCCACCAGACCGACAGAAGAGTTAAAGTCCACTAGGAGTCGGAGATTAAATACCTAAACTGTGATAAAATATCGCGGCCAATGACGCACCTGATGAGACTGTGGAATATGTTCCAAATACAAGGCGCCTTCAGGTGCATGGATGATAAATTATGAGGGTGTCTCTTGGTCAGAACATTACTTACCATCAACAGGCAAACTGCAGATACCAACAACGATGTCGAGTGTGATTAGATCCATTTTTGCCCTTACGGACCCAGATATGCTCACTTTCCGCCGACACCAAAGCCCATGCATGCTATAAGGGAACAAAATATCACAAAATTGGGTGCACCTGCTGCTGCCAATCCAAAGAGGCCGGCGAGAAAGAGCGTAATCTTTTGTCGCCAATCAAAAAGTCTCCCACGCGACTTTCAGTGCATAACTTACATTGAAAGATAAGGTTCTTCCGACAAGGTCAGCCATGATGCCCCATGTTGTGGCGCCAACAATCAATCCAGCGAATTCTGCTAGGACAGCGTACTCGACCCGAACCGGGTTAAGCTCCTGTTGTACCTGGGGAAGTACGATTGCCAAACCTTGCAGCCAGAGATCTAGTAGCAGCAACCAATTAGACGAAACACGTGCGATATATGCAATTCTTATCTCACTGTCTGCGAGCCATCCTAGACCAGTAATAACAAAGAGCTGCCATTGATAGCGACCAAAGCCAATCCTGTGCGATGGAATGGGCTTGGGTTATCTATCACAAGACTGTGACTGTGCTCAACGCACTCTTCTTGAAAACATCTATTAACTGATTAAATGAGTAACAAGTCGCCAACCGGTACATGAAAAGAAAAAGAAATGTTCTTTGCTTACTGAGATTACACTTGAGCTGATAGTCCCTCCCGATGCCTTCTGCACGACCGACTTGAGACAAGACATCATAACCGAGAGCGACTTGATCCTCTTGCACCGCAGCGTCTGACTTCCCATGAGTGGCGGACATGTTTCAAGGGATAGTGCTCAGCTATAAAATGTCAGACGCAAATTTAAAGGCGAGCGATAAAAGTTCTGAAGCAGGGCTGCTATATGAACTTTTCGTGAATATAATTTTGTTCTCTCGCTCAAAGCGCCTACGAAACGGTTTAGGAAGTGAGAGCCATGTGTGTACGAACTGCTAATATCCTTGGCGTTTAAGAATTGGTGAACGTTTGCTATAACAAGTGAGTCAAATGACCATCCCAGCTGGAGTTGTTCAACTTGTGTTCCGCCGCCACAAGAATCTAAAAAAAGAAGCTATTTGATTTTGAGGGACCGGTTTTACATAAGACTCCGCCCGACCTGAGTCAGCCAAAAGTTATATTTAACATTGTTACTCTCATCATCGCCAGCTTCCAGTGATTGCGCCATAATGCTAGTCAATGAGCGTTGAGCGCAGCATGGGTCTTGAAATTGAAATATGATACCGTCTTGAGTACTAGTCTTATCATCCTACCGTCATGACCATCGACAACGTCCTAGACTCCGAAGTCCTCGCTCAAAGCGGTGAGGACGCGCAAGATGAAGGAAACACTTTGTCAGCTGCGGGAGCACCAATAGAGAGGGTAACAGCAATTCACTTGTGTCCGATAAATACTCATATCGTCTGCAGAACAATCCCTTGGGTTACAAGGTTACATTGCTGTCCTCTGTTATGCTCAATCTCGGGCGAATGCTCGGCGCAGGAATATACTCTGTTCCGGGCGTCATACTGAATTCGGTTGGCTCGGTCGGCCTACTCTTCGTTTTCTGGCTATTAGCTCCTCTGTTTGCATTCGGAGGTCTCATGGTCTATAGTGAATACGCAAGTATGTTCCCAAAAAGATCCGGGGCAGAAGTTGTGTACTTGGAGCAGGCATATCCGCGTCCAAAGTTTTTGGTCCCAATCATGTTTGCTGTAACCTCAGTCCTTCTGTCGTGCGTACTACTGTTTGCATGTTCGATGATATACTCATGGAATTGCTTTTACACTGATCAGTTTTAGCGCAACAAATTCAATTATATTTGCCCAATATGCGCTTACAATTTTCGATGTCCCCATCACTCCCGAAAGACAAACCATTGTTGCTTTAGCAGTCTGTGCTGCTGGTATGGCTCGTGAGCTTCTTAAGTTTCTTGCGCGAAGGTACAATCTGGAACTTAACCACGCAGTCGTCGCCTTATCAACGAAATGGTCTTTAAGAGCCGTGAACATTCTTACTGGGTTGAAGGTTCTTTCTCTTGTATTGTGAGCGCATCGTTTACCATCTTTTATGTGCTAATAGATTGTGCTTTTAGCTTGGTCTTTACGGGCGCCCTCGTACTTGGTGGTTTCACCCACATCAGCGATCCTTATGCCAATTTTCGGTCACCTTTCAGTGGGAGCACGACCAATCCAAATTCTTTGGCTACCGCCCTAGTCAAGACTAATTTTGCATTCGCTGGTTGGAACAACGCATTTAATGTCATTGGGGAAGTCCATACGCGTGACCCTGTCCGCACAGTACGCAAAGCCAGCATGCTATCGCTGCTTTTAGTCGCATGTCTTTTTTTCTTTGTCAATGTTGCTTACGTGGCAGCGGTGCCAAAGGACGAGATAAGAAATTCTGGGCAGCTCATCGCCGCTTTATTTTTCCAACGTGTATACGGAGAGAGCTTCGCAGGCAAAACCCTGCCGATCATGGTTGCTTTAAGTTGCTTCGGAAACCTTGTGTGTGATCCTTCTATTTCGTGTGCCCGAGTTGCTCACAAAATACATTTCTAGATCGCCATGGTGAGCAATACATTCGGAAACTACATAATGTGAAGACTCATATTTTTCCAGGCTGTTGGTCAGACACGCGCATTGCGTGAGATTGCCCGTCAGGGGCTACTTCCGTATCCAAGATTTTTTGCATCGACCAAGCCATTCGGCACGCCATTGGGACCCGTGTGTCTGAAGTACTTTCTCACAGTCTTCGTGATGGTCGCCCTCCCAGCTCGAGATGCATTTAATTTCTTGTTAGACTTAGCTTCTTATCCGAATTTAGTAGGTATTCCATTCTACCGCGGTGTATTATGTGATCAACAAGTCACAGGTGTTCCATGTTGCAACTGCTGTAGGATTGTGGCTTCTTCGAAGGCGGCGAGCGCTTGCTGGCCTTGCACCTTCGAAGTATCGTGCGAAGAATATTTACGTTTTGCTTTCCCTGCTCAGTGCGGTGTTTCTTCTCATAATGCCCTGGTATTGTCCTTCCGAATCAAATGCCTTGAAGCAGCACTGACTTTTTCGACAAGGGTACCACCAGAACCTGGTCATGGCGACGTGTCTTTCTGGTACGCAACGTAAGTGTAATGTTGTTGCATTTCTAAGTCCACATCTGACCACATCCATTATTCAGTTACTGTGTGGTGGGCCTGGGTGTCCTTGCGGTGTGTACTACACTTACAACGCGATTTCACATAAAACTGACCCTTTATAGGTGTGCGGAGTCTATTACTGGCTGTGGATCATTGTCTTGCCATGGCTAGGAGGGTATACCGTCGTGGAGGAGGTAGAACGATTGGAGGACGGCGCGTTGACTGCACAGTTGACACGCAAATACCACCCTTCAGCTGCAGACACTGATAACGGAGAACGACAACCACTCATTGCCAGTACTTGATGGGCTTGCATAATTGTAGTAACACTCCTTGTAATGTAATGCTAAAGCTCATCATCCTTGTATTAGTACCATACAAGTACGGTCCCCAGGTGCAACTCCCATGTCAAACCCAGCTTAAGACCAGAGCGTAATGTTGGCTCATATTCGAAATCAATATGGGTTTTGGTATATCATCGATCGTGTTATGGAGAACCATATCGGTGGCAGTCATATATACTAACGAATACCGATAGAATTTTCTTGATTTTGACCGCGCAAGTCTGGATCTATTTCTGGAGGCGCAGAATTCGATCTCGGGAGAATTCAACAGGCAGAGCAAAGCTCTGGCACGAATCTACGTCGCATATCACAGACTAACTTAATCGCTGACAGTGCAGAACAGGTTGCCTTCATCAGGTAAATATCTTTAATTATGCATGCAGCAGTCGACAGAAAGACTGACGTTGCGTTACAGGTTAATGGATTAATGCAAGCTGCTCAAATGTGAGTCCCTACCATGATGGAAAATATATGTACAGGCTACCGTTAGCTTCTGAATCTTGCGAGCTTTATCTTTAGCCTTCCTGTTTAACCACTACTATTTTTGGTGCTCTGCCATCCGACCCACAAAATAGCAGTGTCCCCGCAACATCCTTTTGATGTTTCAACAATTCATTCCTGCCCTGCACCACGTTTCCTCGGCGTAACACACCAGAAGCCATGTGGTGGCTGTACAGCTTCCCAACGACATGGAGCCTGCTGACATTAGGTCTTGGCTGCGTGTTTGTCTGGACTGGTATAAGACCCGCTTGCTGCATCGCGTCCGAATCATCGTTCTCTTATCTTCCCTACCAAGTTTGATTTACTTGGACATTGCATTCACAACACTGTAATCCATTGAGGTCAGTGAAGCTTGAAGCTTGAAGTTCCACAGTCCACAGTCACTCAATTTTAGTCTAGGTTGCATTGGACGTACAAGGAGAACACACCGTCACCCAGTCCTTCTCAGTGGCACGTTTTTCTCCCTTTGTTGATATGTCATGGCCTTTTTTCGCATTCGCAATCCCAGTGGCAACGTTTGTCATGTCCGGGTTTGCGGGCGGCGACGACAGTGACGATGATTCTGGAGGAAAGCTGTAAAAAAACTGGATAAGGAAAAGAAGCGTGCAGACGCCGCAGATGTAGCAAGACGTGATGCAGAGGAATAGGCGAGACAAGCCAGGTGTGCTGCGGAGGAAGAAACGGAAAGAGCCAGGCGCGCTGCAGAGGAAGAAATGGAAAGGGCGGCAGCCTCAGCTGCAGACACTCTTCGCAGAACAGAGGAAGCGAGGCTCGCGACTGAGCGCCGCTGGCTTGAAGGAGTCCGTCCCGAGTGCCGCCCTTTGGCGGAGGATGCTGTTCAAATGAAGACCGAGTATCATTACAGCCCAGGCTCCGTCCACCTCACAGTTGTTGGTTCTTCTGGAGCCGGGAAGTCATCTTTTATAAACGCCGTTCATGGCCTATCCAGCGGTGACTCCATCGCCGCACCTACGGGGATTGTTGAAACTACCGCTACTGTCACGAGATACTCAGATCCATGCCCAGACTCTCGCATCGTCTGGTATGATGTTCCCGGGGCAGTGACTCAAAATGTACCTGACTGGCAGTACTTCAAAGACTTGGGCCTCTACATCTTCGACTGCATCATCGTGTTGATTGACAATAGTTTCTTGGACTCCGACCTCGCCATCCTCCGCGCATGCGAGGAATTTGCCAACTTCAAGGCGTTCATTGTTCGCTCCAAGTCGGACCAGCACATTCTCAGCATGACGTGCGCCAGGATGCCACGAGGATTCGACCTCTTGTGATCTAGAGGACAACGAGACACGTCTTCATTTTATGCAAATTAGATCTGAAGAACGGAGGAGGTTTCGCGACTCCAGAACTGGGAGATGTTCGAATCAACGTGTTCACATTTGGTGGGAATACCGCATGTGCGGAAGACGGAATCTATCTATTGGATGCACAGACCACTATTGGTCCTATCTTTCTGCGTCAATGGCCCAACAACAGCTTGGATTCGTTGCAACACAACAGAAAAAATATTTGAATGAAAATGAAATGTACACACTCCATTGAATCATCATGCATCCGAATGCGAACACGTCTGAAGTTCAATATTGGTCAATTGAGAGTGTGATGTGGTTCCGGGCTCAGGGGAGTCGCAAACGGTGTTGCAAAACTGTAGGTGCATCCGAGTAACGAGGACCGTATGCATGACGATTTGAAATGTTACAAACATATTTGAGGAGTTGAACTGCGTGAAAAAAGTATCAGGACCCCCAGCCGACATCGAGTTGGATTCGGGTTTCTACACACCGGTAGCCATTCAATGGCTAAAAGATTAAGCACAGATAGTGCTAGGATTGAAAAATTAATTCCGTTTTGACAGTCACGAAGGTACCACTTGCTTAGCCCAGTTCCGAAGTAAAAAAAGTTGTGTTGTAGAAGGATATTGAGCAGCCGACACCCTCTTTCACGGTATGCCCAATATACACGAATCATGGTGAGTACTATGATCTCTGAGGCAAAAAGTGAGCACTCGACTACATTTATGGCTTCGTGATCTCACCAAGCTCGAATGCTGCTAGAAGTGACCAATTATATGCAGCCTTGTTGTCGTGAGATAGTGAGTAACAACCGCCACCTATGTCTAATAGTTGGACTGTCGTCTACACTGAGCGATTTACATGTGGCTCTTCTTCAAGACACTCACGTTTCGACTGCTTCCAAACCTTCAATACTATTAACACGTTCAAGATCGCCAGACACTGAAGTGAGGTATGTCAGAGTACAGAATGCGGGAGCGCAACTGTATGCGCACGAGTACCGTTGACAACATAAGGCCCAGAATGGATTTCTTTTGTCCCCATAATGCATAGGTACGAAGGATAAAGATACCTGGAGATCCTGTGAGTATCCTGCGTGAATACACTATAAACATTGTAATACCTTCTGCACCAACTATGCACAATGCAGCAGCACCTGAGGGACGAACTTGAAGCGGGACTGGCAAATTCTATCGTTACAATACTTACAATACCACATTGACTGTAGAATTTTACAAGTCTACATCGGCGAATCCTCAGGATGGTAGGTGACATTGCTTCCGACTAATGCTCACCACAATTTTTTCATTCGGGAGATAGTTCACTTCAGTATCCTGATTAGCTGCAAATTGACGATAGAGCATGTGATTTGGACTCACTGTATAAGTGTACAGAGAGCATCAAGGCTGGCATGTATCTTGTCATGATATAAAGAATACTTCCTTTCCTCCACCGTGGGCAATGAATCGAAGATACCTATACACAACAACTAGCCTGTCGATCGATGTGCTATCATATCTCACAAAGATGAAATCACCTCCTGGTCCAAGGTTAGGAAACAATCGTAGACCTGTGACGAGATGTTTATGAATGACGACTGGACAAATAGCAAGAGCACGCACCCAAGAAGCCACGAGTGATGCTAGCACGAATCCTGTTAGCTATGAGAAATTATTATGGTCGAAATGATAGAACCGAAAAAATACTGCCAGTGCCAAGATTATAGATATGAGTGAAACGAAGATGTCAACAAAGATCAGTCACTTACATTCTGGGTTCGGAGGATGGTCGAGAGATGAATGAAGGTTTGAGAATCCATGTTTAAGAGAGAATAGGATGGAGGCGCTAGTATCAAGCACAGCGCCGCGCCTGGTAGGCAGAATATAGCATCAGTAAAACCTCGGATTTATTTTCCTTCATTATCCCACTTTTCTTGCCTTGGCGCTGGCGCTAAGGCATAAAAATTAATACAAGGAGTGATAACTCGATCTTTCCGAAATTTCTCAAAGGCGCAAAGGAGCGGTCCATTGGTTTTGCCACACAAAGGAGAGAAAATGCATATTAAGAGAGAAAAGAGTATTATAGATTCAAATAGTGTACAAGTAGCTAGATCAAAATGCAATCTCAAAGGCGTGATGGTCAGCGTATTTATTGACGTAGTAGGCGCGGAATGCATCATAGGAATGATAAAATTTGAGCTCTGGAGGCAGGAATTCCGTGCCGTACACGGGAATAAGATGGGCAGCGCGATAAATGGCGTCAATATGAATGATTGCGTACCCAGCAGTATTGTTTGCACCCTCTCCTGGACGAACCATCCACATTCCCGTGTCTTCGTCTGCAGCATCGCCGATTTTGTCGAACCAGCGAACCACAACGCAGGGATAAACTTCGCCCCGGTACTGGAATGAAAAAAATGCGCAAACGCGCGCGACTTCGAGACCTTGCATGCCAGGTAGACTAGTGTCTGTGTTGACAAAGACACAGTCGTTGCGTGAATGCCCACCTCGCCAGGAGGGACAAGAGCGGATGTGTTCAGTGCGCATGCCACCAATACCACTCAAATCGCTCGGCGCATAAAACCGCGATGATGCCGAGTTGAAGACTGCAATTTTGCTGAGATAGAGGGGGCATTCAGAAAGAGGTACATTGGACGGATCGCGGGGGTCATCAGGATGCATCTGTTGAAATAAGAAGCGTCTGAGAAGGTCAGATAGGTGAGGAATATCAAGTTCCTCGGCGAGTTCAGGAATGGTTTGAGCGCGATTTTTGCCCTCTGTACAGTATGTTCAGTATTACGTTGAAAATCAGGAAAAAAGGACACCTACGGCGGGTTTTTGCCAGCGTTACAAACGCTTGTAGAACGGTGGGCCCGTCGTCTATGTCGAGGTCCACATCAATATTGATCAAGGGAGGTGGAGGTGGTGCAGCAGGAGCAGGCACATGCATATCTGCTGCTGCTGCTGCTGCTTGAGCAGGTGCGAGTGCTGCCGCCCCGCCGTCTTCATCAACTTGGTCGATCTGCGCAGGAACTGTTATGCAAATTAGTTGAAATATATCTCGTAAGAAATGCGCGACTTACCTAAGGCATTGACTGCTGAGAGACAAGTGCCAGTGAGCATCCCCCGACGCGTGAAGTCGACTCGCAGTGCTGAAAGTTTGTCGAGCCGTTGATTGGTCAGTAATATCTGACCAAGCGCATTGAAACGGCTCGATCGTCGCCAGGGCTCCTTGACCGCTTTGATGTGCTTGTTCTCGGTGATTGACGAGCAGAGACCATTGGGTGCAGCAAAGAGTCGAATGTTTCGAACATAGTGCATGAGCGAGTGTTGACGAGGTAAGGAGAAGTGAAGGACGACACCCGTTGTCCTGAAGATTTCGCGGTAACGGTGAAAACGAGAGAGCGCATCTTCGATTTGAAGTAGAGAGTCTTCGGTGATGATATTGCGACGTACTAGATAACAAAAATCTAGAAGCGCACGAAAGGTGCGAACGACGTCTTGAGGTACATGGCCCTCGATAGCAGGTAAATAGACCTAAAGGATTCAATATTAGGTAGTAACAATACACAAAAATGACGACTCACTTTCATCAAGGCCTTGGAGTCATCTCCTGTCCACTGCTTGAATCCGCGCCCTTGAGGAAATCGTCGCAAGCCTGAAAACGAGGCGACAGCAGCAATTCTATGGCAATGATAAAAAAGTAAGCAATCCAAATACAAACCGAGCTCACCTGCGGTCAATATCATCCATAATTTTCTGTGCCTTCCGTTTGTTGTGTGTCTGACGGAGGTACTTCTCGACCCACGTCACGAGGTGATCCTTGAAGGCGCCTTTTATAAGTTGATGGAGGATATCTGGTGATATCATTTGATGGATATCGGCTCGGGGAAAGTCGTTTGTGAATGGCTGTCGAAATAGTATTAGTTTTGTAAATGAAAACAAGAGAAAAACGCTGAATGACTTACCACAAGTTGCGCGACTATTCCGAAGTCTTCCCAAAGATCTCCCGAGGGAGCTTCTTCGACGAGTGCCTCTGTATATTCGCGGCTACGGGGCAGCGCATCTTCGTCGAGATCTTCACGATTTGCAACACACCTTTAGAATAATGTGAGCGACCATGTAAATACATATTAAATGAAAGACATACTTTGGACACCAATTACGGACAATGCACGCTAATAAAACTTGCTCCTCATAATCCGCTATGTAAGGCCCTAGTCCATATATGACATGCCGGTAGTGGCCATCTCCGAAACGCGTTACTTCGGGAGTCGTCATGCCCGGCTTGAGCGGATCGAGAATTTTGGAAAGGGACGAATGGAATAACTGTCGACGAAATCTTCGGAACGAAGGTTCTTCAGCATGTTCCTGCGTAGCTGTATCATAGTTAGTCAGTTATAGAAATAGATTGCAGGATTGAAACATACTTTTCGGCATTGCCAGGAACCCAATGACGGCCACACCATCGCGATGCGCTCTTCGAACATTATTGTGGATGTTCCCAATGGAAGCATAGAGCGGGTAGTACTCGTTGTTACCCGTTCCGACTGAAACTGTCGTTTTGTCGCTGCCAAGGATGACAGGGACAAATGTCGACCCGAGAGTGCTCGGGTCTTTCGCGATTTCGTCCTAGATACATAGAGCCGTTAATATCAGACATTACGAAACAAAAAATGCATTACTTACTGCTTGATCCCACACCCAGTCACCAGACATGAAATCCTTCCATTGGCGCTTGTCGCCCTCAGTTGAATACTCCCTATACGGGCAGTAATCCATCTCGTTAGCATAAGTCGAATTTGCGAGCATATTACGCGCAACTTCACGTGGGTCGCGGAACCAGACTTCGTATTTGCCATCCATCCAGGGCTTGTGCTCGTCTGCAAGTCTCTCGCCATCATAGGCGACCGTAAAGCGTTGCCATGGTACATCCCCAAAGGGCGAACTGTCAATGACGTGGTACAGATCACGGTGATCTGCAAACGGCGGGTTGTCATTGTGCTTTGCGAGGGTAGATGCCCATAGATCTAGTAGCTGGTCAATTTGACCAGCTGGCATTTGATTGTGCTTGTAAAGGAACTCGGCCGTTTCAAATTCTGTGCGGTTTCGAAAAGGCGTCCAGTCATTGGTTGCGAGATTCTCAGGAGATGGAGGTGGAGCGCCAGGGGGGAGGAATACACCATTTACATCACATGGTCTACCTGTAATAGCGCTCATTAAAGATAGAGTATCAGGCAGTAAATTGACGTACCGTTGAGACCTGTGTGATAATTGCGATAAAGATGATCACCACGCCCAAAAAATTCTGTGTCGACGTCTGCATGGGGGGATTGTTGGCGCAGATGTTCGTCCATATCGCCCTGGTAACCATCCACATCGACATCACGCTCATTGTCTTCATTGTGAGATGGGTGTGGGCTTGGTGTTCGGGGAACAGGTTCCAGAGATTCTCGATGGTTGTCTTGAGGCGGTACTGGCATCACAGGATGTGCCGAAATTCGGTGTTTTGTTCGCCCAGCAGAGCTTTTGAACCATCTTGAACATGTTCCACATGGGAGTTGGAGTGCGCTATGGTCCCATCGGCGTGGTTGGATGCGTGGAATATCAGCAGGCATCACAGAAAGTGAAGACACTTGAGATTGCGTCAATAAGAGTGCGTGGCTGAAATAAATCGATACCTGCATTTTTGTTGAGTTGATTTCCAAGTGACTGAGCTCAGGCCAGCCAAAGAATGTGTCTAGTTGATGTGACCGGCTGGAAGTGTAGACATTTGAAGTAAGTATGGCGCGAAAAGACAGAATAATGCAGGACTTACTTGATGGTTTGGACAACTTTACAGGTGCGCAGACCAGAGAGTCCTGCTAGTAGCGAATTGAATTAGCGATCGAACTTTGTTTGGTTAGTTCTTAAGTACGGAACTTACAAATTGGTTGTCAATTTTCAACTTCAACCATTCTACTGACCACTCATTACATTTCCCTGGCCGTCCCAAGCTTGCCATAGAGCCTGTCAAATCCGCTACTCGTCAGCAATGTCCGACACCGCTCAGAAGTCACACACTCGCCC
Source organism: Suillus plorans (assembly GCF_016647745.1). Lineage (NCBI taxonomy): Eukaryota > Fungi > Basidiomycota > Agaricomycetes > Boletales > Suillaceae > Suillus > Suillus plorans. The sequence goes on from NW_024537397.1 coordinate 344,282, forward strand.
ACAGAATGCAAACAAGCATCCAGGCTTGCCTGACCTGCCAGCAAAAGGACGTCAGCGACGGACTAAGGCCCAGATAGCAGAGGACAACCGGATTCTTAAGGAATCGCGCGAAGTTCAAGAGCAGGCCGCGCTTGAGGGGCTGCAACGGCTTGCAGCCATGCAGAAAGAAATGGAAAAGGCGGAGGAACTCACCGTCATGAACAAGCCAAAGCCAGTGAAACCTCGTGCCCGCCCTGTCGTGAAGCGAACAGCGCCTGATAAGAAGCTCCTGACAACAGGAAACGCTGGTGAGTGCACAAGCATCAAATGAGGCTCACTTACATGGGGCTAACATTGTTGAGGACCTAGATGAAAGTGGTCAAGACAACAGCGGTCATGTTCAAGAGGAAATGAGTGAGAAGTCGAAGACTCAAAAGCGTGGCAAGATCTCACTAAAAGATGCAATCAACAATGCCCGAGATTTGATCGCAATGCCAGGAATCAGAAGCCAGGAACCACGTGTCGAAGACAAGAAAGGAAAGTTATCTGCGAAGTACGTCTTTTCGACTTGATCAAAACCATGTTGATGCTTACCGAATCAACACTATTCTTTGTTAACTTAACCTCAAAATTCAGGTCGACCAACTTAAAGTTTTCATTGGCAGGACGTGTCAATGGCTGGGTATCTGACGTTACACCAGATGAGAGGTCCAAAGCTTCAAGCGCTTCCAAGTCTTGCACCACTGCCTCCCCTTTCTCATTGGCGCATGGGCCACCCAGCACCCAGGTTACATCTGTATCAGGTGTAAATACCAAGTCCAGTCGCCAACCTAAAGTCTCTTCCAATCTTGCTACTACTAACAAACCTGTTCCTGAGGTTCTTGTTGGCGGCTTTGCCGATGACACTTTGGATGATTCCCAGGAACACCTTGAAACAATCGCCTCGAAAACAAAGGAGAAGAAGTCTTTTATTAAGGTGCGTAGAGCATATGTAGTCTTACTGATTCTAATACAAAGTGAACTATATAGATCACTACCAACATGAGGACCGATGATGCGACAATGGGCTCGAAGGGCCAGTCTGATCTCAATGTGCCAATGGACGTGGAGGCCTCCATGCCATCAGACATAGAGGCAGACTTCGAGGATGATGGCCTAACAGACTTCGAGGACAATGATCCAATGGACGCAGAGGATGACGTGGAGAATGATGTGGAGGTTCTGGAGGACGACTTCAACCCGAACGAAGATGCGAAGATGTCTGAGGACAGTGACGGTGGCAGTGGTTTATCATTCCACCGTCCGAATAACAAGAAGCGCAAGGTCTTGTTTCACTTATTGTCCTCAGATGAGGAACTTGAGGCTCCGCTTACAGCTGGTGTTGGAGCGGTCGTGAAGAAGGCCATGCGGGTAACATCTTCAGTAAGTCTATTTCATTAACGGTTATTGCTACTTATATTTGTTTCAACAGACTTCAGTCGCTGTCTCTGAGGCAGCTGCTACAACAAAGCCACCTGCGAAGAAGGTGAAGACTGAAGAAGTTGCCGATGATGATATGAAACCCGTGCTCGTTCCATTGCCCAGTCACTGGATCGAGAAGCGATATAAGTCACGCTCAACCTACCGGAACAGTGATCTCCCTCCACAATGTCAGGATCAACGGTGGCCCAAACATTTTCTCTCGACCCTTTACCTGTGGGCCGGCAGCCAAAATGATCTCTGGCAGTTTGCAGATACCTCTCTTGTTGAAGCGCTTCAATGCATTTTTGATGTCATTTATCCAGATCTCCAGTACAAGGTGACCGCTCAGGGATCTGTCTTTGGTGTTGTGCGTCTAGCAATTTTTTTTGTAGCACTATTGCCAACTCATTGTGATCTCAATAAGGCTACTCAGCGTCTGGCAGAGTGGCGCAGCAACTTCGGTTCAACAGGACTTGCAATTATGATTGACTTCTTCGCTCGGAACGAAGACACACATCCAAAAGACCTTAGCGAAGCGCTTATGGAGGAGTTTGTGTTCCTCTTCGAGGACTTGGACTACTCAGACAAGATGAAAGCATTCCGGTCTCCTTTCATGATACAGTTATTTGCAACCGCTCATCTTCACAGTATTGTTGGACATGCTCATGTCACCGCCATCAAAACAGATGTATTGGCTGCTGGCAGTGGCATGGCTGGTGTTCTTGCTCTCTGCGCAACTTCAGTAAGTATTCTGACCATACAAGAATCATGACTTATCACATTTGACAGCTCGAACGTGCTGTCAAATGCCTCGGCGCTGGTGCCATTGATATTGATGTGGACATCCTCGATATGCGTCCTGCACAACTGAAGCGCAAGCTGCGCACACCGAAGACCCTCAACAAGTGGACCGGCAACTACAGCACCACCGAGCACGCATTTTCCATCAACAACTGGGGGTCAGTAACCGAAGCTTACTTGGCTAGCGTAAAGAAAAAGGGGGACATTTTTTTGAGGGACATGATTTCAACAGCGCAGAAGTTACTCAAGAAATCGGGCAGTGCTGGCCTCGAGAAGTACCTTCGCCTCAATGGCGATGACGAATCAGAGGACATCGACAGGCGTGCCATGCTTTGGTAACTAGTAATATTGGGTTTTTTTTTTTGCGTTATTCATGAGCTAACATCATTTGATAGACCTCGTTCCCGCCATGCTTGCTGTCCGCTTCCATCATTGCCATTGATTCAAGTTCATACTATCGCGTTTTGCTTATCCCACCACCACTCATAATGCCTTTTGTTGTCTTTAGTCTCGTTTCACGCTCTCTGCACCGCCACCCTTCTTTTCGCTAGCGTTTCGTACTCTTCTTTTCGCTAATGTTTCGTACTTTACTTTGTGTTCCCATTTTCATCACTTTTTTGCACTTTCCACCAGATGATGTGATACCGTTTGCTCTCTATTATTACCACTTTGTTTTGTCGGTTAATGCCTCATAAGTGACTTTCATGAGCTGCAAAGTAGAATTCAGAGGACGAGTGGCATTTTTCTCAATTTTCTCATCGTGTCTTTCGTGTCACCTTAATGGTTCCTCAAACCTGGTAAAACTCGGAAAAATAGAAATAAATTCAAAATCTTTAGCGAAAATAGACCCGAGGTTTTACTGATGTATAACAATTCCAATCAGGGTCAAGCGTGACTCATCAGACCTTCAGCAACAGCACCATGATAAAGTAACATGTCAATCAAGGGTCGACCGGTCAAAGATCTTTGACTGCTTCAAGGCACCTCAGCACGACAGAACGCAGAGTATCAAACGTGCCACGGACCTTATAGGTACTCAGGGCCCTCAGCACCCCGCGTAATGATACCGTACATCTCAAATCCTACGGGTCTATTTCCTATCTTTCCACGTAATATGTCTACGATTGCCGCTAATAAGCAAAAAGTTCATAACAATTCAACGGCATGCTCACCTGACACTGAAAAAAAACCCAGGCAGACTCGGATGCAGAGCGCCCAGAAATGATGTTTCATACAAGAAGAATAAAAAATGTGATCTTTGCGAGTCACTTGGATGCATTTTGTTTGGAAAAAGCAAACTCGACATTGCGTCTACCATCATTTTACAAATGTGTGGTGTCTACGACTCTGAGCTATTTGGGCGAAGGCGCGCAGCGCCTCCCGGTCCTGAGTTGCGTGTCCTGCCGGAAAAAAGGTGAGCTGCGAGGGTGGCAGGGAAAAGGAAACCGTCGCGAATCACTCATGGCATGGATCTGGCGCAGTCCGAACCAGTGAAGAGGGAGAGCGATGAGCGACGCTTGAGCCTGGACTTGATGCATCGCGTGTTAAAAAGGGAGCGGCGGGTGGGGAAAAGAAAAGGAGGAAGAACGATGTCGTTGAAGACGATTGAGACGAGAGGATGCGCCCGAGTCGCAGTAAGACGGGGGAGTAGAGTCCTGATCTTGTACGTTGGAAACAAGAAATTCGCTTGCCGAACAAGTATTGTTCAGATTCCCATTCATTTTTTATTTACAATAGTAACGACTTGAATAAATTACACTTAAGCTTGCTGTATCTTTAGTGGACTGGGAGAGATAAAATATATCAAAAGGATCTATTTCTCAAACGAAGGCCAATATCGAGCTTCGTTCCGGCTCTCCCACGATACGCTTCTTCTCCGCGACGCGTTTTTCCAGTTCCCATCGAACGAGCTCGCTCTTAAGCTTCTCTATGCGAACCTCATTCACAGGATGCGAGGAACCCATGATCTGTCGTGTAAGCGCCCAACTCGAATTGCTTGTCTCCGGGCGACTAGTCAGAGAACATTCGGCAGCTTGAGGCGTGTTCTGTTTGTGTTCCCAGAATGCTACTGCCTGGCGCGCATCAAAACCGGCATGCGCAAGGATCCTGGCGGATACAACATCCGCCTCTATCTCTTGGTTCACACTCGTGCAGTATTCCCCTATTTTGGTCAGTTCCCCAGAACCAACTTTACCAAGCTGGGCAACTGCGTCGTTGACAAACGGTCCAAAGAGCATCGTTACGGGGAATAAGAGGGTGCGTGTGAAGTCAGCAAACATGGAAATCAAAGCAGGGACCATGATAGTGACGGATGAGAGCGTCTCGAGGTGATGCGAGAGAACGAGGTGTGCAACTTCATGGGCAAGGAGAATGGCGAGTTCGGCTGTTTGTTGCTCTGTGGGCACTGGATGGGGTGGTAATGTGGATAATGGTGAAATAAAGAGCGAACCGAAAAGGTGTTCCCACCACGAGCTTTCTTCAGGTAGACTTTGTGGCGTGTAGTCAGAGGAGAAAGCTTTACAAGGAGCTTTCGAAAGGATGTTGTCAATGAATCCGGAGTAAACTACAATGCCGCAAGCACCATCTGGCCCAAAGCCGTAGGAAAATGCATTAGCCGCATCGGGTTTATCAACGATAAGAAGTGAATATGGTGGTCCAGCGATGACATGAGCTGAATGAGGTGAGCTTCGCCCACAGAGACCTTCCGACCACCTCCTCATAGTGTCCGTGGCTCGTGGCCGAGGCCGTAGGGGATATTCTGCAGGTGGAGGTAATGGTGGCTGGTCAGGAGTTGTATCCAACCAATGCGACGCCAACTCTTGTTCGCGCTGCAATATGGGAATGCCAACCTCCAATCGCCGTAAGGTGTCACGTACCCACTGATATCGCCAATCAGTGGCTGGAATCAGTTTGGGTTGACCGTCTATCGAGAGAATTTCTGTGACAGCGTGATACCAATTTGGGCCTTTGAGCTGCGCAGCTATCTCATCCTCCTCTTCGGGCGATAGAATGATAAGCCGCCATCTGTAAATCAACTTAGCTGATAGGCAGAAATTGAATACTATACATGACATACCGTCCTGTGATAGGTGTCTGCTCGGCGCTTGCTAGAATTGCCAACCAGAATAATGTGACAGGAACAAACAAAAGTACGTTAAAGACAAGCGTCCTTGCACGTATACGTTTTAGAAGCGCGGCTTTTTTCTCTTCATTGACCGGTGTACCAGGATGAAATTTGTCGTGGTGCTTGAGGTATTTCTTTGACCAGCGGTTTTTGAAAAGGATGAGGGGCAGGAATGTAAGTGCAATACGGGCAGCGGTACGCGCTACCTCTATGGTAGTAGAAGCCTGCAAAACTAAGTATAGGACTTGCAAGAGTTATTCAGGTGAACATGCCTTGAAGGCTCCCAATAGCATCGGTATGAGAGGAAGTCCCTGGTTTGGCCCGGAAGAATGAAATGGTGCAACTCCTCTCTGTGCATGCCATATTTGCCTCCCCATACAATAATTAACTTGAACATGGACAAGACCGCTGAATTTTGGCGTGGGATGGAATACATGATATGGACTTGAATGTGCTGTGATTAGTACTCTTGCCGCTCGAGTGCCAGCTGAAGGGAAGCGCCAGGATATCGAGGAAATTGAAGGAGCTCTGGACGTGACTGCGCGAAACATTGTACATGGTTCTGTCGAACCAGTGTATTTCCTTGATCAAGTTATAGGATTTGATAGCCTTGAAGCTGCGGTGCCGCTACCGAAGTCATGACGGTATGTGTGGCTGTGCCCATCGGTTGGGCTTGGCTGTGCCATGGTCCGCTTTCAGCCGCTTTCACCGACTCCATCCATGTCTGTCACTTGGAGTGCTTCAAGTCGAAAAGCCAGCTAGCACCAAAAGGTCTACATAAATCATCCCTCGCGCGCGACTTTAATCATATCGGGCTATTATTAGCTTTGCGGGTTGTTTCTCCTCGTCTATGGCCAGTGGCCGCCTATTAATAAATTAATGTTGGTGACCGCGCTGCTGATCATTGCCGATCGGTCACCTTTGCTATTGATGTGACTGGGGCCTATCAGATATATCAAACAAATCATACGTGTTGTGGATATCCCGGTAGTAAGTTTGATACATATACTCGCATCTAAAATTTAAAGTCTTTGCCAGGTGTCCGAGTCAAGACTATCAAAGGGTGTCAATTGTCAATTGTCAGCTGGTCCCTGGAGTCCAATTGACTTTCGTGGCCCACCTCCGCTTTTGCAGCACGAATTCGAATTTCAGCTGTTCGGAAGCACTGGCCCGGGCGTGTACTATCACTGAGTGGTCGTTGCTTTGACGCATCTCTTGATGGCACAAAGAAAACATTTGTTGTCGGATCTTGTACCATTTCCTTGCAAAATAGCCTTCTGTGGCATGTTGGTATAGACCAGTCAGAAAGTGAGGCAGGAAATACTGATCATGTAGCTTCTGTATGTCTTTGTCGAATCCGCTTGTGCTGACCATCTCGGGATGACGGGCAACATATTTTGTGCTTCGTACAACCCAAAGACGTTTCACCCGATCTTATCGACCTCTGATGTAAATGTTTCCACATCATCGGACTGCTTTGGCTAAGGTTCCGATACAAAGACGAGTGCGTTGCCGCATCTGGTGTGCGTCACGTTCCTGAAATCACACAGTAGCTTTCGATGAACGCCAACCTACACCAACCCCCAAACCGTAATACCCGAGGCTCTTTGTGTCCCATTTTACGTGATAGCCATGACACTATTACAAATGCACATGACAGCGCTCCTTATAGCAAAGGGTGGAAGGCTGTGGAGATATCGATTGGAGTTCCCCTCGGAGCGCGCCTACACCACCGTCTTTCTCTTCCGCTATGACACTCTATCCGACGCTGGCGCAATCTATCGATCATCTATTTCAGATCATCTACATCGCTGATCCAGGTTCAAGCAGTCAAATCCCTTGTCAGGATATCAAGGGGAAGGGATCGGAGTCCTTCGGATCCGTGAGTATTTGGTTTACGATCTTCAGGATCTTGCTCCTGATGTGACCACTTCTGCTTATTGCCCCGTTTCGATTCAGACTTTTTTGTTTATTACTCACCAGGGGTGTATGATGTCATGAAATTGCCAAATTCCGCGGGGTAATCGTGGAAAGGGTCGTTTACCTAGGACTAAACTCTGTAAGATATCTTGGCTTACTTTTGAAACGAGTTAAACGTCCGTCCGAGGAATTTCTCGTGCCATTGATTTGGCGTGATCTCGCATAAAACATTGAGCATTTCTGGCAAGGTTTTATCGACGATATGGGAACGAGTGCCCAACAATTCAAGGGTACTAATGGCGAAATCATGTGCGTCCTGTTTTTCGTTTCACAAAAACACAGGTAGCTCATGCCAAATTCAAAACTCATTCGACTCACTGGTATAGAATTTTGTACCGCCGTTGTGGTTCGATGAGGATACATAGGTGCTGCTACTGGCTTCGGGTGGCTGTGGAAAACAGTCTGGCTACAACGGGCCGCGGTGATTGTGCGCGATTTGCTTGGACCAAGTCTTGAAGCTTGAAGCGCGGATCATTTACGAGGTCAGCAATAGCGGGGTTGGTCATTCCTATTGGCCTTGATACCGACTGACCGGCCAGTGCCGTCACCTATCAACAAATGATCGAACGATCAAACGGACACTAGACTCAGGTTTCAGATACATGGAATCCAATGGAATCCCTCAATCAAATGATATGTTGCGTTGACTATTGAGTGGGTTTTCCAAGAGGTGATGATTTCCGGGGGTAGTGTTATTCTAATAATATCAAGAGGCACTAATGTGTTTACTATTCACCCCCAGAGTACTTGTGGGCAAAGTTCTCTGCTCGATACACCAGTCTTTTATAAACCAATACATGTCGCTCAATCCGCCTACCGTGGCAATCGGCACGAAAATGGTGTTGATCCCTTGATCCACGCATCAAATCGTTGATCTATTCCTCGACTTCAGCTGCAGGACTAAACATATCCGAGTGAATATTTATGCCTTGAGTTAATTACTCAACACTGAAAAGAAAGGTTTGCTGCTGACCACAATTCTCCACCGAAGGGTCTCCAAGATACGTATAAATTGCATGAGCCACTCGCGTCACTTCCCCCACAAATATGAATGGTCTCATCAATATCGTTGTCTGGGTGTTAGTATCCTGCGTTCTTATTGCCTTGGTTATTCCAAGGTTTGAGAGAATCGCTAGACTGCCACTCCCCCCAGGTCCGAAACCGCTTCCCATCATGGGCAACTTCCTCCAATTGAATGTTGCTCGACCATGGCTAACATATACACACTGGAGGAAAAAATATGGTGTGCAGCGGGTACATTCTAGTAAATGGGACGTGCTCACTCAAATACAGGCGATCTAATCTATTTCCGCCTCCTTGGACTTGACTTTCTTGTGGTCAATTCGGAAAAGGTTGCAAGAGCACTCATGGATCAACGTTCCGCCATATATTCTGATCGCCCCTTTATCGCAACAAACGAGCTGTATGCTTTGGACTATATTTTAACCACCATTTAACGTTCATCATAATCCAGTTTTGGCGTCGATTTTAGTACTGTCATGCTGCCTTACCACTGCACTGACTGGAAACTTCATCGCAAGATGTTTCACCATGCACTTCGCTTAGAGAGTGCATCACGCTATCATCACATCCATACGAAAAGAGTTCGAGCATTGTTGAAGGATCTGCTTGATGATCCATCACATTTCGAAATCCATATCCAGAGGTAAATCACATTGCAATCACGAAGAAATTTAATATATAATAATACAGATTTGTTGCCTCGAACGTTATGGCGTTTACCTACGGGTACGATGTAGCTCCGCACAACGATCCAATAGTTGCCAATGTTAAAGAACTTGTCGATATACTCGCAAAGGCACTCTCCCCTGAGCGTAGCGCCATCGTGTCCGCTTTTCCAATACGTAAGCGAAAAAAGCCTGTACCAGAATGTCGCTCATTCACGTTAGTCACTCGCTTGCCTGCGTGGCTCCCTGGTCTAGGATCTCAACGTGACGCTGCTCGTGCGAGAGAATTAGCAGGACAAGTGCTCAATGTGCCGTTCAATCTGGTCAAGAAGAATATTGTATGTCCTTAACCATCCGAGTGCTACTCGATGATTAAAGTGCACACACTAGGATGCCGGGTTGGCCACTCATTCCATGGTATCTGATTGCTTAGCTCAAATCGACGAGAAGGAAGACCAACATAAACAAGAAGCCGCTATAAAAGCGGCGGCGGCTACTGCCTTTATAGGTAACTTTTCATCTATGACCCGTGTCCTGGGCATATACTAAATATTCTGTGAATACCATCGCAGCTGGCTTTGAGTCGGTAGATATTTTTCCCCTTGCTGGAAGTGCTATTATTGACAAGCAGACAAAAGAGCTCATCGATGCTGCATACATTCATTCTCGCCATGATTCTCTATCCAGAGGTGCAGGCGAAGGGTCAAGCAGAGATCGATTCTGTCATAGGGGTAAATAGCAGATTGCCAGAATTCGACGACCGACCACTGCTACCGTACGTCGATGCGATCCTTCGAGAGCTGCTGAGATGGATTCCTGTGGTTCCTCTGGGTTAGTCGCCTTTATCATACTCGGGTCTCTTGTTGCTAACGTAGGAACAGGCATACCCCATGCTACTTCAAAGGACGATGTTTATGATGATTGCTTCATTCCCAAGGGTGAGGACAAATTTATCAAGTACTCAGAACTGACTAAAATAAATATTACAGGCGCATTGGTGATAAACAACGTTTGGTTTGTACATGGAACTCGCATATTTGTAATACTGGCTGATATTACTCGTGAAGGGCGATGAGCAGAGACGAATCAAAACACGGGGCCGATGTTGAAGAGTTTAGGCCTGAACGGCACCTCGCAGCTGAAAACAACTCGAACCCCCAGCCCATCTCCGCTGACCCAATTTTTGGGCTCGGTCGTCGTATATGTATGCAATCCTGATCATGATCGAGGCTTCAATCAGGCAGCTCATAAGATTGACTACAGGCCCAGGGAGATTCACAGCGGAGGCGGTGGTCTGGATCGCCATTGTGAATATTCTCGCGACGTTTCGCATTGTGAAGTCAAAGGACATCTTGGGTGAAGAAATCGATGTGAAGAAAGAATTTACCGCCGGTATAGCTATGTGTGTGAAATTCTTATACTGCCTCGTTTATTTCTGACTATCACCGCCTCTCAGCCAACCTATACACTTTTCTTGCTCTTTTGTCAGCCGTTCAGAAGAAAGAGCATCTACTCTGTGATTTACATTCGCCTCGAAAGCTAATCATACAGCTCCCATCCTCAGAAGTAAAAAGAATGCCGAGCATTCCACGGGATTACATTAAAGCAACAGTATACTTACACGCAGGGGAAAATGTAGATATGAAGATGAATAGGCATCTAAGATATGAACGAAGCTTCTGTGTATAGCACCCCTTCTACATCTAATCCTTCGGAAAGCCCGGGAATAATTGCATCTGGACCACGTACAACAAGCTTGGCCTTGTCTTGCCACTATCAGATCGCTGTTAGCTATCGGATAAGTTGAATGCAACACCTCCCAATTACCTGATAAATATATGGCTTCGTGCCTGCAACGTAACTGACCATTGTCTTGATCACATACGGGATCTCTGCGAGGAAGTCCACCTTCTCAATTAAACCCTTAGGTGAAGATGGACTGCCGACATCAAGATGCACAGATGCATTGACAGAACCATCCACACCAGGCAGCAGGGACGGGCCTGCCCATTGGAACTCAACCGCAGTAGGCTGCATGTAGCCAGTATCCGGATCATTGACAGGGTTGAGGTGATGGGCACGCGACATCACAGCTTTCACAGACTGTCCTTCGCCTGCCCATTTAGTCTCTGCTGTGACCGCAGCTAGCTTCCCACCAAGCACTAATGAACCAACGTTGACTACGACTCCGCCAGAGCCAGGTCCATGGCGACCATGAGTATCCAAAGTTTTGAATTCCATTTGGATTGCGGATACGCCGTCATGGGCGTCGCTTTGGAAGTGCGCGAAATTCCATCGCGATGCAAGCAAGTCGGGACGCATGCCTTGGATAGCATGAACGAGCATGCCGTGGCCCTCAGCAACGATTGCACGGCCATTGTGAATGATGTGACCACTGGCTTTAGTACGAGGCCAGAAGCGATGGACGACGTAGCCATCTGGTTTCTGTTGATCTGACCCAAAGTACGAGTATCCCCCTTTTGGCCCCTTGCCAATCTTGAACCCGGGTACAGCAGAGGGACGTGAGACATCGAGTGATATCTGCAAGTTGTCTGAGAGGTTTGCGCGAATGGTGTACATTTCAGCATGTGAATCATCCGAGGAAGGCTTGTGGGTGATGGAGAATTGATCTGCCTTGCTAGATCTCTTGTCGAGACCAGGTGGTGCGGTTGTGAAGTTTGTAACATTGACAGAGCGCCAAATCGTTTCTTTCGTCCCGGGGTTATAGATCTTGCATGTGAACTGAATGGTAGGATACCACAAACTACCGAATAATGAGTCAAATCGAACAAGCACAAACGAACAAAAGCTCACCCGATCGACGAATGAATCACTTGACACATCAACATCGTTCCATCCTGTAAGAACTGATAAAAAATCTGAGTCTCTGCTGTAAAGCCTCCTGCACATGTCCACTCAAGATCCTTCGCTTCCAGCTCCCCGAGGAGATCTGAACTTTCCGAGACAGGGAATAAATTCTGGGCCTTCGGATCGACAGGGGGTGCAGTTCTACAAAATCCTTTAGATTAAAATCACAGACTAAAACCCATCCAACTCACGAAAATAGAGAGGAGAACATGTTTTGAGGTGGGATGAAGGAAAGACTGTCGCAGTACTTCCAGAATCCAAATCAAACGTAATGCTCCACTAGTATGTCGGAGTTCAGAATTCCTTTTTGGGTGTTATCTCATTGCGGCTATAAGATTATCATTTAGTGTATGCAAGTCCCTGCATCATGCATCAACTACGGACTTGATTCGAGCCAGACGATGATTGTCACATTAATGTCCAGTCGCAAGCTATGAATTGTTTTTATACCCAGCACCTTTTCACAGAACTCGATGCATGTCCGATCGAAAAGGAGGCGCCGGCGCAGCTAACAGCTTCTAGATTGTTCAGATGTTCACTTGGCGACTTTTTATGAAAAAGCTCTCGCCCACAACGTTTCAGAATTCAGAATAATCGAGTCGAATAGAGTAAAAAGAATGGAATCATACAGCAGAACAGGTGTCATCAATCGGCCCGTACCAAGCAAGATTTACCCACAGATCTCAGGAACGCCAGTAGTCTCCGCAGCCTCCATCGCAGCAAAATCCAGTAGAGATATAATGTCAGCGAGTGCTCTCAAGCTCCTGCTTTCGGCGGCAGTGAAATATTTCGAAGGGGAAGAATCCGATGTTGATGCGCGAAGTGAGCTCTGATCAAATTCCCGGATGGAATGGAGACATGGAACTGAGAAACGTTTGGTGGCGCGATCGGGGTGGTCAATAGGCTCAGACGCAACGCCGGGTGAATGTGCTTCTCGGTGCTTCGAAGAAGGCATGTAGGCGAGACCAGACGTGTGGTCATCCGAGGTCAGATCAAACTTTGACTGGGAGATGACATAGAAGAAGCCTCCTTCAAGCTCTGACGACGTGTCACACTTGTCCAAGTCTTCGACCCCAACAGCCTCAGTAGAATTCTGGGCAGCATCATGCTGGATAACAGCGGAGTCATCGACAGGAGTTGTCGCAACCAAAACGCCTGCTGCTCCGCCGGGAGGAGAGCCCTTGTCTGCACCATTAACATCGAAGGAGTCACCTTGAGATGTGCCTTTGCTGGATCCTTCTTCATATTTCTCCTCTTCCGGGAGCTCAAAGATATTTGAATACACGGATATAAAGTCGTCTCCGTCGTCCGAGAACCGAGAAGAGGGAGCACACGGAAGCGTCGTGTAAGGCTCGTGTTGGAGGGCTACAACATCGTCTTGGAAAGATTTCGTAGCATTGAATGAGACGTAGACAGGGCCTCGAACGTTGGCTAGGACACCTTCTGAATTCATCCATATATCATGAGGTAGCGTCTTGTCCGAGGGGCTCCAAGGGGATTCAAGACGGATCGAGGGGTCAGGTATCCCCACAGATGCTCCTGAGAACCCACGTCGGATTGCGAACGGGGATGCGCTGACGCTATGAACCGACTCAGATGCGTTCACTTGAGTGAGTCTCGCCGACGAAGAGATACGAAGACGAGGGCCAGTTAAACGAGGTATATTGGCTAAATGAGGGTCCACTGGGCTTGAGCCTAGAACCGATCCATTTGTGATGGAAGCGATACGCGATGAGAGCCTTTGGGGTGGAAGAGGGCTGCTCGATAAAGTTGGACTCCATATCTCAGCTACGCCAGGCGTGATGCTGTTGCAACGTCTCAAGTCCCGATCTCCAGGCTGGGCAAAACTGCGGAGCGAAGTTGGTGTACGAAGAGTGCTACCTTCAGCTACACAGCCAGGGGAAACTGTTCGTCCGATGAAACCGGGAAACGAGGAGGTTGCATGTTTCTTGGTTCGCAAGTTTTCATTCTGATTACCGATACCATCACGATAGAGGGTGCCTTGATGGATTTCTTCTGCCATAGTATGCATTGCCGGAGACTGACTTGAGAGCCCTTTTTTCTGGGAGCTTCGCTGAGGAGTGTGCCTGTTAGATAGCTTGAGATCTACTAGCTCAAGTCGTCTGGGAACAGGCGGTTTGTGACGGGCAGTCTGACTTCCCGCTGTCACCGGCGTTGGTAGGGTTGTAGAAGGTCCCTTTGACTTGAACAAGCCTGTGAATGTGTGGGCGAGTTTGACGAAGAAAAGCCAGAAACGTAAGAAGAGACCTGGAGGCTGCGGAGGTGGGTCGACCCGACGTACAGGCATGATTTGCTTTCAATGTAAGGACAGTGATAGTTTGTTGTGAAATGATATAAATGCCACCCTCGATCCAAGCTTGATCGCTTTGAGCGGTTCCAGGAGAGGCTGGCTTTTACATCATGCTCCTAGTCAGCCACGCATTAGCAACCGAATACACGTTCTGTAAACGTAACAAAATTCAAGGCATCACCGAGTCACAAGTAGTTAATCACCCTAAACCTCCAAGTAGACACTGTTCAGGTTGTCGTGCATCAGATTGTCATCCACTTGGCTATCTAACAGATTTTTCTGCAATCGTTGATATCCTTTTTCATAATGTTTCAGACCCCTTGTACGTGGCACATCGGACTCGTAGTAACGCCGTTTACGATAAAACTTTGCTGCAGCCAACGAAGGTCTGGACAAAGAAGTGAGTGGCCCGGAAATTTCTAGAGAGTGACGTGACGGATGAAGGCAAGATCGTGGCCCACGCACAGCGTCACATTCCCCGCACACGTTCCGCCAGCGTTTGCAGGAAATGTAAATGGTCCGCTGACTTGCTTGAGACGGGTTCTCCGTCTTCTTCTTCCTCTGTCGAGACTCGACATTCAAATTTGCAAGGGACTACTGAATGTCACACTTAAGTGACACACGGATAGCTTCAGTGCAGTCCCAGGTGAACCAATATGCGGAAGAGGCGTCCTCGCTGCCTCCTTCTCCAGACCAGATCGTCCATGAGGAACATGCCCCAGCTCCTCCTCCCCAGGTTTCTCCATCTGAGGCATCTCACTCGGACTCTGGATTCAGTTTATCATCTAGCTCCTCCGGGGAGGTAAGTTTCTATTGATCCAAGACACGTGTAGTGGAGTGGCGGTCATAATCACCTAAACCCTGTTCTCGTTGTTCTCGATTAATATATGTGTTCTCGAGGAACTGCACGATCCTGACATTCGTCTGGGATGCTTCAGGTTACTGGGACTCCCTTTGATTTTGGGACACAGCGCTATGAATACCCCTTCCCTCCCACTCAAGGTACATCAAGCGATCCATATTTACCACTTTCTTCATCAATTACAATCACATCTCCATCCAACTCCATCTGGCCTTTGTGGCCTGCACAAGTCACAAAATCTTTCCCTCTCACTCCTCCTCCCCCCAGAAAAGTCAGGACCCATCCGAAGTTGCGATCCGTGGCTGCGCGAGAACCACCCGTTCCGCCTAGCCTAGCGAATAAACGTAGTTTCTGGAGCCTGAGCCTGCAACGCCAGGCCTCTGCAGAAAGTCAACAAAGCGACTTTAGCGACACCCAAACACGCGGCCGGAGGCTTCCTCCTGGTGGTGTGGGGTTTACCGAGGCAGACGCCTATTCCGCGTCCGAATCGGAAATCACTGTGCGCCGTCGTCAGCCTTCAGCATATGCCGTATATGCTTCTGGCTCTAGGATGGATCCAAGTGGGGGAACAGGCAATCAAAATGGGTTGATAACATGTGGCGGTCGTGCGCCAGAAGTACCGGTTGCGGGTGGACCAGCCTCTGGTCATGGGCCCAATGGTGGCCATAATAAACTTGACGTCGGTCTTCACTCGCATACACCGTCAGGGGCACATTCGCTTACTGAATATCGTCCTATCAGCTGCGGCCAGGGAATGCGCCAAATCGGGGCAATGTACAAAACTCGTCTGTCGGCGAGGTTTTAAGAATAGTCGCCGGTCGACGTAGGTGATGATTCTTTTTTGACTGAACTTTGTGACGGATTTGACATCAGTTTTGAATTGGGTTTTACGCTTTTTCTTGGGTTCTTGAGGTCCTGGCGGAGGACATAGCTATCAGCACTTTGGTACGTGTTTTATTATTTCCATTGAAGCTTCAAGCTTAGTAAATCCTAGATGCAACAATCTGTCATCAACATCTATTGTTGCATATCATCTACTAAATCATCTACATTTCACGAATTCACTCATCGTGATAGAAGACTTGTACACGCGCGATATTCCTACCTTTTTTTCTTACTTACTCTCATGCATATCATTCCCCTGATGCTTAACGTCGTTTCATCAATACCACGTCGATTACGTCCATAGGAGCAGAATTTGCCACCTCGCTTCCGACCATACCTGTCACGCTACGCCCCTACTTGTTTTATCGCAATATGTTGTCCCCACGATGAGGATCATTACTAAGTTTAACGGGGTTGTAGTGATATTTTCCAGCTAGTTCCAAATCGATATGCCAGATTCGATTTTACGCCTTTGCTTTAGTTTTGGAGCGAAACAAACTTGGATTTCTACTTCAGGTTATTAGTGCGTGTCTGAAACATTGTAACTATGTTCGGATCAAAGGGAGAACCAAGATGTGATTGGCCGTGAGATGTGCTGAGTATTACTTCCGTGGAACGCGATGGGATGGATTGTAATCCGAGTCTACGAGATGAAAAGAGTGCACTAGCGGTGGTAGTAGTCGTGTAAGCTTCGCACATGAGCTGCGGAAATGGCAGTGCTGGCACACTGCAAGGTTTATAAAATCGTTAATCTCCCTGTGCTGTAACGGCGCTACAGCCTGCCGAGTGCGCTTCGTTGCGCAGTCGAGGCTATTTTCGTACAGCCCCCCATCATGTAATTACTATGATAGGCGGTGTAACGTAGCCATCGTACATATAAAACCATCACGAGTGGTCTATGCGGCAATCATCCCCACATCATTTCTGCCATGAGTAACTATCCCGATGAAAAATCTAACAACCCGTACGCAACCTATCTGGTCCCGGCTCCTCAGCAGCAACAGAATCAATACCAGGCACCTTTAGGCCCACCCCCTGCATACACCCAGGAGGCATCTTATGCTCCGCGTGATAGCACGTATCAAGAGTACAACCCTCAGCCGCAAACATACCAGGCGCCTCCAGGATCAGTATCCCACCTTCCTCCAGGATATCAGGGAGATCAGGCACCACCACCAACTGGTCATGATGACCGAAAAGGCGGGGAATACCCAGCATACCAGGGGGCTTCCCCAGGAGCTAGGGATCCATATGACCATAACAGGGCAGGATCATCAAATTATCCTTCATATCAGCCAAACAACAGTGTTAGCCCATACAACCAGACTGCAGGCGCTGTGCCACAAGATCGTGTACCTTCCCCAAATGGCGAGAGTAGAGGGTTGTCCCTGGCTTCATTCTTTGGTAGCACGGGTCCTCCGCCAATGTGGCAACGCCAGCCGCCTCAGCATATGCGTTACGACCAGTTCCCTCCCATGTGTCTCATCTCAAACCAAACGGACCTGAGCAAAGGCTTCCCTGAGGTAGCTCCCCCATGCCAACTATGTGTTCACCCATTTGCGACGCATGATATCTCGGAGGAGGATTGGAGACGGTCAGTAGACTTTTCATCAGGCCGTCCCGTTTGGATTGATCTAAAAGGTCTTTAGATTCCTGGCAGACATCAAGAAAGCAGGTTCGTTATCTGCGGGACAACGTATCAAATCGAATGCCATACCCCTTATAACAGGCGCCAGTCTCATTGGTACGTAGTACAACAAGCCATTGCAGGAAATGATCCTATGTCTCCACTCCTAGGCGGGTTCCTCATGACTGAAGGCATCGAGAAACGAATGAAAGCGAATAATCGCAATGCGGCGGGAGACGTCGTTGATAACTGGAACCATGTCAGTATATGTCCTGCGAAATACCATCAGACTATTCACCATCTTTTTTTTCAGTACTTCTTCGGACCTCGCAGAATGGAGGCCGTTCTCTGCCAAGGGTCCCAGCGTTTGAGCGGCCGTGAGGGAGCGGCCCCGCTTGGTGATTATGGCCAACTCCGCACGGCAAATGGCCTCCGTCGCCGAGCCTCGAGTTCCTCTTCTTCTTCGTCTTCCTCATCAGATTCCGAGGATGACAGGAGTCGCAATAAGCATGGATTCGGGTCATCTGCATCCCACAAGTTTGATAAAAGACAACGCCGTGCCGCGAGAAGGGAGGCTAGGACTGAGAAACGCCAGGAGAGATGCGCTCGTAAGGCAGAACGTCGCAGTGGTAAGGCTCGTATGGAACGTTCGGAGCCTTACCAGCTCTTCATTCAAGCTATCTAGTGAAATAGATGAGTAGATGCGAGATAAATCGTCAAGGATATTTATTGTATTCGAGTGACGAGTCCTTGTGGTCTTTGTGTGGTGTGATCAAAAGTTTCAAAACGAGTCATCATTACAGACCCGGATAGTAACAACCCTTGTTCAGCGCCATTCACGACAAATGGTATGGAGCAAGAAAAATGTGGGGTGGGTGAAAGGGTTCCTAACTTCGCTCTGTGTTGTAAGAATGTCAACTTGTTGTGCCAAGGGTGCAATGATAAGTGGTACTCAAAATAGGTTTTGGAAGGTTTTGAAACTCGGTTAAATGCCGGCTAAACACTTCAAACTCACGGCTAGAAACCTCGGCCGATTCAAGGTCAGGCCGGCATCGTACGTCGGACTTCGAAACAACTATGCCTCCTGCCCGTCGTGAACGTGTTCGACGTTCTGCACGCCTCAAATCTAACGCTCCATTGGACTCTATTGGTGCACGAGTGCACGTGACGACGCGACGCGGAGTGCAATTGATAGGATTCCAAACCGAACCATATATTATCGTTTGTCTTTGTATCGTCTTTCCCCTCAGTCTGTTCCATCGAGACTGAGGGTACGTTCATTTTATTATCTCGCCACAGTAACTAGACACTAACGCATATCTGTACTAGTGTTTACTGTGTCTAGGTACTTAATATCAGTCTGTTCCATCGAGACTGAGGTGTTTACTGTGTCTAGACTTAACAGGTTATGAGCCCTGCTCACTCGTGAACGAGTGGCAGAACCAGCTAGACCAACAGATCACCCAGGAACTAACGTACCAGGTTATAACACCTCGGGCGTGCAGCGCTTCGCGCAAACTTCGATCTAAGTTATCGAACTGTCTCGTTGTTTCCGTTTCGAGCGAGAAGCATCGAACGCGTTATTTCAAATCATACGCTTATATATCTAGGGGGTCTGTGAGGATTTCTCCCATTATCACGCTTTCTCCCCAACTTCGTCAATCTCAATGCCTGTGCATACTCGTACCAAAAGTAATACAAACGCAACCTCGTCGACGTTGGCACCCGCCCCTACCCCGGTCATGCCTGCTGTCACGGCTATAACTCTTAGTCAGACTGATTTGGAAAAGATCGAGGTATTAGACCGCGGAACGAATAACTGGGGGATCTGGTCCGACAAAATGCAGAATTACCTCCTTTTGAAACACGGAGGCGGATATATCCTCGGGCTCATCATGCGTCCCGACCCATCTGCCGATCCGGCGAGCGCATCCCACTGGGACCTCAACAACCTTTGTATCATCGCAGTGTTACGCACACGTTCCAGTTCTGAGGAACAAGAATTCCTTCGCCCTTTCACTAATGCGTATTTAGCCTGGAATGCGCTGAAGTCCCGTCATGAGAAGGTTGGCCCTATCGCCCAAATCCTCCTCATACAACAAGCTTTAGCGATCCGATACCGTCGTTCCGAACGCCTCTCTACTACCAGCACCCAACTCAGTGAACTGGTCAGGCGTATCTACACCATCGGGATACCTAAGGAGGAGGACTTCATCACCATAATGATGCTTAACGCTATGACAGATGACCTCCTGCATGTTCGGAATCATATCGCTGATGCTCTGTCCACCAGTACTTCCACGAGCGCCACTGTTAGCGCTTACGGCCCTTCCAATATCCGTGCCCGTCTGGATGTCGAGCAACAACTCCTCGATACCGAGAGGAGCAAAGGGGGGGATGTCGCATTACTTGCTAATGGTAAGGGCAGTGGAAATACCTCTGGTGGGCGGTCCAAGACCTGCACAGAATGCGGGCGTCAAGGACATTCCTTCTGCTGCACCAATTGCAACAGTTGGGGGCATCTCGCCAAAGACTGTTTCGCCAAAGGCGGCAGCATGGAAGGGAAACGAGAAGAGGTACTTGCTCGAAAACGCGCTGCCCGGGGAGCCAATACTAGCAAAGGAGGAGCTACTGCGAAGCCCGCCACCAAGCCCGCGTCTACGGGTAATCCAGGTGGTGTACGTTATGACATTGGGGGGCACGCATACATCCTTGATGGTGAGACTCATGAAGCCATCTATATTGCCTCCCCTTCTGCTACCTCTGCTTCGTCACCTCCTGCTCCCACTGACACAGTGTCACGTGAATTCACTGGACTCGCCTATGATACTCTCACCCCTGCCTTCATTCGTGAGGTCTCTGAAGTGGACGATGATGAATTCACGGCGCTTTACTCCGCACTAGACACTTTGCAGACTAGCATCGACTGGCGTCAGCACAGCCAACCAGTTGACTTTGCGGGCATTACCTACAAGGCGCCCAACCAACGCCAGCGCACGATCGTGGATCCCTCTATCGTCCCTTTCTTCCTCGACAGTGGAGCTTCTGTTCATATCAGCAATGCCGAATCCGATTTCTTTAGTCTGCGTCCTATTCCCCCCGCACCGTCAGTGGCGTTGGGGGGTCCTCCATTCAAGCCATCGGCGTTGGCACACTCCGACTCGTTGTAGCTAAAGGGATCCATCTCACGCTCGACCATGTCCTTTTTATCCCGGCTGCTACTGTTACGACACTAAGTCGTGTTCGTACTTGGATGGGCTAAACAGCAAAGGCCGAGAAGACGGCTTTCAGGATGCTGAGTACTGTCGGCTTCCACAGAAGAGCAGAAGTTGCGTACGCCTTGTGGGGCGATGATAGCGATTACAGACGGAAGGTTCGTGGTCGTTGAGACAAGCTTCCGAAGGTACGAGCCTGAAGTCAAGCAAGGTAGCTTTATGCGAGACAGGAGGTTTCAAGGGAAAACCAAGTAGGATTAAAGTAAGGAACATCTACTTTAATCGTCGACCTTATATAAGGCTACTCTATCGTGTCTAAGCTCAGCTTGAAGCTGGGTTCTAATCTGCTTATCTGTCGAGTCAGAGATAGCGTCCATGAGGCAGGCTTCTATCTAGGATAAGGAGCACGAGGCGTCCTTCTATCAGTACACGAGGCAACACGAGGCTTGCCTTCTATCTTGATAACATGAATAGGTCTTCTAGACCTATGTCGTCATAGGCGGTCCAGACCGCTTATCTAATCCGGCATCTTCCGGAGTTCTCTTCTATAATCGGTCCTGTGTTCTATCCCGTGTTCTTCTATCAAGGGCATGTGAGGCCCGGGTATCGTCTGTAGCCGTGCAGGTGGCAGAGGGCATGGTGGCAAGGGGACTCGTGTACGTTGTTGTAACAGCTACCATACGACTCATCTCCGTGTCGAGTCTTTGTAGCGCACACCGCTGTGTCGCCTCTTTTGATGCTACCAGCTGTTGGGTCCAGGCCCGCAGTGGCACACACATGCTCTCCGGTACCCTCACATCCCGTCGCCTATATGCCCTATCTGGTGGGCAGCTCTCTGCAGATCACGCCTTCCTGGCGCAGCGCCTCCCCACCCTACAATCCTGGCACCACCGTCTTGGTCACGCAAACTACCGTGCTGTCTATGACCTCGCGCGCTCTGGTAACGCCACCGGTATGCCTATTACCCTTTCTACCGAACCTCCCATTTGTGATGCTTGCATTCTTGGAAAGCAGACCAAGTCTAGTGTTCCAAAAGTTCGTGTTGGGGAAAGGGCTACTAGAAGGTTAGGAGTTGTACATGTGGATCTCATGGAGCATCCGGACACTGTATCAGCAGCAGGCAATAAGTACATGATGGACATCATTGACGATTTTTCGTCCTACGCATGGTCAATCGCTCTTTCGGCTAAATCTGACGCCTTCCCTGCACTTCATGCTTGGGAGAAGGCTCGTGAGCTCGAAACCAACCTGAAGGTCGGTATATACCGATCAGACAATGGCGAGCTCAAGTCTGAGGCCATGCGAGAGTGGCTCCTCTCGCGTGGTACTCAACATCAGTTCACAGCGCCATATACCTCGGCGCAAAATGGTAGAGTTGAACGTTTGCATCGCACCTTAATGGGTAAAGCACGTGCCATGCGTATCGCTAGTGGAGTCCCTGTGAATCGATGGGATGAGTTTGTTTTAACTGCTTGTTACCTGTCTAATCGCACCCCGGTCTCCTCCCAAGCTGGCCACACCCCCTACGAACGATGGTACGATCAGAAACCAGACCTTACCCATCTCCGTGAAATCGGCTGCCGTGCTTTTGTTCTGATACAGAACCGACACAATCCGAAGGTCTATGAACGATCAGTTGAATGCGTGCTTATTGGCTATTCCCTCAACTCCAAGGCTTATCGTTGTTATCATCGGGAATCCCGCAAAGTATTCGTCTCTTATCATGTATCATTTATTGAATCACACAATTCTGCTGATACCCCACTCCACCCTGGTGTAACTATCGAGAATGCTTCTGTCCCGCTTGCTCTTTCGCAACGTGCCTCCGTCACTGACACCCCAGATGAGGAGATCCTTCCCTCTGCTGCGTCACCTATCCTCCCACCTAACCCAGGACCAGCCCCCAATCCCCCTGCTACTGACTTACCTCGTCGGTCCACTCGAACACCCGTGCTGTCTGAGCGCCGTTGCACAGCAGAAGGTATTCCTTACACTAATGCGACTCAACGCAATGCTCTGTCCTCATTGGCCTCTGCTGATCGACTTCGTACCCTACCGACAGTGCATGAATCTGACGAATCTGCACTGGCGGCGCTTGCTCATGAGGACATTGCCGACCTGGAAGCTGAGTTGGCGCATCTGACTGAGGCCTTTGCAGCCATCCCAGATGACTTCGACAACGAACATCCTTCTGATCCTGTCACTTACACTGAGGCAATGAACTCTGCACACGCAACTGAATGGACTCAGGCGATGCGTGCTGAGTTTGACTCCCTGCGCGATCTAGGTGTCTACAAGCTCGTACCCCGTTCTACAGTACCCACCGGCCGAAAGATCATGAAAGGTCGCCCCGTTTTCAAGCTCAAACGTGACCAAAATGGGGATCCTGTGCGTTTTAAAGCACGCTATGTGTGCCGTGGCTATTCCGCAGTCTGGGGACAAGATTATACGAAGACGTCTGCACCTACAGCCCGCCTGGAGTCTTTCCGGATCTTAGCACACATTGGCGCTGCCCTCGATTGGGAAATCGAGCAACTTGACATCAAGACGGCTTTTCTCTACGGTCTTCTAGACTCCGATGAGGTCTGCTACATGGAACAACCCGAGGGTTTCGTGGAACCGGGATACGAGAACCACGTCTGGGAGCTACAGAAAGGACTATATGGGATGAAACAAGGCGGTCTCATCTGGAATCGCACTCTTAATGAGGCTATGCTCGCTTGGGGTTTTGTCCGACTTAAAAGCGAGCACTGCATCTACTACCGTCGTAATAGCGCCGGCATACTCCTCGTCGCCGTTCATGTTGACGACTTCTTCACCGTAGGCAGCTCAAAGGGTGTTATCTCAGATTTTAAGACTCAAATCAAGACCAAGTGGCAAGTCTCTGAACTCGGAGACGCCCACTTCTGTCTAGGTATCGGCATCGCTCGTGACCGAGTCCTTCGCACAATTTCTCTATCTCAGACCGCTCTCATTGATCGTATTGTCTCCCAGTTTGGCCTCAAGGATGCGGTGCCCGTCTCTGTTCCTATGGAACCAGGCCTCCACCTATCCCGCCAAGACCATTCCCCTCGCAATGACACTGAACGCGAACTCATGCAACGTACGCCTTATCGTTCCCTAGTCGGATCTCTCATGTACCTGGCTATTGGTACTCGCCCAGATATCTCCTATGCAGTCCAACAACTATGCAAATTCCTCGACTCCTATGGCCGAGTTCATTGGGAGGCTGCAAAATGCGTTGTCCGTTATCTCAAGGGGACCCGCGACTTCTGTCTTGTCCTTGGCGGTGAACACACTGCTCGCCTCATTGCATACACCGACAGCGATCTCGGCAGCTGCATTGACACACGCCGTTCTGTCAGTGGTTACTGTTGTTCCCTTGGCAGTGGCTTTGTTACCTGGAGTGCACGTCAGCAAAAGACAGTCGCATTGTCAACCTGCGAGGCTGAATATGTTGCAGCATCGGAGGCAGGCAAAGAAATAGCCTGGTTACACATGCTGCTCAATGAGATCGAATTCCCACAGGCAACTGCATCCCCGCTGATGTGCGACAACAATGGCGCGATTGTCCTCACCGAGGACTCCTCTTTCCACGCTCGTGTCAAACACATCGACTTGGCACATCATTCTATCCGGGAACGCGTATCATGTCGCCAGCTCAAATTGCACTACGTCCGCTCCAAAGATAACATCGCAGACATATTCACTAAAGCTCTACCAAGGAAAGATTATGAGCGTCTCCGCAATTGTTTGGGCCTACGGTGATTCATTCGAGGAGGAGTGCTTGTCGCGTTGAGGAGGAGTATTGGTGCACGAGTGCACATGACGACGCGACGCGGAGTGCAATTGATAGGATTCCAAACCGAACCATATATTATCGTTTGTCTTTGTATCGTCTTTCCCCTCAGTCTGTTCCATCGAGACTGAGGGTACGTTCATTTTATTATCTCGCCACAGTAACTAGACACTAACGCATATCTGTACTAGTGTTTACTGTGTCTAGGTACTTAATATCAGTCTGTTCCATCGAGACTGAGGTGTTTACTGTGTCTAGACTTAACAGACTCGAGGGCAATGGACGATGCATCAACCTCTCGAGGACCGCCCAAAGAATCATCTGGACCACAACTAGCTATTCAGTGGCAAAGCGACTGCACTCTGACTGATACATTGGTAAATTACCTGACGACTCAAGCTGCTGATTGTAGGGTCCTATTTTACTCTGATGGGAAAAAAGCAATGGCCGCTGTTGACGACCATCCATCGGGGTCGGATAAAGGCCAAATCTACCAGAATATCGCCAAGCTCTTATTTGCAGGCCACCCTAAGTATGGTGCCGCATACACCATCAATCCCAAAAAATTCCGCGACGCAGTTGGCAACCGTATTGGAAGGTACATTGTTTTATTTTTTTGTTCCGTTCATCAAAATACTAAAATTTGTGCAGTCTTAGGGGTAAATACAAGAAACTTAAGGCGACATTTAGCAGCACCGGCGCTGGTGTGATGCCGGCTGAAGGGACCCAAGCAAAGAATCTATTAGGTGAGTCCCTGTCTCAATTTTTTAGTTCTCAATCAATTGATCATCGTAGATGCAGCACTTTCGGAGCTGCCATGGTACACGGAATTAGATGCAATTTGGCATTCTAATCTGTCCATGGCTGCAGTAACCCACTCCTCAAAGCCGGGCGTTGATCACGCCAGCGCGCTATATTCACTTGTTCAATCACGTGGTGGGGCTGGTCCCCCCACACACTTCGGCAATACTTCGCAATGGTCACCTCACGCTCCCACATATCCCTCACCTTCCAGTACTGCGCCTTCACATTATGGCCAAGCATACTCTCCTGGCCCTCATATACCTCATCACACAAATACCATTGAAACACCTCACGCTGGGAGTTCGCAATTCGCTCCTGCTCCTGCTCTCACTTCGGCTCCTGCTCCCCTCACTCCTGCTGCTGCTCCCTTCACTCCTGCTCCTGCTCCCCTCACTCCTGCTCCTGCTCCCTTCACTCCTGCTCCTGCTCCCTTCACTTCGGCTCCTGCTCCTGCTCCCTCCCATACCGTCCCTTACAATACATTCCCCCAATTCCACCTTCCCGGTCTCCCGACACCAAAAGACGCCCTCGACAATCATAACGCCGAGGACGACAACTTCGATCAAGACATTAGCGGACCATTTGATGCCCCACTTGGAGATTATTTTGAAGATGATGATATGATGGTCGACGAGACGACCAGTAGCTCTTCCCGTGTTGCAGGGAAGAAACAGCAGCTTCCCTCGTCACCATCGCCCCCTCCTAACGCTCCAGAACCATTCCACAGGCCTGCAAAATCCCGGCATCTTCCTATAACAACCGCTCAGCATTCGGCTTACAGAAGCCATTGAGCCGTGGGGGATGACGCAAACGACCATCAGAGATGTTGCGGAGCACATCAACGCCTTCGTCGACGACATGAAATACTACCTCGACGTCAGACTACTTTGTGTCCCCAACTCCCCAGACGTCACTCCCAACCAGCACCGGCAGTTTGAAGAAGAAAAAAGCGAAATCGGACGTAATGGAACAGGTGGACCAGATGAAGGATGAGATCCAGAGTATGCACTCTGATGCCATGTCCCGCCACGACAGCAAGCACCAGCGCTTCCTCGCGAAGCTCGACGCGAAGAGCGAGCACAATCGCGACGTCAAGAAGTACGAGTGGCTTTGCACTAACCGCGAACATGAGGCCTCCCAAGCCACTGTAAGCCATCAGCGGCTGCAGCAGACCAAAGACGCCAAAATTCGCCTTTGCGAGACGGATATCCGAGTCCACGAAGCACATTCGTTGGTGCTCGAGAAAGAGGCAGAGACTCTTCGACTCAAAATCCAGTACCACCAAATGATGCAGGCTGGCAAGGCCTCATCAGATGGAGGAGCTGGATGAGTCTTTTTTTCGTTGTGTCGTCGTCTCCGTCTCCGTCGTCGTCATCATCATCGTCTTGTTGTTGTCGTCTTGTTGTCGTTGTTGTCGTTGTCGTCTCGTTATCTCATTATCATCTCATCGTCGCTCATCTATCTGTTGTCACTATGTCATTTGTTGCTGTATGTTTGTTTACATCCTTATGTTTTTTTTCCATTGCATGCACATGTTTTTGGTGTTGTAATTGTTGGTACTTTCTTGATTGATATTTACATAGCTACATACATTTGTTGTACAGGTGTTTAAGTGGTAGTACATGTTCAATCAAACATTGTGGTGAATCATCCTTCCCTATGGTGTGCATTTGAGTGAGGACTGTCAAAGAGTGCATTCATCAGCCTTGCACGAGCAGCTTGACCTGGAGTGCCTTCATAAGTCCTGTCCCCAACAACTTCTTCACCATCTGGACCCTCAACTTCTCGATCAATGAAATCTTCCCCCTCAGCACGAGCCCACTTTAGAGAACTCTCGTATGTTCCATCCCTCTTGCGATGCTCGATTTCAAAGCGAATGATCATGTTGTGTAGGATAATGCAGCACTTGATCCACTGCACGGCGAACTCAAGGTCTTTCTCAGCCTGAATTCTGAACCGGAGCTCTCGAAGAAACTGGAACCGTCCCTTCAAAACAGCGAATGTGTGTTCAACACAAACACGGATCTAAAAAAATTCAATTTACTGAAATATAAACCTCAAAAAAAAAATACCTTAGAGAGATGATAATTAAATGTCTTCTGGTCCTTAGTCAACTGCCCATTGCGAGGCTTCTTGAAAGGGGCAATGCACCATGGCTCCAATGGATATGCACTGTCAGCCCACACCCAATGACCATCAGGTAGAAGGTCAGCATGCTCTTCATAGAGACGGGTAGATCGAAAAGCGAATGCATCATGGACACTCCCAGGATGACCCAGAGAATAATCCACAATGAGAAGGTTATGGGGCAAAATGACTGCCTAGAATTAAATCAATTTTTGCACATGAAGATTTTTAAAAAAATACCTGACAGCCAAGGGAATATTTAGATTTCCTATCATAAAATGTCTCACCGAAGTAACCAGGTTTGGTGAAAAGATTCATAGTTGAGCCATCAATGGCTAGAAAGCCACCCTTCCACTCTGGGCAGGTACATGACTCAGCAAATTTGCGAGCCAAGTCAGCATCCTCAGAATTATCCGCTGGGAAGCAGATAAACTGATCATGAGCATCAAGCACCGCAATCATCACACGATTAGTGCAATTAACCACAGACCCAACACTCACGCCTGCCCATTGAGCGACATCTTCAAGAGTAATAGCATTTCCATAGTGGCCGGCTCGATTCAAAAAAATGGCAAGTTGAATGGAGACAGGGAGCTGAAGATTGTTGGACTGATTTTGGAAGATGGGATGATCAGAGATAAAATCGAGGATGTCATTGAAGATCTCGGGGTTAACACGGAGTTTTTGCCGAAATAAGTGAGGGCGGTGTTCTTCGTGATGAACCAACATGTGAAGCTGAGGTGCTCATGGGGGAGGCTCATTGGGCTTATGGAGTACACGAGCCCTCTTAACCTCATCACAAAGAGCATTAATGGTGTCACGGAGGCGGTCGTAAGGCACAGCAATGTCATCAGAGGATATAGAACCATCACTGGAAGAATCTGAAGCCCCTGTCATAGGGGAGAGGGGGGAGGGGGGGGAAGGCGAGCTAAAAGATAGATTGATTGAATTATCATCATCCGAAGTAGTGGAAAGGGAGTCCTCGGAGTCAGAATCGCTCTCAAAGTCAGACCAATCATCCAGGATATCCTGGTACTGTAGCTTGGCCAGGGAAAGTTCGGCCTGGTCTACAATAGCCAGGAGTTCTTTACGGATGGATGGTTGAGGCATGGTCACAATTGGGGAGTCGAGGGAATCAAAACTCCTATCCATTTGTGTATATGTGACGTAGTTTGTGGCGGAGTTTGAAATTTTGGAAAGTTCCGAAGTTTCGTCTCGCAGTGAGCACGCTGATGCCATCATCGACCTCACCATCCAGCCTCAATGCTCACACACAGCACTGAGCAGGACATCAAATTTTCAGGTGTCATCAACCCAAGGTAAGTATTTTTTTTGCCTCCTGTAAGTTCCAGCTGACATATTCACCCTTATCTTACAGGAAATCTATTCTAGTGCCGGTCCCACACATGACCAACAGCGGCTCAATTTTACCGCCAAGCCGCTGGTTCCTCACTACCCCCTACACCTTCTACACTCCCCTTCTTGTGGGATCGACTCTGCGCTCATTCCAATCCAGCCGGCTCAAGGCACGCTTAGGTTTACGCGACCCCTTATGCCTGATGCAGTCTTTCAACCGCCCCAACCTGTACTATGCCGCAGTACAGCCTAAACCATCCACGAAAAAGAAGGTGGTTCAAGCCATTGCTGGTTTCATCAAGTCACAGCATGCTACCCATACTGGCATTGTGCACGGCTTCTCGAAGTCGGAGTGTGAGGAACTTGCTGAGCAACTGCGAAACGACTATGGCTTATCTGCCAAACATTACCGCACCGGTATGGGCCCACAAGAGCGCAGCACTACTCAAGATCCATTATCCACTTCAACTCCAGGCTCGAGGGGCGGCAACATCCTGGAAAGCAGCTCAAAGGTAGCCGTACTCTCCACAACTACAACATCATCTTTCACTTTACCTTACATCTGCAGATCTTTTTCATGTGTCCTCCTCCCCTCAGCACTTATTTAGTCCCTCCGGCATTCACTACCTTCCTTCCAGTACTGCGCCTTCACAATATGGCCAATACATACTCTCCGGGCCCTCATATACCTTATCACGCAAATGCCCTTGAAACACCTTATGCTGGGAGTTCGCAATTCGCTCCTGCTCCTGCTCCCTCTTTTTCATGAATTTTAACATTTGAAATATGATGTATATCTACTATGGGTTGCTTTTTTTACTCTATGTACGACTTTCCCCTATGAACATACACTTTGAAAAATCATAAGTGTTTGAATCTCTGACTTCGTGCCGACGTGCGCCGAGCATGTTTTGAGCGAGTTGAAACCAACTTTAACTGAGAATTCAGAGCGTGTTAAGCGAGTTTTCAAAAGGTTTCAAAAGTTATTTTGAGTACCACTATAATTTACATTAGTCAGCAGCCTCTAAATTCAACAAGATAAACGATAAATGATTTTCAAACAAGAACCAATATCAACGTTACTTATGTAATACATCTGCAAAGGGCCAGGTGAAATTGACGCGGCACTGTAACAAATTCTTATGTACAGATCATGTTCGCACAACTTCATATCGCATTCCAAACACTTTGAATCATCGTTAATGATCAACATATGAGTGTCTGCCTGCGTACAGGCTCTATAGTGCTGTATTCACCTCTCACCAAATTTACAGTGCTTGTCCTCTGCGTTCATATTACTAGTATGCATCTTGCGCGTCAGTCCTATATTGTTGCATTACCTCTAATTCGTTCATCTATGTTGGTTTTCAGATGCAGTGTCAAGTGTTGTCTCACTGCGTCAAGCCTCGACTTCACCCTGCCAAGTCCGATCCACTCTCTATACATGAGTAAGGTGCCGATTCGGAGCTTGCCAGAGAGTCAGCACCGTGCGTCCAACTGAGCGGAACACCTTGACTTTGCCTTACCACTAAGTCGCGCTAGCACTCGAATTCATTAGTTAGATCTCGAACCGGACTACTACCTTCGTTTGTTTTTATTCTCCATTTAGCACATTACTATCACACTCGTTCTTTGCTCTCACCACCATCGCTCACCACAACGCTCACTCGTCACTCAAAATGACCTTCCAACACTTGAACCTGCAGCTACCAGGCCCCTCATCAGCCCAGGGCCAAGCACAATTCCCATCTGGGCCGTCAGACCCCCAAACCCAAGCTGGACCATCTGATAGCACACTAGACATGGCTCAGTCCGCAGCTCGTGCCAAAGCTGCAGCAACAAGGCAGTCAGCCAGACTAGCCAGCATCGGCTCTAATGAAGGCTCGGACTTACCTGCACCTGGGACGATCCAACTTACACCACTCCCGGGTGCTCCAGCAGCTAAGCAAGCAGCCAAGCAGGCAGCCAAACCAGCAGCCAAGCAATCCGCACCAAAGCAATGACCATCAGCCAATGCTGGACCAACTCAAGGTCCGGAGGTAACACCTACCCAACCTGCGCCAAATCAAAATGCAGAGCTCGAGATGCTGCGCTCCCGGATTCTGCAGCTCAAGCAAGAGCAAGCAGGCAGGAACAGTCACTCGTTGGGCCCAAGTCCTCCAGCACCAAACCCAACTCTGTTCGCATCGCCAGAGGAAGTGGAGAGAGTGAGGGCAGCTGTAATGGCAGCGAAGAAGGATGAATCAAAGGTCACCCTTCCCGACGTAATACCTGGTTATAAGGCTAATCCCTTAGATGCCGGTGAGTTCCACCCCCCCTTACAAACCTCAAGACCCTAGTTTTGTGCGAGTCGCACACAAACTTTCACATATGTTAAAGGGGGCACCCTCGTTGATGCAGAGTACGGCAACAACGGTTGCAGAGCAATAGGCTCAGTTGCTAAAGGCAGCACATCTTCAGTACGGGCAATAGGCCTGACCGGGCAATCAGAGCTGCAAGCGGCACAAAGGCTGTAGGCCCACGACGAGGCATCCTGTCCTGTGCGCCAGACCCATCCCATTGTCCTTTGCTTTGTTGATCATGACACCAAGGGCTAATGACTGTTCCCATCCAACAGCCATCCCACCCAAAGTGGACGACACATTCAAAGGCTTCAAATACGTACCTTACAGTGTGCTGACTTCGACAGCGCGCTGGCAAGCAGTCAGGAATGGTGAAGAAGCCTTCACCATCACAGCGGCTGGGGCAATAGCAGCCAAGGGCCTAGATCGCCGCAATGAAAGGAGCATCACGCTGTCAGACTGGATTGGAGCAGCAGAGGCAGCAGAGGAGCGCACAGAATTTTACCATGGGATAGCACGTGCAGTGGCATTGAAAGCACACCACAGCGTAGTTTTGGGGCTAAGCCGCTCCCACTCCTGGGATGTGGCTGTTGAATATGATATCCAGCAATGAGAAATGGTAGCGCAGCACCCTCAGCACGACCTTTCCCAGCTGGACGACAAAGCCTTAACAATTATCGCAACATGTGTTTTATTCAGACAACCTGTGATGGCAGCCCAACACAGCTCTTCGCATCTCAAAAGGCTGGCTGTGTTGTCTTTATTAGCCTAACAACCACTGAAGAAGAAGAATAGACTCCAGTGCTTTCGGTGTGGAGGAGCAGACCACCTACCAGGAGACTGCACAGCAGAGTCCACCACCGCAGGCCAGCCAGTCGTACAGATTGCAGCCTCAGCCAGAAGTGTCCACGCACTCGCAGCCCCAGGAGAAAAAATCTTTTGTATTGGATGGGCGCGATCATCTAGTTGCCGCTTCGCCAACGCATGCGTCAACCACCATGGGTGCAGCATCTGCGGAGACGCCTCCAATGGCGCCGGTCTATGCAAATTTGCCCAGTCTAGATCCTAGACAGGTAGTCACTCCACTCAACGCGACAAAACTCGAAGAAGTCCTTTGTAAATATGGTATATACGAAGACTGGGCACATATAGTATCTAGCATCAGAAACGGTTTTGACGTAGGAGTTCTTGGAACGCCCGCCACCACCTTAATATTTCGAAAATCACACATCCTCCCACCTCAACACCAACTTCATAGACCAATATATAATCAGCGAGCAGAGTGCAGGATGTTACTCTCGTGCATACTCACCCTCGGAGCTGGAATCTCTAATTGGCCCATTTCAAACATCACCGCTCGGTCTAGTACCAAAACCAAACTCAACAAAATTCAGGCTCGTCCAAGACATGTCCTTCCCCCACAATGACCCAGACACTCCTTCAGTCAACGCTGGAGTAAACTCAGACTGCTTCCCAACAGAATGGGGCACTATCACGAGTACCTCATATGAATCACTATTCTTTTCTGAACTCTAAGTCTTATAAACGCTCAGACAAAGTGCCTGTCCATAATAATGTATTTATGGTTGAAGATGTAGAAGAGGATGCACCTGTGGTTGCGTCTATTGTAGAATTACCCAACGAGCACGTGACTGAGTCACGTGACTTATCGGAATATGCCGGACTAAACTTTATACCCCGTGAACCTGATGCGATGTTCCAGAACCTGTCGGTTGCTGCGGCACGTGTTATGATGTCATAATTATATATAGAATCGTACGATACCGTTTCCTATTATTTGATTGGTAGTTAGTTTGAACTCAGTTTCAGTCTCCGACTTAATATATGTAGATAGGTAGCTAGTTTGTAGTCGGTAGTTCTTTAGTTCAAACCTCTCATCTGTACATTACTTGTACCAGCCCAGACGTACCTGCTCAAATCTATCTTCTTGTTTGGTTTATCTTGTGTTTGAGTCCTAGTCTCTGCCCAGCGTTAATTTGTTATTGGGTTGTGACAGGCACATTCAATGACACAGTGGACCTGATCCTCTCGCTACCAGATGGCTGCGTTGCAGCAACATTCGACATCGCATCAGCCTACCGAATAGTGCCCGTTCATCCCAGCCAGCAGTGGGCCCTTTGTATATTCTGGAACGGCCATGCATATGTCGATCGAGCCCTAATGTTTGGGTTAAGCTCCAGCACCCACATATTACAGTGACCTATCTCCGTATAATACGAGGGAACGGACATGCATAATATCCCGTATGATACGGGCCAGCGGACCATGGGCCCATGATAAAAATATCCTCGACTATGACGGATGGGCCGGGAGGCAAATTATTCCCGATGGAGACGGGTGGGCCCATGCAGGGAATATATAGAGTAGATGAGTGGGCCGATGTACATGAATATTAGGTAGACGGGTGGGCCGAGGTAGTTGGATATTATGCAGATGGGTGTATTAAGGTAGATGTGTATGAGATAGATGGGTAGGTACTTGTTATCACATTCACGGGTGGGCCCAGACACATATTAAATTAGACGGGTGGGCCGAGGGTATTATAAAATATTGTATTAGACGGGTGGGCCCAGACGCATATTAATTAGACGGGTGGGCCGAGGGTGTTGTATGGGATGTTGTATTAGACGGGTGGGCCGAGGGTGGTATAAAATATAGATGGGTGGGCCCATGTGTATCATAATTGTAGACATGATGGAGCTGAGGTAGTTGTACATCAACCAAATCAGAGGAGGTAATAAATCAAAGTTACCAAGTTCCCGGAGCAGCAGGTGATCTCCTGACATGGCCTTTGATGGTGCACAGGTTGTCTTGCAGAATGTGGAATCCGGGGTGCGAAGCTTGTGTTGCCCTACGAGAAGCCAAGTTCCGACCACCAGAATTTGAGTCAACTGTACCGAGCTCCGAGTTCCGAGTTCCGGGCCCCGGAACTCAACACATAATTTAGTTAATACTTTCCGTGTTAAATGGCCAACCGAAGTTGAGATGTTTCTGAAGAGAGCAGCAGGTGCTCTCTTGACATGGCCTTTGATGGTGCGTAGGTTGTCTTGCAGAATGTGGAATCCGGGGTGCGAAGCTTGTGTTGCCCTACGAGAAGCCAAGTTCCGACCACAAAAATGTGAGTCAACCGTACTCAGAGGAGGTAATAAATCAAAGTTACCGAGTTCCCGGAGCAGCAGGTGATCTCCTGACATGGCCTTTGATGGTGCACAGGTTGTCTTGCAGAATTTGGAATCCGGGGTGCGAGGCTTGTGTTTCCCTACAAGAAGCCAAGTTCCGACCACCCAAATTTGGGTCAACCGTACCGACTTCCGAGTTCCGGGACCCGGGAGTCGACAAATGAATATCTGATGACCAGCACACTTCCAATCAGGTAGTATTTCATTGAGCAATGGATAATAATACATCTTTGACAGCCAAAATTATCTCAGGCTCCCTTATCTGATCCTCTCTATCTCCACCCCCTTTAACACCAAAGTCCGGACATTCAGCATTCAGTGTCTGATTTCCCAAGATTAACATCCAGCATGAACGGTTCTTCCCCTTCCACTCCTGATAGTATAAACATCTGGCGCACTTGGGCCCTGACTGTGACTTATGAAGCAGGGGAATATACCGAACAGAAATTCAAGGCAGAGAAGACTGGAGGAGGCCCAGTCATACCTTCCCCCAACCTAGACACTGATCTGGTGATGGCGTGCGATCGCTTGGCTGATGTACTCATAAAGGCATATAAAAATCCCAGTGGGTCTTCCTGCAGATTCGGAAAATTCGTTTTATCATTCAAATTCCTGCATGACAGTTCAGATGCAGGTGGATATTGCAAGATATAGCAAATTGATCTCCCCGAAGGACACCGGGCATAATGAACAGAGAGAGGCTAGGTTGCTTGAGAGGTGTCCTCCTGGCCATGAAGGCAAAAGGTTGGTCGACGAACCTGCCACAATTCTCGATGCATCCGGTGCCATCATCGCATGGTACCTCCCAGACGCCCTGACCGACACCACCCAGGTGTGTAATATACATTGTTACTCAATGGATATTGAATATCAAATGGAACCTACAGAAGGAAATCAGGGAAGCCACCAATTTGCTCGCTCCAAGCCTCGAAAAAAGTGTAAGGGCTGATGGCAATTGGCGAACTAATCAAAAGTGGTTCAACCGGGGCTCGGAAGATGTTGGGGCAACTCCCGGATGCATCAATTTATCTCCGGCATGGTTTCAACAGGGACACGAGGTAGGATCTGATGAGATGGTGATTCCGGCAGTCATACTCACCAATCCCAAAGAATGTGTCCGATCCGGAGGTATCTGCATCATTGAAGGGACCTTCCTGCGAGAATATCCTCAAAGCCATTTCAAGGCCAGCAGCCATCGCGTCCGCGGCACTCAGAGTCATGCATCCTGAGCAGTACTGGGCAGGGTTGCGAACCTTGTCAAACCTAGGACATATAGCAGTAAGCAAGGATCTGCCACAGATGCCGGAGGCCCTGCAGTACTGGGCATCGGTGTTTAACACCCTCTCCATCATTTCCAATCGGGAAACCCCAAATCATCGAGACCATTTGTCCATTGCTGAATGCTTCGACATTCTCACCACCGTGGGGAACTATTCTAATGCTCGGATGACAATGCCAAGCCTTCAGCTGGAGTTCAAGTACAATTCCGGCTGTATGATTGCGTTTTCCGGAAGGATTGTGAGACATGGAGTTTATGATGTGGAAGGGGATCGGATTGCTTGGGCATGGTATATGAGGGATTCTGTTCACATTTACGCTGGTGTTCCATCATGTGGATGGGCTAGTGTGGATGGTCCATACAGTGTGTGAAAGATCAAACAAAGAGCATGCATTGTGACCTATATACATTCCAACAAATGAATACCATGTACCAATAGTTATCTGGACCTCAATACTCAATTGTGAGCATTTGCGAAGTGATATATGGGACTGAATAATTTGGATGCGAGCCTCGGTATTCGATAATCGGAACTCGGGACTTGACATATGGGAGTCCCGAGTGCCGGGGTACTGAGTCCCGACACCCGGACCTCAGCACTTGATATTTGAGACTGGGGGAAGATGTATCAATATGCTCAAATTAACATTTGTTATTGCCGTACACATTTGACAAAACCCTGAACCCCGACATTGTGAACTCGGGACTCGACACTGTTCTGAATACCGAGTCCCGGAAGCCCAGGTCCCGAGTCCCGAATTTCGGAGTTCGGGGTTCGGCGACCCGGAGCTCGGCAACTGTGTTGGGTGTCAGGGTATGCGGAGCATTGGAGATAGCATGTGTCAGTATTTTGCATTTCATGGTTCATGTTTGGCTGACACATGCGATCTCCAATGTTCCGGATACCCTGACACCCAACACAGTTGCCGAGCTCCGGGTTGCCGAACCCCGAACTCCGAAATTCGGGACTCGGGACCTGGGTTTCGGGACTCGGGACTCGGAGCTCGTGACCTGGGACTCGACAGTGTTCTAAATACCGAGTCCCTGACGCCCGATTCTATAATCACGAAAGATTCCATAATCACGAAAGATGAACCATGAAACGCAGAATACTGACACATGCTATCTCCAATGCTCCGGATACCCTGACACCCAACACAGTTGCCGAGCTCCGGGTCACCGAGTCCCGAAGCCTGAGTCCCGAGTCCCGAATTTCGGAGTTCGGGGTTCGGTGACCCGGAGCTCGGCAACTGTGTTGGGTGTCAGGGTATCCGGAGCATTGGAGATAGCATGTGTCAGTATTCTGTGTTTCATGGTTCATCTTTCGTGATTATGGAATCTTTCGTGATTATAGAATCGGGCGTCAGGGACTCGGTATTTAGAACACTGTCGAGTCCCAGGTCACGAGCTCCGAGTCCCGAGTCCCGAAACCCAGGTCCCGAGTCCCGAATTTCGGAGTTCGGGGTTCGGCAACCCGGAGCTCGGCAACTGTGTTGGGTGTCAGGGTATCCGGAACATTGGAGATCGCATGTGTCAGCCAAACATGAACCATGAAATGCAAAATACTGACACATGCTATCTCCAATGCTCCGCATACCCTGACACCCAACACAGTTGCCGAGCTCCGGGTCGCCGAACCCCGAACTCCGAAATTCGGGACTCGGGACTCAGGCTTCGGGACTCGGTGACCCGGAGCTCGGCAACTGTGTTGGGTGTCAGGGTATCCGGAGCATTGGAGATAGCATGTGTCAGTATTCTGCGTTTCATGGTTCATCTTTCGTGATTATGGAATCTTTCGTGATTATAGAATCGGGCGTCAGGGACTCGGTATTTAGAACACTGTCGAGTCCCAGGTCACGAGCTCCGAGTCCCGAGTCCCGAAACCCAGGTCCCGAGTCCCGAATTTCGGAGTTCGGGGTTCGGCAACCCGGAGCTCGGCAACTGTGTTGGGTGTCAGGGTATCCGGAACATTGGAGATCGCATGTGTCAGCCAAACATGAACCATGAAATGCAAAATACTGACACATGCTATCTCCAATGCTCCGCATACCCTGACACCCAACACAGTTGCCGAGCTCCGGGTCGCCGAACCCCGAACTCCGAAATTCGGGACTCGGGACTCAGGCTTCGGGACTCGGTGACCCGGAGCTCGGCAACTGTGTTGGGTGTCAGGGTATCCGGAGCATTGGAGATAGCATGTGTCAGTATTCTGCGTTTCATGGTTCATCTTTCGTGATTATGGAATCTTTCGTGATTATAGAATCGGGCGTCAGGGACTCGGTATTCAGAACACTGTCGAGTCCCAGGTCACGAGCTCCGAGTCCCGAGTCCCGAAACCCAGGTCCCGAGTCCCGAAACCCGAGTCCCGAGTCCCGAATTTCGGAGTTCGGGGTTCGGTGACCCGGAGCTCGGCAACTGTGTTGGGTGTCAGGGTATCCGGAGCATTGGAGATCGCATGTGTCAGCCAAACATGAACCATGAAACGCAAAATACTGACACATGCTATCTCCAATGCTCCGGATACCCTGACACCCAACACAGTTGCCGAGCTCCGGGTCGCCGAACCCCGAACTCCGAAATTCGGGACTCGGGACCTGGGCTTCCGGGACTCGGGTGCAAGATTTTTGAATGCATAGAATATTTTACATCTTGTATACAATGAACACTGAATGGGACTACACTCCTTTGCCTTTCCTCAATTTCTCTAACATGTCAGTGTACATCTTCACCTCTGCCATCTTGGCTTTGATGCCCTCATCTTGCTCCTCCATCAATGCTTCCATGCGTTCTTTAATCCACCTCAGTCCCATAAGTGGTGGAGTCGAAGTGTTTCTCAACTTCTCTGGAAGAACCAAAGCATCATCCTCAACATTAAGCTAGAACAGATAAGTCATCAATCAAGGCAATTCAGCTAACATCTTACCGCCCAATACTGGTAGTGAGAGACGCAGGAAGCCATTATTTCATCCCACTGCCATGGTTGATCCGGGATTGTGGTGTTTCCCATCCACCATGGACATGTATATGCAAACACAATCCGGGACGGATGTCCTGCAATTGCCTCATCATCAAATGAAAGGAGGTGGAATGAAAAGACGTCGTCCGGAACCGTGTTCCAGGTTAGCATGGGATACAACTTAAGGATATAAGCGACAGGGACCGGAAGAACCGACACGATATTCTGTGAAGCTGAGTACTGCAGGAGTGGTGTGACAAAAGTCTGCTCAAATTTTTAGCATTGACCAACAAAGTCATCAGGGCAGTGGTAACATACATTCATCTCCCATTGCAGCCCGGCTTTAAAATACTTTATCCGGTCAGAAGATAGACCATTGTTGGCAGCTTCCGTCTGATATTGAGAGATGCATGCACGGACCCGCGATCCAGCCATTGCCAATGTGCAGGAAATAGTTCCAAGGCTCAGCTTCAGGGGTCGGTAATGGCTTCCGGCATTCAGAGTGCCAGAAGTGGATGCAGGAGTTGCAGGCATGGCTAATACAGGACTATGGCGCTGGCAATGCAAGTGAAAGATGGTGAAGATGTGAAGATAAGAATCACTGATGGATGGATACGAAATTCAAACTCCGACATGGGCTGACCCGGACAATTCCCGGGCCTCAATTATGTATGTGGAAAAAGGGACTTCATGAG
This sequence comes from Suillus plorans, assembly GCF_016647745.1. NCBI lineage: Eukaryota > Fungi > Basidiomycota > Agaricomycetes > Boletales > Suillaceae > Suillus > Suillus plorans. Next base: position 383,641 of record NW_024537397.1, read on the forward strand.
AAAACAATGTTCATTCATCTCCAGCCTCTATCAACACATTTTGTAGGTCTTGAAAAGCTGCCTGCGCATCCTGTGCGAGCAATGAATACATTCGCGATTGCCTTCCGGCATAGCATCCGTGACCCGGAAGGCGTTTCTCCAATGATTCCTGCATGTGGTCGCCCCATTGGGTTGCTTTCCACAAAAAGAACTTACATGTCCAATCCATCTCCAATTTGACCAATATCATTTCTTCCCTCCATCGATCTCGTAGTGCCTTTGCCCGCAGCCAATGGACTCGGTAAACTTGGCATGGGTCCAGTCAGGTAACCGTGGGATATGACATGCAAGCAGGAACTCACATTCCTCATTCCACGATTGATCAGGACCCCCGAGGTCGACTTCAACAGACCAAAACCAAGCCAAAGATTCATTTCGTTGACCTCGGGCATTTGGGTCGCCCACTGCAGTGCTGATTTTGAGTTGCTCGCGAAGCAGGGGTTTGTATTTCTGAAGCTGGTCTTGCCCCGGCTCAAGTTTCATCATTTGCTTCCTGGTCTTTGTATATATGCTGGCATGGAGGGAGACTGCCTGCTGCACCGACGTCACCTGGGACCAAGCTCGAGTTTTCAGGGCCTGGGATTTGGCCTGCCGAACGGTTGTTCGGAACAGGATGGCCTTGTTGCAAAGGTAAATGCGGAGATTGTGAAGGGCATCATTGGCCTGCCCTTCACGAAGAGACATCTCCAGGGGAATCAGATCCTCTGCCATGCATCGTCTGCATCTATCAACACCCAGGTTTGATGGCAACGGGATTACAGTGAGCTCGGGAGAGTTTGTCCATGTATGAGATGTCTCTGTGAAATCCGCCGGGTCATCATCGAGATCATCTAGAATGTCTACGTTCAAGTCCTCAGGTTCATCATCTGCATCAAATCCCTCCCCGAGATGTGTTAGAGCAGACCGAGCAAATCCATCTATCTGGCCTTGGAGCCGATCACGTTGACGGGCAATGTCTAATCTCTGTGTCTCAGTGGATCTTCTTCCGATCCTTCGGACCTCGATGAGCAATGCAATCTGAGCCTCTTCAATTGCTAACCCTGTTGATATCCACGTCGCCACAGATCTGCGAGAGGGTGCTGCATTGCGGGCGTTACCCTCCTCTAATAATCTAAGCTCGATCTCCTTTTTGCTTGGTGCTGAGTGCAATATTAATTCCGACCTCAATGGAGACAATGGAACTCAACGTACCCTTTTTTATATTGATCTCATATTCATCCATCGCCGCAGGATCATTCAATCTGCTTGACTGAGCTATCCTCTCCCTGGCTAACCATTCTGTCTTCAAATGTGAGGGTGCTGCTTCATCGAGTCTGTCGAATGCCTTTCCACTTTCCGAGATGCCATTCCTCGCCAGCTTGTATTTCCGGCATAGAGTCCTTTTCATGCGAATCATCTTGCAGAAATTGGAGTCATTCATCTGATAATCAAGGCATTCCTTTCGGTGGGGAGATGACATTCCCCGAGCAGCAGGGGAAATCAGATTGAGCCGTGCCCATAGCGTCTCCATGATCTCTCCGTCGATCCGACCAATGCCTTCAATAAAGTTAGAAGCATATCGGACATAGCAGCTGTCCTGATGGCCATGAATGTGCCACAACCCAATTCCGGGAATGATGGTTAGTTGTGGTGCCATGTCTAGAAATCGACTTCGATCCACCCGAACCCGAAAGTGTTTGTTGTATTGACAATTAATATCATAGAAGGTGACAGCCCTGGTGATGCCTTCCATGTTGTGCCGGGAAGCCTCGCAAAGGGCGTAGTCCATGTTCATTTGTCTGCAAGTGACCCATGGTTAACTCGTGAATGAGGAATGGTGGATGTGGCTTGCCTTTCGCCTTTCTGAAAATCCACCATGGAGTGAGGGACAAAGCAACCGTGTCTGGCACAGGCAACTCCCCCGATACCGGTGGACTCCAGCTTGTGCCGAGCAGCATTAGCTTGATTTACTGCCCGGTGGTTGTTGCAGCTTGATTTTTCCACCGTGTCAGCAGCCTCTGCCAGATGCATTTTATACCGGTCCTTTCCTACCATGAATCCAAGCCCATCGGATAGCCAAACTTCATCGAATGGCTTAATGGGATGCAGATGTTCGGCTTTGAAATTTCCGTCCATCACAAATGACCGGGTGTATTTCCAGCTTGGATCGCTAGTATTATTATGGAGGCCACATTGGTTGAGAATAGGACTCACTCATCAAGCGATTCATCCTCTGACAACAGCACATTAATCCCTGGCTGAGGACACGCCGGGCAAAATAATGCGAGTTCTCCTGTGCTCGGGTTATCAGAACGATGGCCAAAGCCATGCCATTTCATTGTCTTCAACTGCCTCCACTGTCGAGCGACCCTCATGAGCTCTCTGTATCGGTCCTTGCAATGTGCTTTGTCAATATGATGTCCAGTAGATGAAGAGGGTAAGGCATTACCGGAACAAGGTGTGGAAACATGCTGGAGGTCATTCGCCGGAGCTTGCTGTAATAGTTCATCGCCGAGGTGCCGCATTCAAGGCTGTCCAGTAGAAAATCATTGAGCACTCTGAAGGTGAACACAGTCTTTGGCCTGTTGAAAGATGCAGGGAAAAATCCGTGTCGAAACATTTGAATGTCCGGACTCATGGCATTCGGACATTCACAACATCGAATCTCCAGGCGATGAACTCCGGACTTGTCTACAATGACCATGGTGTTTTCCTTTGGCTGGAACTCGGGTCCGGACACAAATGGCAGATCTTCAGGCTCGAGCAGGTCTTCAGGTTCATCTTCTTCAAACAAATTCCACCGATCAGTGACCTCCGGACATTGTTTGCCATCATGGCCAAGGTGTATAATGAGTCCCACATGAGCGAGACAACTCCGCTCAAAGAATCGCCCATTCCATTGACTGATCCAGTGGAAAGGATTGCTACGATGTTGACTCCTGCAACAGCCCGTGCAATAGAGTGGCTCGCCAAGACAATCTTGACATTTGTACACCCCATCCTGTTCGCAGATGATGCATCTCCTGTCTTCTGGTGGAGCTTCTCGATCAAGGAGGTGATGTAGATATGATTCCTGCCTTGGCAGCCATTGCCTGAGGTAGTCATTTTGACTCTGTATTTTTGAATGCTTAGCCATAGTTTGAATGACACTCCAACATTGTACATGAACTTGCCATGGTTTTTGGGAGTTGCAAAGGCTCAAAGGAGCCTTGGTCCTGCTCATAAGTATTGTCAGGAAAGTCTTCCCAAGGAGGTGGTGCCTCAACAGGCTGAATTGTTGGTGATTCTGGGGGAGAGTTAGGCATGGACCTGTAGGCATGTCGCCTTGTGCTTGCAAGTGGGACCTTGACCCAAGTCTTCCTACCTTTGCTGCCCCTTGCTTCCACCCTGTGAGATTTTTGCACTGGGGTGCATCTACCTATCTTCATCTTGTTTACTAATGTTGCAAGCAAGGCATCAGCTCAGGTGTAATGAATTGTTATTGCAATATGATGCTGTGCAGTCCTGTTGGCTCATTACAAATTCATTTCCATTAATGGATTCTTGTCAAATATGGGCCGATTAACAGATTATTAGGCTTTGCTCGAAGTTCAACTTTGCACAATTCATTAATACTTCTACCTTGCAAATCCTCAGCCCGTTCTGCATTCTGATTCACTATGGCAAGAACAGGTCATTCCACCAACATGACTTCCGGAAGACACAGGGCGCGTCAACCACAGTCTCAGAAGCTCACAGACAAGGAGATTTTGGAGTTGAAGAACTACCTTCCTGAGTGGACTGCCGCCAAAAGGAGTGAGAAGAGGGGGATTTTCACTGCCATAGCAAGGGCAGCCAGGTTGTTTGCTCCTAAGGTGGACCAAAAACAATGGAAAAAGAGGAAGCAGGTGATGCTCCTTTGTTGTGTTGAAAAACTAAATTTTCAACATCACATTTTTTCATCAAATCTTAGGTGTACAAGACTTGGTTGTTCAACAACAAGAAAAAGAAGGAAAGGAAGGACACCATCAAGTATGGGAGGAAATGGACGCTGTAGAGACTCATGCCTCTCATGGTGTGATATGGCAGTATTCACTAGGGAGTACACAGCACGAACTTGCAGCATCACTCTGTGTGCTATCTGCAGCTATCCCTATATGAGGCGCAGCTTTCCCGCGCAACGCGCGCCATGCGCGCACCTTTCCCGCGCTTTATGATGTATACGCGCGCACGCTTTCCCGCGCTTGATCGCCCTATAGCGCAAGCCTTCCGGAAGCATCCATCCACTGTCCACCAAGCTCTCTAGTGCGTGTATTTTCATTTCCCTTATTTACATATCATTCCACCTTTATTTATATCATGGACCCTTACTTACATATAGCTTTACATACCTTACTCGGTAACGCTTCGGCTCCGCGTGACAGCGCTTAGGCGCCGTATATAAGCGCCAGCATTACATACTATTAGGAACTTTCGAACTTTGGACTGGACCTCCCACTTACCCACTTACCACCTAGAGAATATAGTTGCAATCTATTCTTTGACACCTCGCGCTCACATCTCTTGTTATTCATCTATCATCACTTAAGCAAACTCACACTTACTCTCACTTGTTTCCGCTCACGCGCGCGCGCGCTTCCCGCGCCTCGCGCGTACCTTCGCTTTCCCGCGCCTCGCGCGTACCTGCGCGCTTTCTCGCACTTCGCATTGGCCGACCAGTAGCGCCTTCAGCGCCTACTTCCAGATCCTTGCTGCACTCGCTTCCCCTTTAGGGTCGAACGCACTTGTCGTCTCAGGTATAGCAGACTAGGCAATGCGCGACCTCACAACATTTACAGATACAGTTTGGAGCATCATTTGTTCCTCTCAGTATTGTTGTTTCTACAACGCCCAGGATGGTGGTCTACCAGCAGAAACGCGAAGAGGTGCTGAAGAGGATTGAGGACGAGTCAGGGGTAAAGCCCGGAGATCCTGGTATGTTCAAACATTATCAGGCGGCGGTGAAGAGAGTCATGGCTGAATTGGACGACGACAAGTTGGAGAAGGCGAAAGAAACAGCGGAAGAGTGGTCCAACAACTGTCCGCCTCCGGAGATACAAGCACAAGTCGCCCGTAAGAAGGGTCCGGCATATATGGAGCACTTTTCGAACGAGATGTGGAGGCAATGTGGGATGAGAGTTTTTGTGATGTCGGCTTGGAAGAATGAAAAGGGAGAGGTGCTGTTCGGGATGTGAGTACATTTACCCATTGACACGGATCTTTCATCTCAAAATATCCATGCAGGCATGATGATAACGAGGCCTTAGGAGATGGGGACAGCTTCATGAAGACGAAGGACTGGGAGGACATTGAGCCAGTGTGGCAGGAGTACGCGCAGGAACAGTTCGGTGAGTGTTTGAACCATGTATACCAGATTGAACATGTTGAGCATCACAATGATAGGTGCCGGGGCACGGGATGGAGGACGTCAGGTCAAGGGAGGTCGAAAAAGAATTCGAAAACCAGCTTTCAAACTCGAAATGGACAGGGAGGGTATGCCACTCCTTCCCGACATCACCGACACGAAACTTGAGGAGAAGAAGGCCATAGTGAGGGCCTTTCTTACATCGCACTATCGTGAGTTTCTCGTTGCATCATCTGACAAATTGTTCAATGCATGGACACAGGGATATGTTCCGGGAAGGACAAGGTGGTTGTACCATGGAGTGCCATTGTACAAAGTCAGGATGACTTCGTGGCCCGGACGTATCTTCTGGCAGATGTTGACTTGAAGGAGCCTTCAAAGCTGCAAAATTGGGACACGACTGCCTTGCTCCATTTCTGGCATGCTTGGCAGGAAACAGGAGAAGGTCCCACATTTCTGTTCAAAGCATGGAAGAACAAAGATGGGGACATGGTACCATCTGTCATATCTGGCAAGTCGCCCTCTCCTCAGACTAGTATAGTGAGAAAGCAGCAGAGGGTTACCATCCGAGGGCCTCGGGATTCGTCGACAGAAGCCGAGAGTGATAAGGAGAGTGCCACTAATCATACGGAGGATGATGTGGATGATGACCTGGCTGACGGGAGACATCCGCTGAAGAAACCCAGGATGGGAGGTCCTACACCAAAAGGGATGGCAGTCCCACATGCAATTCCAAAGCCTCGCCGGGCCAAGCCGGCCAAAAAAGGTGCATTACTGACATCAAGAATGGGCGACCTCCTTGCTGGGTTAACTGAAGACGCGACCAGAGAAGTTAGAGAGGATGTTGAAATGGAAGAGAGTATCACGCCGCCGGCACAGAAAAGGGGGCGGGGCAAGAAAGTCACAGTTGAACCATCCACGAGGACGACCCGGAGTAAGTTGCAAATGCCAGTAGACAGTACACCTAGAGTAACCAGACCACGGGGACGCACTTAATGTAGATATATCTTCCTGCCGTCATGTGTAATGTCATATGTGCTATTGTGTATATGTCAAAGTACTAACGACCTAATCTTAAATCCCAAATCTCCAGTACCAAGGCCCGAGTACCGAACCCCAAGTTCCGAACCCCCAACCCCGATCACCGAGTACCGAGTACCGAGTACCGAGCACAGAACACCGGGCAGCGAGGACTGAGTAGGTGGAGTATACAAGTACCAAGGACTAAGTACTGAGTAGGTAAAGTATCCAAGTACCAAGTACTAAGTACTGAGCAGGCAAAGTATACTGCACTGAACCCCGAGTACCGAACCCCGAACCCCGATCACCGGGCACCGAGCACCGAGTACCGAGTACCGAGTACCGAGCACAGAACACCGGGCAGCGAGGAAGGACTAAGTACTGAGTAGGTAAAGTATACTGCAATATGTCTACTATCAGACATTGATCGATATCTACATGTTACTTGAGTCCTCAAAGAACTCAATGAGGGTATCTAATACCTTCAGCATTTCGGAGGTTGACTCCCTTACCCGTTGCATCCTCCGGAGGTCCGCATCTGCTTTCCGCAGTTTGTCGCATGTTTCAGCCCATGCCATCCTGAATGGTCTGTCAGCCTCAAGAAGTTGTGCTACTGTAGGGGCAGGAAGATTTCCATGACTCTGTTCGTAATCACCCAGGCGATCTACAATTGTTTGAACTTGCAGAACATTAGCAGAGATAAATAATCAACTGTTGTATACATACTTTCAGCTTCATCATAAGATCCGATTGGCATGAACTCCTGAACCATGGCACGCAGTTCTTCATTGTTGAGTTCCGGCTCGGGCGATTGACATTCGGGAGTTTCTGAATTCGCTTGGGAGATAACATGAATAGAACACATGACATGATATGAATACACGTACAAGGTATGGGTGCCTCTGGTACAGCCGGAGTGGCCGGATGAGGTTCGGGAGTCGATTCATTCACTGGGGAAATGCCATGAAAAATGAACATGAGATGAAAAGAATAACCTCACCAGCCATAGGAAAATCGGGTACAGCCGGAGCATCATCAGATGAAATAAAGGTATCCTCCGGACCAAGATACAAGTCCGGGTCATCGTACAGGGCCAGTCCATCTGCCAGGGCCGGATATGATGGATCTGGAAATATGTGATGGATTTGCACATGTAGAATATGTACATTTGAATTGAGAAACATACCGGGAATCGCATTTAATGAATCCAAACCACCGGATGACCCAGAATCAGAGTCTAACTCATCATCCGGCCCAAGGTATATATCATCTAATGGATCTAAACCATGTAAGATCAATTCACTGAAATCAGCAGAAACAAAACATACCAAGGGACATCCGGGACTGGGAGGTCTCATCCACATCCATTGAGGTGGATTCAGTGACCGGAGGGTCATGAAATCTGACCCCAGGTTGAGAGCTCATGATATCTGATGAGCTGATGAACTGATGAACTGATTGATAACAGATAACGTCGAAGTTCAACACATGGCCGGCGATTGCCGAAAGTTGAACCATGACCAAACAAAGACAAACAATCAACGATTTTCAACATTGTCCTTCAATTGTATTGTTTCTTTGAAACTTCATTCTAGTGATAACAGATTTCACCCTGCTTTCAACATTCTCACATCTGTCAACTCAATCCAAATGTCTACTCCAGTTCAATCTTCATTGGCCGACCTCAAGGCATCCACTGCTCAACTTGTGGGCATCATTGCCGGCGCCCGGCACGTCCCGGCCGGCTCAGTGCACGTCCACATTGCTCTGGCAAGGCAGGTCACCAATCTGTTGGTAAGTTGCACTTATTAAATTAGTTTACCATTGATGTTTCTAATATCCGGGTAGGCTGACATCATCCGGGTGCATGAGAAAGGGGATTACATCCCTGGCATTGTGGCTTCCTGTTCTAAGGAGCTGATGAGGGTTCGTTCCATGACTCCCCAGGTGTTGCCCAACTGGCACAGCATTGGCCATGATGATCCCCGGGTGGCTAGACACGCCTGGCGCAAGCAGGTCCGTGCCTGGGAGGCGTTGGGTGACAATTCCTGTGATCTCCGTGTTGTTTCTAATCCTTCCACTGGCCCACTGACTGTCAATCTTCCATCTCCACCTGTCCCTTCCCCCGCACCTGTCCCTTCCCCCGCCACTGTCATTCACTCCCCTCCCGTCGTCGCCGGCAATGTCGCCGGACCTTCCGGCAAGACGACCTCCGAGTTCCGGGACAAAGGGAAAGGTAAGGCCATTTTTGTTGACTTGGAGCCGGAAGTCGGAGGGAGCAACAAGAGGAAGTCCCCCATGATTTCTGGACACTCCTCCCAACCTCTGAAGTCGGCGATGAAGGGTCACAAGCGTGTCAAGTCAACTGGACTCCCCAAGTCAAAGCCGTTTGTGGAGTCGGAAGATGATGAAGACCCAATTGTTCAGGTATGTGTTCTGGCTCATTTGTGACATGCTCTCAATTTGTTGTAGCCGATTTCGCATGGAGTGCCAGGAGGTCGTCCTTCCCAGCTCTCCACCATTGTTGTAAGGAAGCCCCAGTCGCCTCGTTCACCTGGTTCCCCCAAGAAGCAATCATTTGGGCCTGCTTCAGTAAGTCTGATTTAGTCGTCCAGAACTCATATACATATATGCTAATGTGTCCACAGCTGACTGCCGGCAAGCGTCCGGAGGTCATGGTGAGTTTTCCGGACAGGTCCTGGAACTCGCATGCATCATTCTTACTCATGCCCATCGCATTAGGAATCTCCCATCAGTCGTCCGGAGGCTCGGGTAAGTCTTACAAGCTTCGCCCGGAACTCACATGTGTACTTACAATTTATCAGGCAACCTCCGGCAGTCGTGCGGAAGTTGAGGAGTCCACTGGTGATACTTCCAGCGCTTCGGACGGTGACCCTCCGGCCACTACCACATTTGATATCACCATTCCCGGCCCAGTGAGTGCTCAATTAATTCCCCTAGTCCATCTACTAACGGATACCACAGAACAACCCCTGCCATTATTGCGTCAAGGAGAATTGGCCCTGTGCGACTCGTTTGGACAAGAGGTCCAGCCTCCCCTGCTTGTCTTGCATCCGCTGCTCCACCAAGAAGATCAAATGCAACCCGGCATCTCTGGGATCCCCGCCCAAACGGACCCGAGGGAAGTCTACCACTGGGACGGACGCGTTCCAAGACACCTGCCCCTGCTCCATCCACTGCTCCGTCTCCCTCCAGGTCAAGGGCCCGGACTCGTAGTCAATCTCGTGGCCCGTCCCGAACTCCGGCCATCCCTGCTGCAAGTACACCCCAGGTGCAGTCACGTGGTCGCAGCAAGACCATCACTACCAAGAAGACACCTGCACCCTCACCTGCACCTGCACCTGCACCTGCACCTGCACCTGCACCTGCACCTGCCCCTGCACCTGCACCTGCACCTGCGCCAACTCGTAAGTCACCCACACTTTTGATGACCGGCTGACCTTATTTTTTACTTAGCTGTTCGGTCTTCGAGTTCCGCAGTGCCTCGTGCAGCACTAGATGTTCCCATGCCGGATCTCCATTCCATGGCAATCGCGATTCGGGATGGTGCAGCTCGCATCGCTATTCTTGAGGCTCGGGTGCAGGAGCAGGATGCTAAGATTGATACCCTCCAACGCCTCCATGAGAGCCTCCGGCGCACGATGGTCGACCCGCACCCTTCATTTTCACTTCCGGACACACCGGCCGATGCAACAATCTTGCTTGATCAATCTGGTCCCCCCCCGTCCATTTCACCCCTCCCCTCCACACTTTCCAACCTCATTGATTTGGACATGTCAGTCATGGAACCCACACCCTTGATGGTTGAGGATGGATCTGCTATGGTAGGTCTCAATGTTGAGCCCACCCAAGTTCAGCCTGAGGGTCCACAATCCTCCGGTGAAATTGTGCTCCCGGATGAACCAGGCAACCTCTTGCCAGAATCCTCCGGCGATATTGTGGTCCCTAATGAACAAGGTAACCTCCTGCCAGAATATGATTCCTCTGATGAGGATATGGATGTTGAGGGGAAGGTTGATCTTCCTGGTGAGGAGGTTGCAATGGCTACATAATTGCTCAGTGATAGATGTACATAAATCTTTTTCAATGCATGTTACCTATGCCACAATTGAATGATTCAATAATCAGTCCCGATATCCAGAACTCGAAACTGTAGATTGAGGTAGATATCACCCTACACCCTAACACCCGAATGTCAAATTTTCAGTGCCGAACACCGAGTGCCGGGTGCCGGGTGCCGAGTCCCAAAGCCCGGAACTCAGGATTTGACATTTGAGACGAACGACATTTTTCAAACATGTTTCTATCAACCTCCGTATATCTATAAACATTTTACTAACCTCCAACCCCCGAAATATATTTTTGTTGTCTCATACCGAGTTCCGAGTTCCGGGACCCCCGAACCCCGAAACCCGGCAGTCCACAATTTCGGGGTTCGGGAGTTGGGTCCCGGAACTAGGAACTCGGTATGTGAGACAAGCAAAATATATTTCAAACACGGGTAAGTCAATGTGTCCGTCAATCAACTCGATTGTAAATTATATTTTATTGATCTCCCCAAATTTCCCAAGTTCCGAGTTCCGAGTTCCGGGACCCCCGAACCCCGAAACCCGAAACCCGGCAGTCCACAATTTCGGGGTTCGGGTGATTGACGGACACATTGACTTACCCGTGTTTGAAATATATTTTGCTTGTCTCACATACCGAGTTCCTAGTTCCGGGACCCAACTCCCGAACCCCGAAATTGTGGACTGCCGGGTTTCGGGGTTCGGGGTTCGGGGGTCCCGGAACTCGGAACTCGGTATGTGAGACAAACATATATTTCATACACGGGTAAGTCAATGTGTCCGTCAATCAACTCGATTGTAAAGTATATTTTATTGATCTCCCCAAATTTCCCAAGTTCCGAGTTCCGAGTTCCGGGACCCCCGAACCCCGAAACCCGAAACCCGGCAGTCCACAATTTCGGGGTTCGGGAGTTGGTAAAATTTGTATGGATAGATGAAAGGTTGATTTAAACATTTTTGAAAGATGTCCCATATGAAATGTCAAGTCCCAAGTTTTGATTTCCGGCTTTCTGGAGTCCCGAGTCCCGAAGCCCGAAGTCCCGACACCCGGAGTCCCGAAACCCGGAGTTCAAAATTCGGGACTTAACATTTCATATGGGACATCTTTCAAAAATGTTTAAATCAACCTTTCATCTGTCCATACACATTTTACCAACTCCCGAACCTCGAAATTGTGGACTGCCGGGTTTCGGGTTTCGGGGTTCGGGGGTCCCGGAACTCGGAACTCGGAACTTGGGAAATTTGGGGAGATCAATAAAATATACTTTACAATCGAGTTGATTGACGGACACATTGACTTACCCGTGTATGAAATATATTTTTGTCTCACATACCGAGTTCCGAGTTCCGGGACCCCCGAACCCCGAAACCCGACACCCGGCAGTCCACAATTTCGGGTTTCGGGGGTTGGTAAATCTCGGTTTGGGGTTTTGCACTGAAAAGTTGACATTTATACGTATCCAGGCTCACCCATATATGTACCCATCTATGTACAATTCCCCCACGTCAGCCCACCCATCTATGTAATACATCCTATGTTGGCCCACCCGTCTATATAATACATACTACGTCGGCCCACCCGTCTATATAATTATACCCCACCTCGGCCCACCTGTCTATGTAATAAATATTTTATCACACCCTCGGCCCACCCGTCTATGTAATACATCCTATGTTGGCCCACCCGTCTATATAATTATACCCCACCTTGGCCCACCTGTCTATGTAATAAATATTTTATCACACCCTCGGCCCACCCGTCTATTTGATATCCCTTTCGTCGGCCCACCCGTATATGTAATACTTTTTATGTCGGCCCACCTGTATATGTAATACACCCCGCGTCAGCCCACCCATCTATGTAATATTCCCCTACCTCGGCCCACCCATATATGTAATACACCCCGTCGGCCCACCCGTCTATATAACAATATTTGCCTTACATCTCTCTTCAGCCCAGCTGTCTATAATATCCTACTCTACATATTACCCTGATGGGCCCACCCATCTCCATGAATGATCATATTCCCCCAGCCCATCCGTCAACATCAAGGATATATATATCATTGGCATACATGGGCCCACCCGTCTCCATCGGAAATAATATGTGTCCCGGCCCATCCGTCATCATCGAGAATATACACAACATGGGCCCATAATCCGCTGGCCCGTCTCATACGGGATATTATGTAGGTCGGGTGGCCTGTATAATACGGAATTTGTCACTGAAGGGGCTCGCTGTGCAGAGTGAGAAAGCCTGCCAGTGCACCCCATGTTAGTGGCCAAAATCAAATGATGAAATTCAATCTTACTTGTTGTATGATGGCAGGCTTATTGATGAGCTTGAAGGCTTCGACAAACCATCGGACAGAACGATCACGAAGTGTTGGTTTTGTCACATCAAGTCAAATGTCGCCTGGGATCTTTCCAGCTGCAAGTTGAGATACTGTTTCTGAAACAATGTCACTGTGCTGCAGCTCCTTGATAGCCAGCTTGAGTGGGTGTTGAATGCCAACATCACAGGGCTGTGCAACACCAGTTGTGCCTGCAGGAACAAAATGGCAATGGATCCAATTGTAGTTGGCATCCAGCCAGGTGCGAAATGCAATAGAGCAATGAACAACCCAGCAATCGAGCTGCAGGATACATGGTTGATCAAGCGAGACACCTCGCTGCTGTTTCTTCTCCATCCAGAATGATACTAGGATCCCAATAACGTAGGTACACATGGTCTGGAATGTGGCCCAGTATGTGTCTGTATTTGAGAATACGAATTGAAAGTTCATGTCGAGTGCTTCATCGTAAGATGGTGCATTGGATGATGGAAGAGACCATTTTGATTTGCCATCGTAAACAATATGGAAGGGGAGAAGATCACCGCCTGCAGATATCCCAGTGAGAAGAGTACAGACACATTTCTCTTCCTGACCAACAATAGCAACTTGTTTCGAGCCGATCAGCTTGTATGTACTGCCACCTGCAGGCTGGTACACAATGTTGGTTTGGTCGATATTGACGAGAAACTCTGGATGTGTGATAACATCATCGCGGATTGTGAGAGTGAGTCAAAGAAACTGCTCTAAGCAGACATCGTCAATGTTGGGAGGCAGCTTTTGTGCTGCATGAGTTCCTTTGCACATGGTGTACTGCAGCTGATCATACAGAAATGTCTGCATCCATGAGTCTGAACATTTGAACACAGAGCCGTCTTTTGCTTTCATGGTGAAAATGGCTGGTAAGTCATGGCGAAGAACACCAACAATGATACCTTGACAACAAGAAGTGCTGAGTGCGATGCCAACTTGGCAAAGTGTGTGTATTTGGTGGACAATTTTCTTGACGGTGTCAGAATAGGGTGTAAGGATACTTGTTCATGTGACGACACCTGATGCCAGGTTGCCCCTCTTTGCATGTTCTACAACCCTGTCTTTCCACCTTGGATGTGATCCTGTGTGATCAATCCAATGACCAACAACTTGGGGCATGAGAGACCGACAACGTGAATCTAGTTGTCGTGCATGATAACATATGGCATGGGGTGACATCGTGAGTCCAGCACTGAGACTCACTGCTTTGAGAATCATTGGCCAAAAGATAGGGCTTTGCCAGTTAACGCGTTGAGCATCAACTGGGCTACAAACTCATTTTTGACCAGCATGCGATGATTTTTTTACTTGGTGAAGCTCCTCCTTGATCAAACGATGGGGGCATGAGAGCTCCACAAGAGACTGACTTGATTGGAGAGCGGATGTATCAGGATCTGACTTGGAGTGAACTTGGGTGTTGTTTTCAGAGGCTGACTGTTTCAACTGCAAGTGTATACATTAACATGCATGTTCTATTGATGACATTATCAAAAACACAAACCTCTTTTGCACGAGCTCGGTGTGCATGCTGGCGGTCCCTGTCATTTATACGCTTCTGGTGTTTATGCTCAGCATCCTTAAGTGCTCTCGAAAATTTGATGTCGTGTTGCTTGTCTTTGTGCTTGAGGTCACACTGATGGATATCGGCAAGATAATCCTCATGTGAGACGATGCCGAAGTGCTTGAGGAGTCCCGTCTTGGGCTCAGAAGGTGAGACACGATAATTAAGTGTGATTTTTGGACACGACTTGAGAGACTTGAGAGCTGTGGCCTGAGACTGCAGAGGGGGCAAAGAAGGTGTCAGGGATGGAGAGTGTGAGTAGGAAGTTGTGTGAGACAAACAGGGTGATGAAGGAGAGTAGTCTGACATATATACATCATTGTCCTCATCGTCCTTGGAAAAGTGACCATGGAGGAGGAATATGAGCTCCTGCATGTGAAGCAGGTCCTTTTTATCATCCATAAACAGAGGGGTGTCAAAGAGCTGGTGATGTATGATATTTATCATGGCAATTGCACACAAGTATGCATCTTCTTGGTGGCCATGAGGAAGTTCCACACCTTTCGAAAATGATGTAAAGCCATGCTCATGCAGCCACTTTTGAATTAAATCAACATCATCTCTCGGCCATGTCCAACCCAAAGAATCACCATAACATATTTCTCTGTTTTTTGCATCCACCAAAAAAACTGTCCAGTGTACGTCATTGATATTGATGGGAAATATAACAGACATGAGCTTTCCATCACATAACAAATCACCAAGTTCACGGATCCTCGTGAAGCCCCTGTCAAACATGTATCAAGACCATCGCTTTGCATCATAGTGCAATGTCTTCCCAAACATCAACTCTTCAACAACTGTTGTCTTGCAGAGATGAGTGTTGGACTGAATGCGATGTGAGATCTCATTGACCATGGCATCAACAAAGCGGCCTTTCATTGGTGTCGAGTCAAGGAATTCAGCAAGATCCAATGTCTGAAGGAATGCTCCAGGACCTCGCAATGCTGTGTCCCATCCAAGAGTCTGCAATGTGCAAGATATTTCATCAATTGCAGCAGCAAGCTCAATATCAGGACTACCAAGGCCACAGCGTGCCAACCAATTACATGCGAGAGACCATGTTTGCTTTGAGGCAACTGCATGGCCTACATCATACCAATAGGTAAGGACCCAGCATGGCAAATTGCCTGGAAAATGTGGGTCGCACACAGACTTTGCTCCGTCATGTACAGCCTGGTTGAATGTGTCCAGAAGTCGAGATGACAAATGGAGAGGTGGGATGGAGTGTTGGAAGAAGCTGCTAGCGAAATCGGAGGTATTGCATTTGACGGAGGAGAAAAACTTGCAGGTATTGAGTTTGGTGAGTGCAGGATCAAAATCAGGAAGAGTTGGTGTGGAGTTGACAAGAACAGAGACAGGGAGGCTCGAGAGAGGAATGAAATATGTGTAATGGGGAGGTAATTTGAGGAGGCGATCCTTCTGTTCTGCAGAAATGACACTAGGAATATCAACATCGTGTGAGATTGTGGGCACATCTGAAGCTGGATTGCTGTGAGGAAACATGAGTAATTGGTAGCTAAGACACAAACTGTGCGACACACACCTATAAATGAGCCAGAATTGAGCTGAGTATTGCCCACCCAAATGGCAGACTTCAAGCCAACACAGAAGTAGTGCGAATCCTCGCAAGTCTGGCATCGCTGGAGCCAACGCTGGTGGTCGACGGCTCGACGAACCTATTTTAGGTTGTGTCACACGTCACGACGGTCGATGAACATGCTACAAATGATTACATAATGTGGGGACGAATTTCCCACGAACCTAAGGTCGAAATTACACAGTAGACCTATTTAGGAGCGTGTGATCTACGTAGGAAACAGCTGCCTAGTACAGGAATTTCGCATTTTCCTGATCATCAAGTTCTTAGCCTATACTATGGGAAGACTGCAATACATGATTCGCACAGGTTTCATTAATCGGCGCAGGTATTCGGTTCGTGTGCGTATAAGTATAAGGCAGTGTAGTAATCATGCATTCTAATCTCACCGTACTCGTCGCTCATCACAGTAAGTCACCGCCTCTCTGTTCTGGAGTACTGAACGTGTTGCAAAGTAGCGGGGTGTTTGAAATTTGAATCGTGACTATCAGCAAGCCGGACCATTTCAATGGCGATTATCATTGCGTGCACCCTTATCACTATCTTAGCCAGCGTCTGGATGGTGAAACAACGATATCAGGCCGCAAGACAGTTGCCATTACCGCCTGGACCGCCTGGACGTTGGTTAGTAGGAAATACGATGCCAAAGTCATAGTAAGTCATTGTCAAAGGACACCAACATGATCTCTATCTAACCCCTCACGCAGTGCGCCGTTTCAATTCGCGAGATGGACAGAACAATACGGACCTGTGTTCTCGCTCAAACAAGGCCATAAGATTTTCATAGTTATAGGACGTCATCAGGTCAGCATAAACCATCTCATTGTCTAGCCAGACATGAAGTAGATCACATCATAGGCTGCAGTGGATATCATGGAAAAAGAAGGAGCAAATCTTGCCGACCGTCCGCGTTCTATTGCAGTGCAAGAGATATTGGCTGGCGGGTTGGGACTGCTCCTTGAGGGCTCTGGTGAAAGATTGCGCCGGCTGCGCAGGTACACATATTGTCTCTACCAGGTGCGATCAACGAGACTGAATGTAAAGCAGGGTCTTGCATGCAGGCATGCAACCCAAGGTTGCGGAGACCTACGAGCCCATCCAGACCAGGCATGCGAAGAATTTGGTTCTAGATATCTTGAATGATCCAAAGAACCACCAAGGTCATGCCATGCGGTGCGAACGCTAGCTCTTTCTTGCGCGGTACAGGTGGTAATCCGAGCATTTAAGTTATTCAGCTTCTGTGGTCATGTCCTTCACCTATGGAAAAATTACTCCGACCTCATATACAGATCCTGAAGTTGTTGCCGTCAACAAGACTCTTGCGCGTTTTGGTCGAGCTATCCAGCCGGGAGCATACCTTGTGGATGCGTATCCAATCCTGCGTTTCGTCCCAGGCTACCTGAGTCAGCTGAAGGCATGGCACCAAGAAGAACTCGCTCTTTTTAACGGGCAGTTGGACGCTGTGCGAAGACAAATGGTTCGTGGTTTTACTGCGACGACAAATTTCCTTACTCGTCACTGTGAAGCGTGCAAGGCCATCCTTTGCGAGGTTCATATTAGAGCACAAGAAACAATACCAGCTCGAAGACAAGGACCTGGCATACATTGCAGGAGCGATGTTTGGGGCCGGTTCTGATACGGTAAGCTCTTACATTGCATTGCGCCTTAAGTTGACAACTGTTGTAGACTTCGTCCGCAATCACAATTATGATGATGGCTGCTGCCACTCATACAGATGCGCAGGCTCGCGTGCAAGAGGAGCTCGATAACGTCGTGGGGCGTACGCGGCGTAGGTTATACCTTTTCTTTGTCCATCTACTGACTCACATAGCTCCTGATTAGTGCCGAATTTTGATGACCAGGAAATGCTGCCGCAGGTTACCGCGTTCATGCTCGAGAGTCTCAGGTGGAGACCTGTCAGTCTTGGAGGTACGTCTTATTTGAGCTGTGATGACGTGATAATGAACGACCACCTTGCACTACAGGCTTTCCGCATCGCGCGATTAAGGACATCGTTTGGAACAACCACCTCATTCCGGCGGGTGCGACTGTGATTGGGAACCATTGGTCAGTAGGCAATTATTTTTGTCCTCTCACCTTTGGGTCTGACGCTCGTGCTTCAGGGCCATCGCAAACGATCCTGAAGTCTTCCCGGAACCACACAAGTTTAATCCCCAGCGTTGGATCGACGACGCAGGTCGTGTGCGCAGTGATCTCCGGTTTTTTACTTATGGCTTTGGCCGCCGGTGAGTGGTATTCTTTATCTCTCTCGACCATTTCTTATGCCTTACTTGAAAATATCAGAGTGTGTCCTGGTCAACATGTCGCGAATCGGTCGGTCTTCATCACCGCGGCTCTCATTCTGTGGGCTTTCCACCTTTCGGAGAATCCTGGAGCGAAGATTGACACGCTTGCATTCTCTGACACTGCAAACATACATGCTGCTCCGTTTGAGATATGTTTTGAGAAGAGGATCGATGAGAACGTGATCAGGGAACTATGCGCACCGGGCAAATAAGAGGCGTTTATTCTAGAAACTTGAATCTTCGTGCAAAGGAGTTTGTCTTACATTCTGGAGTCTTTTCGTTGTCTATCCGACTCAAATTTCCTGTTACACCTGACTTTGTATATCTTCAGACAGGCACGATTATAATAATGAACTTGTACCCCTTGGTGTTACAACGCATCAAGTATCTCTCGATACACTCCAAATCGTAAGGCTGATCGTGAACCGTTTACAGACAGCCTCCGGACAGAATGAAGTATGGTGCTGAAGTCGTATCCTTTTACCATTCAATTATTCTGCCACCACCCATGCGCTTTCCTTTTCTAGCTGGCCAAAACGAAAAGCGGACAGCTTGACTTTGCTCTCAAAGTTGACACGGGTTTCATTGTGTCCTTCCCAGTTTCATGGTTCCGGTCACGGTAGTCTTTAACGTGGCTGACAGCCCCATCAACAATATTTTTTTTACCTTCACTTCGAAGCACCTCTGAAGCACCTTCTTAAGAAGCTATGTAACATCTCTCGCTTAATTCTCACTCGGCACTTCAAAGGTGGTTTCGATTCGCACAACCTGATCTTCTAGAACATGCCTGTCCTTCAACCCTTCGACAACTTTTCTTCTACGATCCTCCGCGAGTGACATCGGACGACGGGCACAATCAAGCCATCTTCGGCGGAACGAACCTTTTCGTATGTCTCAGTCTTACCCGTATGATAAAACTATGCGCCCCGTCGTTGAAACATCTCAGTCTTTTCCACTGGAACTGAGATGTAAGCCCCTACGTTACTCTTCGGGCACTCTCGCTAACAATACTACCCATAGTATACATTATCAGGTATACTCGGCTTGAGTGCAGCCTGTATTTTCCATCCATATATATCCGCGGGCACTAGGTCTCGCATAGGGTAGCTTAGCTCACTTGGATCACGTAGGTTCATGTACAAAACAATAGCACCTTTGTTCCGGAGCTAGTTCGATGTTTTAGCTATCTGATATGAACATGGGCTACAAAACACTGACCTCGGACATTAGTCTTGATTTTCCTGTACCAGAACTTAGCATAGTATGGCCTGTGAATGCCACCACCCCTGAACTTCATGTTGTTATTTTCAGGTACTCGTAGAAACCGTCCGCAGCCTTCCCAACGTTCAGCGATGTGAGAGAACGAGCGCGTGTGACAGGCGTGGCATACTATTTCCTGTAGTTCAGGGTATTGCTGGGGTATTTCCTGCGCCATGCGCATATCAAGCTTGTCTTTCAGGTGTTTGCCTTTGAGCGATATACTGGCCGCGGAGACAGTTTATAACATGATCGGGCTAAGCAGTCAGTCCGAGGAATCTGATCTTCACGAAGGAGCCAGATATTTCAAGTACGGTTCGATCGATCTTGACATCATGTTGTTGCGATGTAAGTGGCTGGAGTGTCATAGGAAGTTGATGAACCTGACTCGGCACCGAGGGCGTCGATGTATAATTGGTTGAAATTCTGAAGCTGTCCTGTTCGAATGGATTAGGATATTCTTGATTCAAGCGGCGAGTCTGGGACCACTGCGTTACTAGTCCGCGCTTCTATGCCATATCCCTAGGAGTATCATTCGAAGGGAGAGACAAAAACGAGACGCAGTTACGCGATTCCCACAAGGCATTACATAATTCAGGTTATAGCAATTACTAAGCGCCCAACCGCTCCGAGCCTCTCGAGTCTCGTAACGTTAAGTTACTGCCAATACATGCTTCAATGGCTATCTTACGCCGTTCGTGAAATCTCCCGTGCGACGTGGAGCGCTCATGTATCCAACATCGGTTACTTGACACCGCTAGTCCGCGATACAGCCTAACCCAAAAGCCGCCAACTCGAATTTCCTTCTATGGTCCTGTTTCAAAGCCTATATCTCTAAACAAGTTAGCAGCAGTTCAATCAGTTACCAACCACTGAAAGGCTATCGGTCATGATGGCGATTCATAACGTTCACAACCGTGACTTTCACAGCCCAGACCATCATGTTTCCTATGCATGTCGGCAATAGGAACGGATAGCACAGCGTTAGCTGAAAGGAGAGAATGCTATTTAAGTTCCGGTTTCTGCGCCGTCGCGCTTCTCTCGTTTCTTCATTCAAAGACGCCTTTCGTTTCTTTTGTCTTGGATCATTACTTGTATATATCTCTAGGGTGCAGGCCATCTTTCTCGAGGTCATCATCCACACTAAGAGACTTACATGCCAGCCACTACCATGTCCTCCTGGATCTCGTTCTCCGACATCTTTTATTTTACTCGCAATGCGAGAAAAGCGCCTCTCATCCCAGAGGGCTTCGTCCTTGAAACACCTTTGGAGTGCAAGACCACTACGGCCGCAATCCAGCTCAAGCCAGAGTCTCCAACATCCCGCTCAACACTTCCTACCATTTCCCAATCACCGGAACCTTTGCCCGCGTCTTCCACCCCACAGACACCCCTGGAGCCAGTCATTTTCATAGGAAACAACAGCACGGAAACCCTTGTCAACGTTGTTTCAAAGCCCGGGTTTCCAACTTCAATTCTGCAGCTCTACCCATCTGCCAATGAGGCTGCGCATACACGACGCATATCGTTCGCAGATTGTGCCACCCCCTCACGTCCTGTGAAGCCTGTAAATGTCATTGACATGGGCCAGGTCTCGTACAAGCCCTCCGCGGCAGCAGTGGAAACGCCTGAGCAAGCAAAACCTCTCAGAGAGGACGTCCCTGACACGGAAAAGAAATTAAAGAGGAAGAGCATCATGCGGAGTATGTCCTTGCTTGGCCCTCGTGCATCCGGCACGAAGGCGCGCCGCTTCTCGGTCCCTGTCTTTTCTTCGCTGACGGATGCCATGAATAAGCGGGCAAGCAAGCGGCCGTAGGCCGCCCCAGTCCAGGGCGAGGGGAAGAGCACCGGAGCATCACGATAGCTTAGGAAGTGAATTCCGCAGAAAGGCGCACCGATGTTTGAGCACCACACATGCTATCCGTTATCCTATGATATCTATAATTCAACCTTAATCATTAATTACCCACATTTTGCCTCATTTTGTACTAGGGTGGTCCATGCACTATTGCGAACTACTTTGGCTTACATCGCAATCTGGACAATGGTTTAGCATATACATCATTCAAGACACTGTAGTTCTATAGTAGGGCATGGTTCTGGAATGGAGGAAATATGATACACACGATAAGCATACGGACCGTTTGTTTGATTATCATAAAGCCGCACGCGGTTAGGTTCGCTGCGCATATCGACTGCGGTTCCGGATTCGTTCCCCATAATTCAGGGTCTGCAGGTACAATCAATAGCGGCGACAGGAAAAGGAACAAGAGCGGACACTTGATCGCAATTTTGAATCTCAGTGCGTTGTATATCGTTGGAGCAGATGACAGAAAGCCGAAGCCAGCTAATGAAAACGGATGGCGGCCAGCGCTGACTACGAAAGGCGTTAGGTAGGTGTGGTCGAACACATGGAAAAAGCATCAAAAGTGGTGAGGCGTAAAGCAGTCGACGATGTCAAGCTGCATGCAGTGATAATTTAAGATAATACCTGCTCCCACAAGGGCGATGCCCTGTTGAAGCGTCATTAGAGGAACAGCACCGTCAGAATGAAATATCCGGAAGTATGGGCTTTGTGGCACTCCAGCCTGTGATCAAGCACTCTGTCGGAAGTAGTAGAGATCCGGTGAGCAAAACAGCTGATGGCACGTCTGCGCGCTGATCATGCTTTGACAGGGCTATCTCGCGCGACCCGAACGTCTATCCCAACCCTGACAAGTTTTATCCCGAGAGATGGCTCGACGAAAAATCCGTGAAAGACCTCGAGCTCAAGTTCCCTTCATACGGTTTTCGACGCAGGTATACCTTTTCCTGATAAACCACGTTGTGCAGTAGAATCTGCCCAGGGCGACACATTGCGAATCGCTCGATCTTCATCACCTTTTGTGGTCGTTCAAGATTACACAGGACCCGGAGAATCCTATTGACCAATCGGGCTTTGTGGATGGTGTGATTGTGCACCTAAAACGCTTCGCTGCGCACTTCAAGCCACGGTTTGGAGACGAGGCGTCGTCGAGGCCAAGTATGGAGAGGGGTTGTAGGACCTTTCAGTGACGTATCACGTGTGTATATATGAGCTTTGGGATGTGGTATTATTTTCGTGCCAGTGAGGGCTGGTATTTTGGCACGAGTGGCCTACGGCGTGAAGGATATTTAAGACATTCTTTTCAGTGTCTGAAATAGATGTCACATGGTCTCCATATGCGCAGTCCAAGACAATGGGACATGTACACTAGGTAAGGCTGGTGATGCATTGATGGTTAAGCCTAAGGTAGTAGGAGTAAGTGTGCCTTGATGGACGTTGTTATGTAATCAAGATTCAACATCAGGCCTAGGTCGCACAGGAGGTCGTGTCTGGTTTTTACGACAACCTGATTGATGATTCAGGGAGATTGGACTACACGAGCACTGAACAAATTCGCAAGTGAAAGAATATTGCTTCAAGAACGAGGGTGCTCACAGACTAAGCCACACGGGTTGTGCTCCAACGTTCTAGATAATGACATCCCCGTGTTTAGGAACGACAAAAGCTGCAAGACGTTCCTACCGCATCGTGACGAAATTCACGGGCCGCCGCGGCGTACTGTTAGCTCGTCGCTCTGTCCGTCCATTTGAACCGCCTTGCCACTATCGTCGGAGTCGATGATGCGCATTTAGTAACCATCAAACGACTCGAGATGGATCAAATATAGCTCACCAAGCCAAAGCTATACGACATCAACGTTGAATATTGAATATTGAATGACGAACGAAGCCCTTGAGAGGTTCTACGTAATCTGGATTCCGGCTTTCCAATACCCCATTTCTGTTCTGGACATGAACATAAACCTTTGCTTTCCTTTCCAACAAGACGGGGGCGTCATAAGCTAAATGGAACGAAATATCACTCACTTTCTTGCAGTCCAAACGGCCCCAATGCAAGGATTTTCACAGCCGCGTCAGCAATGAATGGTTGGTGGAAAATCAATACCACCACCCATCTCCAGGTTGAGCCTTCAGCAATTGATCCTGGGAGGAGTTAGATGAAGTTGTCAGTCCACCCCGACCGTGCTCAATCTTCCGGGTAACTGCAGAATACGTACCTGTAAATAAACTGAGCCGCGAGACAGAAAGGTCGAGCTACCAAGCGACTCGGCTGAGTCGGCCCGTCTGGTGGTCAAACATTGCCACGGTCAGGTTTAAAATTTGAAATTTGACCTATTTACCGCGACGAGCTTGATGAGATCTGAGACGGGGCCGCCGCATGTGCTGAGAGAGATTCTATCTTTATATACAGCAACAAACAAAGCGACGCGGTACTCCATGACAACTCTATGGGCTGTCCTGTGGGGTAGTACTTGACTCTGCGAGAAAAGGGGAAATACTCAAGTAGACAATATTTGGTACCGATAATGTCTGTTTTGAGGTGTTGACTCGAGCTTGCGCTTACATCCGAATTGCGTCTTCCGGGTTCCCTCCACTCTTCCTTCGACACCCTCCTCCGCTCGTCACCCAACCTGTTTGCATGTGTGTGCTGAGAAAACTGTAACTCATGCACGCACCTGAAGTGCGGGACGCGGCCAGCTGGGAATATTAATGTTGATTTAAACGTTAAATGCACTAGAAATCTGATTAATCCGAGTCGGATGATCAAGCGTCACATGAAAGGTTATCGATTATCCGGAAACTCGACTTCCGCTAAACTTCCGGCAGATATTAATAAGGATAGAGCAGTCATAAGCAACCTTATCTTTTCCCCTCCCCAAACACTTCATCATGCCAACTGTACAACTTCCATGCAAGGTTCTCGTCTCTGGCGCGAACGGCTATATCGCGGTTTGGGTTGTCCGCACCCTTCTCGAGAAAGGGTACTCTGTCCGTGGAACAGTCCGGTCTGAGGAAAAAGCAGTACACCTCAGGCAACTATTCAGCTCGTATGGTGATAAGCATGAGGTCGTCGTCGTTGAAGATATCACAAAGGTGCTCATACTCAAGAAAGTGATCGCGCGGGACCTTACGGTGATGTATTTTAAATAGGATGGAGCCTTTGACGAGGCAGTTAAAGGCGTTGATGCTATTGAGCATACAGCCTCTCCTTTTCACATGAATGCAGATGACCCAGATGGTACATTGTCACGAATTAATGCCCTGATTTTTATTTACCTGTTGTTAGAACTTATCATTCCCGCAGTTAATGGTACAGTTGGCATGCTGAAGAGCGCTCTCAAGTATGGGTAGGTGCTTCGTCGTCGTCTGAAGATGTACTGGTAATTGATATCGCGTCAGCCAATCCGTCAAGCGTATCGTGATCACTTCATCGGGAGCTGCAGTCCTGCGGGACACGACAACGCCATCCACTTTCTCCGAACTGAACTGGAACGAGCAATGTCTGGAAATTCTGAAAGAAAAAGGTCGCGAAGCGCCTAATATGATGAAGTATCGTGCTTCGAAGACTCTCGCTGAGAAAGGTACGGGATATCAAACATGCTCATCGTGGACTGGCGATTCTCATGTTCTTACAGCGGCCTGGGAGTTCTGGAACAAACATAAAGCTAGTGTCGGCTGGGATCTCACTGTCCTTAACCCACCTTATGTGAGTTTCTTCAATGTCAGGAAGTTTAACCAAGACGAACTCACCCATTTCTCAATGATAGGTCTTTGGGGTATGTCATAGACATGCTTCTCGTTGGCTTTCCCCTAGTTAACCTACTTCTTCCACAATAGCCCGCTATCAATGAAGCCACAGCACCATCCGGATTGGGCACGTCCTCAAAATTGTTCTACAACTATGTCGCCCATCCAAACTCCAGCGGAGCAACAAACGAGTTCCTTGCTTCCTTCGGTACAACCTGGATCGATGTGCGTGACCTTGCGGAAGCGCATGTCATCTCGCTCGAGAAGGAAGCTGCAGGTGGCGAACGAATCATCGTTAGTGCAGGTACGATAGCTCCGTCCATCCAACAATGATCGGGCACTTACCTTTCTCCAGGACTTTGGAAATGGCAGGATTTCAGTAGGTGCTCTCCGTTGCTGCTGTTCTATCACTCACATGGTATCTTGTAGTTGACGTTGCTAATACAATCTCGCCGCCACCGAAACTCGCAACAGGTGGTCTGCCGAAGGGTAACCCTGGTGCTGGTACTGGACACCCCTCCACAGTGCACTTCCTTCAGTACGACACCACGAAAGCTGCGCGAATCCTGGGGCTGAAGTACCGAACTATAGCAGAGATGACGAGGGACACGCTGGCAGACTATGAAGCAAAGGGATGGTAATGCATTCTATACAAGAACCCGAGACAAGTTGTATGTAGCGTCATGGATGAACAAGAGAATGAAAGTTTCTACACGATCAATACTAGTAGATGCATGTGAAGCACAGGCGGTGGGTAGGCTAAAGGGGTTTGGCACTGAGACGAGCAGTTCGAATTACCGACAACTTATAAGTGCGTTTTGTAACGGTATTACATTGCGCATTTATAAGTTGTCGGTCTCACGTCGCATTTTCCGGGCTGTTGTTGATCTATACCGTATACGCGCTAGGAGAACCAGCGGGGAGAGACGCTAGGGTACACGAGTGAGAAGACATACACCTCAGTATGCGTAGAAAAATACTGAGGTGTGCTACAGGCCGATACGAGCTATATACGAAAGATAAAGTGAGCTTAGGTAATGAACCGGCGAAAAAGTTAGCGGAGGGCTCGTATGGCCAAGAAGCAAGAAACAGGAAGACGAGTGCGCTGCATGTGGTGTCGATAGCGATAAGCTTAGAACAATAAGGTAATGCGATGTCTAAAAGGTAAATCGTCATCTAACGTCAACATACCCAACGTATGTCCATCTAACCGTCTGAAAGGCCCAAAGGTACGGGAGTATGCACTTGTGGAAGCATTAACACCAGTAACTGTAGTTTAAATGTATCAGTCCTTGTAAATTATTGATTTGCACGAGCCGAGTCTATGCGAGGCTCGCTCATGATAGAATTTCAGGCTTCAAGCATTTAGCACTCTGGCCAGATCTATGCGAACCTTTCTGTCCGAATTGAGCCGGTTGGATGAATGATTGTCCCTCGCCCGGGATAGCTAGTTCCAGCTCATTCCTGGATGCACTTCTCGGATGTCCTGGAGAAAA
The DNA here is from genome assembly GCF_016647745.1 of Suillus plorans. Classification (NCBI taxonomy): domain Eukaryota; kingdom Fungi; phylum Basidiomycota; class Agaricomycetes; order Boletales; family Suillaceae; genus Suillus; species Suillus plorans. Next base: position 410,349 of record NW_024537397.1, read on the forward strand.
TGGCCTGTTACACTCTGAAACAGGTTAAAGATATAATTTTCATGTTTGCAGAATGATGGGCGCCGGATTATTTTAGGTATATGCCTTTTGAAGAACAGAGATCGTCGGAGAGTTTTAGTCTGTACGTTGATGGTACCGAGTCTATGTATACAGACAAGGCTCACATTTATGCTCGTATCATATATACAAGCTCACAGCAGGAAACAGAATGACACACTTGCGCACCAAGAACAAACCACTTGTTCGTGGCATTCGCGTCGTTGCTCTCCGAGTCGTTGATTACAGTTAGTGCCTTCGGAATTTGAAGAGGTCGGACGAACATGCGATCATGGTCCTTCTGACCTCTTCAAATTCCAATGTCTGAACACCTATATTTGCGTATGTTGCCAGTTTGGATTGGTCCTCAAAATGTCAAGTTGCAAAAGATCGTGCTGATTTTAGAACCGTGGCCTAGGTAGATGTTTGTTGACGCCTGTTAGGATTAGAAGCCGTTGACAGACAAAGCCAAACAGCCGTAAGTGACTCTACATGAGTCGGCCATGAGCCATATTACATCAATCAATTTCTGTTTTTAGACCGCTTTTATCACCACGCCTTTCCAGCACAGAGTTTTGGTCATGATTGCTTGAGTGCTGAGGTCCACAGGACCCTCATACACATCTAGCATTACCCACGCGCCACGCGTTCTTGCCTTTCATCCATATTGATCACAATGGAAACAACTGAAGAACTCCAACAACTCGAAATCACAGCATTAAAATCCATTTATGATACAGATTTCTTTGAGCCCCCACCCCCCAAGGCTTGGAAGGTCTGTCTGTTCGTCTTATTGAGCTAGTTCGTAAATGTGTATGTGTATGTGCATGTCTAGGGAGCCACCAGATTGCCCGAATTCATCGTCAAAGTCACACACCCCGATCCAATCCACGCCTCCAAGGTCTACTTCCATTTGCATATCAAGTCAGACAATCCTGGTGCTCGTATATATTTCTGTTCTAACAAACGTCTTGTTAGACTACCTAAAACATATCCCACCCTTGCAACTCCGGTATTCACTATACAGAAGCCTCGCGGTATCAACCATGATCATGAGATAACTCTTCAGAAGGCCATTTATTCTGAGGCTCAGATGCTCCGGGGATCTGAAATGGTCTTTCAGGTGCGCATATATCCACAGTCTAAGCCATGTTCGTGCCACTCATGGCGTGTTTTGTTGCGACTAGATCATCACGTCGGCTCAAGAGTGGCTAGCTGATCATGTCCATCCCGCCATTGAATCCTCCGGCTCTCTTGCTACTGAGATGACGAAGCGTGCCTTGGAAGAAGAAAAGGTACGATCCCCATTATCGTCTCACTGAAATGTATTGAGATCTGGATCAGGAACGAAAGCGACGAGAGGAGGAAGAGGCCGAAAGGGAGTTCGAGTTAGCAGCTCAACGTGCTGAAGAACTTCAAGAACAGATTCAGGCTGATGCGCAGAGACATATGCTTGCCAAGGAGATGCAGTATAAGGCAGCTCGGCGAAGGGCGCAGTCTGATGCTACTGAAGTTCCCTCTTCAGGAGACACCCTCACAGAGTCCTTTCCAAACGAAATCGAATTCAGGGGAGTACGTTTTAATGCCGTCAAGATGTTTCATCCGCGGAAAGGTCAGTTTCCTTTCATATCTGTATTGTCTGGAATATTTACCTCGTCGAGGAAGAGTGTCTTGGTATTACATACATTGCAGATCCGTTGTGTGACGACGTGAATGCAACACTGCCGCTCGAGGTTCACACGATCAGCTTTAACTCGGACTACTACACAACTACTCAAGGTCAGATAGACGCGCCTCATTCCAAGGCAGCTGGCTTATTTTCTTCAGGAAAGAAAAAGTTACTCGCAGCAGAAGCTGAGATCCAGAAGCTGATCAATATCCAGCACCCAAACCTTCTAAGTACTCTTGCTGTCAAACTGCACTTTCCTTACTCTGCCGCTCCACCGCGCTTGACTATTCTCTCCGAACAAAGACCTGCATTAACATTGCAAGACGTTCTTGAGGATTGTGAACGTCTTCGAGAAGATCGCGCATCAGTTTGTCATAAAATCTCTTTAACATCATCGTAGCATTGAAATACTTTGACTCTTATAGGAATATCTTGGTCAGATTCTGTCTGCCCTGAATGCGGTCCATTCAGCAGATATAATTCACAGAGGTACGACCCGTGTCTTGACCCGCACAGAAACTCATATCGTTCTAGGTCTTGACATTTCTTGCATTTATCTTGCTACGAGAGAGAACAGAACGCACGCCAAGATGGTCAGGATAGGGAAAGTTGGGTTTCATGCACGCTTGAAGGACTACCATAAGTCTAATCCGTTTGGCAACGGCATATCAAACGTGAACGAGGAAGAGTATATACGTCCTACACCTTGGTAAGTGATGTGGGGATGGTACATAAGGGATTTTCATCATCTGAACGACCATTACAGGTTATCCAAAGATGTCATTGAGTCAGTTCTATCATACACTCGGGGACGCGATATACACAGCGTTGGAGTAATCTTCATGCAAATGGTCAATGGAAGAGACGTCATGAGGCAGTTTAGTGATCCTAATGAAGCTGTGAAAGCTGGTAATCCATGTTCTGTCACACTTTGTTGTGCTAGAGCTTATTTCGCTTTTCAGCGGCTCTTTCTCCTACTCTCCAAACATGCGCACTGAATATGTTGATGCATGCGAAGAAAGTTTCCTGCTTGAGCCTTTTAGCGGAACTGGCATCAGCAGTGCCTCTCCAATGTCCACGACGAATTGGAATTCCCACAACAATTCCAGTAGTTAGCAACGGTAACACTGATAGTTCATTTCCGTGTCTTTCATCTCACCTATTTCCCCAGATCTCAGGACTCCGAGACCCAATGGATACTTTGGTTCTCCAGAGAACGACTACTTCCGAGTTCCTCAGCGCACAGCTCCGGCCAGTCGTTGGAAGGAGGATTGGGAGGAGCTCGAACTCTTGGTACGTTAATGTATATGATCCCCTGTTCCCTCGCTTACACTAGTATCCAGGGCAGGGGCGCCTTTGGATCTGTGGTCAAGGCTCGAAACAAGATTGATAATCGCATCTATGCAGGTATGTGGTTTCAAATTCAAGAAACGAATATCTGATAGACTTTGCGCCGACGTATAGTCAAAAAGATTCGCCTACGATCAGATAAGGACGACAACAAGCTGTTCCGCGAAGTGAACGCTTTAAGTCGGCTGTCGCATCGCTTCATCGTCCGATATTACACGACGTGGGTTGAATTCAACGAGTCAAATTCAAGCAGAATGTCTTCAAATTCTGACACTGGATCTGATTCTTGGACTGAGGGTCCCATGACCAACGTGCCCAAAGCATACGAGAGCGAGACATCCGATCCATTCAAGGTAAAATTGGAAGAGTTGGACGATTATGGGTCCAATAAGACGTCTTTTCCGAGCATCCATTTCACACGACCCGAGATCAAGAATGATAACCACGAAGAGGATGAAGAAGACGATGACAGCGATGGAGATTTCGGAAATCTCTTTTCCTCGGAGTACACCACAGACGAAGATACTCCGAAAGATCCTATCCAGCCCCGAACGTTGTACATACAGATGGTAAGATCTATACACCATTGGCGTCTTCACTGAATTTATCTCTTCAATCAGGAATTTGTTGAGCGTCAGACTTTGAAAGAGGTGCGACATTCGTTACCCATATTTTACATGAATCGATTGAATAATCATCGTCCAGCGAGTGGCAGAGGGTTTGTCTGAAGAAGAGGCTTGGCGGTTGTTTTATCAAATCCTCGATGCCTTGGTGCACATGGGTAGCATGGGTATTGTATGTGGAGTCTCACTCGATTTTCTGTCTGTTCTCACGTCATGACAGCTTCACCGAGATATCAAGCTCACGAATATCTTCATTGGTATGCACTACTCTTACTATCTGTTCCAACACGCTCACCCTTCACTCAGATGGGAAAGGGGACTGCAAAGGCAAGTACTATATTTGTGCTCTTGAGTGCTGTATTTGACGTTGTGACGACCAGTCGGAGACTTTGGTTTGGCCACGTCGAGTTTAGCTGCTGTTGACCCCTCAGATCTATCACCGTCTGTCGTCCATTCAGACTCTGAGCTAACACTCGGTTTGTCTCAAATCGTTCAACAATGGTTATCGCTGACGCTGAACAGAGGTCGGAACTAAGTTGTACATCGCTCCCGAAGTCCAGTCTAGAAAACGAGGACCTCGCAATCACAACAAAGCCGACATGTACAGTTTGGGGGTGAGCAAGGTTTGAGAACCCGTCGAACATAGCCTAATTCTTCTTAGATTGTTTTCTTCGAGATGAACTTTCTTTTCTCCACGGGAGCGGAGCGTATAGCCGTGCTCGAAGATCTAAGGAAGCAGGAGGTATACTTCCCTCGAGATTGGGAGCCTCACCGTTCTAGTCAAAAACAAAGTTGGTTCCAATCGATTAACAGTAGTCTAATGCGCTGAATCATTGCAGTTATTTCTGCGCTCCTTCGTCATGACCCCGCCGAGCGCCCAACTGCACTGGAACTCTCACAGAGCTCTCTTCTCCCTCCCAGAGTAGAGGATGAATACTTCAAAGGAGCTCTGCGGATGATGAGTATGTATATATCCATGCAAAGAACGATGATGCTTATGCGCAAACGGCAGCTAAACCGGACTCTCCGTACCACCAGGGCGTGTTGTCTGCCTTGTTTAATCAGCCTGTAAATCAGGCTCGAAGCTATTTGTACGACATCGAAGCTGAAATTCCCGAGCACGCGTACCTGAACGACATCGTTGAGGACCGAATCGCAGCCATCTTCCGACTTCATGGCGCAGTTGACATGGAACCTCCGCTTTTGCTACCGTTATCCAATCCCGAAGAGAGCCAGAATCATGCTACCCTTATTGATCGTCATGGAGAAATGGTTTGCTTGCCAAACAACGCGCTAGTACCTTTCGCTCGGTTGGCTGCACGAGCCGGCCTGCGAAGAATCAAGCGATTCCATATCACGAATATCTATCGGCCAAAGTGAGTCTCTCCAAGCTTCTTCAAAACGTGTTTTTAACGAGGGTTCTATCCACAGCTCCGCCCCAGGACATCCAAAGGCTACAAAGGCAGCGGTTCTTGACATCATCACTCCCGATACCAAGCATGGGCTGATGGCCGCTGGAGCGGAGTTTCTCATTCTTCTCAGCAATTGCTTGAACAGTTTCCCAAACCTTGCTCAGAACTACGAGATCCATATCTCCCATTCTAAGAGTATGAAGTTTTTTTGTATTTTCCTGACTTTCACTGACATAAAACTAGTCGCGGATCTTGCTTTGAATCGTATTCCGGAGGAGCTCCGTTCTTCGGTGATAGAAATCATCAATCAGTCGAAGTCTACTGCTCCACAAAAGCGAGTATCTCTGTTGAAGAAAGGCCTCTTGAGGAGTACGACGGATGAATTAGAAGCCCTTGCTGAAATAGGTGATTTGAAAACAGGCGTCAATGTGCATGAGCTAATTGCTGGAATAGATGAGGACATCGACACTCTCCTATCCAAACTTGAGAAGGTTTCGCCCACCCTTGTTACGGTCATGAAGCCCGCTGTAGAGGAAATCAGGCAAACGATTCAATTTGCCACATCTGGGGGCTTCTCGGCTCCTGTCTTCTTCCATCCGTTGATGTGGGGCGCTCATCACATGCATTTCAAGGAAGGAGTGCGTATCGAAGTCGTCAGACGAACTAGGCGGCTGGATGTTCTCGCTGCAGCCGGACGGTATGAAATCCAATATTGAAATTGATGTTATTTGACATCCATAACAGATACGACAATCTCATCGCTCAGTATTCCAATCCGAAACCTAGGACGGATCCTATCTGTGCATTCGCCGTACAAATCGCTCTCGAGAAGATCGCGATGGCCTTAGCGGCCTTCCAGAGCACCTCTGTCAAAGCACTCGTTAAGGAACAGCGGTCATTCGGTTTCTGGAGCCCTCGGAGATGCGACGTTTACGTCCTTTCATATCAGACAGGCTACTTGCAGGACCGTTTGGAGGTTGCTTCTTTACTATGGCAAAATAACATCAGCGCCGATATCATGTACGATGCCAATCTCCTGGAATATGAACATGAAAGTCACGTCGACTCATGCTCACGCGAAGGAATATTGTAAGTTCAAAACCAGAATTACCTGAAACATATACACTGATGTCTGGCATAAGATTTGCCATTTATCCTCGACCCCGCACCGTGCGTCGCGAGCAGCCCGCTTTCAAAGTGAAAAGCATCTTGAAGGGCACGATTTATGAAGGTTTGGATTTTTTGAACTTTTCCATGTTCCGAGGCTCATCGAAGGGCAGTTTCACGCCAAGATCTTGTCGGCTGGCTTCAACACCAGATTGCTGAGCAGAAACGCGTAGACTTGGCTACCTCAGGCTCATCTGCCTACCCTGACACTCTCACGATTCCTGCACCATCCAAGGACGCATCTGCCCCTGAAGTACAACTCATTCTACCCGTCGATACGAAGAAGCAGAAAAAGCATGTCAAACAAATCCTTCTCGATCGAGGTAATGCCAATTACAGATGTAATTTCAAGTCGACTGACGTTTGTTTAGCGTACGAAAGGGCCGAGCATCTTAAAACGGCAGCACAAAATGGATTGCCGATGCTTGCTGTTGATGTTCCGAATGCGGTCTTTGATACCCTGGTGAAGAATGCCTCCTGGATCACCGATGAAGAGACCTGGAAGGGAATTACAGCCTCCATGCCTACTATTTACATGACGTACGCTCAGCAAATTCGCGAAGCAGCTGCTAAGCGAAGAGCTGAAGGATTCCCTTATTTGCTGTTGTATGCCACACGAGAGGAGCGCATGCAAATTCTTACTCTCAACTAGCCAATTTCCCAGAACTTGTTTACCTTACTTTACATGATGCCCACCGTCTACTCAATTTTTTTTGTAGTCATGAATTCGTATTCTCTCGCGCAGGGACTTGTATTACTGGAACCACAGACTTCTCGTACGATGTATTCAAATTTAGCACTGCCGGATTCAATTAATCCTTCCTACTTGCTCCAAGCTGTGAAAGTCTCTTGGAACCCATCGGCATTATCGCTAGAGCGGATGACCCCATCCTGTGACACGCTGAGCTGGTACGTAGTACCTATGGTTGACACACTGTATGCAGTGACATTTGACGCGGAATCGACGTTGAAAATTTGCGGTTGGCAAGTGTTAGTGGTCAAACAGTCCTGGCTATAGTTCTGAACGAATAGTCAATTCGGACGAGCAACAAAAGATCGGATAGCGCAGTCCACTCACCCGAAAGAAACTATAGAAGCCCGCTCCTGTACGTGTGATTATTAATGGCGTGCAAGAAGAGACAAAGGTAGAGTAAATACCAAATATGATGATGTCTTTCGATGACTGAATATACATTCCCCAGGCCATGTCGATCGAACTCGAAAAGGTAGGGTCACTGTAGGCCGAGACAGTGCTATAAGGTGCTGGAGCAGCCGGAGAGGGTTGGTAATATGGCTTGAGCGGCATCAGATAGAATGAACCTGGTAGGAAGATCAGTTCATACCGTTTCAGTCTGGGCAAAGCCAATATAGTGGTTCTGAGCGTTCACTAGGCTATACTGGTACAGCGCAGCGTGTTCAGCTGCTTTGATAAGTATTGCGACAATGTCCCAGCTTGGTGATCACTCACAACCTAGGTCAAGTTGTCAGGGTGAGGTCACCAGAGTCACAAAAGCCACGCACATGTGCCAATAAGCCAAACTGGGCCATGAGACTCGGAAAGAATCCCGCGACCAGTAAAGATCGAGATTTTAGAGGAGTTGGAATCATCAAGGTCGTGGTCGGCGGTCCAGACCCATGTGCCCTATGCGAAAATATCAAATTAGAGAAGTTTTTGGGGCTTCTAATCCTCGTACCTCAAGGTATGCACTCGATCCAGAAGTCAAATGTATCCCAAGGAAAGCAGCTTGACAGGCGCTATTGACAGAGTCTGAGGGACATTGTGAATACTGCATGTTTGTCCCGGCAGCTAACAAGGAAAAGTTAGAACGTTTCCTATTAACAAATCTCGAAAGATTTACCTCCACCCAACCTGTACCATTATCGTTAGCGCATCCCGCATCCACGAGAGAACCAAAACCAACCTAATATGGCTGTCCCACATTCCTGCCGCTGCTTGCTGACCAGATGGATCATGCACGTTCCACTCGATCATGATGGCACCGGAAGCTGTGAGAAATCAGGTTCAGGAACAAGGTAGACTATTTCCACACGTACTAGGGCCTGCAGTGGTGAAGACCATATCGCTTATCTCCAGGACACCTTGAGAATTTGCTGCGCCTGCTCGAATAACCACACGTGGGTTGTTCTGATCGCTGAAAGCACTCCCACCAGCCATGATGACTGACCAGGCTTCGCCGACGATCTGAGCTCCAGCGGGGATGGTGATGGTATCGGTCACATAATACGTCCCGGCATCGAAAAAGATGATCTTGCATCCAGCGTACTGATAAGAGTTGTCAACTTGATTTCAATAGGGCAAAGTAACAAACCACACCTCATCAAGGGCGTTTTGAATAGCGGTAGTGTCATCTGTGTGGCCGTCGCCTTTTGCACCCTGGCTCTTGATGCTGATGAATTGACTGACAGCATAGTTCGCGTACTGAGGATGAGCCTTTCCGAAGATTCGTCCAGCGCTATCCAAAAGTACGGAGGGCTTATTTGCAGAGACGATGTTTCCCTGTGTAAATGTCTTGGACCCACTGGTTCCGGAATACACATTTCCTTGACCCCAGGAAGCGATTGTCGTCGTACCACCAGCAAGAACTGTGGTTCCACCTGCAACACCAACTGCGGTGGGAACATTTCTCAGCTTGATGTTGTTGAGAACGAGGGAGCCGGCCAGTTGACCATTACTCGCTACCGAAGAGCGAACGAAAATGGTGGTATTAGTCACAACTGCATCGATGATAGCCTCTGAACCGACGGTCTAGATAGTATTTAGCTATTTGCAAATTCAAACACTCGTGAAGGCGAACCTGATTGCTTGCTGACGTTCCACCGGTCGCCAAATCAAAGCCGATCTGTGATCTGTCAATTCTCACTGGTAATATTTACAAGTTTAACACATACTTTGCAATTGTTGATCGTGACTCCTTGAAACGTGAATCCTGGAAGAACATGAGAACTGCATAGATTTCAATAAGCTGATCATTACCCCAATTCCAGATGCCAGAGACAGCTGTCAATCGATATGGGTATTTAGAGTATCATGACATATTGATAGACGAGAGGACAAACCTGTTGCGGCATTGTTGACGGTCAGATTACGAACCGTAAATTGTTGGTTACCAACTTGAATACCGTACTTTCCTGGCGGAATGTTACAAAAAGAATAACAAAAGCAATCACATGGATTTACCTCCGTTGAATATCATGTCTGTCATGCAAATTTCTTATTTTTGTATCAAAACAGATTCAAAATGCTCACCTCCCATGAAACCGCCACTGATAGTGATAGGTTGAGAATTAAGATCTGAGATAAGAAAGCGAGTCTCTCACCTCCCATTCTCCATGAACATACCTTGGTGGTTGTTATTAGAAGCGGTGGACATCTCGACCACGATATTGATGAGCGAAGTGCCCTGCGAAACCTGCCAGTGCAAACCAATTGCAGAAGTTGATGCAGGGATTTGCCTGAGGTCGATTATCAAGTTGCGAACGGAACGATAACTAGACGTTCATGAGCTATGCTACACAGTTCGCAGAAAAAATAGCGCACAAGTTGTTCTGATTAGTGAACCATTGAGCACCCCAACCATCGGGAATGTAAGGATCAGCATCTGGGTAAAATTCCCGTAAGGTGGCGTCTACATTGAGAATGACGGATAATGTACCGATCACTGCAAATCCTTTGAAAGACGAGTTGGCAAGGAGGGTTGGAGGTTTCTTTGCATCCCCAATAATCTGTGTGTAATAGTACGTGTCAATCGCCGAGGAGACGAGGTAAGTCCTGCCCGATGGTCAGCAGGCAATCTCGTGACATGAGCAAACAGACCTACCCCGTAGGGAAATACACGATGGCAGGAGTAACACTGAATGCCACAATCGGTTAATGTATTCGCAGAGAATCAGTGACGCTCTGCACTGACGTGGAAGAATCACAAGATCCGCCGCCGCAACGTCCACCGGAGGACATGGCCGAACTGGGATATGAGTAAGTTAATGTTTTGGGTAAAGAAAAATAACATGCTTGATAGCAGCAGTATCGTCGGTGATACCATCGCCCTTGGCTCCAAAATCCTTGACATTCCTGAAAACCTGGTAAGAACTGGGGTCCGAGTTGAAAGCCGAAGTTCCTTGATGCTTGATAGTCTGAAGCCAATACGGATCACTTGGAGCCGCTGTTCCACTACCCAACGGTGTTGAGCAGGATCTGCCCAACCCTGAGACAAGAGTAAATAACGCTAACAGTGAACTCAACAGGAGAGACTTTGAATAATGCGACATTGCTTCCTTCGGGTGATAAAATCGAAGGTAATGAGGAAAGTGGACACAACACAACACCCTTTTATATTGCTGAGGGCAATGAAGTGGACGATTAGCGGAATTGGGCAACCTCTTGATTAGCAGTACCTCAAGAGCCGACAGGAGAGGTATGAAGTCAAGAACAACTCATGACATACAATTCCGAACGGCGCGCTTTCATTTTGGGGAATCCGCAGTATGACAGCAAGGCTTGGAGCAGGTGTACCACGAGGTGCCACGGAACTACAATTCGTCCATGTAAGTGATTCCTACTAACACATGGAATATGCATTTTAGTACGTTCAGAATGGGCTCACCTAGCGCAACCTAGCTCATCATCATTACCACGGGAGACGTTGAACGATTTAGCACACGGTAACCAGCAGATTGCTAGAGTCCTAGACTTGCATTCTTACTTCAAGTACAACATCAGCTCGTCCGGATAATTCGGCTATCAAATCCGTGGTGCAACCGGGTATAGCGTAGTTGAAACCTTTCGGGCCATCCACAAGTAAGTCGTGCACCTGATAACAGAGAAAAGGGCAAGAGTGTGCTTCACTCGTTGCTAAAGCTGCTCGACGTGCAAGACCAAAAAGGTAATGTCGAGGTTACTTTTTAAAACTCCGCGGTCCCGCAACAGGAAAAATCTTTCCTAGTAGAAACCACAATTCGTTCCCTGGACCCTGGTGGGCCTGGATAGTCATTCACTCTGAAGAGGCATGGTGCTCATCATTCCGCGAGTGCCCAAGGCTGCCCGCTCTTGCATTTGATGCTCATTCATTTGCCAGATGAACATGATACCTTGAGAAAGTCGATGCAACTAAGACAGCGTCTTTTGATGAGTGAGTGCCCAGAACTCTTACCACCATGATGATTCCGGATTTAGTCAGGGCCTCCTGGCAATTGACCGAACTAGTCAGCTCATCTGTGCCATGTGGGAATAGTAATATATGAGTAATCTTACAGACGCTTGCCTTGCAGCATCGCGAGGTTGCCAGTGCACACGAGATTTGTCCCTGAGTCTCTCCTAACTTGTCAGACCTATTGAAGAAAGACCTTCGTTCCTTCTAATACTGCCCCCCTGAGAATTGATCTTTGCAGAGATCCAAGTGTCTTGGCTGCAGCAATAACTCTTTTCAGCCTTTCCGTTATCCGGACACCGGCCCACTCGGCTTTGGCATCGCGCATGCACTTCAAGTAGTGAGCATCTTGCAGTTGATATTGGACGAGCCACGAGCCGTCTTCTGACTGGTCTTTATTGAAATCAGGAAGCTGTCTCACAATCCCCGGGACTGCACGGGATTGGGTGGATGCCGACATATCTTCAGCAGCATTGAACGTTGAACATCAACCACCTTCTGCCAGCAGGGGGCTGCATGGAACTGGTGTAAGTGTAGTATGAGACAACACCCACTAGCACTGTGTCACTTTACAGGGTCACAGAATTGCTGTTGTATCGACTCGTTAGTTCCGACCGGAATGCAGAGTAATATCTTATAAGCAGAAAGTGCAGGCCGATCGACGAAGGTGTCCAATGGCAGGCACTTGGGGTGCAGAATGGTGTTGTCTATACCGCATCCGTTGTTTGTTGACCAGTCAAGGAGGACATTCGCCTGCTTTGATGTATTGCACTATTGATTTACCATCGCTTTCCGGACCAAGCTACTACGAACGGAATGGATCATAGTGGACGCGTCTGACAATACATAGTCTCAAAAGGTTATCATAGTGCGTGACTAGGATTGCCCCACGATTTCTTCCAAATGCCCCACATCCCACCTTGGGAAAAACATGACCGAAAACGGTTGCGGGTGTGCAACAACATTGTCTTTGAATGCCCACCTGTCTATGGGCGCATCCTTGGGTTCCAAGATTCGAAAAGCCCAGAACAAACACGCAAGAGTGATCAAGATAGAATCACTTGCGAGATACTGTCCTGGACAAACACTGATTTATCTGTTAGTCCAATATCACTGACTCGAACAGACAACTGACCGCCTGCCAAAGCCGAATGGGAAAGACTTGAGATCAGGACGAATGCGCCCGCAGGGTTCAACCCATCTCTGGGGGTCAAAGTTTTTGGGGTCAGGAAAAGCAGTTGCATCATGAGAAATAGACCTGTGATGTGCAATAGTCACCCGATAAGTCAAGGAGGACGGATGAACGATCGCACCAATGACAGCCGTAGACTGTTGCGCCAGCAGGGATCTGTAATCCCTTCTGAACGCACAAGTATTAATCCACAATTTGGGGCACGTCGAACGCCATAACCAGCTATGAATTGGTTATAAGATGCATATGTATGAAGGACAACCGCCTCATGTTGTATATATGGCTGCCCTGGTGTGAGGCGCCAAGTTACCGTCACATAGTTATATCATGTAGTGTTGCAGGCAAAGATATTTTGAGGGTAGTTCTGCTGGCAGAACTGGCAGAACCATCGTTTCAAATGGCAGAATCGCATGTCTTTCACTCCAACTTCGACTGTTGCAATGAGATGGAACGGATCGAGTGCGAAGGCGTCGTGAGGTTGAGCGGTAGCTGCTAGTAGCTCGGGCCGGACGCTGAAGGATCAAGTCGCCGCCGGGTGGGCGGGCACAAACGAACAGCGATTTCGAGTAATGCCATGTGTAGAGAACGATCAAGAAGTGCCATAGATGCGTAAAATCATAACTACTGTGTGAAAAGCGGTGGGCGGAAGGGGTCAAAGAATGGGTGTAAAGAGGTACTACGCTGACGAGAAGAATAAGTGGTAATTGCTTTGAGAATTCCTTACCACATTGGTCTGCGTCTGCAGCCGCGGTCGCATGTCCGATATGTTATAACTCTGAGCAAAAGGATCTGTTCTGAGATCGAGAACTGTGAGATAGTGAGACCTTGGGCCTTGGGAGCTATTGAAATTAGTCGCGTAAGCTAGTCACAAAGGAAATTATTTGCGATTCACTGTCCAATTGGAGGTAAGGATGAAAAGAACACGTGAGACGTGGAATGTAGTGGTTCTCGAAATTGTTGAGTAGCTAGACTTCGACGGGTCGACGACATGTAGAGCTGTTGTTCGTAGTCGGGCATTGCTCACCATTCCCTTCTCGACCGGGAGGTCGCATTGAATAGCGCATGCGCAATTTATTTTGAAATCCAGTTGATTCCGGGCGGAGTAAGCATTGCTGAGTACTCCGGTGTTTGCTCAGTCTGCGCGTCAATGGGTGCGTGGTCTGCTTCTTTTAAGATGTTCGAGCTTGAATAGCAACTTGCTTTTAGCATTCATTCAGCGTATCTATACTCAGCGTAGTCACCAGGTAGAGTGTCTGGAATTTTATCTTTGAATTCGTCGACAGATAGGTTTCGTGACGAGAGGAGAGCACGTCCGAACACCCGTTTAAAAATTATAACACTATCGGCGCAGTAAGCTCACCGTAATCATCAAACTTCTTTCTTGCAAGCAAAAAAACCGAGTCTTTCGCTGATTGGCCAAATGACAGGGCAAGTCAAAACAACACCAGACACCAGTTAGCATCTCCAGGAACGAGCCAAATACCTAAACCATCGATAGAACAACCCGTAGTAGCGCCGCCGTGGGATGTAGAACATACAACGCAATAAATAGGTCTCATGAACAAGGAATGTACTTACCACCGCCTTCGTCGATATGAATGCGCTTCTTCGACTTCTCGCCGGTTAAATACGTCCCCATACCCTTCATCCTGGCCACCATGCACAGTACTCGGCGTCTCGCTGCCTCTCATTTCACGCTGCTTGCGCCGAATCAATGCCAGCGCGCGTTCGCGTTCTGACGATTCACGTGTAAGGCGCATGGTCGTTGCATCCGAGGGTGGGGGAGGCGGTTTCATCTTATCATTTGAATCAGGTGGGGTGCGATATTTGGAACGATTCCACGACGGCCGAGGGACAGGGGAAGAATTATTCGACGAAGAGCTCGATGCAAGCTGATGCGTGATAGCTGTGAGAGGGTCATTCATAGTTTTTGAAGCAAGATCCCGCAATCTGAGATATTAAAGGGAAGTCATCTATGTAAGGCTGGAACAGTATAAACTGCGTACCTTAAGCGTTTGCTCTTATCATCCTCCTGATGTTCCTTTCCCTTATCGCGCTCGCTGTACCATGGGTTGAGGTCCTTAGCACTGGGAGCCAGTGGCACGCCCTTCTCAGTCTCCAGCTGTGCGGTTTTCTTCGTTGCTCGTATTGAAGTAATCGTTTCTTGCTAGCACCGTATCAGTATATGCGCACAAACCGTCAGGGACAAATCAACCTGTTCTAAATCCTCGAATAGATTGATATGACCTTGATTCGAATCCCTGGCAATGATGGAGGCCTTAGCATCCTCTATAACCTTCATATCGTCCTCTTTCTTCTTTCCCTTTCCTTTCCCAAGTCCTGCACGCTCTCGGAGGAGGTCCAACCGAGCCTCTGCATCAGCCAGCACCACCCTTCCCTCGGCCTCGGCCTCCTTTTGCGCAGCTTCCTCTTCATCTCTCCGTACGCGTTCGATGTTATCCCGGCGGTAGGGGTGGTATGATTTATGATGAGCGATGTTCAGTTTGCCCATGTCGAATGCGGATAATACAGTGTTTTGCGTATAGGTTTGAAGCTGTTTGAAGCCGCCGCTACAGATACAGATACAAGATCCTAGATAGATTCCCACGCACAAAGGCGTGTACACATTAATGTTGACTGTAGTATGGTATGTACTATGAAATTCGTATGAAATTAGTTCCTAGATATACGCCTTTACTCCCCCGGTGCGCACAGTTCCCTGATCACATTCTCATTGATCCTCTTCTGCAAACATATCTCGAACGGAGCAGCATATATGTTTGCAGTATCCGAGAAAGCAAACGTATCAATCTTCGCTGCAGGATTCTCAGAAAGGCGAAAAGCCCAGAGAATAAGAGCCGTGGTGATAAAGAGGGACCGATTCGCGACATGCTGACCGGGACAAACTCTTATATTTCAAATAGGGTATGAGAACGAGTCGAGACACGAACGATGTCACTCACCGGCGGCCAAAACCAAAAGCGAAAAACCTGAGATCATCGCGCACACGACCTGCATCGTCGATCCAACGCTGAGGATTAAACTTGTGCGGTTCTGGGAAAACCTCAGGATCATTTGCGATAGCCCTGAAACACCAGCGTCAGACGTAAAGGTCAGAGGACGAAAATGATTGCCTACTGACCAATGGTTGCCAATAACAGTCGCACCTGCCGGAATGAGGTAGTTTCTCCAAATTATGTCCTTAGTCGCACGATGCCCAAAGCCTGTAGTGCAGGGTTATCGTTCATTTATCGTGTCATTACCACTCAAATCACAAGACGTACCTCCAAGGTTAACAGGTCTCCACCTGAGACTCTCGAGCATGAACGCAGTAACCTGCGGCAGCATTTCCTGATCAGCAAACGTCGGCACTAATCAGGAGCTATCTCAGTCAGCAAATAAGTAAAGAAAAGGAATAACCTACGCCGCGTACGCCCCACGACTTTATCGAGTTCTTCTTGTACACGAGCCTGTTCATCTGCGTGAGTGGTAGCAGCCATGAGCGTAATTGTGATTGCGGACGCAGTCTATAACAGTTGTCAAGTTGAGACGCGATGAAATGTAAGAACTTACTGTATCAGAACCGGCCCCAAACATTCCTCCTGCAATGTATCCCAGTTCCTTGTCTTCGAACTGATACTGTTTCTGGTGCTCTAAAATGAACTTCGCAAATGATGGCCTCGCAATCCCCTCACGCTTCACACTGGTGAGCGAGGATATTTGTCACGACAAAAAAATCACGAACCATCTGTCTTCGCACCGCGTCCAACTGCCCGTTAAAAAGAGCCAGATCATCTTGGTGCCATGCCTTCAACTGACTCAAG
This sequence comes from Suillus plorans, assembly GCF_016647745.1. Classification (NCBI taxonomy): domain Eukaryota; kingdom Fungi; phylum Basidiomycota; class Agaricomycetes; order Boletales; family Suillaceae; genus Suillus; species Suillus plorans. Next base: position 426,787 of record NW_024537397.1, read on the forward strand.
TACCCTGGGACGAAACGCAGGATTGGATACGTATCCACAAGGTATGCTCCTGGCTTCATAGCTTGACCAAAACGCACAAGAGACTGATTGACGGCAACGATTTCAGGATCCGTATATGAAGTCGGAGTAATTTTTCCATAGGTGAAGGACATGACCACAGAAGCTGAATAACTAAAATGCTCGGATTACTACCTGTAGCGCGCAAGTAAGAGCAAGTGTTCGTACCGCATGGCATGACCTTGGTGGTTCTTTGGATCATTTAAGATATCCAGAACCAGATTCTTCGCATGACTGGTCTGGATGGGCTCGTAGGTCTCCGCAACCTTGGGTTGCAAGCCTGCATGCAAGACCCTGCTTTACATTTAGTCTGATCGCACCTTGTAGAAACAAGATGTGTACCTGCGCAGCCGGCGCAATCTCTCACCACTGCCCGCAAGGACCACTCTCAACCCATCAGATAATGTCTCTTGCGCTGCAATAGCACGCGGGCGGTCGGCAAGATTTGCTCCTTCTTTTTCCATGATATCCATCGCAGCCTATGACGAGGCTCACTTCGTACCTGGCTAAACGATAAATTGCTTGACGCTTACCTGATGACGTCCTATAATCACGAAAATCCTATGGCCTTGTTTGAGCGAGAACACAGGTCCGTATTGTTCTGTCCATCTCGCGAATTGAAACGGTGCACTGCGTCACGGTGAGGTGTTAGATAGAGATCATGCTGATGTCCCTTGACAAAGACTTACTATGACTTCGGCATCGTATTTCCTAATAGCCAATGTCCAGGCGGTCCAGGCGGCAAGGGCAACCACCTTGCGGCCTGATATCGTTGTTTCACAATCCAGACGCTGGCTAAGACGATAAGGCATGCAATGATAATGATAATCGCCATTGTTGAATGGTCGGGGTTCCTGATAGTCATAACACCCCACCACTTTGCAACACGTTAAGTACTCCAGAGTGACAGAGCAGTGACTTGCTGTGATGGGCGATGGGTACGGTGAGATTACAATGCATGATTGCACTGACTTGTACAAAGACAAGTTCAACACCTCCACCGATCAATCGGATGTGGTGTACTGCGGTCTTCTTATAGTATAGTAGGAACCTAATGATTACCCTGGTGATTAGTAGCGGATACGCGAATGCCAAAACATATCAACTCCATCCAAAGATTATCTTTATGTCGTTCTCTATGACCCATTGGATTGGTCGTGCCACAGGACCGTCGACTATCAAAGGTTTACAAAACACTATAATGGAGGTCGACTCGGAAGCGAAAGTGCCAAAGCGTACTAGTAGAATCTTGACCGTCTACAGTGACACATCTGAAAGTTGAAAAACCCAAAACGGACCTTTGAGTATCCTTCGAGGCTCCCACCTCGAGTTGGATTTGGTTAGTGCGCGCTTGTAGTTTTTTTTAGTCGCTTGTAGTTCGTAAAACGCTGTTTTAGTTGTTGTTTGTCAAAGAAGAGAAGGTTAGGCAAAGTTAGGAATAGGCGTAGTCAAGCGGCTACTGAAGTTTGCAACGATTTATTTTTAGAATGGTGACCCACTGTAGCTAGACTCGTGGAGGCGTGAGCACAGGCTGACTTGGGCCAACATCCAGGTGTTGCGAGGGAGCTGCGTGGGCTTGTCTCTCGGCAGAAGGAATCCTAAACCACTCTCGAAGCCCTGGTCAAATTTGGAAGTACTGCTAGGCTACGCAACTTGCAGTGGGAATTACAAGATGCATGATAATTCAATACAACTTGGATTATGGCTGTATGATTGTAGTAAAGTGAAAAGCGATGATTGTACACATGTTCCTGTGCATGATAAACGATGATCGTTGTTAGATCTGTTTCCATCTTCACGCTTCCACTTCATCGGTTGTTGCAATCCTCGACTCCCGAAGTGGAGGAGAATTTTGTTGGTTACTAATCGACATAACACAGTATACTACATAGGATAAGACGCATCGCGTGTTGCACGAACTACAAATAAAGCTATGTTCGACAAAAACCAAGGTCAAAAGCTTTTGGGGAGAGACAAGAAAGTAGCCTTTCTTATTGTGAAAGACGATGGACGCCGGCGCCAACACATATGATACGAGTACAATGAGAACTTTCAAGTTCCTAGATAAACGACTTTACTCCCCCGGTGCGCATAGTTCCCTGATCAGATTCTCGTCGATCCTCTTCGTAAGGCATATCTCAAACGGAGCAGCATGTATAGTTGCAGTGTCCGAGATTGCAAGTGTGTCAATCTTCGCTGCAGGATTCTCCGAAAGGCGGAAAGCCCACAGAATAAGAGCCGTATTGATGAAGATGGACCGATTCGCGACATGTTGACCAGGACACACACTGGTATTTTCAAGTAAGGCATAAGAAAAGGTTGAGAGATGAACAATACCACTCACCGGCGGCCAAAACCAAAAGTGAAAAACTTAAGATCACCGCGCACACGACCTGCATCGTCGATCCAACGCTGAGGATTAAACTTGTGTGGTTCTGGGAAAACCTCAGGATCATTTGCGATAGCCCTGAAGTATGAGCGTCAGACCCAAAGGTGAGAGGACGAAAATGATTGCCTACTGACCAATGGTTCCCAATCACAGTCGCACCTGCAGGAATGAGGTAGTTGTTCCAAATTATGTCCTTAGTCGCGCGATGCGCAAAGCCTGTATTGCAAGGTGGTCGATCATTATCGCGTCGCCACAACTCAAATAAGATGTACCTCCAAAACTGACAGGTCTCCACCTGAGACTCTCGAGCATGAACGCGGTAACCTGGGGCAGCATTTCCTGATCAGCAAACGTCGGCACTAATCAGGAGCTATCTCAGTCAGTAGGTTAACAAAGAAAAGATATAACCTACGCCGCGTACGCCCCACGACGTCATCGAGTTCTTCTTGTACGCGAGCCTGCGCATCCCTGTGAATGGTAGCAGCCATGATCATAAACGTGATTGCGGACGCAGTCTACAACAATTATCAACTTATGACGCGATGCAACGTAACTTGAAGAACCTACCGTATCAGAACCAGCCGCAAACATTCCTCCTGCAATATATCCCAGTTCCTTGTCTTCGAGCTGGTACTGTTTCTGGTGTTCTAAAATGAACCTCCCGAATGATGGCCTTGCAGTCCCCTCACGCTTCACAGTGACGAGTGAGGAAATTTGTCATAGCAGTAAAACCACGAACCATTTGTCTTCGCACACCGTCCAACTGCCCGTTAAAAAGAGCGAGTTCTTCTTGGTGCCATGCCTTCAGTTGACTCAGGTAGCCTGGGACGAAGCGCAGGATTGGATACGTATCCACAAGGTAGGCTCCCGGCTGGATAGCTCGACCAAAACGCGCAAGAGACCGATTGACGGCAACGATTTCAGGGTCTGTGTATGAAGTCGGAGTAGTTTTTCCATAGGTGAAAGACATGACCACCGAAGCTGAATAACTAAAATCCTCGTATTACCACCTGTACCAAGGGAGCAAGAGTAAGAGTTCGTACCGCATGGCATGACCTTGGTGGTTCTTTGGATCATTTAAGATATCCAGAACTAGATTCTTCGAATGTCTGGTCTGGATAGGCTCATAAGTCTCCGCAACCTTGGGTTGCAATCCTGCATGCAAGACCCTGCGCTTTATATTTAGTCTCACTGATCGCACCAGGTAGAGACAAGATACTTACCTGCGCAGCCGGCGCAATCTCTCACCACTGCCTTCGAGAACCATTCTCAATCCATCAGATAATGTGTCTTGGACGGCAATAGAACGTGGGCGGTCGGCAAGATTTGCTCCCTCTTTTTCCATGATATCCACTGCAGCCTATGACGAGACCCATTTCATGCCTAGCTAGCCGATGAGTTGCTTGACGCTTACCTGATGACGTCCTATAATCACGAAAATCCTATGGCCTTGTTTGAGCGAGAACACAGGTCCGTATTGTTCTGTCCATTTCGCGAATTGAAACGGTGCACTGCGTGAGGGTTAGATAGAGATAATGCTGATGTCCTTCGACAACGACTTACTATGACTTTGGCATTGCATTTCCTAAAAGCCAACGTCCAGGTGGTCCAGGGGGTAATGGCAACCGCCCTGCCGCCTGCCAATATCGTTGCTTCGCAATCCAGACGCTGGCCAACACAATAAGGGTGCATGCAATGAGAATCGCCATTGAAACTTTGAATGATTGAGGTTGCTGATAGTCAGCACACCCCACGCCTTTGCATCATGTTAAGTACTCCAGAACCGAGCGGCAACTTGCTGTAATGTGCGACGGGTACGCTGAGATTACGGTGCATGATTACACTGTCTTATGAACACAAGTTCGACACCTGCACGGATCAATCGGATATGTGAGTCATGTACTGCCGTCTTCCTTCCACGTTCACGTACGAAATGTGATAGTTGGATGACTGCCTGGTGATTAGTGGTGGACGCGTGAGTACCAAGATATTTTGACTTCATTGGATTTGTCGGTCTCGTCGTCCTCGATAACCCGTTGGATTGCACAGGACCGTCCGGTTTAAATACAACACACAGTGATCATGATAGTGGAGGCCGATTTGGAAGCGAAAGTGCCAAAGTGAGGTCACCATTCTAAAAATGAAATGTTGTGCTCCGAACTTCGGCATGCGTACTAAGAGAAGTGCATCATGTGCATGGAGCACTTGATTAGCGAAAGAATGCGAATAATCGCGACCGATGCTCACGTATGTATTATAAATGACAGTAGTACGTGTCTGTACGTGTATGGATTATTAATGTGATGCAAATGCCTAACAGCAGTCACAATGAGACGAAGCAAGACATAGTTGAGTAAGCGCAAGGGCGGGGCTGCTGATATTTGCATCGTCGAAATACATATCAAGTACATCGAGGAAACACTCGTCTGGGTCGATGAGAGCAAGACGTCGAAGCTGCGAGCATTTCTGTAGCATGCGGTAAGCCATAAAAGAGCACCATGCAATTTTTTGAAAGGATTGCTGTCTTGCCGGAAGCGGTCGGAGAAAAAAGGTGGTGGACTAAAATGTTCAAGTAGTGAACATACGTAAACCAGATGTTCGCGGAGGATCGTAGAAGTGTTCAAGGTTTGAAGGACAGGCATGTTCTGGGAGATCAGGTTGTCCGAATCGAATTCACCTTTGAAGTGCTTGTAAGAATTGAGCGAGAGATGTCACATAGCTTAAGGTGTTTCAGCGCAAGTGCCTCGGAGTGAAGGGAAAGAAATTATAGCTGATGGGACTGTCAGCCGCGATAAAGGCTACCGCGACCGGAACTATGAGAGTGGGAAGCACACAATAAAACCCGTGTCAACTTTGAGAGCAAATTTAAGTTGTCTGCTGCCTGTTCTTCGTTTTGGCCAGCTAGAAGAAGAAACCGCATGTGGGGTGGCGAAGTGATTGAATGGCAAAAGGTTACAATCAGCCACGCAACTTGGAGAGTATTGCGGTGTATCGAGAGATACTCGATGCGTGGTAACACTAGGCGAAACCCGTTGATGATTATAGTCATGCCTGTTTGAGGATATGTGAAGTCAGGTGTAACAAGGAGTCCGAGTCGGACAGATAACGAAAAGACTCCAGAACGCGGGACGAACTCCTTTGCACAAAGATTCAAGTTTCTAGAATAAACGTCTTTTATTTGCCCGGTGCGCATAGTTCCCTGACCACATTCTCATCGATCCTCTTCGCAAAACATAGCTCAAACGGAGCAGCATGTATGGTTGGTGTGTCCGAGAATGCAAGCGTGTCAATCTTCGCTGCAGGATTCTCCGAAAGGCGGAAAGCCCATAGAATGAGAGCCGTGGTGATAAAGACCGACCGATTCGCGACATGTTGACCAGGACATACTCTGAAATTTTCAAGTAAGGAATGAGAACGGTCGAGACATGAACGATGCCACTCACCGACGGCCAAAGCCAAAAGTGAAAAACTTGAGATCACTGCGCACACGACCTGCATCGTCAATCCAACGCTGAGGATTGAACCTGTGTGGTTCCGGGAAGACTTCAGGATCGTTTGCGATAGCCCTGAAACACGAGCGTCAGACCCAAAGGTCAGAGGACGAAAATGATTGCCTACTGACCAATGGTTGCCAATCACAGTCGCACCTGCAGGAATGAGGTAGTTGTTCCAAATGATGTCCTTCGTCGCACGATGCGCAAAGCCTGCAGTGACAGGTGGTCGTTCATTATCGCGTGATCACAACTCAAATAAGACGCACCTCCAAGAGTGACAGGTCTCCACCTGAAACTCTCAAGCATGAACGCAGTAACCTGTGGTAGCATTTCCTGATCATCAAATGTCGGCACTAATCAGGAGCTATCTCAGTCAGTAGACGAATAAAGAAAAGGCATAACCTACGCCGCGTACGCCCCACGATATTATCAAGTTCCTCTTGTACGCGAGCCTGCGCATCTGTATGAGTGGCAGCAGCCATCATCATCATTGTGATTGCGGATGCAGTCTACAACAGTTGTTGAGTGAAGACGCGATGCAATGTAAGAACTTACCGTATCAGAAGCGGCCCCAAATATTACTCCTGCAAGATATGCCACTTCCTCATCTCCGAGCTGGTACTGTTTCTGGTGCTCTAACATGAACCTCGCAAAGGATGGACTTGAAGTCCCCTCACGCTTCACAGTGGTGAGCGAGCACGTCCGTCATCACAGCAAAATCACGAACCATCTGCGTTCGCACTGCGTCCAACTGCCTGTCATAGAGAGCACGTTCTTCCTTGTGCCATACCTTCAGCTGACTCAGATAGCCTGGGATGAAACGCAGTATTGGATACGTATCCACAAGGTATGCTCCCGGCTTCATAGCTTGACTAAAATGCGCAAGAGTCTCATTGACGGCAACGACTTCAGGATCTGTATATGAGGTCGGAGTAAGTTTTCCATAGGTGAAGGACATGACCACCGAAGCTGAATAACTAAAATCTTCGAATTAACACATGTACTGCGCAAGAAATAGCCAGTGTTCGTACCGCATGGCATGACCTTGGTGGTTCTTTGGATCATTCAAGATATCTAGAATCAGATTCTTCGCATGCCTGGTCTGGATGGGTTCGTAGGTCTCCGCAACCTTGGATTGCAGGCCTGCATGCAAGGCCCTGCTTTACATTCAGTCTCGCTGATCGCACGTGGTAAAGACAAGATGCGTACCTGCGCACCCGGCGCAATCTCTCACCAGAGCCCTGAAGCAACACTCCCAACCCGCCGGACAACGTCTCATGCACTGCAATAGAACGCGGTCGGTCGGCAAGATTTGCTCCCTCTTTTTCCATGATATCCATTGCAGCCTACTATGACGTGATCTACTCCATGCATGGATAGACAATGAATTGTTTGATGCTGACCTGATGACGTCCTATAACCACGAAAATCCTATGGCCTTGTCTGAGCGAGAACACAGGTCCGAATTGTTCTGTCCATCTCGCGAATTGAATGGGTGCACTGCGTGAGGAGTTAGATAGAGATAATGCTGATGTCCCTTGAAAAAGACTTACTATGACTTTGGCATCGTATTTCCTAATAGCCAACGTCCAGGTGGTCCAGGGGGTAATGGCAACCACCTTGCGGCCTGATATCGTTGTTGCACTATCCAGACGCTGGCTAAGATAATGATAAGGGTGCATGCAATGATAATCGTCATTGACATGGTCCGGCTTGCTGGTAGTTACGATTCAGACACCCCGCTACTTTGCAACCTAAGTACTCCAGAACAGAGAGGTGATGACGTGCTGTGAGGTACAATGAGACTAGAGTGCATGATCACACTGACTTATCAGTACTTATACAAACACGGATTGAACACCTGCGCTGATAAATCGCACCTGTGCGAGTCACGTATTGTGGTCTTCCTATAGTATAGGAACGCGGCCTGATGACCACCCTGGTGATAAGCTAGTAGTAGACGCGCGTGTTCCAAGACATTTCGACTCCACCTGAAGATTACACAAGGTAGATCTTTATGTCGTTCTCGATGACCCATTGGATTGATCGTGGCACAGGACCGTTAGTTCACAAATGTAATGGAGGTTCGACTCGAGTTAAGTGGGTCACCATTCTAAAAATAGAAATTTGTACTTCGAACTGATAACAGGCCCATCTGCAAAACACCCCGGTTCTCACTTACTAGTGCAAGAAGCTTGATGCCTTATGAATTCCTACGGCTCAGTGATTCAGGTCTCAGAGCTTGCCAATTCCCGGAGATCGTGGTAGCAATGAGGCGAAAACATAGAGATTTTGATCCCCGACTCCCACGTTAGTGGAGGAGGGCTTTGTCGAACACAAACGAATTCCCATGCTGTTCAAAGCTGTGCACTTGAACAGAATCTTAACTTTATACTTCACCATCATGCATCATACTTTTGTCAGTAGCTGAGTCTTATTGCGTGGATCGATTTCCCCGCTTTCGGACATCCAAACCAGCTGCGCGACGGCAGTTCTTAGCTCATTCAAATTTTCAAGTCGTCTTCAAGCTTCAGCTTGGTCCTGAAAGCTTTTGAGCACGTTTGATAAGCCGATCAAATTTTACGTCGTAACGATACGAGACTTCAACAAAACCAGGCTTTTGGCAGACACAAGCGTTAGGTTTTGGCTGTTGTCGAGTTTTATTTGTGAGACACCACAAACTTCAAAGTACGTCGATATATATCCTCAACTTGAAATATGATCACACGCAACTCCCTCCCTTGCCATACAACCTCGCCTACACTATCCACAGCACTTCATTTTCACGCGAGGTTCATCTTCAAGGAGATACGCTCGATATTTGGTGAATCCCTCTTCGTATGTATCTTGACCCTGTTTATTTTACAATTCACTTGACGATCACTTTAGCACCCTGTTCCATGGTCCCTACCTCTCAACCACTCCACGAGCTCAGCAGATGTGCTTCCAATACTCTCCGCTTTTGCACCCTACTGATCGCCGTTTCCGTAGTCGCAACCGTGGTGCACTTCAATGGTCGATCGTTCCGTAAATGACCCTAGTTAAGGATTCGGGAATGTGGGTGCATGTTACTATCTCGTTCTCGAAGACACTGACTGATAGGTTGGCAGTTGGACATTTGCGCCGGACAACAAGAGGCCCACAGGCTCTCGGAGAGGTGCTCAGGCGGAGCCCAAGGGCAAACGAAAGGCTGATGGGCCCGCTGGACAGGGGCCACCTACAATTGTGAAGAAGAGCAGTGGTCAAATCTAATATGCTCAGATGCCTACCCTGAGATCCAGCAACTCATTAATAAATACCTAGTGATAAACACAGTGCAATCAGATATATCGATTTCTCTTGCGAGTCACCCCTTACTCGTCCCTGTCTTGTACTTCATCTGGCAACTGGGACGCTAGCCATCTCAATCCACCGGCCAACACAATCAAGACGACAAAAACTGCATTTCCTCCTAGAAGGTTGTGCTCCTTCGATACAGCAAAGAGCGAAGTTGCCAAGGCGGGACCAATGGCACGAGCTACCGACGCAGAGGTTTGGCCGAGGCCATTGATGGCACCAAGGACGTTGCTTGTAGGAGCAGAAGCTGTGATAACCATGAAAATGGCCCCTGTAATTAAGTGGGTTACTGGTAACGATGAGACGATTTCATTACAACACAAACCATATGCTATAGACCATGCGACTCGTATACCTGTAAGGCAAAGCAAGGCAAACGTGATTGCATGATCGACTTCTCCCCTTGCGCGTACAATCCACGACATTATCGGAAACATAGCCATGAGTGGTGCGTAGCACGACACTGAGACACAGAATAAACGCTTCGGACCAATGCAATCGACGATCCTAGCAAAGAATAATGCTTGAAAGATACCATTCGTGATCCCAAACAACGCCATCCACGAGCCAATAGTAGCAGGATCAAATCCAAGACCGTCAGGATGAGTAGGCGTCGAAAACAACAGTGGCAAAAGAACGCTGAAAGAAATGTCAAGCAAGGCAAGCAGAGTGTAGTTTGCAATCGGAATAACAACGGAAGGCGTGAGCAGCACCTATGTTTCCCACATTACCGAGTGAGTAAACTGGCCTTATGGCAATCTTAGTAACACTTAATAAAGTCTAAACTCGTTCATATGGAGCACCGCCGGTGCACACCAGCGGTGCTATAGGCTACTCTAAGCTATGTACTTATATTATTTTCATAGGGAGCACCGCCGGTGCACAACCGCCGGTGCACACCAGCGGGTGCTGGTTACTTCATCACCTGTTTGGGCAACTCCTTCGCCTCCCATAACGGGCACAACGCCGCCACCTGTCCGCTCGTCATCAACAACAGCGAGCTCGTATCTTCGTGATTATTTTTCTTTTATTCTACTGTATTATGTTTACTCCTTTATAAATTCAGGATCTACACCTTATCTATGTGCCTGTACATACTTATATTGATGTACACAAGGAGGTACGTGGGAGTTTACACTACTTACCTCTTCACACCACACTGACTCGCACTTTCACAACAACCACAACGACACAACGACCACTACTCCTAGATGACCGGCCGCACGACACGTCATTCTGTAGGCGGTGTTTCAAGAAAGTGTACTGTGTATGTTGGGGGGACCAAACCTCAAAGGCAATGTGCTGGCGACATTCAACAACGTCAAAAAGAGGCAAATGTACTACAAGCATCCCTTCTCAAAAGTATGACTCACTACACTGCTTATTTTGTGCTAACGACGTGCTCTAGAGATGTCTTTGAGGGAACGTGAATGGTTGTTGAATGCTGAAAACCAGCAGCCCATCGCAAACACCTCTACCCCACCAGATGCACACGACTTTGCTTCCTGCACCATAGATGTCGACACTATGTTGCCTCCTCCTGGGGAAGAAGGGTTCTCACTTAGTCACGGGGAGATGAGTTATTGTTATATGCGGAACTAGAGCAAATCACGACTGGATGCCCAAGGTATGTTAGTCTCCCTCCATATCATCATCCACATGTCAGTTTGATGTATTGCAGACGTCTTGACTTGCGTGATCGCAGTGGTCGCATAGCCCAGCAGCTTGCTGATTGGTCTACTCAATATGACGACCTTACAGATGCACTTCTAAACTACCGTCACCATCACACCCATCAAACTATGTCATCTCCTGCCACTAGTGATAGCTCATTCTCAATTGAGGTGGTTGATATTTTTGGTGAGTTGGTCTCTACGCTTAGCAATTTGTATATCTCATGTAACTTAGATCGCACTACCCGCACTTTTAATCATGTCTCGCCTTTCATCAATGCTACCTTACTCCAATATGGCTGCATTGGCAGTTCTCCCCTTCGTCCTACAATTGCTATCACGATTCGCACCCTCGATGTCTTCCGCCAGACCCACCGTGTGTGCCCGCGTTACAGCATTAATGCAGAAGCAAAAAAGCTTGCTTTTCTTCACAACGTAAGTCAATTCTTTTCATCAAAACCAATATTTACATAAAATAGGTGTGTTATCGGCGGCACCTTGCTGAACAGCTACGAGTTGCCTATGATGTTTACCTTGAACTTGAGAGGCGTGTTGAAAGCCGTCTTCAAGCTGCCCTCGGTCACAATACGCCAAATTGGCGCATGCTCAATTCATGTCCTGCATGTCAGTACAAGGTAGTGGGTGAACCACCTCTTGAGTATTTGGTTCTATGCGCCCTTGACGGTAATAACTCTGCAAAGCTCATCGACCCAGCCATACATGGTGGCAATGAATGCTTTGACCCGAGATGTGGCTTATCTTCAATTTGGCTCACTGAAACCTATGTAGATCAATTCAAGGACGAGGTTCAACGTTCGCGCCACATGCAGGACCAACGTGTCTTGTGTGATCCAGATGACCCTTGGATAGATGAACCCGACTCTGGAGACTCTTCGGAACCGAGCACTGTCTGTGTCGATCGCTGGCGAAATGCTGCACCTGAGTCTCATAAAAAGATGTTCGCCATCTTCAAGAGATCTGGCATCTTTATTACTGTGTGTCAGCATGGTTTTTTGCTCACAATATGTGATATGGTACGAAGTGGGGAACTGTTTGTCATTTTATTTGCATATTTGCCATCTATCTGTTTTGTAACGACTTCTCACAGGATGAAATATCCGATTGCCAGCATCAGGAAACTCATGGATGTTTTCGGCAGTAATATCCTCTACAGCTATGACATCAAGTGCGCCTTTGAAAAAATCATTATGTGGAGCTCACTAGCAAATGATGCCAAGCGACTAAACCTTCAGGGAGTAGTTCCTGCATTTCACGGACATGCTCACAACCACCTGTGTCAAGTGGAACACCACTCAAAGTACAGAGTTGGCGCTGGCAAGGAGGACTTTGAAACTTGCGAGCGAGTTTTTTCAGGTTCAAATGCTCTCACTGGTGAGATTCACAATGCCTCAGACTTCCACCGGCATCAAGCACTTGATGAGTATTTTTGCTTCCAAGACATGGACCAATATGCCGCACTATGTAAGCCATGCGTTGTGGGAAGGACACTAGCTAATAAATATCTAGCGGATTTCATCTATCAAAATTACGTTCAAGCGCTAAACCTCATCTCGACAACAACAAGTTTCTTGATCAATTTCCGAGCTTCACATCCTGAGGCCACCACACCCTTCGAAGATGACCTTCAAGATGAACTTTCATATCTCAAACGTCTGACACAGGAAAGATGAGACTAACACTGAAGTAGACTATGTCAAAGCTTTGAACAAATACGAGGAGGCCCAGTAAGCATCTATATTTCTATCTAGTAGGAAACTTTAATAATGTACAAAAGGGATAATTATGAGGTGTCACGTGTGGAATTCAGCAAGCTCGATCTGTGCCCAATTTTTTCAGCAAAAGATACCGCAAATATACGCTGGCACCATACTCACACTGCCACCAAACGTGATCAGAAGCTTGAAGTTGTCATGGATTACAAACAGCAGATGGCATTGGATGTGCGATGGGGAAAAGACCACCCTGAGCATTTGAAAGCACAATCACGCATCACGCACCATCTATATCACAAGGCAGTTGATGATGTTGAGTATTTGGTAGTTATGCGTCTACTGGAGTTGACAAAATTGCAGATGAGTGGACTAGGTACATTTTTTTGATTTGATCTCTGAATTTCTCGCTACTGATTATATTTAGGCTATAAACTGCGCACCCAAATCTCAACTGTGCTAAAGAGTCGTGCAAATGCCATCCGCAATGCTCTACAAAGGTACAATAAGTATGCTGCTCAACTGTACCCTCCTCGTCCCTTGATGCAGTGGGAACAAATTGTCGAATACTCATTTCTAGCTGAATTCGACTTACTCCGCGAATTGGACGGCACAATTCAAGCTAAACATTGGGCAAATCCTGCATACCGGCATGCCTCTACTCAATACTTCGAGCAACAGCGTGCTAATGAGGAAATTCATCAGCTTAACGTCGAAGTGGGACATTTACTTACAAAAATTCGTGACCAAGCCATTGACTATCCTCTCGCCATCTCCCGCCTTACAACGGAGAATCCACCATTGGCATCAGAGTTGCACTGTCGTTGGGCACACCTGCGAGCCATCAATGCATGCCACTTGTTGCGTATCCACCAAATTCAGTGCCTTCCAGGGTACACCGGGCCTATGAGTGCTGGCATGCACGAGGGTCGTGTTGTGCCTCCCCAGTCTCCACCTCTCGAATATTGCCCTACATTGGAGGAGAAAATAGATGAGGGTGAGGGCCATGACAATGATGAGGATTTGGGACAGCAGCAACTCGAGCACATACATCACTATATTGAAGGACTTGATCATCATCTCATAGACTCAGAAGTAGCTGCATAGTTTTAGTTAGGTTCTCCATAAATGTAATTGCGCTCTTCATATCAACTTGTCTCTTTCACCCTTAGCTCTAGACTGGTGACCAGTCCATCTGAGGCAAACTGTTTTGAAGCAACCAACACATCAAGTCAAAGACTGAGCTAAGGTAGACTGGTCACCAGTCCGAGGCAAACCGTCAAAGACAGTTTGCCTCATAGAAGGACTGGTGACCAGTCTACCTTAGCTCAGTCTTTGACTTGATGTGTTGGTTGCTTCAAAACAGTTTGCCTCAGACGGACTGGTCACCAGTCTAGAGCTAATCAAAGATCATTACTATATTTGAAATTTGAATCATATGACTTATGCACGAGTTGATGCGTGAGTAGTATTACATGTATATTGTTTATGCACGAGTTGATGCATGTTAGATGTGTCGTTTATGCACTAGTACTATCAATTACGTGCATTGCCTCACAATTGCCATCTACATAAACTGACGAGCCTCGTAATTCTACACACTTACTATCATGTCGTCTCAACCTAGCACTTCAACTTCGACTCAATTCCACCGGCCACCTTCTGTGACCGGTTTCCAGGAGACACTTGCTATGATTCCTCTACCCCCAAACCTATCTGCAATTTCAGGAGCATGTGAACGATGGCCATCAGCGATCTTAGCAATGCTCGCACATGGCTTTCATGAGGATGGAAAACACTTGCAATTTGATGAAGACGGATTCTACACATCGACTACGGACCACTACCGAACAGGCACCAGCAAATATCAAAAGGTGTCTTCAGATGACAAGATGCAAAATTGGTGCGTGTGCACCACACATGTTGAGATGATCATGGCTCGTATATTTGATTTGGTAAGTATTTTATCTAGTGCGCTGTTCTCATATTGACCATATATGTAGTGCGCTGTCCTCGACAGACTGACAGGCGGTTCAACCATTTTCATGCATCATCCAGGCGCCACACCTCCAGGCACACCCATCGTTCCCGAATCTCTCAACGCCAATGTCTACATTAACCCCAAAGTCCTCGTTGAGCACCACGAACTACATCCTGTGGTCGCTGAGATCACCCAACTCTTCCTTTCTAAATATGCAGCTCCTCTCGCTCAAAGCTTTACACTGTCGTGCACCAATAAAGGATGGAGAGTGGGAAGTTCACAAATGCAAATGCGAACTCCTACTAAGGGCAAAGGCAGGGCAGAGACTAGCCTATTGCCACTTGTCTCACCTCCAATCACCCCATCATCTTCGCACTTTGTTCTTCCAGGCCGCCCAGATGGCTCACTGGAGGTCCTTCTATCATCCAACTCACGTATCTTATCTTATGTCCCGCGCTATGATGGTCGAATTACGTGGGTGGCCTCTCAGATTGACGTACGGAGCACCCAAAATCGCACCGGTGACAGTGCTGTCAAGGCTCACACTAATGTCACCGGCTATGTGGCGCCCATCATGCCAATGAAAAACTCAAAAAAACAGTGTTCGGCTCGGGAAACAAACAAGGTAAGCATGGTGATGATGATGATGATGAAGTGACTAATACTCTGTATAGGGTACTCATGTCACCGTGGTCGAGTCTTCAAGCAACTCTGACACACACCTGTCTTCACCCTGGTCGTATCCATCCTCAGACCAGAAGGGTAAGGGTGTTCGAAAGATACCATCAACAGCTCCAGCCACCAACATGTCGACACCTGCTCCCTCAAATTGTACCATTCATCGGGCATCTTTGGCCCTGGCATCAAATAATTCAGTAATCGTCCCTTTCGGCAGCCGAACTATAACTATCCTGGAAAATCTGGGTTATCCTGACACCTTTCACCGTGTTTGTTACGAGATCTGTGATAAACACTTGACAAAGAGGTGGGTTGTCAAATTGCAAGAGGAGGCTAGAATTTCTGAAGAAGATGCAGATGCCATGTTGAAAGATTGCCAGGTCTCAATTTCATAATTCGCATTTGGTTTGGACGTTAATGTTTCTTGTATATATTCTCATACTAGGATTGCTATGCAGCCTCATGCTTCCCCTCTCATTTGTTCGAACTCCAAACTGTCAGAATGGTGATGAATCGGTTCCACAACCCTCATTGACTTGTTTCCCGTATACGTTGACCCCAGGTCAAGATGTCTAAGGAAGTTCGCCAGCAGTTAACAGAACGCAGGCGTGCCAAACACCTTGATGAAGAACAAGAAATTCAAGCCGTTCTCAGCTACCTTAATGTGAAGGCCACTGAATTGGCTGCCAAGTTCAAACAGCCACACCATCGGTACCTTGAACACTTTTCGCTTGGATCAACAATTCACCGGCACAAATGCCACAGGACGGGTGCATGGCATGCCTTTATGCACTTCAAAGGTCTCAAGAGTAATGATGGTAGGCTAGTTTCTAATATAATCCATGACGACACTGACAAGACACGGGGCAGGCAAGGACTTCAACGAGAAGTCAAATGTTGCAGACTTAGTCAAACACACTGCCGAATATCACGACCTCACAGACGAAGAGAAGACAAAGCTTGTGGCTGAGTTTGATGCTATCAAGAAAGGAGCTAGTAACCGTCCTCCAAACATAACCACTCGGACACGTGCAGCTGAATGTAGTCGCAGTTTTCAGTATGTCAAAGAAGAGGTGAGTAATGTCAATTGCATTTTTGGATACTTAGTCTCATATGTTTAGCTCGAGGCTCTCAAGCTGCGTGTGGGCATTGAAGCAATGGTCTTCATGGTCCGTGGCGTCTCAGATTTACCATGGCACCCAAGGCATTTTTTACGAGTTCGGCAGCCGAGCAATTTGTTCGTTTGTACTTGCGCAAGGATGTTGCTCAGTTGGCTACTGACTTCGAGAGTACTATACTTGCCAGCGGTTTACTTTTGAGTAAGTGATTATATTACCATGGTACAATGTTTTCTAATGTCTGTCTAGACACATCCACAAACCACCGTGATCGTGTGTCTAAGGCTAAAACAGCTATCAGAATGGGCCTTCGCACCTCGCTATGTAGGTTTTTGATTGATTGCTTTCATAAATTATGTGCTAACTAAAAATACAGGTAGTATAACTAACGACCTCTCTGCAACTGTAGAGTTCACGCAGTATCATAACCTCGTCCGCCGTCATCAGGTCAAGCTTGTTGGTTGGACTCACCCGCAGTGGGCGAATCCGTCAGATCTAAAGGGTGGCATAGAGAGCCTCGAGAACCTTGCGGATGCCATTGCAACTGGCACGTGCCATTTTGTTCCTATCTCAAGTGAGGAACTCGAAGACCGTTTACGACACATGAAGAATGGGGAGAAGCTCACTCCCGAGGTCGAGCCCCCCATGCCCATTGAACCCACCCGCAGCTCATCGCCTGACACACCTCAACTGCCTGCTGACACCAACCTGTCTCTATCTACACCTTCAACTGCGGAGTCTCTTTCAGCTAATCTTGTGCTTATGCATTCCTCAGACCTGGATTCTACTCCCCCAAATTCGCTTCCGCCTGCATCTAACTCTAAACGAATCATCCCCTCCATCACATGATGATGATGCAAACGATTTTTTTCATAACTCTTTCACTGGAGATAGCAATCATGAATCTGGTGCCGCCATGTCTCCATCCACGTCACCCACCAGTGGTACCTTGGATGACCTTACCCGCGTCTCCGCATTTACAGATGATATGTTGGATCCTGTCATTCGTGCTCTTAGTAAGGAACACACACTCACTTCGCCTTCTGCAGACCCAGTATTACCTGCCCCGCCTATCGAGAATTCAGACTGTACACCGACCCATCTCCAACACACACTCACTTCGCCTTCTGCAGACCCAGTATTACCTGCTCCGCCTATCAAGAATTCAGACTGTACACTGACCCATCTCCAACGCCACATGCTACGTCCTCAGCCACAGCCTCTCACGACTTCGGGTGTACTTGATGGGGGTGTCTTCATGCCCACAACCAATCACAAGCGCAACGGCGCTTCAACCGATGCTGTTTTGTCAGACAAACGACGCCCTAAACGTGCACGCAAGCTCACCGAAAAGGCTCAGCAATTAGTACAACCTGGTTCAAGTGAGAAACGTGGCCAGCACACTGGGAAAGGGCTCCAGTGGGGGAAAAAGAGCAAGAAGAGCAAGGCCGTTGTTGAATCAGACCAGGACAACATCTAACTTACACTTACTATGTCGTAGAATACTAGTTGGTCTCAATATACTTGCATATGTCACCTTCCTCATGTGCGAGAACATATAAGCAACAAAAACACATGAGAACGTTGAATAATTCAGTCAAAATCATAATATATAGAAAAAAACGCTAATAGAACATGGTATTTGGACTATATATACGAGCTCGCTGTTGTTGATGACGAGCGGACAGGTGGCGGCGTTGTGCCCGTTATGGGAGGCGAAGGAGTTGCCCAAACAGGTGATGAAGTAACCAGCACCCGCTGGTGTGCACCGGCGGTGCTCCATATGAACGAGTTTAGACTTTATTAAGTGTTACTAAGATTGCCATAAGGCCAGTTTACTCACTCGGTAATGTGGGAAACATAGGTGGTGAGCAGAGATCGCAAGGGCGTATATACCATGGATTGTTGATGCAGTAATTCATCACTCGAAATACCGAGCATGGCCGATGTCGACTTTGGTCGACACTTTGTTGGTAATGTCTGCCAATTGTGAGCAACGTGTATGATAAGACAGGTATGTGGAACATACTTCTTCTAAAAAGATTGACATCATAAAAAGGATTAGGATGAACATACAGGCTGCCACTGCACATGGCAGAAAGTATGGAAAATTTCCCCAAAAGGCATTGGCAAATAATGCAGGCCAACGATCTTGCAGTCGCGCGAGAGTTCCGCCCATTAAAGGCCTGACATGCCAATTCATTATTTGCCATCTCCATGATCAATTGCTCCACTTACCCGGTAAAACCTCCAATGCACCAGACAATTGGAAACAAGGCAAATGCCTGAGCCATATTCGTAGAGTCCGTCAATTCCCCCATCATAGTCTTCATAACCCCCACATTGCCATTTAGAAAACCACACATGCAGCAGCTAAGCAGACCTGGCATGTCAGCATTGCGCATCTCCTTCAGCTGAAGACACACCTAATGACAAGACCCCAGAATGTTGTTGAGAGGCCAAAACATAGCATTGAAATGCAAGCACCCGAGAGTCCAATCACCAACACCGGCTTGCACCCAATGCGGTCAGACAGCCTACCCCGCCTCAGCACCGTCAGTGCCTGCACAGCAAAAAACAGAGATTCCTGCCAATCACATCCGATGAGCGAACCATTCTTTCAAACACTTCACAAGTCATAATCCTGGCACCTACAATGATTCCAGCATAATATCCTACAGCTGCATCGTCGCCCCCAGTGATTCCGAGTTCTCTGATCAGCTAAGAAAGCAAGACAGTATCAAAGATGTACATCGAAAAGAAGTATTGTGATTGCGAAACCATACCTGATTGATGTACGGGAATATAGATGTCGAGGCGATGGGTTCCACAAGGTGCAGCGATATGAGTATGCCTATCTGAAGTTTTGGAAGGGGTGTTTTAAGTTTTTTCGAGCTCTTGGCAGGTACCAGAGGCATTGTCTCGTTTGCCATGATTTTATGAGAATTGGAAGTATCCATCCTGGTGATCTGGATTCTGTGCAGGTTCCATCGTCCAGTACCGTTCAATGCTACTACTGCCCCTGCCACATTTCATGGATTCCTCATATACTTTCGCATTCTCACCTTGTTTGGTTTGGACGCTTGGTGATGAGGTGAATCACACACTAGTCCTCGCCACAGGGACACCGGTGGCGGCCGGCGGGGGCTAGTTAAACTCGGATTACAGTTAGTACTCAACAAACTGTCAAGTAATAATTGAACTGACTGGATCTTACCTGTCAGTTCGGCGGCTTGCGTTCCAATGCATACATACACGATCTCTTTGCTCACTCATATGTGAAAGAAGGTATGAAAGCATAAGTGGAGATTCTCCAGAGCAAAGAGCGCTGCAATGTCTTGACTCGCGATCAGTAAATTCTGGTGAGCCAACCGACATACCTATATTTTGTAAGCCGAAATCTTAATCTCTTTCCTATACATGACGTTATGCTAGATATATTACTTTGTATCGTAATGCACAGGAAAGAACACAATGTCCTCACTGGGTGCTGCTGTGACCTGTTACGATTCCGAAGTAGATCGGCTCTCTACCTTGTTATGATTCAACTGACATTATTTAATAAAGGTTGGACCCTGCAAACTTTGTCGGAGAAAGGCATCATGTATCATCGTTTTCACTGCCCTCCTTACATGGTCTTTGTGGGAGATAGTCGGAAAGGGAAGGAGAACGTTGTGGGCGTGAGTGTCAAGATCATGATAAGTATTGAGGACGACACAAAGAAGATACTCAGCTTGTACTTTGTGAGGAAGTTCACCGGGGGCAGGCCATCAGTCGAATGGTAACAAAACAGAGACCTGATCTATTTTGGAATCGTAACAGGTCACTACACAATCTCACCGGTTTACTGATAGGTAATGTACCAGGACCTAGAATAGGTACTGGTTTTCCTGGACCCGTCTTAGGGTATAGGTATGACTCCTGACCACTGTTACTGCTTGCAGTGCATGCCATTTCGAGAAGAGCAGGCTCACCTAGCGAACGTCTTCGACGGCCTGGAAACAATGTGTACTAACGGTACTTCTGATGAGTCCATCGGACATCCATACTCGAAGTCTCGAACCAAGAAAAGAAGCTGATTATAGAGGGTGAGAAACCGGAATCGGGAGTCGGGGACCGGTGCGCAAGCACCCTTTATGATGCTGTACAGATTGATAGATTGTATCAAACAAGATATCTGGGAAATGTAATTTTTGAGTCCGTCCGGCTGCATCCGATGATCCGAGTGCGGATCCGTCTGGTTCATGACATTGGAACTTTGATGCGCTGTTGGTTATCTTGATCTCTTTGACTTGAGGATGGCTTGATTGCGCTCGTCGTCTGACGTCGCTCATCTCCAGGTACGTCCGTTCTCTCAGACTCCAATACGAACATACATCAACCAGATGTTCGCGGAGGATTGTCAAAGAAAATCTTCAAAGGGTTGAAGGACAGGCACATGCTGCCAGTTTTGGGAAGATCAAGTTGTCCAAATTGAATTCAGCTTTGAAGTGCCGAGTAAAATCTGAGCAAAAGATGTCTCATAGCTTGAGGTGCTTCAGAGGTGCCTCGAAGTGAAGGTAAAAACTTATGGCTGATGGGACTGTCGGCCGCTGTAGAAACAACAATACTGTGAGGAACAAATGATGCTCCAGACTGTATCTGTAAATGTTGTGAGGTCGCGCGTTGCCTAGTCTGCTATACTTGAGACGACAAGTGCGTTCGACCCTAAAGGGGAAGCGAGTGCAGCAAGGATCTAGTAGTGCGCGCCGAAGGCGCTACTGGTCGGCTGATGCGAAGCGCGAGAAAGTGCGCAGGTGCGCACAAGGCGCGGGAAAGCGAAGGTACGCGCGAGGCGCGGGAAGCGCGCGCGCGCGTGAGCGGTAATGAGAGAGAGTAAGAGTGAGTTTGCTTAAGGGGTGATTAGATACTAGACAAGAGATACGAGCGCGAGGTGTCAAAGAATAGATTTCTACTATGTTCTCCTAGGTAGTATGTGGGTGGTAAGTGGGAGGTAAAGTTCTTGTTGGAAAGTAAAGTGTCTAATAATATGTACTGCTGGCGCTTATATGGCGCCTAAGCGCTGTCATGCGGAGCCGAAGCGCTACCGAGTAGGTATGTAAAGATATATGTAAGTAAGGGTCCATGGTAAAAATAGAGGTGGAACGATATGTAAATAAGAGAAATGGGAATATACGCACTAGAGAGCTTGGTGGACAGTGGATGGATGCTTCTGGATGGCTGGCGCTATAGGGCGCTCAAGCGCGGGAAAGCGCGCGCGCATATACATCGTAAAGCGCGGGAAGTCGTGCGCGCATGCTGCGCATTGCGTGGGAAAGCTGCACCTCGTAAGGGAATAGCTGTGGATAGCACACAGAGTGATGCTGCAAGTCATGCTGTGTACTCCCTAGTGGAAAGTGCCATATCACACAATGCGAGGCATGAGTCTCTACACCGCGATAAAGGCTACCAGAACCGGAACCATGAGAGTGGGAAGCACACAATGACACGGTGTCAACTTTGAGAGCAAATTTAAGTTATTTGCTGCCTGTTCTTCGTTTTGGCCAGCTAGAAACAGAAAGCGCATGCGGGGTGGTGGAATGATTGAATGCTAAAGGTTACGACCAGCCATGCAACTTGGAGAGTATTGCGGTGGATCGAGATACTTTACATGTGGTAACTGTTGGAGTCTGAGGCCGAGACGTCTGAGTCAAGGGGAAGATCAGAGTCGAGAGAGGCCGAAGGATCCGAGCGATAAGGGGAGATAGGTCCGAGCACATGCCAAATGGGACGAAGGCGAGCGACGTATGACATCGGCTCACGTCCTGAAATCTTTTCAATGTTTATCAATCATATATTCCTGTAACCACGCCACTTACCTTATAAGCACAAAGTGCAGCGCCCAAACATCTCAGTCATTTCGAATGAACTGAGATGTGAGTATCTTCGTCGTAGCTGCCGTTAACGTTGAACTAACGGCTCGTAGTTACCTTTGTGTTCTAGGTACATAGATCAATAGAGTCATTTCGAACGAACTGAGATTTACCTTTGTGTTCTAGTGATTCGCTCCTTGTCGTGCATACTCTCACGCTCGTATAACACCTTTAGTAACACCAGGCAAAACAAGTTCATGATTATAGTCATGCCTGTTTGAGGATATATGAAGTTAGGTATAAGGAGTCTGAGTGGGACAAATAACGGAAAAAGACTTCAAGACGAACTCCTTTGTACAAAGATTCAAATTTCTAGACTAAACGCCTTTTATTTGCCCGGTGCACATAGTTCCCTGACCACATTCTCATCAATCCGCTTCGCAAAACATACCTCAAACGGAGCAGCATGTACGGTTGTAGTATCCGAGAATGCAAGCGTGTCAATCTTCGCTGCAGGATTCTCCGAAAGGCGGAAAGCCCACAGAACGAGAGCCGTGGTGATGAAGACTGATCGATTCGCGACATGTTGACCAGGACATACTCTGACATTTTCAACTAAGGAATGAGAATGGGTCGAGACATGAACGATGCCACTCACCGACGGCCAAAGCCAAAAGTGAAAAACCTCAGATCACTGTGCACACGACCTGCATCGTCAATCCAACACTGAGGATTGAACCTGTGTGGTTCCGGGAAGGCTTCAGGATCGTTTGCGATAGCCCTGAAACACGAGCGTCAGACACAAAGGTGAGAGGACGAAAACAATTGCCTACTGACCAATGGTTGCCAATAACAGTTGCACCTGCTGGAACGAGGTAGTTGTTCCAAATGATATCCTTAGTCACGCGATGTGCAAAGCCTGCAGTGCAAGGTGGTCGATCATCATCGCGTCGTCACAACTCAAAAAAGACGTACCTCCAAGAGTGACAGGTCTCCACCTGAGACTCTCGAGCATGAACACGGTAACCTGGGGCCACCTGTACCTGTAGGATTAATGTATCACTACCTACAACCATAAGACATTCGTGATACATCGCTGTACAGTAGACTATAGGTTCCCGATGGCCCTAGTGCAATCCATTGGCCATGTCCGAGTATAGTACTGTGTTCTACTCAAGTTGTGCTCATGTTGTGCCCTGAGATTTGATCGAGCAATCTAAGATTGAGCCTTGCTTCTCTTGCTGAGATCGAGCATCTGTGATCAATCTGCGATCAAGCCTGGATGCAAAAATATGTGTATTGTTGTGCCTGAGAATGCCGCTACACTACAAACAACCTAGTATCTCAGTGCGGTACCACAATGTATTGTTCAAAACTCCATGACCGCAGGAGGTGCGTCAATTGAAGGGCCGCTGTCATCCTCAGAAGCCGACGTAGAACTGAGATGAGAAACAAAGCTCCAACGAGCTTTGAATGAGGTCTGCATCGCAGAATGGAGTGCGGCTTGACGGTAGGCATATGCCTGCAAGCCCTCTTGCTCGGTAGTCTTCTCCGATGAGCGCAGCGTTGTGCGCTGATGCCACCAGCAGCCTTGCCATTCCAGAAAGGCCAGTACTCGTCTCATTTCTTTGGCCAGCAACTCTACTTCCTCGGACCATCGAGCTGCACGTGCGCGTGCCTTGCACCATTTGATACGAACACCTACATAAAGCGATATGAGTCAGCTGTTGATAGCATCAACCAGAAACACTCACAATCTTGAACACTTTCATTTTCGGATGGACTGGTGTCGACATCTGTCATCAGCCAGATCCACGAGATTGTCCCGGTGCCTTGAGTGTGATCACCTGTGAAATTGCCCATAGGCCGAATGTCCTCGTGTCTGAGGGGTTGAAGTGTTGCCTCCCAGTCCATCTCATCCAACCGACAGCTTAGTGATTCTATCGCTTGACAAGCGCGCCTGTATTTTAGTACCGCCACATCTTTCTTTGCTTCGACGCGTGCAATCAAATTTTGTGCACAGGTAGAAGCTGCTTGGCCCTGTAAGTTCTTGTCTTTGAATTTGTAAATGTGCAAACATAGACGAAGGTGGGAGCGGAGCTCGCTGAGGGCATCGTGAGCTTGTGCCTGCCGAAGTTTCCATTCGTGCTTCATTAAACGGTGATTGCAGTCGAGATGATTGAGAGCTGATGGTAGATAAAGTGGAAAATCCTGCGGCTTAAGTATTTGGGGGGCACCTGGACTTGGATTCATTGATGAGTGCAGCGTGGAGACAATAGGCATATAGAGTTGTTGATAGCGGGTCCAGGAATCGATGCGTCTCTGTAGTGCATTAGTTCTATGAATGATGGCCTCTCTTTGATTGTCTGTGGGATGAAGCGAGAGGTCTGAAATGTCGCATTTGAGCCGTTGTCTGTCATAACATTTGAACAACGACCACATGTTGAAAGAGAGATGTCACATACTGCAAGTCTTCTAATTCAATCCCACCACTAATAAGGATGCTAGGTGAGACATTGTCGTTGAGAGAGTGGTTGGTCCCTGCCTGCAGCTCTTGTGCTTCCAATTCTGCGAGCTGTGACCTTACCGTGGCCTGCGTAATAGCTACACATACAGCAGATGATCAGCACAAATTCATAGAATGTGTGGGCAGTGACATATGAGCAAGCTTGCTTTCGAATGGATTTGGGCGAGTGTTGTCCTCCTCCCACATCTTGACTTCTTTTCCCCACTCGTCCAGCAGCGCAGGCTAAATTGTTCCTTCCAAATCGTACAAGGCGACACAATGTTCCCATTCCCACTTTATGGCATTTTCCATCTTGCGCTTCAACATACGGCCTTGAGAGTCTGAAGTATCAGTGAGGAAAACATAATACTTGACAATGAAAACCCACCAAGTGTCGTCGTCTTTTTCCAATTCCAATCACCGAAGTGATCGTCTAAGGTGTCATGTCGAGTTCCTGGCCCCATTTCCTTCGTGCTAGATGCGACACGGTTGGCATTTGCCCAACCTCGTTCTGGTGCTTCACCGTCAGTCCTACCTACCCACTTGGTAAAGTTCCAGGAGAATGTGAGCTGACAGGCTGCGATATGGGCCGCGATATGAAACTTCGGTACAAAATATTGAACCAGCACATCGTCACGAGGTATATGGAGCCGAGTGTCATATCCCGCGTTCCGGACCCGGACCTATCACACTCATCATTTCCGGATTTCCGGATCCGGCTGACTTCTATGTATCGTCCGGATCCGACCCGCGTCTAACTTCCGCGCCTTATCCCTTTGGTATTTCCCTTATCAGTTAGTACGCTTTATTTTCTGTTCCTTATTCATTTCCGTCTTCATTTTACTAAGTTCCGATAGACTAGTGATAGTCGTCCCATATGTTTTCTTCATAGCTTTACATAGCTTCGCACTGCACTTACTGTTCTCCATTATGTCCTCAGTAGTATATAAACCCCTGTACAATCTCTGTAGTTTCCTCAGTTCGAATATCATATTAGACTCTGCTCATTCTCTCCTCCGTCCGACTTGAGTTTCTCTCTCGTCGACCTCCGCTCGTCTTAGGATCGACTCCTATAGACTTGACACCTCCGCCTCTACCTCTGGTAGTCCTCCGCTGTTTCCTTTCTAGTTCGGACTTCGTCCGGATTAGTCTTATCTCTTGTTTCCGAACGTCCGCCGGAATTCCCGCGCATCGGACATCGGACTCCGGACATCGCCCGACGCCCTCCGGACATCGTCCAGTAACCTTCGGACATTGTTCAACAACCCTCGGAAGTTAGGGGCACGTACTCGGGTAAGGGGCGCAGCGCACGAGCTGAAGCCAAGCCCTTCGGATCCGACCCTTGAGCACGTTCTTAACACCGAGCCAGCATGTGTTCCATTCTGTTCCATAGGTTTTGACCATTGACAAGCTATATCGTAGGAGATATTTAGTGCGGTCACTGTGAATCCGACAAGGGCTGAAAAAACAATATAATCCATATTTAGATATCTTGTAACACCGTCAGCTGGCTGAATGTGAAAAAAGTAGCAGAAAACATACCTTTCGCCTTTCTGTAGATTGCCTACCCCATTTGGCAATTTGAATTTGTGTCGAGCGCAGTTGATGGTACCTATACCAGTAGCTGCCAAGCCTCGCGAGGATTTCGTGTCAGCCATATTAACCGGGTTATGACTAACACAGGTACTGCGCTAGTAAGGAAACATTAAGTATGTCGGCCCTCAACAGTCCAGACTACATACGCACCTCTTGTCATTCATTGGCTCACTCAGATAGGTAGCTCTTGTATGCACGCTCCTCCACAAAATAGGCCCATCCTGTATTTAAACCAGGATCCACTCGGTCGGAGGAGACAGCCTTCCGCTTGAGACGGAAATTCGCATCTATAGCGACAAAGAGTGCGTACATCCATCTGTCAACCAGGGTGAGCAAGATGTTCTCATCAAACAATCAACTTTAAACTTGCCTCGTTGCTGGAGGTGAATTCTCCCAACCTTGGGGTAAATTCTTGCCCGCATGGGGGCATGCTGGACAAACTACCGCAAGTTCGCCAGCTTTTGTTTCTGCGACGCCACCAGGGTCGTGACCTCGGCCACTACGCCTGAGTTGTCGAAGGTGATGCCATTCATGTACTATCCTCATGAATGCTGAATAATGGTCCTGCAAGTTGAGAAGGATCAATATGATACATTAAATTGAAATTTTATGACTTACCTTGATGAGTGACAATCCAGTATTGTCGGAGCGCCTGGCTAGGCTGTGATAAAATTCATAGGCCGAAATCTTAGACTCAAATGACAGCAGTTGATAGTGCTCAAGTACGTTGAACGTTGCAGCGATTTGCGGATCTGTCGTTGTTGCCGGATACCATCGCACTTGTAATAGTTGCTTGTAGTGCAGTTGGGCGGTGTGACAGCCACAAAAATCTAGCGCGACATCATGGATCCCATTGATGTCAACAATGATGAATTCATTGCCTGTTGAGGGACGTGGATTGTAACAGTGGTCACTGGGAGGATGACCCAGTTGCACACATAAACCAAGGGACTTGAGGTGTGTGCACTGGAAAAAAGAGCCATTCCACTCCTATGTTTGTAGGTTAGTACTGTAGACCATGTATCTAGTAGGAAACATGTACTTCAATAACATGCAGTGGACTGGATTGATGGTGTTTAACAGTGCAATGTCGACAGTACATTTCCATGCCGAAACAGTCCCTGCATCGGTACTTGGGTTCTTCAATTTCACTGCCACAGCGGCAGACTGTGCGCTGGCCTTCGTGACCATGACCCTCCAGAAATATGGTCTCATCAAGGAAAAATTGGCAGTCGAGGAGCCAAAAAAGAAGCGGATTGTCCTAAAATAATCATGAGCGTAGTAAATATCATTGATGTTTTCACTTACTACAGCATATTCTTTGCGCTTATCCTGCAAAACGTCACCCGTGATGATTGGAGGATCACAAAATGGAGAGACTTCATCCCAATCGTTGTAGTCCGGCCAATCCTGGATGGCGTGAGGTTCATATAGTAAACCAGATGACTCACTCTCAAGTGTGGCCTCGCCAAGTGAAACATGCCCTGTTTGTAGAGTAGTGCGTCCATTAGTAAATGCATATTCCCATATCAACTTAACTGCTGGTGTGGAGCTTGGCTGAATGAAACGCTCAACTTGCAGCTTCGGTTTCTTTGCAGCCCGCGTCATGGCAGGATACTAGAGTGGTGGCCAAGCATGCAAATTGTTGACATGGCGAATCATTCTGAAAATTTACATGTAAGGCTTCCGTGACTTCAAATATATCTACACTTACCTTGTACTACATTATTGCCAGGACCATGTTGAAGGGCTTCACCAGTAGATTGATTTGACAGCGGGTAATGTTCTGGCCTGAAATTTGTTTTGGAAGACAAGCCAGATGGTATGGTGTAAGTTTCAGTATATTCACATGAGGCGTACACGATACTAACCATAGACGTGTACAACACGTGACCACAATGACCTCACATGACTTTGTTTATCAACACACGGTGCCTCGCGTTCTGGATGTTAGTACTAGTATATTAGACACAGCGCAAGAAAAACTTGTATGGACTACACCGTGACACTACGTGCACAAAATCTATGTTGCATGAGTACATGGAAGAAATCAAATTCTGATGCCTTTCTGATACATCATCTCCCCCATTGAGTGAGCAAGTGTGAGCTCGCAAACACCTCCAGAAAACAACAGACACTCGATGTCTTCTAGATATACAAGCACAGTCCTCAAGAAACGGGAGACCGAGTCAGCAGCATGCCACTCAGGCAAGACTCCGCAAAAATTCAAGATTTGATCTTGTGCAGGAATGGTCCGGTTGAGTATCTTTTGGACCTTGGCAATCGAGGATTCAATGATGGAAATATCACCGGGGGAGGAGTCTTCGGGGAAACTCTTCACGTAGTCGCAAAAGACTCCCTCAACAAATTTGCAGGGGTCATCGCCGATCATCGCCAACATTTCGTCCTTAATGTCCTTGACAACGCGTAAGCATTCTGGAAGATTGTCACTGTTGAAATTGAGTTTAATGTTTCATTTCATTTCTATTTATAAAATTGAACATATGCACATACAGCTTGATATTTTCGTCATCTTCTGATTCCGAGTCATCATCTGAATCGGACTCAGACTCCGACTCAGACTCATCGTCATCCCCACGATGCAAGGCTTTTGCGACAGCCTTCAAGAGCTCTTTGGAGAATTTCTTTGCTGCTTTCGATTCCTTGGTCTTCGAGCTACGAAGCACTCTCCGCCTCTTCAAAATATCATCTCTATGTCTTTAATGTAATTGGTCAGGAACGGATGTAAATAATTAATGAATGTATGACATACTTTGCGTAATGACGGCGGTGCCTTTCACGCGAAGCTTGTAGCTTTGCCTCGGGTGTTTTATGAACAACTGGACGGGCCATTTTGACTAGCTATAGTAGAGAGAGACTTGGCCAACAGTTGTAGTAAAGTGGTGGTAGTCTTCAAGAAAAAGAACCAAGGATCCTCCTTGAGTGTGGCAAAATTGCGACACTGAGTCTTGGTAGGACAAAAACTCATTTGCTCAATATCATATTTCAATGGGCCAAACTTATCACAATGCTAAGCTAGGCCAGTTGCAAGCATTGAATCAAGGCCTGTCTCATGTCAGCGTGTGTTATAGCATTGTAAATGTAACTTGAGATCATCAACAGAGATAAAGTCCGACTGCCATTGCACTGAATTGGTCCCTAATTACATTGAGTCTCGGTAGGATTACACCGAGTCTTAGTAGGACGAAAACTCATTCAACCAATATCATATTTCAAACGCAGGCGGGATCATTGCACTAGCACCGTGAGGCCAGTCAAGCATGAATTAAGGCCTGTCTCATAATCTTCAACATAAATAAAAGCCCTACATACTGCCATTGCACTGAATCAGTCCCTCTCTAGCAGTTGGACGAAAACACACGTGGTTCACAATCATACGCTTGAAGTGAATTTTTCATCTCATTGCCACACTAACTAATAGCTATTACCTGCAATGTACATCTAATCTCACCAATGGCACCACCCACCAAATATTCTGCCGAGCAGATCGAGTTTATGGCGACATTCCACAATCAATTCCTTGAATGTAAGGCCAACAGAAATTACGAACCTCTGTGGAATCCCTTTTTTGAGGCATGGGGAGCAAGGTTTCCAGAGTGTGCTGTAGTCTTCAAAGACATTCCACTCGATGTCGACTTAACCGAGGAACAGTCTACTGTGCTGTCAGAAGCCTGGGCATTGCGTCAACAGGTACGTATATGCTGTCCGAATATTAATTTCAATAATGTGTTCCTCACCATGTTAACAGCGCCTCATGGAGAAATTCCGTAATGATTTGGGTACGTCAAAAGCGGGTCAGCGGGCGAATGGACAGCACACTGCCACAGTCAACAAGATGATTAAGAATATCATGAAGGGCTCGACGGACAAACCCACTTGTGTCTTGAAACCATGGGAAATGTGCTCAAAAACACACTATACGAAAGCCAAAGATGCGGTGAAGACTGAGCAGGAAGAGTTAAAAAAAGTGCCATTTGCTGAGCCGGCTAAAAAGACTACCCTGGGTATCGTTAAGCGGCATCTCAAAGCCACTTTCGACAATGAGTCTGAGGAAGTAAAGGCAGAGGTCCTTGCTGCTATTGAGGCAATGAAGGAGGCGAAATGTGCAGAAATAGAGGAAGCAAAGAAGCAGGATCACAATAAGGATGTGTAAGTTACATTCTTTGCTTTCTATGAACAATGTTTTCTTACAGCATGTGCAGCTACATATCCAAAATCGCTGTGATTCTGACCCAGTTCTTCGAGGAGTTGCACGAAATGACAGATTGGGTATTCACGGTACTCATGGGCGGGCCAGATCCTGCTGCAGGTGGGACACTTGATATCAGTAGTTT
Source organism: Suillus plorans (assembly GCF_016647745.1). NCBI lineage: Eukaryota > Fungi > Basidiomycota > Agaricomycetes > Boletales > Suillaceae > Suillus > Suillus plorans. Next base: position 457,552 of record NW_024537397.1, read on the forward strand.
TCATGTTGGTACAATGAAACTGGGCAACCAGTTCAGTCAAGCCTATCCCCAATTCTCGCAGAACATTATGGTGCCTTACACGCAGTTTGTAGAACGCGTTTTTCGTCAGTCACCCTTACTCAGTACAAGATATCAGACTAATACCTCTTTCAACAGCCAACACAGCCACTCCGGTCATCGCTTCTGGATCTTCATCTACTGTCCAATCACCCTCTGATATATCAACACCTACCACTTTAAATACCACAACTGCCACGTCTGATGCATTGTTTGACTCACGGCTTTCTTCTCTCACGGAAGACGTCGACATTCCATTCTTCTCCGAGCCTTACGCATCTCTGCCACAAATGGACATGGATGACACATTGCAGCCATCACTTCCCGTTCTTCCGATGCCTCTGCAACCTCTGCAAGACTTGGAGATGATGCACAGTTTCAATCTGTTTCTGCAGGACCCATCCATTCTCGAACAAGACCCACCTATCCTCGAACAAGACCTTGCCCCGCAACACTCGCTACCGATTATCGCGTCACCACCACGAATTCATCAAACACAAAACTCATTGATTCTTACAGATGAACCTGCTACTACCCCAAATGAAGCTGGAGCGCAGCCGCAGCCTTATCACACTACAAATCCCACCTTCACCTTCACCTTCCCTATCTCCACTCCACCACCCTCCCAGGCGCCTTCATTGACAACCCGCATTCTATCAGGTACAACGCCACCTGCCGGTGCACTCCCCACCCAAACTCTGACACCTCTGTCTGATGCTGCCCCAAGAGGACCCCCTTCTGACACAGGCAAGAAGCGCGCATGTGAATCTGAAAGAGAGCGGTTGAATGTCAGTGTGAATCATAAAGGTAATGCTCGCAGGGCTGGTTCCAGTGCCTCCGCCTTGGTTGATGAGAGAGTGACGGAATCAACGGATCAGCAGGATGGCCGAGGCAAACGTCAACGGTTCCAATCCAGGCGTGCTGCAGAAGCCAACAATATTGGTGGCTCGTCCGCCACTTGGAAGACTGGACGAAAATGAGTGCATATGCGCGTCTCCGACAATTGTGTCATTTATTATACCATTGTTGCATATATGTAGTTGCTTGCGTGTGTCGTGTGTTTGTTAATGCAATAATTTTGATTTATTAGTTCTTGACATATTGGAACTTGTGGAATCGGGTGATGCAGTTTCCTGAGTCCAGCCCCAAATACCATCTTGCTAGGGACATGGTCCCTTACCTCAAGTCTCTCTCTACTGTCCCTTCATATCATTGTCTTCTTACTGCGGTTCAAAAGCTTCCGGTATGTCAGATCTCTTAACCTCATGATTTTACATTGATTTTGTCTTTTTTAAAGCAAAGAACAGATTCAAAGTCAAGGAAACAGCATCTTCCTGTCTGGGCTTCTTGGACATGGTCTCAGGCATATCTGCCTCAAGACATCCATGAGGATATGAAAACCACCTCAGTCACCCTGGAGCATTTGAGTAACTACCAGTTCGATTCTCGTGGATGGGGCATGGTTGTGGCCCTGGGACTTGGACTCCTACTTCGTGAGTGTCGTCGTGCTCAGGAATATGAAGCCGACGAAGCTGGAGATGATGTACCTGACTACTTGGGTAACTCTATCTTAGGCATCCAGATGGGCGACCAGATTGAGGAAAAGGTTGTAGAGATAGGGGCAGAAGTTGAAGCCATGCTGAAAGATGAGAGCCTGGGGTTGTCTATTGTGAGGAAAGACATTGAGAAGAGGTGTTCAGAGGAGAAAAGGAAGTTGAAGGAGAAAAGGAGAGTCGAGGAGGAGAAGAGGGCTGAGGAGGAGAAGAGGGCCGAGGAGGAGAAGAGGGTCGAGGAAGAAGAAAGATTGGCTAAGCAAGCAAGCAAGGTGGACAAGAGGGTGAGGAAATCCAATGCTAAAGAGAAGGGTAAGAGGCCTGCTGCAGATGTGGAGGAACCATCCAAGAAAAAGGTGAAAGCTTCCCCTCCTGATCCACCTCGTCGTTCTGCCAGAGACAAAGCACCTCCAAAGAAGTACAATGTCTGAAATATTTGATATATCATTCCATACATCTTGTATCACAATGACTTAGAGTTGATTAAATGTTTTGTATATCTGTGCTTGAGACTTAAAGAAATATTCAATATGGCACTGGCCATACATGTTTGAATATAGGTCATTACTCATGCAGCCAGCCCATTTGCACGTACTGCACAACCAGGCCGGCCTTCATTGGTATGGGTCACTATAGGTGCGGCCAGCCCCCTTTTCACACAGTAGAAGCAGGCCGGCCCACAGGAGTATAGGCCATTACCCATGCAGCCGGCCCATTTGTACAGACTGCACAACCAGGCTGGCCCTCATTGATATGGGTCACTATAGGTGCGGCCAGCCCCCTTTTCACATTGTAGAAGCAGGCTGGCTCACAGGAGTATTGGTCATAACCTATGCAGCTGGCCCATTTGCACAGAATGAAATACCGGGCCGGCCGGTATTGACCTTTGGGGCAGCTGTTCCCCTTCACATATGCCAGGGGCAGACTGCCAGAATGTTGGGTTCTTCACAATTCACTGTACACTATCAATGGCTATAACTTGATATAGATTATGCATGACCTGGCCTTCATAGTGTACAGTGAATTTTGAATAGTCCAAGATTGATGCCCTAGCCACTGTATATATTTTACAATATTCACAGATTCACCATCACAGTGATATGCAGGGTGAGGATGGCTCATCACCTCTACATGCATGTGTTACAGTTTTGTGGGTCACAACTGTACTACTAGTGTATTGCACAGATTTTGTAGGTTTTATATTATTTTTTTTCATTAGCCTTTATCATCGGTATTCAAGTTGGATCAAAGGTAATAACCTCATCCCAATCCTTTGATCCAACTTGAATACTGATGATGTTTGGATAGTTTAGTTACTGATACAAAATTGTTTACACTGCACTGTATTTTAGATATTACCATTTTTTTATACTGGAGGATGGAGGTCTTCAAGTGCCTTCAAAACCATACTAATCCAAGAGCTACCATTAGCCCCTACAGTGTTTGGCCTATCTGTCATTTATACTAGAGACATTGGCCTGTCCAGGTCCTGCAGATACATCATTTATACTAGAGACACCGGCCTGTCCAGGTACTGCAGATATATCATTTATACTGGAGTCATCGGCCTGTCCATATTTCACATAGTCGGCCGATCCTGGATATACGTACACCGGCCGGCATCTGGTAGGCCAGGTTTTGCAGGCCAATGTACACGTCCTATGACAGGGTTTTACAGTGTCATATGACTGAAAGGTGTGTGGTGAGGATGGCAAGGTCGCCAAGGATGCTCTTGCAGTTGTCACCGAAGCCGGGTGCTTTGACAGCTACAACCTGGAGCTGGCCATGGAGCTTGTTTAGGATGCAAGCTGTGAGGGCTTCGCCATCTAAATCCTCTGCAATGATGACCAGTGGTCTGAGAGCAGAGGCAGCAGTTTCGAGAGATGGGAGGATGTCCTGCAACGAGGAGAATGAAAGGCTTTTTGAAATCGACTTTTTGAGTCTTGACGTCGGTGATGAAGTATGGGGAGATATAACCACGGTCAATGTGCATGCCCTCTGTCACTTCAATCTCGTCCTCGGTTGTCCGACCCTCTTTTATGGTGATGACACCCTCCTTTCCAACTCTCTCCATCACTTGCACAATCAACCCACCGATGTGCTCGTCACCGTTAGCAGAGATGGTGGCGACCTGTGCAATCTCAGTGGTGGTGGTAATAGTTTTGGTATTGGCCTCCAAGAACTGAACCACTTTTTGAATGGCTGCTTGAGCACTGCAATGGAGGTCCATAGGATTGCATCCTGCAGCGACATTTTTGACACCCTCAGCGTAGATAGCACGAGCAAGGACGGTTGCGGTGGTAGTACCATCACCAGCAATCTCGTTTGTTTTTTGTGCGACGTCCTGAACTGTTGAGGCTGTTTGGGAAGCTGCGGCGGGAGATGGGTCACATGACTAAGGTTGGCTGGTCCGAAATCAAAATTGAAACATGAAATCGAAAGCCTTACATAATGTGAAAAGGAAAAGCCAAAATTAGCACCCGAAAGCGAAACGAAAGTTCGAAACCTTGATTGAAATCACTGTGAATTTTGTCCGCTGGCGCCCTTCATATCTAGGCGACGCTGGATACATTATGTTCGGACCTGTGGCTTGGGAAGTGCTTGCCTTCGGAACTATTTCTTTCGCTGTGCTTGGTTCTGTGTGTCATTGATTTAACTGGAATATGTCACAATTGAATTATCCCAAACAGGGCTCTGGACTACTTTCCAGCCAGCAGGCACTGTCAACGCTTTCGAATCAGGGCATGTTTGGTATGTATCTTTATTTCGCTACCGCGGACACTGGATCGTTTGGCTTGGATGGATCTTCTCAGTGCAGCAATCATTGCCATAGCTGGTTTCATTGCAATGATTGGAGCAGGGCTGAACCTAGTTCCCGGACGGTCTTTGACGGTAACTACCTCCAGTAACTTTTTTGATGCTTTCTTGGCTGTCACAAATCCTGTGGGTACCTTCTTATGTCTTCGAGTAACTTGTGTTGCTTATCTGCTCATTAGGTTCTTGCATATGCAGGTACACAATTTTGTGATGTTAATCAACATTCCTAAATACTTTGCTAGGACACTTCATGTATGACTTTTTGGGCATGATATTCTGAAACTGACCTACGACAGGTTCTTTATTCCGATATCTGAGATGCGTAAACCCGAGGACGCTAGTATGAAGGTCAGAACGCTCCGGTACTCGATATTGTGACTGAAGGCCATTTTCAGTGTCTACAGAGCTTCACTACAGTATTCTATGTTGTTTTCAGCGTAGTCATGTATGTCTACAATGGAAACACAGTCCAGTCCCTGGTTCTCTTTTCCCTTCCTCCGGTACGGGCAAAGGCAGCATTCACCATTGCTCTCCCAAATTTCCTGTTGTCAGTGATGCTTTGCTGTTTGGTCTAGTCCTCACTAATTCTTTATTCCGGGTCATACACTCATACAGCTACAAAGCTTGTGTTGTTCGAATATTTTGTCATTCAGAGCACATCCATTCACATACCTTACTCGGGTGGACAGTTTGGACTCTGCTGTGTTTTGCAAGCTCAGCTATGGCTGCAATTCTCGCCATCGCAGTTCCAATATTTTCCTACCTAATCGGCATCACGGCAGCCCTCTTTGCCGCATGGTACGCGTATGGTTTGGCCGTATTCTTCTGGTTGCATGACACATATCATCTCGAGGGTGGCATGGACGGGCTCAAACGACGATCAATCGGGACAATACTCGCAGTGTTGACTATAATTTCCGGCACTTTCATCTGTGTCGCTGGGACTTATGTGTCGATAAAGGTCAGTGTTCGTGCCTTCGCATCTGACACTCATCTCACTGTCAGTGGTTGATGATAGCTCATCGCTGAAGCCTACGCCAATGGCCAAGTTGGGAGACCGTTCGTTTGCTAGAGGGGGTTTCATTGTGGCGTAATGTGTAGTCCGTGTCGAGTCCTTTAAATTTAACTTTTAGAGCTTTTCCTAGGACATGACCAGCTTGCATCATCAATCATGATAGTCCATGATACATGCTCAATGTGTTCCAAATGCGCTAGTTGCTGAACTGATCTGGGACATTCATATCAGTGATTTTAGCTTTATAATGATAGGTGGCTGTGGACACGGTGTTCGACTCAGACTGGGAAGAATGTCTTTGACGGTGGCTTGCTGGTAAGTAGGCGCAATAAGCGCACTGGTAAACTCTCATTTGAATATTATGTAAAAGCGTCAAGCGTCTCCCCAGTCTTTGTAATTTTCAAATTTCTTCCCTTATACTATTTGCGTGCACTGGCAGTCTGCTACATACTAGTAAAGAACAACTATTCTAAGTGAACCGGTGACTGTCGACCCATTCCCGTCCCATTGCTCGTCACCTATGTCGGAAAAATCTAAACCTACCTTGGAAGGCTTCTATATTTAGACATCATTTCGGCACCTTCCAAGGGCATTGCAGCCACAATTCCAGACCCTTGCATGGAACCTCGGACATTTTTGGCACTTCGAAGGACCTGATGATAATTTTAGCTGCTTCCAATTGGCTTCCATGAGTCAGCATCCACTCTTTGCCGTCGTCCGTCGTTCAATCATAGTTTGTATTCTTATCGACAACTGAATCTAATTTGTTTCTTCATTCCACACATCTGAATCGATATTGTATCATAATATTGTTCACTATGGCGCCGTGGCAGCCGCAAGCACAACCAGGTCCTGTCTTAAATGGACTGTCCTCTGAATCTGATCCAGGCGGCCCAAATCCAAATCTTGTACAGTGCAAATATTGTAATTGATCCTTCGCGTCTCGGGGTATTGCGTCTCACGAAAGGAGCTGTTTGCAAAAGCGGAAGAGAAAGAAGGAAGCCAAGGAGTTTGCAAAGCTAGCTACGAGAGCAGTTGAAGTGCAACAGAAAGGTATGTAATTATAGACTGTAACATTGTAATAACATTCTGACATGCTGTCAGAACAGCACAAAATCCGTCGTCGTGAGGCAGCCAGTCTGAGTGCTGTCTCACACGGGCTCCTAGGCCAGCCAGGAGGAGCGCACCTAGTAGAGTCTGGCCTCGATGTCATAGGACATGACTACTATTATGAAGATGATCGTGATGGATTGGGCATTGAAGGGTCGCATCAACGTGAGTACCGCATATGACTAGATTCATGATTTATCTCTGACCAATTCATTTAAAAGGCTCGGACTCTGATATGAGCATGAAGAGTATTGCCGGACCAGCATCCAAGAATGGACCTCCCATCATCCCTCATCCCGATCTTGACAAGTTCAAGATGGAGTACCACCCCACCAGTGGTCAACCTACAGTCGTCGAAAGTTTTTCAGTCTATGGACGTGCGGATGCTCCGCCTCCATTCGTCGACGACTCTCCATGGCTTCCCTTTTTATGCCGTGCCGACTTTGAGTTTGCTGAACTGGCGCACCGAGCCGCTCTCAGCAAGGAACACATAGATAAATTTTTGCAGCTCATTTGGAACATTGTAGATGGTCACACAAAGTTTACATTTAAGACTCACGGTGACGTATCAAGAGCATGGGATAAGGCTTCAACGCAGATGACACCGGTAAGTGCTGTCTTATTTTGAAGTCCATTAATCTAATGATTAGTTACAATTATAAACCTTAGTTCGAGAAGCACATTATATCTGTAGATTATCAGAAGGGGAAACTGGACTTCGATGTGTATTCACGGCCAATATGGGACTGGGCCATGGACCTACTCAACAAGCCTATTTTGGTGTCGCATTTTGAATGGGACGCTCAGCGGTTGTACAAGCATAATGGTACTCGGTATGAACAATTTATACATGAACCTTGGACTGCAGACCGTTGGTGGAGGATCCAAGTATGCACACAATACATTAGCTTTGATAGAACTAACAGTACTAATGATTCGTTTTGTTGTAGTCTTCGTTACCTAACAATGGGGTACCTTTCGCCTTTATCTTGTATGCAGACAAGACACACTTGTCGTCTTCTGGCAATGTCAAAGGATATCCGGTAATTGCCCGGTGTGCGAACTTACCGGTTCACATTCGAAATCATGCTGGAATAGGAGGTGGTCGCCTCGTGGGCTGGTTACCGATCGTAGGTTTCTGTTTTGCCTCAAATGTTACTTGCTGATCGTACTAACACGGCGTTATTATGAAGATGCTGAAGAAGACCACAAGCTCTCCTACACGAATTTAAAGCGTGTCATTTGGCACGAAGCGTTTTTAAAGTTTCTCGAGGTTGTCATACTTTACTCTAAGACAGGATTTGCCCATAAATGTTTCGATGACATCACACGGTGGTTATATGCGCTGATTCTGCTATTATCAGCTGACTATGAAGAACAGTGAGTACACTGTCTACTTCTACCCTCAAGTTATTGACATTTCAACAGGTGCGTGATGGCATTAATACGAGGGACAGGCTCCCTCTGTCCATGTCCCATCTGCCTGGTGCCTTCAACGAAACTTCGCGACCACACTGTGACATACCCCATCCGAAAAGTTGAGGATGTGCAAGTTCGTGTCAAACTCTATGAGGAGAACCGCGTCGTGGGAGAAGCGGCCCTGAAGGAACAAGGTTTGCGACCTGTAAAAGTACGTCCTTTGAATCCTTGTCTTTCTTGCATACTCTGAATCATACTATCGTCAGAATGTCTTCTGGAGATTGGAAAACTCAAACCCTCATGAGACAATCTCTCAGGACCTGTTGCACGCATTTCATGGCGGTTTATATGGTCATCATATTCACGAAGAGGCTAAGAATCTCGCAGAACTTCTCGGGCGCAGTGCCCTCAAGCAAATTGACGAGCAGTGAGTTCTTAATGTCTATCACTATCCTTTAACTTTGTTCATATTTTGTACAAAGATTTGATGCCTTTCCACGATGGAGGGGTCTTAATCATTTTTGCCGGGTCACGAACATTAGCTTTAGTGATGGGAACAAATTTCGAGATATCTCGAAGGTATGTCTAATTACTTTGTCGACAAACTTCATTTTCTCATGACTATGTCAACAGCAATTTCTGTTTGCTGCTCATAATGTGCTCACAAAGCAGGAGAGCAAAGCCGGCTACATGCTTTTGCGGTGTATTGCGAGTTACCTCGCTATAGACATGTATGTCTCGCTCGACACCCAAATGGAGGGCACTTTTATTAGGCATTTGGCTTTCAAACAATTTTCAAACATGTTTCTAGGCAGGCTGCTACGCGTTTGCGGGACTTGGAGGATTTTTGGTTTGAATTGTGCCGAATTCGGCGAATGCAGAGTAGTGATACATCAATGTCTTATAGTTGTAGGTAGTGATACATCAGTCCTACAGGTACCATGCCATGTCCTCATATACCTGGTGCAGAAAATCTATCCACAGACCAATTCTGTTGCGTCACAAAAAATCAGAAGATGAAATATGTTAGCATTTGATCACTCACCAGCTGAGGAGTAGGAAAGGACACACCACGCCGTCCAAGCGGCATTGGCAATACGAATGCCACGGCCGCAATCTGTTAATATATGTTGTTCTACATCGTTATTATCTCAAATATAATTTTACTGAGAAATGGCACTCACTAACACGCCATCGGCACCAGAAGGAGTAGGAAACCTGGTGATCCTGGAGGGTCACAACGCACACAGAACGTGGCGTAGCCTTTTGACCACATGACACCTGGGGTGAGGAAGGCTCGAACACCCCAACAGAGGATGTCGGTGCAGGCGACCTCCTTGAGAGCCAGGAGAAATAACCTTTCGGATGAGTAGAAGAAGAGGGGCATTCTGAGATGTAGCCTCTGCTTGATGGGGAATCCCAGGCACAGATGCGCTTAGAGAAGATTAGTTAAAATAAAATAAAAACATGAAAAGGATGAAGTGATAAGTGTTTAGGGCCGGAGCGCATTCAAGCGGGAATCTCCAGCGGGGGGTGACTTGTCACTTGGTGCTATTTTCGATAATCAACCTACCGATCAGACTCGTCCATCAGATGCACATCTCATGATCCAGGCCCAGTCATCAGGCGGAAGTAATGTTACCTATAGATAGACTGAAGAACCACGATGCCATCAAACGAAGGCCAGGTACCAGGTCCAGAGAACCATGGATTGAGTACCGGACCAGGATCCTCCACTGATATATTAGCCCTATAGATTATAGACAACTGTGGATCATAGGAATACATGTATCAGTATTGCCCTCTAATTGTAAGTACTTGATGTATTATTCTTACAGTATGGCCTGCCACATCTTCTCTCTAAGTGCTGAAGTCTCCCAAGGCTAGACTGGTTTGGATGAGAGCTGATTTTAGTCCCAAGGTGCGGACGCATGACGGTGTGGTATCCTTCGTCAGCTTATCGATGAGGTTTTGTTTTGTTATGCAAGGTAAGCGACCCATTATGTTTTTCCCAGACTCTTCCTGAACGACTCCACTAGACAGAATCTTCAAACGCTAGGCTACATTGTGCCATAGGCACCAAGGAGTTGATACTGGTAACGTGGTTCCTTCCATCCGCATGCAGTCACAGTATAGTCATTGCTTATAATGCTAGCTTGTTATTTTCATTCGACCAAGTGCGAGCATAAGGTTGGCTCTAGGTCTTATCATGCAAGGCATTCGTTCTCGTAGCAATATGCTGCATAGAAGACAGATGACTGGCACGCCACGATGACCAACTATATTTTACAGCAGTGTAGCACCTTTGTTGTCTTGCAATCACTTCAGCGGACTAGCCGGGTTACAAAAGTAAAGCAGACTGTCATTAAGTGACATTTATATTAAATACAAACAGACATGTCTAAATGAAAACTACAGAGACCCATTATCCGAATCTGCGGCTTGTCTGAGAGCAAGGCGTTTTTGTCGGATCTTGGATAAGGCGCTATTGGCACTGATAGGTCTCTTCACAGCAGAGGAAGTGGGAAACACTTGGCTGAGTAATATCAGCCTTTGGCAACATAGTGAAGGGTGATAAAACATACCGATTCCACCAGATCAGCAGTTCATCGACTTCTTGACATTCCTCGGGGTCTTCTAAGAGGTCAAGGAGACTGTGGTAAAACGTCTCAGAGTCTGTAGTTGTATCGGTCCGCGAGAATACTGAGGACGAACTGAGAGCAAATCGCACCTTTAGTCGTACATGAAAACCATGCTGCGATAGAAGTGTGATGTTCAATGGACCTGAGTTGCGATATAAGCCACGGAAGCAATGGTCACAGCATTCATGCCATGGAGGCGAGCATTTCCCGATCACGTGGCCTTTGACTCCCTCTCGACTGAACTTGGGGACGTGAAAACATGCTTGTAAGCCTGGTAGAATGCAATGTAGTGAATGTATAATGTGAAAATACAAATGCGCACTCACGCACACTAGCAAGCGGCTCCTAAGAAGACCACACCACGGGTCTTCGGGGTCATAAGTATGGAGGGCATACAAAAAAATGGGCCATTGATCTCCACAAACTAGCATTTCGCCACTTCGTAGGTCCTCTTTCGTCCTATTTACAAAAAAGTGCAAAAAGCACTTCAGGACCGCAGACATGCCTAAAATTGAATCATACCGAGAGTCATTCCAGTCCAACCCAGCAGGGCAGAGGAGAGAACCGGTGAGTTCGTGATTGAAACCACGATCAATCTTGGAGTTTCTATGTAAAGGAGGTTGTATGGCTTCCCCTTTCGGGGAAATCCAGTTGAGCACCGCAGACTTCAAGGTTTTTGTGTCGTCGCCTCTGGCACCTGCGGCTCCCTTACCAATCTGTAGATGATAAGCATGAGCTTTGGCTACGCAGAAAAAAGATGCACCAGCTCTCCAACGTGAAGGATTTCTTCCTCAGACCCATCTTTGAGTCGTTCCAGGAGGCCAGGATATGAGTCTAAAAGTTGCCCGAAGACGTGATGTTCTCGCCGCTCTCTGTCATGTACGTCAGCGGACAAGTAAATACAGAAATACATGTCTTTACTCAGCAGAGAATTCTCCAGAGGAGTATCCTCCAGTAGTTCCAGTCTTAAGATGCCGTTGGTGAGTAAGGAAGGGTAGTTACACAATGAGAATACCGTTCGACCAAAGTGGCGTCCATGAGAGACAAGCGGGTCGGAGGAGGAACTGGAAGACAAGATGAGTCTGTAAAGGTTGTAGTCAATGTTAGAAACTGCTTACACTTTTTTTCGAGGCCCCATTTAGAGAGCTGATGAGCCGCGTTTGCTCGGGATACTGGAGGTGGCGTCTTGGGCGATCATGAAAGCTGGGGGGAAAGGGAAGGACAGCCTGGACTTCACAACTTTTATCCATGGCACAATGCTACGTAATATCCCATGAAAACCACCGGCCATGATACTAGCGGCCATGGTACTGGCGGCCATAGTGACTCCAGCCGCTCGTATGCTGAAATATATTAACCCCGAGTCAGGCTGGCATATCATGATCAGGATAAAGCTCCACTAGCCTTGCATCTTCTTGTTGCGGCTCGCCACTCGATAAAACATCCGCCTAGTGCAATATGCCACAATCATTGTGTGAGAACTTCAGAGTGCAAGGACGTAATGTCAACTTGCACCTGTGGTAAACTTGACGCACCTACCTAGCAGTGGGACGTACTGATGCCTTTGTCTAGGATCGAGTTAGTGTGCGGTGCTAATAGAAGCAGCAAGGAACTCACCGGTATAAGGTCTGTTGACACCATCAGCCATGCTCAAAGCTAATTATAGACCAGTGAGCCGAACATTGATGACGACGATTCCTCAGTACGTGACGACGGGTCCCCACTTCTGCCCGTTATCAGCGAAGGCAAGGCGGACTCCACGACCGAGCTCAAAGAGAGACTGCATCTGATAGAGAAGAACTGCTTGAGGCTGGAAAGGTTATATCAAAAATACAGACTTCGTTGGCTGGAGGAAAAATATCGAGTAGGGGTGCTGGAAGAGTACGCACCACATGGAATCAGTACTTGCTCTCCCCATCAGATCCCATGGGATGCCCCTTCTCCTCCTTGAAGTAGGTTGGTCACACATGTTCCTAAAATCAACTGACTGGAGCGCTCAGGTGAATATGATCCTGAATTTGAAGACCAAGAGTGAATGCAGGAGGCGTATTGTAGCATTGTGTCGTCCTACAAAATTTTCGTGACACAGAAGAGCAACTTGGACGTGATGCCATTGGTCTTCGCCCACTGCCTATATTTTCCCAACAGACGTAGATATTATATTCTCTGATCATTAGAAAAACTTACTGCAAACTTGGCTTCTGCATGTCGCCTATCGCGCACGTCGATAATGTACGCGCGCCTGTATATGTATTTTTCCCCTAAAGGATACCTGACCGACGATGAGGTGATCAATTCCATTCCTGAGCGAGTTGTATGCGTGCGATTGGACCTGCCGGGGATGAAAGAATTCAGAAACAACATTGCTGGGCAGTCCTTCGATGGCGGTAGAAATCCACGGCCCTGTAAAAAAGAGAAAACACAACCAAAGCTGGAATTGATAGTGCACGGTGCAGCCATATTACATAGGCAGTGGAGGGACAACACGATAGAACGAGGGGCGAGAGTAACGGCTAACTTGAAGAGTATACTAAGACAATACCAGACAAGACATAAAAACCAGGCTCGTAGACCTATTAATGTTGGGCATCATTAGGACCTGCTTGTTGTTCCACATTCCGATGCTTGCGCTGCCTAGGGACCATATTCAGAACATGTCCATACTTCAACAAAGAGTGAAGGGTTGCGTACAGATACTACCAATGCGCGGGAATTTCCGCTGCTTGGAATCTACAGATGCTGCAGACCTATTGAACATAGGAAAGCACTTCCAAAATGACTTTGGGGGCGAGGCCAGGACCAGAGTGGAAGCTGAAGCAGTCACTATGCGAGGATGAAAGGAGCTTTGAGGGGGAAGAGATGGGGAAGGGGATGCAGCTGCATCATGCGAGTTGATGGTTTCTGGAGGTACTTGAATATTGTCGGAAAGCTCGACGGGATTTCATGATCGGAGTGACCTTGAAGAGACAGAGATGGGGAATGTGAGGCAGCAGCATCACGCGAGCCTACAAGTTCTGTTGCGAACTCGGTCACATCCGGTAGCTCGTCCGGCACTGGTGCAGAAGAAGCTGGAAGAGAATGGAAGTTTGCTGATGGCTCGAAAAATATTTGCATGAGATATACTGCTCTATAAACAAGACACGAATTTATTACCTGGTCGATATAGCTTGAGATGTGGGACGCCGGGGCAACGAATGAGGATGACACAGCATTCGTCATAATGGTGGACTCCTGAGATATATCCCACAAAAAGATTGTGTTTTCCTGACCGCCTGTGGCAACAAGCTGGCCATTTGGTGAGAAGGCTATTGCAGATACCCTTTTGGCATGCTGGAGCACACCACCGAAAGGTTTGCAAGTCGTTGTGCTCCACAGCCTAGTGGTGCATGCAGTGGAGATCCGAGCTGGGCACCGGTCAGTGCACTCCAGAAGTAGATCTGGCAATCATTACAGGCAGAAATGAGACGACAGCTGTCTGGAGACCAGACTATTGAGAACACCGGCTTGTCGTGGATGAGTGGTTGGGTTTGCTGCTTGCCAGTCACTGCGTTCCAGATCGGCGAACCATCTGATCATGTGATCTGCTCGCAAACTTGATTCCATAAGATAAAATGGTTTTGTCCTCATTTATCCATCAAAGTAATAGTATATTAAAAGCACACTGTTTTACAGTGTCGATACAAGGCTGGTAACGATCGATACAGCAAAAAAGAATAATTCAAAATAGCTGGAGCACAAGCTGTGACGTAAGTCCTGACTGGAACTGATTTTACCAAACTTCAAAGTCGTCATGATGTAATTGGTCCGAGTCATCGTCAGCGTCCACATCGCAGTAGCGTAGCTCATCGGATAGTATAGGCCGTAGGATAGATTGATCCCAGGATGTTTGTGAACCTTCAAGGGCATCAGTTGCGGAGGAGAACTGGTAGGTCTGCGCTTACTGTGGTCAGAGAAATAGAATGCGTGGGTGTTCTCAAGAGCTAGGGTATACAGCGTTATCTCAGCTTGGGCACGGTGCATCTTGGCCTGCAAGATGAGTAGATCTAGCCCGTGATTGCGTAGGTTAGCGTTGCTGCGGCAAGCAACAAAAGACTTTGACATGAGCTCCGACTGCATGTCCAATTCCGTTTGGAATGCCTCGTAAAAGGCTTCTTGGACATCAGCAGTGATCCATGTGCTCAACAGGGGTGGTGAGGAGCCGATCCGCTGTAGAGGGACAGTTAAGCATGACCAAACAGAATTTTACAGTACTGACATCTAAAATGTCATGTACTGGTTCTTCCTGTGCAGAGGGGGGTTGACCGAGTGATGAAGGGGGCGAGGCCCCAAAAGGGGGGGAGCCCTCCCTCCTACAGGGGTGGGCTTCCCAACGAAGGAAAGCTCTCCAAAGGTGGAGACAATCCCGCTGAGTTGAGGTATGCGTCATTCCTTATTAACCAAGCTTCACACTTTGCTCGCGTAGAGATTGAGCAGGCCAAAGGTGCACAGGGTAAAGGTAAGCACCGTGATGGCACGCCCACATGCCTCAAGGTTGCTGAGGGTGTTTTGATCTCATGCTTGGCTGGAGCTCCAACATGTGCTACATAGTAAGAGGGTGAGGACCATAATTCCGCATCTCGAAGTCAAAGAAGCTCACACATTCAAAATTGCTCCAAGATTTCGATGGCCTGTGAGTACAAAGACACCTCCATCTGACACTGTTTCTTCCTCTCTTCCATGAGAAATTGCTCTACAGCCGCATGCCTTCCTCTGTCCCTACCGGCATTACAGATGCCATGGTGTCTATGCAAGGTTTCTTCCTGCATTGCCTCTATACTACGCTCCCCTACTAGTTCCCAAAGATCACTAGGATACACTCGATCTTTGAGTAAGTATGACAGTATGTATAATTCAGTTTGGAGCTGTAAGAAAAATAAAATAAATCAAGATATACCAAGACATAAAATTATCAACCGACCTTCTGGCTTGCTATCAGACCAACATAGGCATCCATGAATTTGGAGCCTAATAAGGTAGAGAGGTGAAAAATGTCCATGCGGGCGGTTGAGTAATCAAATAGTTTGGGTGAAAGACAAGTCGACATCTTTGTGGGTAGTATCTGGTACTACGGTTTTGCGCAGAAAATGAGCTGACGAGGCTTATTTGTAGCGAGGGGCAAGTGGGGGTGGGAATCCTCCAGAAACTTGGGAGCTCCGCGGCCCTCAAGCTGTCCTGGCCATCAAAACAATGAGTTAGCCATCAAAAGAACGAGCCAGTAGCCATCAAGATACCAAAGGCGTGTGAACTTTCGCACATTCTGAGCAACCTCTATGTAGTAGACTTTTGGACGTCAACTTGAATCAATGAACAGGAACCTATATGATTTATTAACAGACAAGTGGGTGTTATTACATTGAAGCTGCTATATCAAACGATTATGACGGTCCTTTCGCACTCCTCCCAAACAGATGTGGCGGTTAATAGCTGGCCTTACTCCTACTCGCATGCATTTGTTGCAGCATTTGAAGAGAATACCGAATTCCCTCACCGGAATCCCATCGCCTTCCGAAGAGTCAAGCTTATTCAATAATTCTGTTTGCTCTCTGCGGTTCCACTCAAGTTCAATTGGCAAGACTGGATGTTCTTTATCATCCATCAATGAAGCTGTGGTACTGTAGCGAAGCAAACTCATACCTCTTTGAGGGTACTGGAAGGTGGCTAAAGAGGACATCCGGAAGTATATGTCTATTTTCACTATATGATGATGAGTTTGGAATTTTCTTAAGCATGAAGAATACTGACCTCGATATCCACATTTATCTGATGTGCATCTCGCAATCCATTCGGTAGTCTTGTCAGTGGTATTCCGCCAAGAGTACACTGCTGCTTCTATGTACGTTTTTCTTCCACCGCCATCAGCGCATAGGCAGCAAGGATATCTAAATTCGTGTCTGTCACGGTACTTTTCTAGACTGGACGGCGGAATCCTCTTTCCATCACCATCAGCAGGCCTGTGTTGTATGGAGTCACGGCCTAGACTTTGCACAGGATTCAAATCGCATCTCACCAACACCATTCTGTCATGGATTTCGAGGCGCTGTCATAGTGCAAGAGGGCGACGCGGCAGGTCATAGCTTCCGCAATTAATTTGGCTAACCTCCGAGCGGTTTCATGGTAGTCAGGTGGGGAAGTGATGATAGAGGAGGGTGAAGATGGAGGTTCCATTGGGTAGTCTATTGCGACAAGGGCATACTCTGCTGATATACGAGGCCACGAGTTTTAACCCTCCCCACTCTATCTTGCCGTCATGAAGTGCGCCAGCTCCCCACTCTTTTGCCACGAGTTCCAGCCTTTCTTGCCAGTATTTAAATGCGCCGGCCCCACCTTTAGCCACCTAAGGCTCTGGTCTGTGGGAATTTGGTCATGCAATGATGGCAGCTATGCTGGCAGTCCAAGGCTCGGCTGTTTCTGCCGAACCTTGTTATGACATACAGCTGAAGTTTTAGTAAGTCCTTTTTCATCCAACCTCAATTGCACACTCGTCCTTTCAGCTCCTCCTCTTCATGGACTTCGGGGGTTCACCGCTGACTCCCGCTCCTTTCAGGTGCACCTGTACGCGTCACTTTACGCAGGAGAGCGCCTACACCAAACATCAATGTTCGTGTATGCAAGGGAAGAAGCGATTATTTTCTGCTTTGTCCAAAGCAAAAGACCTTTTGGGCTCTGCCAAACAGTCCTGAGTGGATGGCAGCAGCAGACCATATGCCTGCCTTAGCACGGCGTCTTCAAGCGTGCAGCCCCACCGCCCATGTGACCTGTCTCCGTCCGTCAACCAGGTTAATGAAGGATCTGTTGCAGGGCCTTCCAACACTGGCTCAACCCTGTCGGAAATGCACCCCCAAAAGGAGGTTTCCTGTGCAGCTTTCTCGTCGCTCAATACCAATTCGGGTGCTGCGCCTATGGTGATAGATGATGACAAAGACCTATCACTGGCGCAGCAGAGAAGCCGACGTGTTGACGTCCCTATGCCACTGTGTTACAGGCAGTACGAGGACGTTCTTCCACAACCTCCCCCGAGCGTCCTGTTTAGCCATACTGCCCTGCCACCAGATCCCAACCCACCAGAAAATCCTACTCATGCTTCCACTGGTACTTGTACTTCGTTTCGGGGTCCTCCTTTCCGTACGGCTAAGAATGCCTTCGGACTAGTATGCCAGTTTTTCTCATCCACCCCCCCATCTCACGATCCGGAAGAAGCTGTGATGCTGCAAGACATGAGCTCTGTCCCAGCAGAGCCAGACACCCTCTGCGCGCCTCACGACCTTACGTTTCACCCATACCCCAACCGGTCTTCTTTCGAGCTCGGTCACTGGTACTGGAATGGTGGTGTGCAGAAGTCTCATAGGGACTTTAAGGAATTGATTGATATCGTTGGCAATTCGCATGTTGATCCTGACAACGTGCGGAGTATGCCATGGGACAGGATCAACTCGACATTGGGTACGAGTTGTGACGACAACGAGGAAAACGAATGGGAGGATGAGGATGCGGGCTGGCGTAAAACCGAAGTCACCATTCAAGTGCCCTTCTCTTGGACCACGGCCCAGCCGGGCTCTTGCCCGTATATGGCAGCGGACCTTTACCATAGACCTCTCATCTCTGTCATTCGGGAAAAGCTCTTGAATGTTCAAGATGATGAGCTTTTCCATTATGAGCCTTACAAACTACGATGGAACACTTCCCATCTTCCCCGTGAAGTATGTATTCATGGTGAACTGTACGCTTCACCGGCCTATATGCATACACACTGCGAGCTTCAGGAATCTCCTGGAGAGCTGGGATGTAATTTACCCCGTGTGGTCGTCGCACTTATGTTTTGGTCAGATGCTACGCACCTGACAATGTTTGGTAATGTGAGGCTATGGCCGGTGTATATGTACTTCGGTAATGAATCGAAATACTGCCGCTGTAAACCGTCCTGCCATCTGGGTAATTACGTCGCTTACTTTCAAAAGGTACGATCACCTTTACTATGAACTCTCTTCAGCACAAAAGCTTATGTTGCGGTAGCTTCCAGATTCATTTAAAGATTTTGCGAGTACCTACACTGATGGCAAGGGGGCTAGCCGCGAATGTGCAACCCATTGCCATCGTGAATTATTTCAAGCACAATGGAAGGTCTTATTCGATGATAAATTTTTAGAGGCTTACAAGCATGGCATTGTTATTCTTTGCTGTGACGGTGTCGAACACAGGTTTTACCCGCAAATATTCACCTACTCTGCGGACTATCCTGAAAAGTGAGTTGTGAATGTCAGCTATATGAATTTCAAGCTAATAAATTTCAGGGTTCTGGTTGCAACGGTTCGGCAGATGGGAGGGTGCCCTTGCCCAAGATGCCTGATACCGACTGCATGGCTTCACAATTTGGGAATGCACTGCAATATGCACGAACGTTCAACGCTTGCACGATCCGATACCTTGAGGAGTGAGCTGGTTACTGCCGCACACAGCCTCATCCACGACAAGAACCTTGGTGTAGATAGTACAGGAGTTGAGACGCTTCTTAAGCCTAATTCGTGGGTGCCGACCTCGGTGAGCATGATCATCGGTTGCTTTTGCTGCCCTTACTTACCCTTGATTAGAATGTTTTATCTGACGCCCTTGGTGCATTCGGATTCAATCTATTTGCTGCACTTGTCATTGATCTCCTGCACGAATTTGAGCTCGGGGTGTGGTGCATGGTTCTCATTCATTTACTGAGAATCCTTTTCGCATTGAATAAGGATCTGATCAACGAGCTTGATAAAAGGTGCCCAATGCGTATTTGATGAAGGCCCGATATACTTATACACCCCTGACAGGTATAGGCAGGTCCCCCTGTTCGGACCCTCAACCATTAGGCGGTTCTCTGCCAATACATCTGAGTTGTCAAATATGGCCACTCGGAACTTTGAAGATCTTCTGCAGGTATGCCTTTAGAGTGATTCTCCTAGTTCCTTTGGAACTGACATTGTATAAGTGTTCTATTCCAGTATTCGACGGTCTTCTCCCTGACGATCACAACAAAATCGTCATCGATTTGCTCTTTATCATGGCGCACTGGCACGGACTCGCTAAACTTCGGATGCACTCTGACCTGACATTAGATATCCTTGACCGGCAAACCACTGAACTTGGTGAACAACTTCGTCAGTTTAAGGCAAAGGTGTGCTCTGTGTACAGCACCCAGGAGCTTAATCGTGAGCTCGATGCAAGATCTTGCCGGCAGGCAAAAGAAACAGCTAAACGGGCAGAGAAAGACAAGGCAGGTGGCAGTCAGCAAGGAGCTGCGGCTCAAAAGCCTAAGGAAGGTGCCAATGTTAAAGGGAAACAAAAGGCAAGCCCAGAGTAATCACAGGATGCACCTTTACCGGGGAAACCTAGGAGAAAGAAGTCGTTTAACCTTCAGATGTACAAGGTTCATGCGCTGGGGGATTATGTGGCCTGCATTCGTCGCTTTGGTACCACGGATTCATACAGCACAGAGCTGGTAAGTCTTAATATATTGCATGCCCCTCTCCGACTTAACTACTATCAGGGGGAGTTAGAACATTGCATGCCAAAAGGCAAATACCGTCGAACCGACCAGAGGGACTTCATTTGCCAACTAATGCAGATTGAGCGCCGTCAAGCACGCTTACGTCGCATTAAGCTATGCCAGCAAAAATCCGCCCCTCGTGTGGAGGTCAACGAAAATGCGAGTGATCCCCGCTTACAACATCACATGGGCCAAAGCGAAAAGGTTTATGATGAGTTTGGTCATTACCTGCGCAGCTGTGCGAGAGATCCTGCTATGAAGGTAAACAAACTTTTTTTTTTGGCGATTATCACCATTTTGACGGGTATTTCAGGACTTCCTACCACGGATGAAAGATCATATTCTTGATCGCCTTGTTGCAGGAACTTCTGGAATGTCTACGGAGAAATCCATCCACTCTGACGAAGAACACAATTCAATCCTGTTCAAACGAAACCGAATCTATCATCACAATCTTGTCAGGTTCAATTATACTACATACGATGTTCGAAGGGCTCAAGACGTCATAAACCCGAAGACTCCGCATTGTAATATAATACTTCTCTGACGTGATTGCGATGATGGAACTGACGACAATTACTGCTATGCCAAAGTTTTAGGCATACACCACGTTAATGTTGTTCGCACGGGGAACATCTACGAATCTCACCGGATAGAATTTCTGTTTGTTCGATGGTACGAATCCGTACAAAACCATGCTTGGGAGGCATGTATGTTGGGCCGCGTTAGGTTCCTACCCCTCGCAAGCCCAAACACATTTGGCTTCGTGGACCCAAGAGTTGTTCTCAGGGCATGTCACATTATTCCGGCATTCTCTCGAGGCCAGCGCAATCTGAACGACGGGATTTCTCCTCTTGCAGGAGACATGATTGGTATGAGTATTATGTCAACAGGTAGACAGCTTGATTTATTTTAGCGATACTTACTGATATCACGACTGTACTAGCTTTGCTGATCGTGATTTACTCATGCGTTTTCACTATGGGCTTGGTGTAGGACACACATATTCCCATAGGCCTGGAATCTTAAAAAATCTCGGCTCGGCACTATGCCCTGCAGCTCAAACCGAAGATATTGAATACATTGGAACCGAACAAAGCCTCACAGAAACCACCCATTGGCAACATGCAGCCGATGATGAGAATGAAGAGGGCGAAGATCACGTTGGTGTCGAAGAATCTATCCTCTTTGAGCAGCGACGTAATGGAAGCACCGAGACGCTCATAGAGGCACTAGAGGAGATGTATTTCTACCACGTGTTAGATTATGAAAACTAAACTTCTATTACATCAGTTTAGATGGGCACAAACCCAAACTATTTCCTAGTCATCTCGTTGTCAGTCCCAGTGTCATCAAATACTGGCCATCATGGCAATAGATCCTGGCCATCACCGCTACATATCCTGGCCATCATGCGATCTCTAATCCCTGGCCATCAATATCTCTCAGCCATCACTGGCCCCCGGGCACCTCTAACTTTTAGCCTCGTCAAGTGCTGGTTCATCGCTAAGTAGTACTGAGCCCAAGTGACCCTTGTTAATTTACAAACCAGCACTTGACTAATGAGTGGCTGCCCCTGTTTGTCCGTGATATTTATTGCGCTGCAATTTTTCTTCTAGTCAATCCCAGACGGTGAGGTGAGTCCCTATTATCTAGGTAGGACCATCTTAACTCTATCACAGACATTCAAATGCATCAAACATACCTATATGTACATGAATCCGACCAAGTCTACATGATGGTACAACTTGCTGTAAGTAGGCTACTTGGAGTCGACTCTTGCTGATACCTTTCCTCTAGCACAAGGAGGTATGCATTTACCATCAGACATCAACTGAATCTAATCATATTTTAGCACCCCTTCTCAGCATTCAAAAACCGTCAATTTCATTTTATTGGATACATGGCTGCCCATGGCGAAGTGTCACCGCTATACGTAAGACTCCCCCTTCAAAATCTTTCCTCTCATTGTTGGTTTGCAGTGTGATGGGCTATCTGAGGTCAAAAGGCCTTGGCTTCAAAAACTGAACATCCTTGGAGTGCTGTGTATCCCCAACGACGTTGGCGTCATCCATGATTACCCCTTGTTTGCAGAGCTGGTCAGGAGTTTGTCTTTTTTGTGCTGGAAATTTCGTTTTGAAATAGTAGACTTAGGTTGGCGACTCTGACTTTTTGGTTAAGACATCTTTCTGTAGGTCTAATATCTTGGTTAAACCAGGCCCCATGTGGTTCGTAAGTATTGTTCTTATTTAAGTCTAGCTTGCCATGGACTTATCTTGCTTCGGCAGTTATCCCAGCTATCTGAAGCGTCCATCCCTTTCACCCTGGCGCAATTTCCACATGGATTTCCCCCTCCCATCCTCGAGGACAACACATTTTCATACGGGCAGCAACTATCCGTCATCACCGATGAACCATCCTCGATGATTGAGTTGCCGCTCTCCGCTGGCCCCACCGTCACCACACTCACTCGGTATCCCAGCCCCCGCTGTAGAAACAACAATACTGCGAGGAGCAAACAATGCTCCAGGCTGTATCTGTAAATGTTGTGAGGTCGCGCGTTGCCTAGTCTGCTATACCTGAGACGACAAGTGCGTTCGACCCTAAAGGGGAAGCGAGTGCAGCAAGGATCTGGTAGTGTGCGCTGAAGCGAAGCGCGAGAAAGCGCAGGTGCGCGCAAGGCGCGGGAACGCGCGCATGTGCTGCGCGAAGCGCGGGAAAGTGCGCGCGTGTATGCGGAGATGATAAAGAGTAAGTGTGAGTTTGCTTGGTGCCAAGGAGTAGATTTCTACTATATTCTGATAGGTGGTAGGTGGTAAATAAAGTGAGAGGTAAAGTCTAGTAAAGTGGAAACTACAGTGGGAAGTAAAAAGTCCAGTCCAAAGGTCCCCCCTCTAATAATATGTACTGCTGGCGCTTATATGGCGCCTAAGCGCTGTCATGCGGAGCCGAAGCGCTACCGAGTAGGTATGTAAAGATATATGTAAGTAAGGGTCCATGGTAAAAATAGAGGTGGAACGTACTGCTTCTCGAGCCTTCTCCGTCAAATTCTGCAGTTGTATCTAACATCAAAACGACTGCCCCGCAGTTGACGGAGATGGTCGATATGCTTCCTGATTCTGCTCTTTCTTCCGCACAAGGACTAAATTTCTCTGGACTCGGCACGACGTGCCCTCAAGGTATGTAAACCATTGATAACCTTGGAGAAGTGTCTTTCATCGGTGTAATACAGATGCTTACTGTTGAGTTTCCAGATGAGCAACAACCCTCGAACATGGCTGCCTTAACTCGATCTACCTCCCTGACGGACATCACTCAAGAGAGTGATATCCTGTTAAGACCGTGCACAAAGGGTAGGACTGATTCCAAGGGGCTTGGCTTCAGCTCGTGCACTGTGCCCCTTATCCAAGTATGTGCCCTTAACTTCAGAATGACATCCGGAGAAAGTCCAAGGAAGTCCGAAGAACTTCCGGACGAGCGCGGGAAAGTTCGGAAGGACTTTCCGGACGAGTGCAAGCAACTTCCGAATGAGTGCGGGAAAGTTCCGGAGGAACTTCCGGAAATTACCATGGGGTTTCATCCTGATACGGAGATGTGTAATGGCTACTCAGGACTTGTCCTGAGTAGAAGCAAATAGAGGAAAGGCTGCAAGGACAAAGTCCGAAGCAGAATAGGTCCGGAGGACCGCGGGAAAGTTCCGGAGGAACTTCCGGAAACTTGGAGGATCGGAGGATCGGAGGAGCAGAGGAGCAGAGGAGCAGAGGAGCAGAGGAGCAGAGGAGCAGAGGAGCAGAGGAGCGGAGCTCCGGCCTAGGGAATTCCTCCCTAGGCCTGAGATGGATAATGACTAAGTCGGAGGACTAGAACTGTTATGAGGACTTAGGGTGAAGGCTAGTGCGAGGACTAATATGTGTATGATATTCAGACTGAGGAAGTACAAAGATTCTACAGAGTTTATATACTACAGAGGACTTAACAGAGAGTCAGTCAGTGCAGTCCGAAGCTATGCGAGGCTGTGGACGGAGGATGTAGAAAAGTCAAACACTAGTCTATCGGAAAATAGTAAATGAAGACGGAGATGAAGACATAGGAAAATAAAGCCGGAAATGAAATGAGGTACGGAAAATGAGGAAGTCTAACTCAAGAAGGAACATACAAAGGGATAAGGCACGGAAGATAGACGCGGGTCGGATCCGGATGTTCGGAAGTCCGGAGACAGGTGATTACCATAAGGGGATGGGCGCTGATTTAAGGTTTGGGTTAGGACATGACAGATAGGTCGGATCCGGAGATCCGGAGATGTGGATATCAGATCTGGCGTCCGGATATCAGATGCAGGAGTACAGAGATCCGGACGGATAGAGGATTGGGTCTGGAGACATGGACAGGAGGTCCGGAGGTCCGGATGAGGCGTGGGAACATTGTCGGATGTTGGTCCGGAATGCGGGATATGATATATCCAATGCATAGCACCAGTTGAGGTCATGGCGCTTGTGACACCTATTCATTCTCCACTTTCTGAATTTGCCGTCACGACCCCAGTTTTAGCTCGGACCATGCAGACCATCGAGAGCAAGGACATTGAGACGCCCCAAAAATGCGCTGGCACAAAATCACGTATTTACATCACAGGACCTTCTGTCGGACCTACCGCTGAAACTGGCGTACTGTCATATCCCGCGTTCCGGATCCGGACCTATCACACTCATCATTTCCGGATTTCCGGATCTGGCCAACTTCTATGTATCGTCCGGATCCGACCCGCGTCTAACCTCCATGCCTTATCCCTTTGGTATTTCCCTTATCAGTTAGTACACTTTATTTTCCGTCCCTTATTCATTTCCGTCTTCATTTTACTAAGTTCCGATAGACTAGTAATAGTTGTCCCATATGTTTTATCCATAGCTTGACATAGCCTCGCACTGCACTTACTGTTCTCTGTTATGTCCTCAGTAGTATATAAACCCTGTACAGTCTCTGTAGTTTCCTCAGTTCGAATATTATCTTAGACTCTGCTCATTCTCTCCTCCGTCCGACTTGAGTATCTCTCTCGTCGACCTCCGCTCATCTTAGGATTGATTCCTATAGACTTGTCACCTCCACCTCTACCTTTGGTAGTCCTCCGCTGTTTCCTTTCTAGTTCGGACTTCATCCGGATCAGTCTTATCTCTTGTTCCCGAACGTCCGCCGGAATTCCCACGCATCGGACATCGGACTCCGGACATCGCCCGACGCCCTCCGGACATTGTCCGGTAACCTTCGGACATCGTTCGACAGCCTTCGGAAGTTAGGGGCACGTACTCGGGTAAGGGGCGCAGCGCACAAGCTGAAGCCAAGCCCTTCAGATCCGACCCTTGAGCACGTTCTTAACACGTACCGTTGATGGCCTCTACTATCCCCGATGAACCTTCCTCTCAGAAGGCACGTCTGGGCTCACAGCAATACGACTATGTGTTTCCACATTCTCCCCTTGGCCAATCGCTATCGTCTGCTACTCACGCTTCCTCCTATAAATCATGCCTGGACCCACATCGATACGATCCTCTAATTCTACAACTTCAATGTGACCAATCACCATCGTCTACCCCCCATGAACCACCACAATGCCCACCTGGTCTAAAGCTTCCCGCAGACAGGAAGCCAGGAGTCCAAGCTGGGCACTTATGTGCATCATCTGTACAACTTACGCAGCAGGGATCTCCCTCTGAATTACTACAGGATGTTACCAAGCGGAACCTCGATAATGATGCATCACTACGACTTATGCGAGGCAATACCGAGCTAAACCTCGGCGATATGTTCCCGACTCTTGAACCCAGTGCCTCGAATTTTCAGTCGTCGCCGACACCTAAGGTAAAATAGGCTAGTGTGATTGTTGAGAGGATTTCGAACGATGGGAATATTGCCTATTTCATTCAGGCAGGTGGTCATAAGTACATCGCCACGGCACAGGTCAGCAGTGGAGGATTCAGTTATGTCTGGTACACTATCAAAGACCAAACAGAGGAGGTCGCCATCAAAGTGATCGACAAGGCTGGGTTGCTTGCATAATTTGTTCACTGCGCCCAAGACAAACGGCCGACTATGCAACAACTAGATGAAGAGACATTTGGAATTCGTCAACACTGGAACAGGAGTAAGTAAGTTCAATCTAGCTATGCATGGTTTATTCTAAGTCACGAGCCTACAGAGACCAAATGCGCACTTTCAGATAGCAAGCTCCCTCTCGACTCTTTCAAATCCGCTCTCGATTCTTCAAGGCCCGCTCTCGATTCTTCAATACTCTTTCTCAATCCTTCAACACTCACAATCTATCCTTCAACAGTCCCTTGCGGTTCTTCAACAGTCCCTTGCGAACTTCCAACAGTCCCTCTCGATCCTTTAATACTGCTTCTCGATCCTTCAACAATGCCTCGCGATTCAGGCTCGTGCGATCTGGCTTGCTGAGTGGATCGGCACTATGGAGGTAAGAATCTGTAGCACTAGTAGATTACCTACTTACTTTTGGTGCCCTTCACTTCGTGCCATGGTCAGTGAAAATCCACCCACTACCACCTGCACCGCAAGCTTAATGTACCAGTAATTTCTCTGTGAACCGAGTGAGTGAACGATTAATGAGAACTCTTTTCACTCACCGGATACCGAGGGCCCATTCCTGCAGATAGTGATTGATGAGATGTGCGTGTGCGGGCGCGGGTCCATCGCCCTGAAAAGGGCGGTGTGACATGGTGTGACAAATCAGCAAATTGAACCGTCCACCTGGACACACCTCAAGCATTTGAAGGCACTTTGCCTGGCTACGACACTCCAACCAGTCCATCTGATATTGTTCCTCTTAACTTCGGGTACAAAAAGACACACGAACTTCTTCGACGCATGGCTTCCTACCAAGGTGAAGTCACCGCCGGACATCCTGATTTCCCAGAGGGAAGCACTGCAGCCTGTAGAGAAGCCTCCGGGCCAGTGGACTTGAATGTGCCTGACATTGTTTACACTACCGAAGATGACGAGGTGATTGATTGATTCTACTGCGATATTGGTAAGTGCTGACATGTGATCTGCATTGTCACAGTAAAATACTGAATTGAACACCAGTGCAAACGACGTGGCATTCTGTGTATGTGACTGAACTTTCCATGATAGCTTGGGACTTGTGCCATGAAATCGGAGGCAGATCAGGGAGTTGTCGTATGTCCATTTCGCCACTGAACGTTGAACATTGGCACAGTGAGTACTGGACAGAGGATTGTTGATGTGTGATCTAACAACACACACAGAACACGTACTCGACCGCACTTCTCATTGGAGAGCGGGCTGTGCGCTGTCTTGTTACTTAAGGGTCTTATATAAAAGTTGTGTATAATGACAACACAATTATACACGGTGAAGACTTCTTGCCAGTCCTTAAGTCCACGGTCTCCGACTTTTCTACTTCGTGGGAGGTAACGTGGTGAGTTCTTGGGAGGATTTAGTTTGTTGTCCTCTTCTTGTGTAGTCTGATATGAAGTGTTGTGGATTGTTCTGTGTTCTGGATAATTCGTTAGGTTTGTTTCAGCCTAGTAGGTCGTGTTTCAACTTTGTCGTCCTTAGATATGTGTCTCACTTTCCGTTGAAAGAGAGAGTCTTATGTATACACGTAAAGCTTAGAATGAGAGCTGTTCAATGGTTATATAGTCAACCCCTGTAAGGTAGTATATAACCTAGAGTAAAATAATGATAACGAAAGTTATATAGTCAACCCCTGTAAGGTAGTATATAACTTCAGAGTAGAATAATGATGTATCTTAGTCTTACTTCAAGGCACGTTGCCTGCACTTTTATTCTTATGTACTCTCACACGGTTTGAGAGAAGAATGAAAAATGGGAAGTTATATTTTATGGGTGAAAATGGGGTCCTTTTATACCTTTTGGGAACCCCCTTACTAAGCATGATTTATCAGATGGATTGGTAAGAATGTGGCTTACAAACCAGATGATGAATCAGCTTATTACTAAGTACATTACAAATACAGTGTAATCTTACAAAGAATTTACAAAGCATGACAAATCATGACAAAACATGATGAGTCATGTGAATGTTGTTACAAAGCATGACCAATCATGACTAAACATGTTGAGTCAGCTTAAATAATGTTACAAACCAGAATATTCTCCAGTCACATGATGTGCTGACAAATAAAATCTGGTGGCTGAAAGAAGCCAAATAAAAATAAACAGTCAGAAATAAATAGATACAAAACTTTGACAAACAAATCTGTGGCTGAAAGTAGCCAAATAAAAATAAATAATGAGAAATAAACAGAAGGTCACATGCTCATAAAAATACAAGGTAAAATAAATCTGAAAAGTGAGAAATAAAATACAAGACAATGAAATAAAGGAAAAATAGAAAGGTAACTCAGTGACAGAGGGCTAGACAGTCTCTCATATCTTCCTTATCACTCTCTATATATATCTGACATGGTATGAATCACATACCATGCATGACAGCGCAGTGATTGAAATGGTCAAAGTGCTATTATATTTCATGTAAGTCACATGCACAATCTACGATAACACTCTCCAATGAGTTTCTAATAGCATTCATTGCTTTCATGCCTAGCTCGTTTCAATGTCTTCTGTCTGGTGAATAGTGAGACGTCAGTAGGAGCGCGCGTGCTAAAACACAAGGTACGATCTCACTTTCTCGTAAAGAACTATTATTAACAAACTCTTTACCTAGCACACAAGGTACGCTACAGTCTCGTCAGTACGATATTTCAGACGCGAGAACGAACGCTAACTCATATCTCAGTTTCTCGTAAAGAACTGAGATGTAACTGCACTGGAGCTGGTCCTTTTAAGGTGAGTGGTACAGTAACGGAAAATATTCGTATCACTGCGTAACATATTGCAGGGCACGAGCCGACGTCAACACGTCGCTCGTCTGCACCCATTTTGGCTTGAGCTCAGACTTATCACTCTCCCGCCTCGTCTATCTCGGATCCTGTGGATACTAGCTGTTACTCCACCCCCAGAGCGACATGAACCCCCACACATGTCCCATCTTAGCGTTCTCGCCACTAGTCTTGCCATTGTCATCGCCGACACCACCAACACCACCCAGTGCACCAATTTCGACCCCCATTCGATTCCAGCACCCACTGATGTCATGCGCACACGCTCAGCACACGCCAGCAAAGGCTGGCATGGCTTGAACAGATGCGGACACTGGACAGCACCGGGGAAAGGGAGGGAGGAGGAAGATGAGACAAGTTAGGCCCACATCGTGGACTCGTGGTGGGGCTTTTGCGCGTTTTCTGTCTGTAGTCAATGTTAACTAACTATGGCAATGTTCATATTGTTGGTTCCTGGTGCCGCGGACAGTGGAGAGGTACCAAGCACCAATGATGGAGAAGCACCAATGACGGAATCGGCAGGAAGACATCATAGATTCTGTAATGCATTTCGGCAATTGTACTAGATCTAGGAATGTTTAGAATTCTTACTGAATTTAAAAGGTCTGGCTAGTGTGTAGGCCAGGACAAAGTATTGCACTCAATAGCAACTCTAAACAACTTTGAGACATATAGGGATCCGCACGGGTATACCCTGGGGTGTTGGGGACCTGACCCGCACCCGCACCCGGCAAAAACCCGTACCCACTCTGACGGGTATGGGTTTTCGGCGGGTACAACAAGCTCAGACCCGTACCCGCACCCATGCAGGGTTTACCCGCGGGTACCATAGGTATCACTGCCAGTGCTTAGCACATATGTCCAGCACACGTCAGCGAATGCTGACGTGACTCGAACATATGTGGATGGCACAAGAAGGAGGAGTGGAGGCACGGCGCGAATGACGGACGCGTCGAAATAGATGCTGATGTCGTGGCAGGTGGTGTGTCGCATACGATCGAAGTCGAAGGTGAGCGTGTCGAAATGGGAGATGGTGGTGTGGTGGCGCGAGAGTGTGACGTGTCGGGCGTCGCATCCTCATTGCAGAAAATGGGGGCAGAGTCAGGACAGCGACTTACTGACAAGATCATTCCTTCCTCCTCTCGTTCCTCCTCTTTTCCTTCTCTCTTCGTCCTGGTGTCTTCCGTGTGCATTCGAGCCACGCCAGCATTCACTGGCGTGGTCTGAGCGTGTACGCTCGATGCTGGCGAGTCAGCGTGTCACGTAGGTGCTGGATGGTGCTTGCTGGTGGCATCCGTCAGCGTGCTGCACAGCGACATAGTGGGTGTTGTCGAACGTGGCGTGGGGGATACGGCAAGTACCGCTGAATGCGAAGGTGTTGGTAGCGATGTGGTGGCGGGTGCGAGTTCTGCATCTGGCCGGCAGCTTGCAGGGTGGGCCAGTCGTGTCGTCTGGGATGCGGTAAGTCCTGATACCAAACGAGCGCGGGACCTTTGAGTTTCGACGCAAAAAACAAGAGCTGATGTGTTGCCGGCAGGAAGTCTGAGTGCTTGGTGGTGGTGCCGGTTGTAGCGTGCACGCAGGAAGTATGGCGTTTATGGAAGGCACGGGTATAGCTGGGGTACGGGTAAGAGCGCGGGTCTTAGAATCCCAACCCGTACCCATACCCCAGTAGTACCCGTACCTGTGACCCGCGCGGGTTACCCGTACCCGTGCAGATCCCTAGAGACATAATGTAACTGCGAGCAATGACCACACTATGCGTCAAGATATTGCAGGACATTGTAACCCTTGATTGCTAACCGGTAGAGAATAGCACGGGTAACCCATGGGTATTCCAGCCTGTACCCGTACCCATACCTGTGCCACACCATACCTGTGTGGCCAGGTACGGGTACGGGTACGGGTCCATGGGTACGGGTCTGCAGGATGAGTGGTGGTAGTAGGGCGCGAGTGGTGGTAGTAGCACACTGTAAAGTTAAAGATAGTAGTAAACGAGAAGAAAAAAAACATGCGCACCTGGAACAAGCAGCGAACGACTGAGGAAGAATGAGAGGGCGCGAGTGGACTGTGGTGGTATGCACAAGAGTAATCATAAGTTACTAAAAATGATCAGTTAGCATGATGAAGTAGCATAAAAACACGCACCTTTGCAGCCCTAATACCACCAACTCCCCATCTACATCAGGAAATTCTCACATTTACTTGATGTGCTTAAATGACTTAATAAGCACAAATAAGTAGGAGCGCTGGATAAGCAAACACTGACTTATTCAGACCAGTCGATCTCTTATTTTCGTCTTAATTTCACTTATCGCTCTGGTAGTAAGATGAAAAAGTGATCATTCAGTACAATAAGTGAAGTAATGAAACACGACAAAAAGTCAATTAAAATAGGATTTAGAAAATGAGCGAATACTGTTAGACAAAGCAGTCAAAATTGCAAGTGAACAAAACTTCAACTGTAATACTACGATGAAGAGCAATATGAAGGTGGCGGCAGTAAAAACTTGAATGGTACAAAACGCTGTGATGCTGACAGATCCAAGTTTTCGCTGTTGCCTCGCTGGTGAAGTGGGAGGTAAGCTGCAGACCTGCGACTGGTGGGAAAGGACTGTGATCAGCATGGCTTAAACTCGAAGGAGAATCGGCACACTTACAGTCTGCAAACGGTGGGCAACGACTTCCGAGAGGTGGGTATTACTATCAGCATGGCTTGAGCTTGAAGGAGGATCAGCACACTCACAGTCTGCGAATGGCAGGCAACAACTTCTGAGATGTGAGAGGCGGGTAACGCCGCGAGTAGTAAGCATTCTTCTGGTGAATAACAAAAAGGTTGCATCGACACGCTTATTCCTAAACGTGCGAAATTCAACTTCCGTTCAAAGCTCCGCCATCCACACCAGCCACATTAATTGGTCTTATATGGGTGAGCGGCTTCCACACTTTTGTCCCTCCTAGAGTTAACACTCTAGGGACAGCCCAACCTAACCAATCGCACCACACAAGACTCTGGTTCAGCGGTTCGCACCTCAGATGTTGGCCTTCGCATGCACGGCTGAGGTGAGGTACTCACAGTTTCACATATTCACCTTTACTTACTTCGAGTAGTACACGTTTACCTTCGCGCGCACGCGGCACAACTGAGAGTGTCTGTTTGTTCCAGACCCGTGCGCGAAGTATATTCATCTTTTATTGTTACCAATCGCATACTAACATATTTGTCAAAAAAAAATGTATTACCGCACTTAATTCACTTTCGCGTCTTATACTACAATATTGATTTGAACCAAGTTTGTAAAAAGTGAAATCAGTAGAATCAGTAACATCAGAGGTTTCCTTTTTTTACTTAGCGACTTTTTTCAGAGCAATAATATGAATCAGACCGAAAAGGAAATGTGAGATATTGCTGATGTAGAGTCGACTCTAGATGCGCCGTGTGCGCGCACTGTGAATGTACCCAAGCATAGAATGGCTACACTGCGACTGTGACGGGTACATCACGGGTACAGGTATTTGCACGGGTCACAAAATCCTGACCCGTACCCATACCCGGCAGTACCCGTACCTGCGACCCGCCAAGGGTTACCCATACCCGTGCAGTTCCCTACTAACCGGGTGACATTGCAAACGGGCATCGCAAAGACAAGCTCAGACAGTGGGTGACCATTATTTCGGAAAGATGGCGACTTCCTTCAATGATTTATCTGTCAAATATCATAGTTTGTGAGACATACATATGTTCAACAGAATTAGATTTGTTTTACAATTTCTTATCCCTCACTGTTATTATGCCGAGGCTAAGTTATGACTTTATCTTTGGATATAATTTGTGTATATTTGATTTTATTTTGTCAAAACTATCTATTCAAAACATCTCCAAGCCGATTTCGTGATGTAATTACTACTAATCTGCAAAACTCCCAGTTCTGACTTACTAGTCTAAGAAGGTTGATGCCTTATAAATCCCTGCAGCTCAGCGATTCAGAGCTTGCCGATTGGTAGAGCCCGTGGTAGTAATGAGAGGCGATGAGGCGAAACATACAGAGATTCTGATGCTGGTGACAGATTGATAGATTGTGTCAGACAAGATTAGGGTTTCTGATCGTACTGTGACAAATATATACAAACACATGTCGCGCGGTTTCTCTGAAAATCTGTGCAAAGTTCTGTTTTTAGAATGGTGACCCGCCGAGTTGACCTCCATTACAATGTTTTGTAAACCTGGTGGACGACGGTACTGCCGCGACTGGCAATCCAATGGGTCATCGAGAACGACATGAATATCCTCCTTAATCTTCAGGTGCGGTCTAATGTCTTGGCACTCGCGCATCCAAGTACTACTAACTTATCGCCAGGGTGATCACATCAGGTTCTATAGGGAGACCGCATACGTCGTTCGCACAGGTCCGATTACTCCGCGCAGGTGTTCAATATGAGTATAAATCAGTGTAATAATGCACTCTGATCTCACTGTATGTACTAGTCGCTCATCACAGCAAGTCACCACCTCTCTGTTCTGGAGTACTTAACGTGTTGCAAAGTAGCGGGGTGTCTGAATTGTCACTGTCAGCAAGTTGGACCATTTCAATCGCGATCATCATTGCCGCATGCACCCATTATCTTAGCCAGTGTCCGAATAGTGAAACAACGCTATCGGGCTGCAACGCGGTTGCCATTACCCCCCGGACCGCCTGGACGTTGGCTATCGTCCGACGTCGCTCATCTCCAGGTACGTCCGTTCTCTCAGACTCCAATACGAACATACATAAACCAGATGTTCGCGGAGGATCGTGAAAGAAAATTGTTAGAGGGTTGAAGGACAGGCATGTTCGGGAAGATCAAGTCGTCCAAATTGAATTCAGCTTTGAAGTGCTGAGTAAGATCTGAGCGAGAGATGTCACATAACTTAAGATGCTTCAGAGGTGCCTCGAAGTGAAGGTAAAACATTATGGCTGATGGGACTGTCAGCCGCGTTAAAGACTACCGTGACCGGAACCATGAGACTGGGAAGCACACAATGAAACCCGTGTCAACTTTGAGAGCAAATTCAAGTTGTCTACTGCCTGTTTTTCGTTTTGGCCAGCTAGAAAAAGAAAGCGCATGCAGAGTGGCGGAATGATTGAATGGTAAAGGGATAGGACTTCAGCACCACACTTCATTTTGTCCAGGGGCTGTCTGTAAACGGTTCACGATCAGGCATACAACATGGAGAGTATTGCGGTGTATCGACAGATACTTGATGCGTGGCAACACCAGGCAAAACCAGTTCATGATTACAATCGTGCCTATTTGAGGATATATGAAGTTAGGTGTAACAAGAAGTCTGAGTCGGAAAAACAACGGAAAAAGACTCCAAAACGCAGGACGAACTCCTTTGTACAAAGATTCAAGTTTCTAGAATGAACGTCTTTTATTTGCCCGGTGCGCATAGTTCCCTGACAACATTCTCATCGATCCTCTTCGTAAGGCATATCTCAAACGGAGCAGCATGTATGTTCGCAGCGTCCGAGAATGCAAGCGTGTCAATTTTCGCTGCAGGATTCTCCGAAAGGCGGAAAGCCCATAGAATAAGAGCCGTGGTGATGAAAACCGACCGATTCGCAACATGTTGACCAGGACACACTCTGATATTTTCAAGTAAGACATAAGAAATGTCAAGAGATCAACGATACCACTCACCGACGGCCAAAGCCAAAAGTGAAAAATTTGAGATCACCGCGCACACGACCTGCATCGTCAATCCAACGCTGAGGATTGAACCTGTATGGTTCCGGGAAGACTTCAGGATCATTTGCGATAGCCCTGAAGCACGAGCATCAGACCCAAAGGTCAGAGGACGAAAATGATTGCCTACTGACCAATGGTTGCCAATCACAGTCGCACCTGCAGGAATGAGGTAGTTGTTCCAAATGATGTCCTTCGTCGCGCGATGCGCAAAGCCTGCAGTGCAAGGGGGTCGATCATCATCGCGTCGTCACAACTCAAAAAAGACATACCTCCAATAGTGACAGGTCTCCACCTGAGACTCTCGAGCATGAACGCGGTAACCTGCGGCAGCATTTCGTGATCAGCAAACGTCGGCACTAATCAGGAGTTATTTGAGTCAGTTGATGCACAAAGAAAAGGGATAACCTACGCCGCGCACGCCCCACGACGTCATCGAGTTCCTCTTGTACGCGAGCCTGCGCATCTGGATGAGTGGCAGCAGCCATTATCATAAATGTGATTGTGGACGCAGTCTACAACAGTTGTCAACTTATGATGCGATGCAATGTGAGAACCTACCGTATCAGAAGCGGCTCCAAATATCCCTCCTGCAAGGTATGTCAGTTCCTGATCTTCGAGCTGGTACTGTTTCTGGTGCTCTAACATGAACCTCGCAAAGGATGGTCTTGCAGTCCCCTCGCACTTCACAGTGGTGAGCGAGCATATTTATCATGACAAAAAAATCACGAACCATCTGTCTTCGCACTGCGTCCAAGTGCCTGTTACAGAGAGCAAGGTCTTCTTTGTGCCATGCCTTCAGCTGACTCAGGTAGCCTGGGA
This sequence comes from Suillus plorans, assembly GCF_016647745.1. Taxonomy (NCBI): domain Eukaryota; kingdom Fungi; phylum Basidiomycota; class Agaricomycetes; order Boletales; family Suillaceae; genus Suillus; species Suillus plorans. The sequence continues at coordinate 493,170 of NW_024537397.1, forward strand.
CGAAACGCAGGATTGGATACGTATCCACGAGGTATGCTCCCGGCTGGATAGCTTGACCAAAACGGGCAAGAGCCTTATTGATAGCAACAACTTCAGGATCTGTATATGAAGTCGGAGTAGTTTTTCCATAGGTGAAGGACATGACCACCGAAGCTGAATAACTAAAATGCTCGAATTATCACCTGTACCGCGTAAGAAAGAGCGAGTGTTCGTACCGCATGGCATGACCTTGGTGGTTCTTTGGATCATTTAAGATATCCAGAACCAGATTCTTCGCATGCCTGGTCTGGATGGGCTCGTAGGTCTCCGCAACCTTGGGTTGCAGGCCTGCATGCAAGACCCTGCATTACATTCAGTCTCGCTGATCGCACCTGGTAGAGACAAGATAAGTACCTGCGCACCCGGCGCAATCTCTCACCAGAGCCCTCAAGCAACACTCCCAACCCGCCAGACAACGTCTCATGTACTGCAATAGAACGTGGGCGGTCGGCAAGATTTGCTCCCTCTTTTTCCATGATATCTGCCGCAGCCTATGACGAGACTCACTTCGTGCTTGGCTAAACGATGAATTGCTTTATGCTTACCTGATGACGTCCTATAATCACGAAAATCGTATGGCCTTGTTTGAGGGAGAACACAGGTCCATATTGTTCTGTCCATCTCGCGAATTGAAACGGTACACTGCGCAAAGGGTTAGATAGAGATAATGCTGATGTCCCTTGAAAAAGACTTACTATGACTTTGGCATCGCATTTCCTAATAGCCAACGTCCAGGCGGTCCAGGGGGTAATGGCAACCGCCTTGCGGTCTGATATCGTTGTTTCACTATCCAGACGCTGGCTAAGATAATGATAAGGGTGCATGTGGCAATTATAATCGCCATTGAAATGGTCTGGCTTGTTGCTAGTCGCGATTCAGACACCCCGCTACTTTGCAACACGTTAAGTACTCCAGAACAGAGAGGTGGTGACTTACTGTGTTGAGCGACGGGTACAGTGAGATTAGAGTGCATGATTACACCGACTTATCAATACTTATACAAACACGGCTTGAACACCTGCGCTGATAAACCGGACCTGTGCGAGTCACGTATTGCGGTCTCCCTGGACCACCCAGGTGATAAGCTAGTAGTGGACATGTGTGTTCCAAGGCATTTCGACTCCACCTGAAGATTATGTAAGGTAGATCTTCATGTCGTTCTCGACTAGTCCACACCCGTTCTGCCTTCGGCACAGGAAGCAAAAAAGAGTGCTTCGCACTCTTTTTTTAGCTTCCTGGCCTCAGCTTCATCCCAATAATTTAGAAGGCTCCTGATGAGCATTGTTCCTTTGTCACAGGAAGCCAAAGAGGGCTGCGCCCTCCTTTGGCTTCCTGGCCTCAGGCTGCATCCTAATAAATTGTGTATTTTGAATAAGATCACACCTCAATAGTGTATTTTGAAAAAGAGGCACATTTATGAGCACCATTTGAAAAAACTAAAAGTACAATCTACCACACCATGTAAAAGTACATAGTACATTACTGTACATAAGATCAGTCAGTTCTACATTATTTGAGCAGGATTTTGACAAAAGTAAAAATACAATCTACTACACAACATAAAATTACAAAATATGTAACAGTATCATTGAATGTATTCATTTTCCCATTTTTCTGTGCCTCCCGTCTCCCGTCTCCCGTCTCCCGTCTCCCGTCTCCCGTCTCCCGTCTCCCGTCTCCCGTCTCCCGTCTCCCGTCTCCCGTCTCCCGTCTCCCGTCTCCCGTCTCCCGTCTCCCGTCTCCCGTCTCCCGTCTCCCGTCTCCCGTCTCCCGTCTCCCGTCTCCCGTCTCCCGTCTCCCGTCTCCCGTCTCCCGTCTCCCGTCTCCCGTCTCCCGTCCTCTGGTTCTCCCAGTTTCCCATTCCCATTCTCCATTTTTTGAGTCTCTCAGTGGCCTTTTTCTCCCTTCCATTATTTTTTCATTACCTTCTGTCATTCATCCCCCAATCTCTTTTATTTCATATTTGTTTTCCCATCTGTAATTGTATTATATGTTGTTCTGTTATTTGCTGTATGTATACAAATACTATCATAACAATTACAGTAGGGAAAAAACTCAAATATAATCACATATCTGCCTTGCCTGGACCCTGCTCAAACACATCTTTTTTTCATTATTTAATGCCATGTACATATACAGATACCAAGGTCATGCTAACTTCCCAAAGGGCGACGCTATTTGAGTCGGCGCTCGAAAACACGTGACAAAGCCACGCGAGTTTCCAAAAAGAGGTTTAAGCGAGCTAAGCGTTCCCATGTGGCCTTTAGCGAAATAGGCGAAATAGGCGAAAGCCATGCGAGCGCCCGTGCGTTTCCGAAAACCATCGTACTTTACTTCTTAGATGCATGATGACCCACTGGATTGATCGTAGCACAGGACCGTTGGTTCACAAAACAAATATTGTAATGGAGATCGACTCGGCGTGACCATTCTAAAAATAGACATTTGTACTCCGAACTGATAACCTAATTACTAGCATCTCACTTACTAGTGCAAAAAACTTGATGCCTTATGAATCCCTACGGCTCAGTGATTCAGAGCTTGCCGATTGGTGGAGATCGTGGTAGCAATGAGGCAAAACATACAGGGTTTCGTTCTGTGACAAATATATACAAACACGTGTTGTGCGGTTTCTCTGAAAATCTTTATGCAAACAACTTACAGGTATGTAATGGTAAGTAGGCGTAGCTACTTATAGGTTCGGAGTAGACATAAGCCAGGCTGGAGCCTAGGTTCGGAGTGCAAAGTTCTATTTGTAGAATGATGACCCCGCCGACCCGTTGACCTCCATTACAATGTTTTGTAAACCTGCCAATGGACAACGCCGCCACGGTCCTGCGCCGCGACTGGCAATCCAACGTGGTCATCGAGAACGACATGAAGATCTACCTTAATCTTCAGGTAGGGTCCAAATCTCTTGGCACTCGCGCATCCAAGTACTACTAACTTATTGGTAGGGTGGTCGCATTAGTTTCTTATACTATGATAGGAAGACTGCCACATGCGTCATCCACACAGGTCCGATTACTCCGCACAGGCGTTCAATTTGTGTTTGTGTGAGTATAAGCCAGTGTAATAATGCACTCTGATCTCACCGTATTAATCGCTCATCACAGCAAGTTACTGCCTCTCTGTTCTGTGAAACGTGTTGTAAAGTAGCGGGGTGTTTGAATCGTGACTATCAGCAAGCCGGACCATTTCGATGGCGATTATCATTGCATGCACCCTTATCATTATCTTAGCCAACGTCTGGATAGTGAAACAGCGATATCAGGCCGCAAGGCGGTTGCCTTTACCGCCTGGACCGCCTGGACGTTGGCTGTTAGGAAATACGATGCCAAAGTCACAGTGAGTCTTTTGACACCAACGCGATCTCTATCTAACTCCTCACGCAGTGTGCCGTTTCAATTCGCGAGATGGACAGAACAATATGGACCTGTGTTCTCCCTCAAACAAGGCCATAGGATTTCCGTGATCATAGGACGCCATCAGGTCAGTATAAAACAATGCATTGTCTATCCAGGCATGAAGTAGATCACGTCATAGGCTGCAGTGGATATCATGGAAAAAGAGGGAGCAAATCTTGCCGACCGCCCGCGTTCTATTGCAGTGCAAGAGACGTTAGCTGACGGGTTGGGAGTGCTGCTTCAGGGCTCTGGTGAGAGATTGCGCCGGCTGCGCAGGTACGCATCTTGTCTCTACCGGGTGCGATCAACCAGACTGAATGTACAGCAGGGTCTTGCATGCAGGCTTGCAACCCAAGGTTGCGGCGACCTACGAGCCCATCCAGACCAGGCATGCGAAGAATCTGGTCCTGGATATCTTGAATGATCCAAAGAACCACCAAGGTCATGCCATGCGGTACGAACACTAGCTCTTTCTTGCGCGGTTCAGGTGGTAATTCGAGCATTTTAGTTATTCAGCTTCGGTGGTCATGTCCTTCACCTATGGAAAAACTACTCCGACTTCATATACAGATCCTGAAGTGGTTGCCATCAATAAGGCTCTTGCGCGTTTTGGTCAAGCTATCCAGCCGGGAGCATACCTTGTGGATGCGTATCCAATACTGCGTTTCTTCCCAGGCTACCTGAGTCAGCTAAAGGCATGGCACAAAGAAGAACTTGCTCTCTATGACAGGCAATTGGACGCAGTGCGAAGACAAATGGTTCGTGATTTTGTTTTGATAATATGCTCGCTCACCACTGTGAAGCGTGAGGGGACTACAAGTCCATCCTTTGCGAGGTTCATGTTAGAGCACCAGAAACAGTACCAGCTCGAAGACAAGGACCTGGCATACATTGCAGGAGCGATGTTTGCGGCTGGTTCTGATACGGTAAGCTCTTACATTGCATTGCGTCTTAAGTTGACAACTGTTGTAGACTGCATCCGCAATCACAATGATGATGATGGCTGCTTCCACTCATACAGATGTGCAGGCTCGCGTACAAGAGGAACTCGATGATGTCGTGGGGCGTGCGCGGCGTAGGTTATCCCTGTTCTTTGTGCATCAACTGACTCAAATAAATCCTGATTAGTGCCGACGTTTGCTGATCACGAAATGCTACCCCAGGTTACCGCGTTCATGCTCGAGAGTCTCAGGTGGAGACCTGTCACTCTTGGAGGTATGTCTTTTTTGAGTTGTGACGACGCAATGATGATCGACCCCCTTGCCCTGCAGGCTTTGCGCATCGCGCGACTAAGGACATCATTTGGAAGAACTACCTCGTTCCGGCAGGTGCAACTGTGATTGGCAACCATTGGTCAGTACGCAATCATTTTCGTCCTATGACCTTTGGGTCTGACGCTCGTATTTCAGGGCCATCGCAAACGACCCTGAGGTCTTCCCGGAACCACACAGGTTTAATCCTCAGCGTTGGATTGACGATGCAGGTCGTGTGCGCGGTGATCTGAGGTTTTTCACTTTTAGCTTTGGCCGTCGGTGAGTGGTATCGTTCATCTCTCGACCATTTCTTATGCGTGACCAGAGTATGTCCTGGTCAACATGTCGCGAATCGGTCGGTCTTCATCAACACGGCTCTTATTCTGTGGGCTTTCCGCCTTTCGGAGAACCCTGCAGCGAAGATTGACACGCTTGCATACTCGGACACTGCGAACATACATGCTGCTCCGTTTGAGATATGTTTTGCGAAGAGGGTTGATGAGAACGTGATCAGGGAACTATGCGCGCCAGGCAAATAAGAGGCGTTTATTCTAGAAACTTGGATCTTTGTGCAAAGGAGTTCGTCTTGCGTTTTTGGAGTCTTTTCGTTATCAGTCCGACTCAAACTCATCGTTACACCTAACTTTGTATATCTTCAAACAGGCACGATCATAATAATGAACTTGCACCCTTTGGTGTTACCACGCATCAATCGATAGTCTCCAAGTTGCGTGGCTGATCATGAACCGTTTACAGACAGCCCCCGGACAACATGAAGTATGGTAGTGAAGTGCTATCATTCAATCCTTTCGCCACCACCCGTGCGCTTTCTTTTTCCACCTGGCCAAAACGAAGAGCGGACAACTTGACTTTGCTCTCAAAACGGGTTTCATTGTGTTGCTTCCCATTCTCATGGTTCCGGTCACGGTAGTCTTTAACGCGGCTGACAGCCCCATTTTTTTTAACCTTCACTTCACTTCGAGGCACCTCTGAAGCACCTCAAGCTATGTGACAGATCGCTTCTTGGTCACACACCAAGTGGCACCCCAGCTAGGACCCTGAAAAATCTCGGCACCCAGCACTGCGCTCACCGGCGTTCCAGGCGTTCCCAACGCCAAAAGTCTCTCAACCTACCACCCAAAAATCTGCCAGGCTAAACTCAGTAGTTCATACTGACGAATATAGCACAAATGGCAACTGGGAAGACGCGTTCAACGTCTGTGGGACCCGGCAATTCAAACACCCGTGTCCCCACTCCCACCAATAGAACCAGGACATCTTACCGCAACACTATCTCCTTACTGTTGCCAAGAGATGAAATTATGCAGCAAGAATACGATGTTAAAGACAAAGAAAGTGGTATTTCCTTCCTAGAGAAGTCTCCATTCCGTCAACCGGGCACCCCCATTTCAAACGAAAGTCTATTACTCACGATTCTTTATATCACCCAATACACAGGAATTCCCCGGATCGTCGTCGAAGGCCTCCGTGCCACAGTCCTACTTTTGGAAGACAACCTTAACAATAACGCCAATGCTGCAACTCCCAACATTCAGCAAATCACGGAGTCTATCTCAGCCTCACTCACAACCCAAGTAGCTGCGGACCTATCATCCTCACTATCCGCCCATGTCATTGCGGCCATCTCACCACACGTAGCTTCCATTCTCACTGCCTCAGAGACCCTCAAAACAAACGTCGATGAAATTGCGAAACTGAAAGACAATATAACAGAAAACTCAAAGGACGACAACGGATCTGCATCTGCAGCGGCCACAAGAGCTGAAAAAGCGGCCGACGCGGTCCTGAACAGCATTGTTGATGTCAAGAACGCTATGGAATCCCTAACCTCTCCCCTTAGCACGACGAAGTCAGGAACCTCAAAATCATACAGCGAAATAGTTCAACAACACACTCAGACCCCGGCACCTTTATCGGCAGCGATTGCACGCGCGGCCACACGAGAGCGCCAGATCTTGCTAGACCCTATCCCGGGCCAGACACTCTTCGCTCCTGAAGCCACCCCAACCATCATAGCGAGCAAGCTAAAACAAGCGTTCACAGCATCCCAGTCAGACGACACACCGGAAATCAACATTAAAGCTACCACCCGTCTCCGAAGCGGGGGAATAATAGTCGAACTAACCTCCATTGCAGCTGCCAAATGGATTAGACGTCCTGAGATTCGCCTCAGCATCACCAACGCTCTGGACAACGCTGTCATCATCAAAGATAGGCGCTTTTCTATCATTGTTCCCTTCTTACCTGTCATCTCTAGAATCGAAGACCCCGATTGGTTATGCACGGTAGAAGAGGAAAATGATATGACACCAGGCGCCATTGAATCGACCAATTGGATCAAGCCAAGTCAACGCAGAGCGCCGGATCAACGGGTCGCTCACGCAATCTTCCATTTCACAGATCCCCATCCAGCTAACAAAGCGCTTCGTGACGGCATCTACATCGGTCAAGAAAAGTTGCACCCCCGCAAGGATAAACGTGAACCTGTACGCTGCGTTTGATGCCAGCTCTGGGGACATATAGCAAAAGATTGTCAGGCCCCGCGAGACACCTGCGGTACCTGCGGAAAGAATCACCGCACCAATGACTGCAACGCCTACCGCACCCTATTCTGTGTTAGCTGCAACTCGGACAACCACGCCAGCTGGAACCGGAATTGTCCTGAATTTGAGTCCAGATGCGCAGGGATAGACGCCAAACATCCAGAAAATTCCATGCCATTCTTCCCAACCGACGATCCCTGGACCCAGGTACTATTACCCTCACAGCCAGCTCCACCTCAGAAAGCTACATTGACCTTCACACCGCCACCCACTAATCCACATCGCCCACCACCCCTCCGCCAGACTAACCTTCCTTTCGAATCACGTCGCCCCATTAGAGGACATCCTACACGAGGAGCACCACGTCACATAAGCCAAAGGGGCTTCAGAGTCCCCACACCCACAGGACCCAACTCAATCCCGATTGCCGCCAATGCCAACAAGGTCTGGGACCACGGACAACGCACTCCGGCAGCTCAACGTTCCCCAACCCCCTCCATAACGGACTCCCCTCTCACATCCTCCTCCGTCTATGCGACCCCACGGCCCTCGACCCCACCCAATGTCTGAACAACATATCGAAGCATCGACTCGACTACGCGTATGGCAACAGAACTTAAATACGTCACTTGTGGCGCAGCATTCACTCCTTAATAGTCCTATCGCCCGAGAATGGGACATCGTCGCCCTCCAGGAACCTCACATCAACTCAATGAAGAATACCATATCGTCCCCATACTTCCACGCCGTATACCCCACCACCAGATTCTCAGCACCTAATCTTAAGTCACGAGTGGTCACTCTCGTCTCCAAATCTCTAGAAACTAACTCATGGCAGCAACTCGCATTTCCTTCGCCAGACATTGTCGTAATCCAATTTCGGGGCCCATTCGGCTGATGCACAATATTTAATATTTATAACGATTGTTTACTAATGAACACCCAGGAGGCACTTGCCTCCTTCCTAGAACGAGAGATAAGGAACTTACGTCCATCCGCCGACGACCACATGATCTGGCTCGGTGATTTCAATAGGCACCACCCTCTTTGGGACGAGGACCGTAACACCCAATTATTCACTAACCATTATCTTAACACAGCTCAACCTCTCTTGGACCTTCTGGCGGACTATGGTATGATATTGGCCCTGCTGAAAGGCATGCCGACGCTACAGTCCTCAAGTTCGAAAAACTGGACACGCCCCGACAATGTTTTCTGCACGGATCACACTAGCGACTCCTTTCTGAGCTGCTCAACCAACCCAGCATTGCGCGGGCCTGCTACTGACCACCTCCCCATACTTAGTATTCTAGAATTCGACGTCCCGAGAGCCACAGTGGAGGAGAAGCACAACTTTAGGGAAACGGACTGGGAGATGTTCAATGAACGTCTAGCTCTAGAACTGGATACGCTTCCTCCTGCTCAGTCACTCGTCACTGACAAGGAATTCCAGAATGCAGCGCGGGCCCTAACCTCTGCGATTCAATGCACGATAGCTCAGACTGTCCCTAAATCGAAGCCTAACCCCCACTCCAAACGATGGTGGACAAGGGACCTCACCATTCTGCGACGCGAAGTAGCAAAACTATGTCACCGATCATATAGACTGCGCGACAATGCTAACCACCCCAGCCACGAGGAATATTGCATCAAACGTAATCAGTACACGGAAGCCATCAAGCAGACTAAGAAAGAACACTGGATCAGCTGGCTCGAAGAGATCGAAGGTAACGATATTTGGATTGCTAACAACTACCTCACAGCAGCAGCGGGCGATGGTGGCCCTTCTAGAATCCCAACGTTACGACGGCCTGACGGTTCCCTTGCTGACACTAATGAGGAGAAAAGCGCGGCCCTAGCGGGCACATTCTTTCCGCCTCCACCAGCTGTCTCATCCGTCCCAGCAGAGGTCATATACCCCGAACCAGTCCACACGCCAGCACCTATCAACGGAACTCAACTATCAAGGAGTATCGCCAAACTCAGCCCTTACAAGGCGCCTGGACCCGACGGCATATGCAACATTGTTTTCATTCGTTGCGCGGCCCTACTCAACCAATACTTACTTCATCTCTTTACAGCCGTATTCATGCTTCGGACATATCACCCCCCATGGAAGGACTTTACAACTGTTGTCCTACGCAAACCTGGAAAACTGGTGAAGGTACAACAATTCAGAGAGTGAGTCTGAACAATGTTGGGTCTTGCAGAACCTAGCTGCTATTCGACCCTAAAGGGTTTCTGGACCAGGCTCAAGGCTCAGAGAAGAGGAAATATGATAGAAAACTACTGAAGACTCTGACTCCTACTGGTAACTGGTGAAAAGATAACTTGCTTATGTAAGCTACAAAAGTGCCAACATAAGGTAAGGTAAAAACAGTCTCTACAAGCCCAGCCAGAAATGAATCCCTACACCGGACTATACCATCACGAAGGCCTACCGACCTATTGCGCTCCTCAACACGATGTGCAAACTGCTTACGGCCGTGGTTGCAGACCAAATGACTTACCTCCTCGAGCACCACAATCTACTCCCCGATACCCACTTTGGCGGCCGTCCTGGCAGATCCACCATGGACTCATTACATCTATTAGGGGCGACCATCAAAGATGCCTGGAGGCAAGGTAAAGTTGTCTCAGCGTTATTTCTGGATATAGAAGGCGCGTTTCTGAACGCCGTAACTGACCGCCTCCTGCATAACATGAGGCAGAGACGTCTCCCAGAGTCTCTGGTAGGATTTACTGAACGTTTGTTAACAGATTGTCGCACTCAGCTCAAGTTCGATGGTCACTTATCCGAATGGATCCCGATTCGCAATGGAATAGGCCAGGGGGACCCGCTTTCCATGATTCTATATGTCATATACGACTCGGACCTCGTAGATATCGCCATTGGAAACGGCAAGAAGGAGAGAACACTAGCTTTTGTCGACGATACTGCGTTTATCGCTATAGGGAACTCCTTCCATGAGACACATGACATCCTCAAGCACATGTTGGAAAGGCCAGAGGGCGGCTATGAATGGGCGAGAACCCACAACTCTAAGTTTGAAACCTCAAAATTCGCGTTAATGGACTTCTCAATGAATCCCGCCAAAGAACGTCCTCCCCTCATAACCAGGAACACCACGATCACCCCAACAGCAACGCACCGCTTCCTAGGAGTCATACTGGATCAAACATTACGATGGGGAGCCCATATCGCATACGCACTAGCGAAGGGTACTGCATATGTTTTCCAGCTGCGCTGCCTTTCTTCTACCTCCCTGGGAATGCCACTCTCACTAATGCGTCAATTATACCTAGCTGTAGCCCTACCTAAGATGTTATACGCAGTGGATCTCTGGTTCCGTCCCTTGTTCATAGGGGACGGAGACACTCCTCAACGAGGCTCGATAGGCGTGGTCAGGCGTCTGACAAGGGTTTAACGCATCGCAGCTCTAAGCATCACTGGGGCTATGCACACCACGGCAATGGACACCCTGGAAGCACATGCAAAGTTGATCCCTCTTCAGCACCGGCTCCAAAACTTATGCTACCAAGCGGCTATCCGCTTAGCGGCGCACCCCACAACTCACCCTCTGTTCCTACCGGTGCGACGAGCTGCTAAAAGACTTGTCAGGCGTCACACCCAGTAAGAACTGGCTGTGCTCGAAACAGCCAGGATATGCTGAGACCTGAATTTCCCTTTTTGTCCTATGGCCGTTTGTGCTGGTCTGTGCTACTTTATAATTTCATATCATTTTGTATACATTGCGTCGCATACATATACACCATTGCATTGCATTGCACAACCACATCCCATCCCACACATCGTCGCATCAATGCATCGCGATCGCATCAATACAGTACACTATGGTAACGTCGTATCAACTTACTAGTAGTAGTAGTAGATATACCACTCATCCAAACTCTACTCGATCCTCCAAGATCTCCATGTGGACACACTGGCGCACATCAAAATATGTTACCTTTCTCCCTTACTGGTTTCTGTAAGCATGTTTCCATCTTGCGTTTGTTGCCTTGGTGAGGTGTATTGACGATCCTGCGTTTAGACTCGATATTTCCTTCTTACAGTTATCGCCTTCGACACCTCTTGCTTCTTACTTCTTGACCACTCGAACCATCCGCTCGTCCATTCACCGGTACAATTAGCTAATGCTCTGGTCTCTCGTATTTCCTTTGGATCATCCCAGCTATGCATCTCAGTATTGTTCTCGAACTTACTGAGGTGCGCAATGTCTCTCACTTGCAATCTACCTATACTGATGTAAACTAATGTGCTTCCGCTAGTCTTTCTAGCGTCTATTTTACATGTTAGATGTATGCAAGTTCCAGTTCTAAGCAACTCGATGACGCTCCCCGATACATATGTGTCTGCCGCAAGTACAATCAAGGCCAGTCTCACATGGTCTCGGGCACGACATGGTGCAGGCACTTAGAAGAAGCCAACACCGAAGATGAAAGAGAAAGGATGCGCACAGGCCGAGCACTAAATGGACACAGTATACCCGCTTTTTCAGTTCCACCTGCAGAGAGCAGTGCGCTAGCTCTACCTCCCAAAGCTCGTCGCTTGGATGCAATCCGTGGTCTCACTAAACGAGCGCGAGAGAATGCAGAATTGTCACGCAAAGTCGGATGCCGTAAATGAGCCAAACAGACTGAACCCAGTATGGCCCAGGTACATGTTCAGCACTACAGTAATCTCTATGTACCCGTTTGACATAATTTATAGGACGACAAACCCAATGACTATGACTATCATAATGACGACCTTCCCGCTCCCAACAGCCCTCCCGCTCCTAACAAGCCTCCCACTCCCCACTACAGAATCCACGATGGGTAGAGGACTTGTCTTACCCAGGTCATTCCCCCCTGTCTGGGCCATTACCTGACCCATTCGCTGATTCAGCCTCGCCACGGTACCAATTTCATCAAGTAAGTATTTTATAAGCATTTTTCTGCTCACAAATGTATCTTTAGGGCGCATATATGCAGGATAGTCAGCAATTTCAAGCTCTACTTGAGCGCTGCAGGGCACTGGAGTTACGCGAAGTCCAGCTAACTACTGAACGTGATACAATCAAGTAAGTATTTTCTTGCCACCTCCATTGTTTTTGATTGCTCCAATTTGCAGAGCAATGTTTGAACATCTTGCAAGCTCTGTTCAGTCATCCCATTCAGATCCCTCTCAGCTTCGTCATTCCGACTCGACGATTATTTGCCCAGCCTCTGGCGACTCCACTCGTCCCACTCGTCAACTCTACCCCAGCATATTGTTCTGGACTCAGGATGACTATATGGAGTGGCTGGAGACTGCCAGTAGCCGAACCGCTGATCGCGGAAAGCTTCCATATCTCAAGGATGCAGATGGGGACCCAGTACCTGAAACCACCATCAAGGCTATTTGCAAGCTTCTTCGGGGGGGCTGGTCTGAACTTTTAAGTCGCAAAATGGCCCCACAATCATGGGGGAAGGTGTCGGCCTCTGGGAGACAGCTGGTTCACTCGCTAATGGAGGACACATTCCCATTGTTCAAATTTGCTGATAACGGTTGGAAACTAGATTTCCTTGCAACATCTTCGTATCCTTCCTGGCGCCGGAACAACCTCGACAGTGACAACAATCGCAAGTCTCGAGACAGTGTCAAGAAAGAAGATGATGATGATGCCAATGACAACAACAACAACACTAATGATGAACAGACTAGCAAGAAGTGCAGGCGCCCGATGATGTCACCTGTTGAGTCCAAGGTTCCTAGTAAGAAAACAAAAGGTGTGTGTTTCTATTGCCATAGTATCTCGCTAATCATATCTCCGTAGTTGATTCATTTGTGCAACCTGCTCCACCATCGGCATCTCCATCTCCAACTCACACTCCAAGTACCTTAACGGCGAGTCTGCCTGCACTCGATACACCCGCTGTGTCTACAACAATGCCGTCTGTGGAGCCCGAGTCTGCTACTGACCCAGAAATCACACCTTCAGTTTCCGATCTTGGTCCAGTTAATACCGACAACGTTCTTGTGTGTCCCGAACCTGTACCTGTCACCAGGCTGGATGACGTCGACACCGAAAATACTGTCAGTGCAGCCAACGCTAGCTACCTGTCTCAATCTGTCACCGTCCAAAAGCCTGTCAGAGTCACGCTCCCGAACCCTCTGTAAGTCGTCATTTTTTGTTCAGACCATTACTAATATGTTATAGTTCTATACATTCTCTCGCTGCTGCCAATGTCGACATACCACCATCTCCACAAGTCACACCGGTTCATCCTCTTGAGACCCCTGGTTCCATAGACCCTCTGCTGGATGACAGCGCCAGCTTGATCGTGAAGAAAGAGAAAATGAGTAAAACTGGCAGCAAGGGTAAAATGCGGCCAAGCCCAACAAAGAACGGACGGTATGTGGATTCCCTTCACGCTCGTCATGTGCCTGACTACCAAACCAGTAACCTATGTGCCCACCGCTGAGCTCAAGCAGATCAATACCACTGGATCGACAGACGAGTTCTGTACCTATTACAACAGTCTCAGCCAAGGGCAACGGAAGGTATGTGACATGGATCCTTTCATATGCAGTGCATGTTTCCACTGATCTGATCCAGGAGTATGATGATGAAGCAAGCAAACTCGTGAGTATGATGGTCATCATCGTCTCCGTTCTATTAATTGATGGTTTCTAGATTGCTGAAGGGAATTGGGACAAGACCGCCATTATTGCAGGCAAGATGTACTAGGTCCTAGCTGCGGCTATCATGATGCTTTTGATCCCCACCCGCTCTGCTGCATGTTGCTTCTTATTGCATGTTTTCCCTTTTTCATTGCGTATCCTAGAGTTGTATTACCAGAGCATGTTTTATCATATACCAGCATAATCATATCTCGGCCTAAACGAGCACATTCAGCGAGGGAATTGCAAGTGGACACCAATATGCGCCAGTATGTTTTCTATATGTTCTTGCAAAGAAAAACATAGCGTGGCATTAGAGGCCTTGCCCCGTCTGATTGTCAATATGCTAAATCAACCGTTTTATATCCAAGATGTGCTAATATATACATTTTTCCTCAGCCACTACGATAAGCATATTCTGGCACACTCCGGCTGTTTCGAGCACAGCCAGTTCTTACTGGGTGTCACAGATCTTCTCTCCACCACCTATACCATGCCACTAAGCTCGACTTGGGCTCCATTGAGACCATCACGCATAATAGACGTCCCCCAAGCTCTCGAACTCCGTATCAAACCTCTATCGCCGACACCAGAGAACTGGCCATTCAAGAACATAATGATAATGACGATGAGATTAAGATTTACAGCGATGGTTCGGGTATAGACAGCCAAGTGGGAGCAGCAGCGGTGCTCATACGTAACGGCCAGCTACAACCGAAGACTTTGCGCTACCACCTAGGTTCTACAGATGATCACACCGTATACGAAGCCGAGGCAGTTGGACTAACGCTAGCAGTGCAGCTACTCTCCATGGAAGACGATGTTACCTACCCTGTTTCCATCTTCGTGGACAACCAGGCCACGATCAAATCCGGTGAAGTTTTCTCGACTAAATCAGGCCACTATTTGATAGACCACTTTCGCAGCATGATAACGAACCTGAAGAAAGCCAACCGCGACCGCCGCTTTGAAGTCACTGTCAGATGGATATCGGGACACGATGGAGTTGAGGGGAATGAGTTAGCAGACCAGGAGGCCAAACAAGCGGCCAAATCACGAACGGAATCCAGCCCCAGAAGGCACCTCCCACCTTATCTTCGTAAAGGGGTGCTCCCAAGCAGTATATCCGCGCTGAGACAAGCACAAAAGCACGAGTCATTCGAGCGCTGGGCCAGGTTTTGGCGAAAGTCACCTCGATACAATCATACTGACAAGTTAGACCCTGACATTCTCAAAGGATCATTCATTTCCCTAGCCCAACATCTCCCGAAACGACATATCAGCATGCTTATTTGGCTCCGCACCAAACACGTCTCCCTCAACCAGCATCTTCACCGCATCGGCAAAAGTCCTTCTCCCAATTGTCCGCACTGTGAAAATACCGCGGAAACAGTAATGCACTTTCTACTTGTGTGCCCTCAGTATGCAAGAGCGCGACACATTCTCACCACTGCTCACCGTCGTCGCGCCTCCTCCATGTCGTTCCTGCTGTCCAACCCCAAAGCAAGTTCCTCACTCAGGCTATAGTGTCATTCTATTGCATTAAACTAGGCTAAGTATCAGTAGAGTGTGATGCAGGAGACAGGCTAAGTGGCTGCATTACCTTCTCACCCAAACTGGCAGTGTAATGCATTACATCTACTCCCCCTATTACTAGGCCTGTCCTATACACAGCCGCACTTTTTGCATTTTTGAAACTCAGCTATTTGTCATTTCAGGTATATCATGACCGCAATTTTGGCTTCCAAAAGCGGAAATTCATAAAACATATCTTATTTTGGTCACCTCCTCATCCCCACATTATCCCCACACATCACATCTCCGCATTTTTCACCCCCACAGTGTGGGAATTACCCCACAACACCAAAAACATCGACCATTTTGGGAATCTCTTCAATATCAATTATTCCCACACCCTCCCCACCTCACTGCAGCTTCACCACCACACCACAATAGGTCCCTGTTCATATATAAGTAGTAGTTTAGTATATATATATCTAATATAATATAATAAACCGCTTTTTTTATCTATTTGTGTGACTGCTCCTTCTCCAGGGGCAATTCAACATAGGGTAGGGTACAAAACACTTTCGCATTTTTGCCCCTTTGGTGGGGAAGTGTTCTATGATATTCAGAACATGTTTATGAACATATATGAGTATATTCCCATCTTTATTTGACCCCCTGAAGGGTCCTACATCAATAGATACAGCACATATGCAAGAAAACACAAAATATGTTCTCATTTGGTTATTTCTAGGTGAATATACTTGGAAAAATTATTCCCAGCATCTATTCAACAATAGTAACAATGTATCAGGAGCCCAGGACCATAGGAGAATCCTTTGTTGCATGGTGTACCCTTCCTCTCCTGATGGTTTACCCCCTGTGAAATTTTTTCCTGTAGGACCGGACCTTAATTGAGGTGAGGGGTCTATTTCTATGTATATTTGGAGTAGATCTATCATATATATGGCCCAGGACACACATAGGATCCTACTACAAGAACAAAAACATAGAAAATCTCACTTTTGACATTTTTGATGTTTTTCAGTATCTTACTCTTGCATAAATGATCTAACCTGTTCATATATCATTATCATAGCATATGTACTTGCTTTGTATGACAAGGATCAGCCCTACATAGGGCGAAAATTTGATATCTGATGTACAGGGGATATTTCTACTGATAAGAGGCCTACATAGTAATCAAGCCTGTGATAAGTGATCAGATACCTGGGATAGCTCTCATATATGTCCCTAATGATGTATCTGAAGTTTTAGAAAGATCCATGAAGGACTGACCAAATGTCAAGTAAAATGACATATGTGTGAAAAGTGACAATTGACATCTTTTTACACAAAGTCACATTTATGTATGGTACAAGTCAAATATTCCATTAAAAATATGTAGGATATATGGTATACTACTAAAGGAACCTATACTACATACTGCCCTGAGCTTAGAGGGTTGTGGAAGGAATATGGTGTATATCTGAGTTGACCCAGCATTAAAGTCCTACTACTGCCCAACTAACCATTTTCGATGTTTTGGGGCTTTGAACTTTCCCACACTCAATTTCTTATCTATTTCACTTCCTCAGCACTCAATTCTTGTTGGATTGTTTTGTAAATTTAGCTATATGATAGTGAATATATTTGAAATCTACTCCAGGTGTCTGATTATTAAATTTCGATGTTTTGAAAGTATGGGCTCCTTATCAGTAAAAATAGCAAGTATCCACACCAGCTCAAAACTCTGACCTATTTTGAGCTGATCCTTGTCATACAAAGCAAGTACATATGCTATGATAATGATATATGAACAGGTTAGATCATTTATGCAAGAGTAAGATACTGAAAAACATCAAAAATGTCAAAAGTGAGATTTTCTATGTTTTTGTTCTTGTAGTAGGATCCTATGTGTGTCCTGGGCCATATATATGATAGATCTACTCCAAATATACATAGAAATAGACCCCTCACCTCAATTAAGGTCCGGTCCTACAGGAAAAAATTTCACAGGGGGTAAACCATCAGGAGAGGAAGGGTACACCATGCAACAAAGGATTCTCCTATGGTCCTGGGCTCCTGATACATTGTTACTATTGTTGAATAGATGCTGGGAATAATTTTTCCAAGTATATCCACCTAGAAATAACCAAATGAGAACATATTTTGTGTTTTCTTGCATATGTGCTGTATCTATTGATGTAGGACCCTTCAGGGGGTCAAATAAAGATGGGAATATACTCATATATGTTCATAAACATGTTCTGAATATCATAGAACACTTCCCCACCAAAGGGGCAAAAATGCGAAAGTGTTTTGTACCCTACCCTATGTTGAATTGCCCCTGGAGAAGGAGTAGTCACACAAATAGATAAAAAAAGCGGTTTATTATATTATATTAGATATATATATACTAAACTACTACTTATATATGAACAGGGACCTATTGTGGTGTGGTGGTGAAGCTGCAGTGAGGTGGGGAGGGTGTGGGAATAATTGATATTGAAGAGATTCCCAAAATGGTCGATGTTTTTGGTGTTGTGGGGTAATTCCCACACTGTGGGGGTGAAAAATGCGGAGATGTGATGTGTGGGGATAATGTGGGGATGAGGAGGTGACCAAAATAAGATATGTTTTATGAATTTCCGCTTTTGGAAGCCAAAATTGCGGTCATGATATACCTGAAATGACAAATAGCTGAGTTTCAAAAATGCAAAAAGTGCGGCTGTGTATAGGACAGGCCTAGTAATAGGGGGAGTAGATGTAATGCATTACACTGCCAGTTTGGGTGAGAAGGTAATGCAGCCACTTAGCCTGTCTCCTGCATCACACTCTACTGATACTTAGCCTAGTTTAATGCATTATCCCTACAGGATCTTGTGCCTCACTCATTCGATATGTCAACAGCACGGGCCGCCTACAGCCAATATTCGGTGATGTCTCTCCTAAGAACTAATAATAACAGGCAATGACTACCTCTTTAGCATACCACAGAAAGAACCCAAGCAGTCCCCTCACGATTAAGGGAACCTCTAGGTGCAGGACACCGGACCTTAACCCACTGCTCAACGACGACGGGACTCGGACTCTCAGCGGTCCAAATGGAGAACACGAGAAGTGTTGAACATGAGGAAGAAAGAGGAAAGGATATTCGCAGAAAGAAGGAGGAGGAACGGAATACCATGCTTGCTCGCCGCTCAAACAAATGCCCCCACACAGACCGACCTGGAGGTACCGGTAGGGATCCGCACGGGTATACCCTGGGGTGTCGGGGACCTGACCCGCACCCGCACCCGGCAAAAACCCGTACCCGCTCTGACGGGTACGGGTTTTCGGCGGGTACAACAAGCTCAGACCCGTACCCACACCCGTGCAGGGTTTACCCGCGGGTACCATAGGTATCACCACCAGTGCTTAGCACATATGTCCAGCACACGTCAGCGAATGCTGACGTGACTCGAACATATGTGGATGGCACAAGAAGGAGGAGTGGAGGCACGGTCGAGGATGGTGGTGTCGGCATCGTGGATGGTGGCGTTGGCGTCGTGGATGGTGGCGTTGGCGTGAAAGCTGGTGGTGGTGCGAGTGCTGGGCGCACAAAGATAGGCGCTGGCGACGTGACGCGTATGACGTCGTTGTTGTTGCTGGGGGTAGAGTCTTCAATGTGAGTACTCACTTTCAGCGTGCCCAAAGTCTCGTCTCCTCGAGTTCCTCTTTCCTCCTTCATCTCTATACCATCCCTTCTCCCTTCCTCGATTCTCTTGTCCTTTCGTCTTCGCGTGTCGTCCGCGTGTGTTTGCATCGCGTCAACACTTGTTGACGCGTTTCGGGCGCGCGCGCTGTGAACGTGGAGTTGGTGGACTTGGGAAGGCGCGTTAGGTGCCGGTGTTGGTGGTGGTGCCGGTTGTAGCATGCACGCGGGAAGTATGGCGTCCGCTATTACTGATGCAGGAGGTGCTACCATTTATGGAAGGCACACCTGTCCCTGTAGAATTGATGTATCATTTACTACAATTATAAGGGAAGTGTGATACATGTATTACTGTAGTGCATAATATCTATGATTATAAGGACTGATATATCAGTGGAGGATCCCATTAAGACACTCCCATAATAATCTCAGACCCCTAATTATCGCATTTTTGGCCACCTACTGTGGGAATTTCCCCACAACACTTAAAAATAGATTACTCCTCATATCAGGGCCTTCCCACATTATTCCCACACTCCGCATTTTTCGCATTTTTAGCCACTACACCCAAAACATTACTCATTTTGGGAATCTCCACAATATCAATTATTCCCACACCCTCCCCACCTCACTGCAGCTTCACCACCACACCACAATAGCTCCCCCTTTATATACAAGTAGTAGTTTAGTATATATGTATATAATATAATATAATAGACCACTTTTTTTGTTAATTTGTGTGCCTCCTCCTCCTCCAGGGGCCATTTAACATATGTTATGGTAAAGAACACTTTCGCATTTTTGCCCCTTTGGTGGGAAAGTGTTCTATGATATTCAGAACATGTTTATGAGCATATATGAATAGATTCCCATCTTTATTTGACCCCCTGAAGCGTCCTACATCAATAGATACAGCACATATGCAAGAAAACACAGAATATGTTCCCATTTAATTATTTCTAGATGAACAGACTTAGAAAAATGATTCCTAGCATCTATTCAACAATAGGAACAATGTATCAGGAGCTCATGACCATAGGATATTCCCCTGTTGCATATGGTGCCCCCCCTCTCCTGGTGGTTCATCCCCTGTGAAATTTTTTCCTGTAGGACCGGACCTTAATTGAGGTGAGGGGTCTATTTCTATGTATATTTGGAGTAGATCTATCATATAGCTGGCCCAGGACACACATAGGATCCTGCTACAAGAACAAAAACATAGAAAATCCTACTTTTGACATTTTTGATGTTTTTCAGTATCTTACTCTTGCATAAATGACCAGCCCTGCTCATATATTACAAGTAGTACATTCACACATATATTCTGTGCCAAGGATCAGCCCTACATAGGGCGCAAATTTGATATCTGATGTACAGGGGGTTTTTCTACTGATAAGAAGCCTACATAGTAATAAATCCTGTGATAAGTGATCAGATACCTGGAATACCTTTCATATATGTCCCAGATAATGTATTTGAAGTTTTAGAAAGATCCATGAAGGACTGACTGAATGACAAGTAAAATGACATATATGTGAAAAGTGACAATTGACATATTTTTACACAAAGTCACATTCAGATATGGTACAGATCAAATATGTAATTCAAAATATGTAGGATATATGGTAGACTACTAAAAGAACCTATACTACATACTGCCCTGAGGTTAGAGGGTTGTGGAAGGAATGTGGTGTATATCTGAGTTGACCCAGCATTAAAGTCCTACTACTGTCCAACTGATCATTTTCGATGTTTTGGGTCTTTGAACTTTCCCACACTCAATTTCTTATCTATTTCACTTCCTCAGCACTCAATTATTGTTGGATTGTTTTGTAAATTTAGGTATATGATAGTGAATGTATTTTAAATCTACTCCAGGTGTCTGATTATTAAATTTCGATGTTTTGAAAGTTTGGGCTTCTTATCAGTAGAAAAACCCCCTGTACATCAGATATCAAATTTGCGCCCTATGTAGGGCTGATCCTTGGCACAGAATATATGTGTGAATGTACTACTTGTAATATATGAGCAGGGCTGGTCATTTATGCAAGAGTAAGATACTGAAAAACATCAAAAATGTCAAAAGTGGGATTTTCTATGTTTTTGTTCTTGTAGCAGGATCCTATGTGTGTCCTGGGCCAGCTATATGATAGATCTACTCCAAATATACATAGAAATAGACCCCTCACCTCAATTAAGGTCCGGTCCTACAGGAAAAAATTTCACAGGGGATGAACCACCAGGAGAGGGGGGGCACCATATGCAACAGGGGAATATCCTATGGTCATGAGCTCCTGATACATTGTTCCTATTGTTGAATAGATGCTAGGAATCATTTTTCTAAGTCTGTTCATCTAGAAATAATTAAATGGGAACATATTCTGTGTTTTCTTGCATATGTGCTGTATCTATTGATGTAGGACGCTTCAGGGGGTCAAATAAAGATGGGAATCTATTCATATATGCTCATAAACATGTTCTGAATATCATAGAACACTTTCCCACCAAAGGGGCAAAAATGCGAAAGTGTTCTTTACCATAACATATGTTAAATGGCCCCTGGAGGAGGAGGAGGCACACAAATTAACAAAAAA
This sequence comes from Suillus plorans, assembly GCF_016647745.1. NCBI lineage: Eukaryota > Fungi > Basidiomycota > Agaricomycetes > Boletales > Suillaceae > Suillus > Suillus plorans. The sequence goes on from NW_024537397.1 coordinate 514,900, forward strand.
AGTGGTCTATTATATTATATTATATACATATATACTAAACTACTACTTGTATATAAAGGGGGAGCTATTGTGGTGTGGTGGTGAAGCTGCAGTGAGGTGGGGAGGGTGTGGGAATAATTGATATTGTGGAGATTCCCAAAATGAGTAATGTTTTGGGTGTAGTGGCTAAAAATGCGAAAAATGCGGAGTGTGGGAATAATGTGGGAAGGCCCTGATATGAGGAGTAATCTATTTTTAAGTGTTGTGGGGAAATTCCCACAGTAGGTGGCCAAAAATGCGATAATTAGGGGTCTGAGATTATTATGGGAGTGTCTTAATGGGATCCTCCACTGATATATCAGTCCTTATAATCATAGATATTATGCACTACAGTAATACATGTATCACTATTGCCCTCTAATCATAGGTATTTGATGTATCATTCTTACAGTATGGCCTGGAAGGCACGGGTATAGCTGGGGTACGGGTAAGAGCGCGGGTCTTAGAATCCCAACCCGTACCCGTACCCCAGTAGTACCCGTACCCGTGACCCGCGCGGGTTACCCGTACCCGTGCAGATCCCTAGGTGCCGGCAAACGAGGATATCCGCACCTAAAACTTTACTTTACGCTCCGCGCTCCATCATTCCTATCATACACGGTGTCACACCCGAGTACTTGTATTATCCACAGCCAACGTCAGGGCCCCACCCACCACGAACTGTACAGCAAAGGTCCCGCAGATTGGAAGACTTGTGCATCTAAAACGGCCGGCGGGAACGGCGGACTGAGGGAGGCCACCCCTCCCTTAGGGCATTTGCGAAGTCGGAGACGCGGTGGAGGACTAGGGAGTCCTCCGTTTTCCTAGTTAGAATTGTCCTACATAGGGTACTGTACCCCACATGGACATAAATTGGACTTAAAAAAAAAAAAAAAAAAGCTATGTGACATCTCTCTCAATTCTTACTCGGCACTTCAAAGGTGAATTCAATGCGAACAACCTGCTCCTACAGAACATGCCTGTCCTTCAACCCTTTAACAACTTATCTTCTACGATCTTCCGCGAACATCTGGTTTATGCATGTCCATGTTGGAGTCTGAGAACGGACGTACCTGGAGATGAGTGATGTCGGACGACGGGCACAATCAAGCCATTCCCGACCGAACGAACCTTTTCGTCTTTTCTCCTACTCTCCCCGTAAGATAAAACTATGTTGTCGATCTGGAAATGTAAGTAATCGAAAATGGACCTTTCAGGTCTTCAAAGCTTCGGGCCTCAGGTGTGATCTCGCGGCGAAGGCGGCCAAGTCTCAAAATATCACCACATCTACAAGACTCTTGCGACATTCGTGATAAGGACTTCCGGGTCCACAATGCCCCACATCATGATGGTGGAACGGATGCTGCACATGCATGCGTTCGAGGTAAAAATGGTCTTTATTCAAGAACCTACAATCCTGGACCCATTCTCATATGACGAGATACTATTGGTTGAAAAATCCCTGTAACGACATGCGGGACCTTTCATGAGCCTAGAAACTTGTGCTTCCGCTTTACCTGTCTCTCCACAGGTGCTGGTGGTGAGATTGGAGAGGGTGGAAGGAGAGAATCGCCTAAACTTTTCTGCTTCATGTTCGTTGGACATGGTGACTTGTTAGTTTTCATCGAACTGTGCGCGTGATTTATGAACGGAGTGCTTACTAGTAGATACAGACTGTGGGTGCTCTTATGTGCTTGTGTTGCCGAGAACGAGAAAAATGTCTGTTTGGTTGCAAGCAGGGCCCTGACAGTGATCCCGACCTGTGCAAGAGTGAGACGAGGTGAGCCGTTATTCCCACATTAGTCGGAGTGAATGCGACGCACCAAATTGAACGTTGAATCCCTAAATTGTAGGAGCCCGTAAGGGGACGCATCGATGGGAGGCTACATGAGACAGTAGCAAAAGTAGTAAGAAGGCATCCGTGTGAGCATAAATGCGGGCATCTGCGTCAATGCGGGGATCCGCATCAATGCAGGAGTTCGCGTCGGTGAAAGCGCCTGCGTCAATGCAAGTATGCGGGCCCACGAAAGTGCAGGAATCTACACGCGCACGGCAGCAGGTGTTGGCAAGGACGGTGATGACGCTCGCCAATGGTAGAAGGTGTCATAGTGACTGGGTGGATGATTCCTCCCCTTATCAAGTTTTGCGGTGAAGGACCTGACGAGAGTTCACAACGGTGAACTTCCTACACGAGTGAGCTTGAGAGTCGGTGTGCCAGTGCTACTCGTGGCCTGCTTCCACACCAGACTTGTCTTCGTTGCACACAACGATCTGGGCCGTTGGAGCTTACCGGAGTTTGTAGCAGAAAAAAAACTCAGAAAGGAGGACAGGGCACCGGAGCTTGCTAGAATTAATCTGCCAATGGGCGCTGTGGGGTACCTAGTAGCTCCTAGTAGGCAGAGAAGAGAACCCACATGCTGCACAGCCACTGCGCGAAGTTCTCTGTTACAACAACCAACTCCACACTCCGCTTGCGAACTAGTAATTTCAAATATCGTTGGCCTTGCAAGGACTTGTCGTGTACAACCTCAGCATTGCACAGGGTTGCCTCATGGTACACAGCCATATCAATATTAATATCGCTCATTGGGCTTCTGGCCAACACTGTGCAGTCGGACTCATAGAAAATATGGTATGTGAGTCGGAGACTCATTGAGATCCACGTCACTACTGGCACGAGGACCCATGGTTCTTCAAGCTTCAAGTTCAAGGGTAAATGAAGGAACTGTCTGTCTTGACCTGACCGGAAACTTGCGCAAACAAATGGCGCAACAAAGACTTGGACTCGGTGCAACAGCTCACCATCAAACTGGTCCAATGATACACGCAATATCTTTGGCAAAAAGTTCAGCTAGCGTGTCGAGCGTAGCCAGATTGTGGTCATAGGCCCGGGTAAGTACTACAAGCTGCCACGCTTGCGACAGTCAACTAATTTCAAATATGAATCGAAACCCTAAAGTGCCAACACACTTCGTACGTCTCATGGTACACAGCTCTCCTATATTGATAACATTGCCCATTGCCCAAGTACTAAATCTAGATGCTGGCTTAGGGTTGGGTAGTTGCCGGGTTCACACACTGCAGAGATTATAAGGCTACACCAACCGCTTCTCTGTGACTCATATTTACTACCACTTCCACCATCATGGATCCTGCAAAGATAAGAGAGAAAATCGGTCGCTTTCGGATCCTCGTTATAGGACGAGCGAACGCAGGAAAAACTACCATTCTGCGGAGAGTCTGCAACACGCGGGATGATCCAGAAATATACGACAGCGACGGGGAACAGGTGGGCATCACAATGCTAGTAGGAGGATGGTAGTGACTCATCGACATTAGATCGACCTAACAGTTTTAATGGCATCTAGAGAGGTAAGGTGTGCTCCTAGTCGATGCCATGAACTGACGTGCTCTCAGCGCGGACTGCACGACATCGAGAACGAAATGGTGTTTAAGAACAACCCAGGATTCATCTTCCATGATTCACGCGGTTTTGAGGCAGGCGGCGCATCCGAATTCGAAAAGGTCAAGGCATTCATCGCGAGCCGCTCCAAGGGAATGAAAATAAAGAATCAACTACATGCTATCTGGTGATTACAACAGATCTATCGCGACAATGTACTATCTCACAGATTCAAAATAGGTACTGCATTCCCATGGACGAGGCACACAGGTCGTTCACTGCAAGTGAAGTGAAATTCTTCTCAGTGTGACACAGGAAGCGGTAAGCATTCGCATTCCACCCTCGTTGACGTTCGGCTGATACGCAGAATCGCAATCCTCAGTTCCAGTGATCGTATTATTTACCAAATTTGATGCCCTATACGACGTCGCATTCGCACAGCTAAGGAAGGAAGGAAGATCTCGGAAAGACGCTAAGGAACTGGCCCCGAAACAAGCCGAAGAGTCATTCCCTAACGGGCCACAATTGAAGTTTCTCAAGGATGTGCGATGGCCTCCAAAATGTTATGTATGTCTTTCTGGTAAGCCGGTTCGTGGTCGAGTCGCGATGCATGATGACCTTTGATCTATTAGACATGGAGAAGGATGATGCAGATTGCAAGACACTCATCGAGCGCACGGCTGGAACTCTGGATAATGAAGTGCTTCAGCAATTATTCGTCTCGACCCAGCAAAGCAACTTGGAGATCTGCATGAAATATGCAGTTGAGCGGTAACTACCCACGGTCTTATTCACCTGCTGCAAGCGTTAGTGACTGATATTGCACAGAACATTCTTACAACATTTTGACTCTGCAGAGACGACGACATCTGAGGGTTATTGGAGGATAATAGGGACATCGGGCGCCTGGTTTCCACACATTCTGGTAAGATTATCGTGAAGTTCGAACGTTGCTCTCATTTACGTTGGGCGTTTACTTGCAGGTAGTACGTATGTCGATCCTTGTTCGAACTCGAGTGATGCTGATCCAAGTCGTTGCCCACCATTCGCAGCAAGTGAGTGTGTCGATCCTTGTTTGAGCAACAGCCATACTGATCCAAGTCGTTGCCCACCGTTCGCAGACAGTGAGTGTGCCGATCCTCGTTTGAGCAAGAGTCATGCTGATCCAAGTCATTGCCCACTGTTTGCAGAGAGTGAGTGTGTCGATCCTCGTTCAAACGAGAGTCATGCTGATCCACGTCGTTGCCCACTGTTCGCAGTTAGTGAGTGTGTCGATCCTTGTTTGAACTGGAGCCATGCTGATCCAAGTCGCTGCCCACCGTTCGCAGACAGTGAGTGTGTCGATCCTCGTTCGAGCAACAGCCATGCTGATCCAAGTCGTTGCCCACCATTCGCAGGGAGTGAGTGTGTCGATCCTCGTTCGAGCAAGAGTCATGCTGATCCAAGTCGTTGCCCACCGTTCGCAGTTGGTGAGTGTGTCGATCCTTGTTTGAACTCGAGCCATGCTGATCCAAGTCGCTGCCCACTGTTTGCAGATAGTGAGTTGATCTTCGTTCGAGCAGGAGTCATGTTGATCCAAGTCGTTGCCCACCGTTCGCAGACAGTGAGTGTGTTGATCCTCGTTCGAGCAACAGCCACGCTGATCCAAGTCGTTGCCCACCGTTCGCAGTCAGTGAGTGTGTCGATCCTCGTTCAAACGAGAGCCATTCTGATCCAAGTCGTTGCCCACTGTTCGCAGTTAGTGAGTGTGTCGATCCTTGTTCGAACGAGAGCCATTCTGATCCAAGTCGTTGCCCACTGTTCGCAGATAGTGAGTGTGTCGATCCTCATTCGAACGAGAGTCATGCTGATCCAAGTCGTTGCCCACCATTCGCAGTTGGTGAGTGTTTGATCCTCCATCAAGCGCAGCCTTCATGAATCAAGCCATCGCTGCTAATCCGTTGATAGAATGTGAGTCCGTTGACTCTTTGTCCAGTTCAAGCATTCCTGACCAACACAATTGATCATCTACTGGCAGGAGGTCAGTACATTGATCCTCCAGCGACTTTAAGCTACTGATCGAAGATATCGTCTATTTGTTGACAGCTTGTGAGTAGTATGATTATCCTTTGTCGACCTTCTGCCTTCCTTACCGATGCAATCGCTGATTTATTGTTAGGATGTGGGTGTATTGATTCTACGTCACCCTCACTGACAGAACACAATATCGCTCCGTTGACAGATTGTGAGTTTCTCGGTCCACCACGAACGCAAGCCATACTGACTGAAGATATCGACCATTCATTTACAGGATGTAAGCGCATTAATCCACAGTCGGATTGGGGCCCCACTAACCATTGAAATTGCTCATCCCTGTCGACAGGTCGTGAGTGTGTTCATCTGCCATTAAGCTCGAGCCTTGCTCACCGACTACATTACTGATCTGTTGACAGTTCGTGAGTTTCTCTATCCTCATCCTCAATCGAGCTCTAGCTTTGCTCACCGATGGCATTGCTCATCCATTGCCAGAAAGTCAGTGTGCTGATCCTCCATCGAGTTCGAGGTTTGCTTAGTACCACTGAAATCGCGCATCCTTCAATAGAGAGTGAGTCTCGAGCCTTGCTAGCGAATGTCATCGCTGATTCATCAATAGGACGAGCTTTACGACGAGCACCGTGTAGAGATACAGTCTAGGTTACTCTCTGCGGTATGTCTAACTGGTTACAGATTGTGCACGCATTTCTCATGTTGCGACTCTGTCAGACCTCCCACTCATCACCCTTGGAGAATATCGTTCAGCTCATTTCTGGTGAATTTTGAGGCCACGTTGCGATGAACCTGCTTATTATTGACCATTTAGCTGTTGTCATTATCTTTGAACACTCTTTCTACATTTTCGACAAGCGGCGCTATCTTCAGGACAAGGAGTCTAATCCCTCGTTTCGTGTCGCTCTCGAGCAGTACATAGCATCTCCGCATGCAGCTACTGTCAGGGAAGCTGTGAGTGCTGCCGTCCAGGCGTGTGAAGAAGCTGTGGCTACTGCCGCCCATGCATATGAAGAAGCTGTGAGCACTGCCGTCTATCCATATCAAGGAAAACTGCCTTCTTGGATAAGAAAGTTACCGTTTGAATCTTTCAAGAGGAAGGCAAAAGAGGCCAAGGAATCCTTTGAATGCTCTCGGGCGAGAGAAAAAGATTCTTTGTGCTCTCAGGCGCACGAGGAGTTAATTGAAGCTGTTCTTGAAATCGCTCTAAATCATCGCCTGCGTATGTTTCACCATCACGTTGAGGCAGCACTCCCACTGATCCCCTTGTTTTCAGCTAGACCTTAATATCAGGCAATGCAACACACCATCACGATCAATGATGCTCCGGTTCGGAGAGGAGTGGAGGTGCCAGTCTGGGCTGTGAAGGTTGCTTGAAATGTTTGTTGAGGTAGATTCAGGATGTGGAACTGTATGAATTAGTTGTATGATCATACAATATAGCGCTTTGTGTGGTATGGGGTATACGTGTTTAGAGAATGTCAGTCACCCTCAGTCGAGACCGTGGCGAGAGCTAACTGCGCTTGATGTGCTTCTCAAGTATCCGTGGTACGATCGGAATCTGCTGATTCCCACCTCATCCCCTGCTACAACAATTAATCTGTGGTTTCATGCGGTGTATAGTCCTCTTGATCAGGTCTGTCAATCTTTGCATCACGCTGCCCGCATCAAGAAAACCCTCCGATACAAACCTAGACTAAGTATGTCAAGTTGAATGAAACCTCTCTCTAATACATTATGGTTTCGCAGAAGTAGGCAACTTAGAGAATCTTTTTTACTGCCCCACCAGATCTTACTCGTGTGGGACCGCGAGAAAACTAATATCAACAGCGAGCGTCACAGTAGACTGAGACGGTCATTTATTGCATGACAATTTGTAACGAAAGCGCAACTCACAAATATTGTATATCCATTCCATTCGATGGTGATCCTATCGATAAAATCCTTCCATCGCGGTTGAACGATGGTTTCATCGACCCATATCATGTGAATTTCCCAGCTGGAGATCCAAACAGAATAACATCCATGATACGAAGGATGATCTTATTCGAGCGGGTGTCATGTTCTCCGTATAGAGATTGATCTATGTCAAGTCGGGCACCTGGTTGTCCACAGAAATTCACAAACTTTGCGTTGCCTAGTAAAGTAATCAGGAGATAGAAATCGCGGACTACTAGACGAAATTCACAGTCAATAGAGCTGAAATCAGCAAACGTATCAGGAGCAATCAACTGACATTCCATGATCACACATACCAGCAATCCACCCGGAGTGCTCGCGCTCCTCGTTAGTACTGTCTGAAAAGATGATCAACAACAACTTTCCCGCATCAGGGAACAATTCACCCTTGAGATGATCTACAAGTCCAAGCATACTTGCAACTTCACTCAAGGCAAAAGGTGCTAGGCACGTTTCAGAAGTGATGTTTTCTATTACGATGTCAATCATGTACGTGAAACGCTTATTGATCTTTACTCACCTGCATGAGCATGCATGACAATTTCTTTGAGCGTCACGACAATGTCTTCTGGAAGGACGCGTTTGTTTGGAAATAGCTCAATATATCTCCTGCCAACGTCACGGTATGTAAATCCTGGCAAGTAAAAAAGGGCTGTAACAAATGGTGAACGCATTTACTTTGGTTGAGTGATGGAACACACCTACATTTGCAGTTCATACGAACCAATACTGTGAATCCAATGCATACTCAAGCTCGAAACGAAAGCTCCCCGTGGAAAGAACTTACTGATGTGCTTTTTCGCTCTACACCTCGAACATTATTCACAAGGTCAGGAGATTCGTAGTCTTCGAACCAGAAAATGACACGTCTGTCGTGGTCGACAAAGTAATAGCCCCAATTTTTTTTGTTCGCCTCCGCAATAAGCTCCAATGCGAGCTCGACGGATGAATCCAAGATGATGTTTGCCTTCCGCGTGCCTTCGTACGCCGTCTCAACAGCTTTGTTTATTTCGACACTGATTTCGGGATCTCGAACATTGGCATCAGTGGAAATTCTCTGGTGTGTGACTTGAGTGAAGTCATGTACTGGGAGCAGGCGGACACACGTGACTTTACATGAAGAAGAACAAGGCGCCTTCCGGGTGCGTGAGCAGCTCCCATCCTTCTACTGCAGCAAGCTCCCTACGGAGAGTATTTTAATCTCATCACCGGCTCTTTCACCGGTATGCTTACCCTTCAAGTCCAAAAGACCTTTCTTAACCTTAAATAACTCGCAACACTATTTCTGTGAGTATGGATTAGAACAGCAGCTCACTCGACATAGTATAATTTGCGTACATGGGAACAGGCCTGTCGTATCATTTGACCTGTGGGCCGGGCACAATGGGTGTTAAAGAGATGTCAACGATGTATCCTAGCATCGTGGAAGACGATGACCTCGCGACAGCGACGGGGATGCTGTGCTCGGGCATAGAAATTGGCGTGAACGGCACAGCAGAGCTCCCGGGAGAATCACCGGCTTGCTCGCCTCTTCCTGAAGTTTCCTTCTCCTTTCATCCCTCTCGAAGAACTCTTCCACGCCTGACTTTCCTTCTATTTGTGAAGCATGAGCTGCAGGAAGTGGTTGAGGCCCAACATCTGAATCCGAGTCATCATCGTAAGGAGTTTGTGAGTGAGGCAATGATGGTCCTACATAGTGTCGGTTTGGAGGCCGCCGGTGCATTCGATTCGCTGTTTGAGGGCAACGAAGACCCAGCTGCACGGGAGGCAGTAGGGTCGGGTTGACAGAGCCGGTGTGTAATCGTCGTCATCGTCAGAATCTCCGGATGACGCAACGGTCGCATACAAGTGCTCCATGCAGATGATGCATTTTCGCTTCGTACATACTGTGGCCGAAGTTCGGAGACCTCCATGTAAACCGCACGGTTCTGTGCAATCCAACGAACGACAAATCTGTGTTGAGTTTACCGTCCATCGAAGTACAGTGTACAAATTGTAAAATGTCGGGTTTCTACATAGCCGGAATACAATTACTAATCACGCTGCCGCAGACGCTTTGTCAGTCTCGACGCTCGAGCCGGTACTCTCTAATCCAACAATCCGATCAATCACGCATCCACACTAATCAGGCAGTGACTCATCTGACTAGTACGTGAACGGAAGGAAGAACAGTATTACATGACTCACATGTCCGATGGATCCGTGCAGGTGTCGAACTTGACTGTAATCTCAGCGTACCCGTCGCACATCACAACATGTTGCCGCTCGATTCTGGAGTACTTAACATGATGCAAAGGCCTGGGGTGTGATAACTATCAGCAAGCTCAATCATTCAAGGTTTCAATGGCGATTCTCATTGCATGCACCTTTATTGTCTTGGCCACCATCTGGATTGTGAAGCAACGATATCATGCCGCAAGGCGGTTGCCATTACCACCTGGACCACCTGGACGTTGGCTTTTAGGAAATGCAATGCCAAAGTCATAGTGAGTCTTCGTCGAGGGACATCAACAGTCTCTAACCCCTCACGTAGTGCGCCGTTTCAATTCGCGAGATGGACAGAACAATACGGACCTGTGTTCTCGCTCAAGCAAGGCCATAGGATTTTCGTGATTATAGGACGTCATCAGGTAAGCATCAAGCAATTCATCGGCTAGCCAGGCATGAAATGGGTCTCGTCATAGGCTGCAGTGGATATCATGGAAAAAGAGGGAGCAAATCTTGCCGACCGCCCAAGTTCTATTGCAGTCCAAGACACATTATCTGGTGGGTTGAGAATTATTCTCGAAGGCAGTGGTGAGAGATTGCGCCGGCTGCGCAGGTAAGTATCTTGTCTCTACCAGGTGCAGTCAGTGAGACTGAATGTAAAACAGGGCCTTGCATGCAGGCTTGCAACCCAGGGTTGCGGAGACCTACGAGCCCATCCAGACCAGACATTCGAAGAATCTGGTTCTGGATATCTTAAATGATCCAAAGAACCACCAAGGTCATGCCATGCGGTACGAACTCTTGCTCTTACTCCCGCGGTATAGGTGGTAATACAAATTTTTAGTTATTCAGCTTCTGTGGTTATGTCCTTCACCTATGGAAAAACTACTCCGACTTCATACACAGACCCTGAAATCGTTGCCGTCAATCGGTCTCTTGCGCATTTTGGTCAAGCTATCCAGCCGGGAGCCTACCTTGTGGATACGTATCCAATCCTGCGCTTCATCCCAGGCTACCTAAGTCAGCTGAAGGCATGGCACCAAGAAGAACTCGCTCTTTTCAATGGGCAGTTGGACGCTGTGCGAAGACAAATGGTTCGTGGTTTTACTGCGATGAGAAATTTCCTTACTCATCACTGTGAAGCGTGAGGGGACTGCAAGGGCATCATTTGCGAGGTTCATATTAGAACACCAAAAACAGTACCAGCTCGAAGACAAGCAACTGGGATACATTGCGGGAGGAATGTTTGCCGCCGGTTCTGATACGGTAAGTTCTTACATCAGATCGCGTCTTCACTTGACAACTGTTGTAGACTGCGTCCGCAATCACAATCATGATGATGGCCGCGGCCATTCACACAGATGCACAGGCTCGCGTACAAGAGGAACTTGATGACGTCGTGGGGCGTACACGGTGTAGGTTGCGCCTATACTATGTTAATCTACTTACTGAAATAACTCCTGACTAGTACCCACATTTGCTGATCAGGAAATGCTGCCGCAGGTTACCGCGTTCATGCTCGAGAGTCTCAGGTGGAGACCTGTCAGTATTGGAGGTGTGTTTTATTTAAGCTGCGATGATGTGATAATGAACGGCTACCTTGCAATACAGGCTTTGCGCATCGCGCGACTAAGGACATAATTTGGAACAACTACCTCATTCCTGCAGGTGCGACTGTGATTGGCAACCATTGGTCAGTAGGCAATCGTTTTCGTCCTCTCACATTTGGGTCTGACGCTCGTGCTTCAGGGCTATCGCAAATGATCCCGAGGTCTTCCCAGAACCACACCAGTTTAATCCTCAGCGTTGGATCGACGATGCAGGTCGTGTGCGCAGTGATCTCAAGTTTTTCACTTTTGGCTTCGGCCGTCGGTAAGTGGCATCGCTCATGTCTCGACTCGTTCTCATGCCTTAAAAATTTCAGAGTGTGTCCTGGTCAACATGTCGCGACCCGGTCCATCTTCATCAATACGGCTCTTATTCTCTGGGCTTTTCGCCTTTCTGAGAATCCTGCAGCAAAGATTGACACGCTTGCATTCTCAGACACTGCAACCATACATGCTGCTCCGTTTGAGCTATGTTTGGAGAAGAGGATCGATGAGAATGTGATCAGGGAACTATGCGCACCGGAGGAGTAAAAGGCGTTTATCTAGGAACTTGAAAGTTCTAATAAGTACATGGTAATGTAGGGATTGAATTCACTAAAAGGTTGTGTCCCTTGAATGGCCTTCCTACCACTGCTCTGTTTTCCACGTCCCAGATTCGCAGGGTTTTATCCTTTGAAGGAGTGACAATCTATCGACTGTCGTTGAATTCAAGAACGCGACTGCCCGTCAGTGTTTTCGTGTGTACTCGTATCATGTGTGTTGGCGCCGGCGTCCCTCGCATAAGAGATGCTTCTTGTGATGCAATCCTGACGTCACGATGGACAGCCAATAGCGTATTACTATGATGCTATCTATCACCAGCGATTTTGCTTTACCTCTCCCAAAAGCTTTTGCCCTTGCAGGCTGTCATGTGTTCTTGCTGAACATAGTTGTGTTTATAGTTCGTGCAACAAGCAATTTGTGGGATGCATCTTGTTCGATAGCGACTCAGTTGTAGTGACCCATCACGAAGTTTCGGTGGATCTCTCAGCAGAATTGAAGCCTCCACTTACGCTCGCTGTACTGTGTTGTGTCGATTAACCAACAAAAACGTGAAATAAAAAAAAATGGTCGAAAAGGTTCCTTGAAAAATCGTAAAACTACAAGGTTACAAAGGGTGGAAACAGATCGAACAGAGCAGCAGCTTTACAATCATTGTTTATCACACACCTGAGTAACATGCGCGCGATCGCCCTACATCGCTTTTCACTTTACTACAATCGTACAGTCATGATCCGAGTTGTATTGAATCATCATGCATCTTGTAATTCCCACTGCAAGTCAGTGCGTAGCCTAGCGGTACTCCCAAATTTGACCAGGGCTTCAAGAGTGGTCTGGGATGGTACTTTCTTCTGCCAAGAGACAAGCCCACGCAGCAGCTGGCTCGCGACCTCGGGATGTTGGCTCGAGAATGGAAATGTGGTTTTGCTTATTCCGGATGCGTAGATCCGCAGACATCGGTCTGTTTCGGCGTGATTTGGCTCCTTCTCCGGGAACGTAACGTTAAGCTTCGGTTTCACATTCAGGTCGAGAAGAAGAGCGATGTAGGGAAGATTCGATAGGCACTGGATCGAACCACTGGCATGCGTGCGAGTGACTAACCCCAAGTCATGCTCATGGTAATTCTTCCCCGTTTTGTCGGAAATAAACATTTGTGAGACGCGATTGAGATCATCGGAGCTGAGGGCAGGATCGTCAAAATAGATGGGAATCATCTTGTCGACGAGCGGCTGCAGATGACAACATTGGACCGCGCTTGTGCGATGCCAGTGTCGCAAAGTCCCATAGGGAAGCCCAGATCACTTGGATCACGAAGGTTCATGTACAAAACAATGACACCTTTGTTCCGGAGCTAAATTCGAAGCTTTAGCCACCTGATACAAACATGGAACGCTGACCTCGATCATTAGTCTTGATTTTCCTGTACCAGAACTTTGGACGATCCAACAGAACTTAGCATAGTATGGCCTATGCATGCCACCCGTGAACTTCATGTTGTTATTTTTCAGGTACTCGTAGAAACCGTCCACAGCCTTGCCAACGTAAGATCTGACGAATGAATCGTAGAGGAAGTCTGACCGGTGCTCATCTGGGATACAACTGACCTGAGATGTAACTGTAGATGTTCAAAATAAAAGTCTCTCACCTTGAGACGGCCGCACGGTATCGCTAGCTTGGGGTATTTAAAACATTTCTGCGTTTCCAGCGACTGTCAACAGAGGGACATCTATGGCACTGACATGAGCACTCACTGAGGTCAGCGATGTGAGAGAACGAGCGCGTCTGACAAGCGTGGCGGATGATTTCCCGTAGTTGAGGGTGTTTCTGCAATGTTTCCTCCTGTGAAGTGTTCACGTTTGAGAAATCTACTGACTGCCAAAAGAGTTCTTTCCATGATCAAGACAAGCATGTAGTCCAAGAGATCCGATGTGGTGTCCTCTTTATCTTCACTGATAATCTTCAGGATGCGGCCACTGGCCTGAAGTAAGACTCTATCGATCTCATCACGTTGTTGCGATGTGAGCGGCAGGAGTGTTATGGGAAGATCCTGTGATGTTGATGAACCTGACATGGGCGACGGAGCGTGTCGATGTAAAGTGATTAAGACTCTTAGAAAAGTTCGAAGGGATTCAAATACTATTCAAGCGGCGCGTCTGAGACCACTCCCTACATATTATGTAATAGTCCGCGCTTCTGTGCGGCGCCACGAGTATCATTCAAAGGGAGAGCAAACGCGATTGCCATTTAATTCAAGTTGTCTGCTGCCTGTTCTTCGTTTTGGCCAGCTAGAAAAAGAAAGCGCATGCGGGGTGGCGAAATGATCGAATAGTAAAATGATACGACTTCAGTATTATACTTCATTTTTTCCGTCTGATCAGCCACGCAACTTGGAGAGTATTGCGGTGTGTCGAGAGATACTTGATGCGTGGTAACACCAAGGGGATCAAGTTCATTATTATAATCATGCCTGTTTGAAGATATGCAAAGTTAGGCGTAACAAGAAATTTGAGTCGGACAGACAACGAAAAGACTCTAGAACGCGACGGGAAGAGTTCCTTTGCACAAAGATTCAAGTTTCTGGAATAGACGCCTTTTAGTTGTCCGGTGCGCATAGTTCCCTGATCACATTCTCATCGACCCTCTTCGCAAAACATATCTCAAACGGAGCAGCACGTATGTTTGGAGTGTCCGAGAATGCAAGCGTGTCAATTTTCGCTGCAGGATTCTCCGAAAGGCGGAAAGCCCACAGCATAAGAGCCGTGGTGATGAAGACCGACCGATTCGCGACGTATTGACCAGGACATACTCTGGTCACGCATAAGAAATGGTCGAGAGATGAACTATACCACTCACCGGCGGCCAAAGCCAAAAGTGAAAAATCGGAGATCACTGCGCACACGACCTGCATCGTCGATCCAACGCTGGGGATTAAACTTGTGTGGTTCCGGGAAGACTTCAGGATCGTTTGCGATAGCCCTGAAACATGAGCGTCAGACCCAAAGGTGAGAGGACGAAAATGATTATGTACTGACCAATGGTTGCCAATAACAGTCGCACCTGCAGGAATGAGGTAGTTGTTCCAAATTATGTCCTTCGTCGCGCGATGCGCAAAGCCTGTAGTGAAAGGTGATCGTTCATCATCGCGTCACCACAACTCAAATAAGACGTACCTCCAATACTGACAGGTCTCCACCTGAGACTCTCGAGCATGAACGCGGTAACCTGCGGCAGCATTTCCTGATCAGCAAACGTCGGCACTAATCAGGATTTATTTGAGTCAGTTGATGCACAAAGAAAAGGGATAACCTACGCCGCGTACGCCCCACGACATCATCGAGTTCCTCTTGTACGCGAGCCTGCGCATCTGTGTGAGTGGTAGCAGCCATCATTATGATTGTGATTGCGAACGCAGTCTACAACAGTTGTCAACTTAAGACGCGATGGAATGTAAGAGCTTACCGTTTCAGAACCGGCCGCAAACATCGTTCCTGCAACGTATGCCAGGTCCTTGTCTTCGAGCTGGTACTGTTTCTGGTGCTCTACGATGAACCTCGCGAAGGATGGCCTCGTAGTCCCCTCACGCTTCACAGTGGTGAGCAAGGAAATTTGTCATAGCAGTAAAACCACGAACCATTTGTCTTCGTACACCGTCCAACTGCCTGTTATAAAGAGCATGTTCTTCTTTGTGCCATGCCTTCAGCTGACTCAGGTAGCCAGGGACGAAGCGCAGGATTGGATACGTCTCCACGAGGTATGCTCCCGGCTGGATAGCTTGACTAAAACGCGCAAGAGTCTTATTGACGGCAACAACTTCAGGATCTGCATATGAAGTCGGAGTAATTTTTCCATAAGTGAAGGACATGACCACCGAAGCTGAATAACTGAAATGCTCGGATTACCACCTGTACTGCGCAAGCAAGAGTAAGAGTTCGTACCGCATGGCATGACCTTGGTGGTTCTTTGGATCGTTTAAGATATCTAGAACCAAATTCTTGGCATGCCTGGTCTGGATGGGCTCGTAGGACTCTGCAACCTTGGGTTGCAAGCCTGCATGCAAGACCCTGCTTTACATTCAGTCTCACTGATTGCACCTGGTAGCAAGATGTGTACCTATGTAGCCGGCGCAATCTTTCGCCAGTGCCCTCGAGGAGCAATCCAAACCCGTCAGTCAACGTCTCTTGCGCTGCAATAGAACGCGGGCGGTCGGCAACATTTGCTCCTTCTTTTTCCATGATATCCACTGCAGCCTGTGACGTGATCTACTTCATCCCTGGCTAGACAATGTGTTGTATTATGCTGACCTGATGACGTCCTATAATCACGAAAATCATATGGCCTTGTTTGAGCGAGAACACAGGTCCATATTGTTCTGTCCATCTCGCGAATTGAAACGGCGCACTGCGTGAGGGGTCAGATAGAGATCTCATTGGTGTCCCTTGACAAAGACTCACTGTGACTTTGGCATCATGTTTCCAAATAGCCAACGCCCAGGCGGTCCAGGGGGTAATGGCAACTGCCTTGCAGCCTGATATCGTCGTTTCACTGTCCAGATACTGGCTAAGATAACGATAAGGATGCATGCAATGATGATCGCCATTGAAATGGTCCGGCTTGTTGATAATCACGATTCTGATACCCCGCTACTTTGCAACCTAAGTATTCCAGAACAGAGAGGTGGTGATGTGCTATGATGAGCGGCGGGTACAATGAGATTAGAGTGCATGATTACACTGACTTATACTTATACACACAGGAATGGAACACCTGCGGCCATGCGCGGGTGAAGCTAATCACGTATTGCAGTCTTCCTATAGTATGATAGGCCAAGCACCTGGTGCCTGATGCTGACCGCCCTGGCGATAAGTGAGTATTACTTGGACACGCGAGTGCGAACACATTTCGACTCCACCTGAAGATCAGGGCAAATACTCGATGACCCGTTGAATTTGTCGTGGCATAGGACCGTCGACCATTCATAAGTTTACAAAACATTGTAATGGAGGTCGACAAGGCGGAAGTGTACAGTGGGTCACCATTCTAACAATAGAAGTTTGTACGCCGAACTTATAACCGAGACACCGGTGGTTCTAGTGCCGCAGATCTGATCCTCGGTTCGGACCCGAACTTTGCGAGGAATCCGGGAAATGGAATTTTTTGAGTCCGTCCGGCTGGGTCCGTCCGGTTCACGACATCGGACCTTTGATGCGCTGTTGGTTATCTTTATCTCTTGGACTCGAGGATGGCTTGATTGCGCTCGTCGTCCGACGTCGCTAATCTACAGATGCGTCCGTTCTCCCAGACTCCGACACGAACATACATAAACCAGATGTTCGCGGAGGATCGTGAAAGAAAATTGTTAAAGGCTTGAAGGACAGGGATGTCGGGAAGATCAAGTTGTCCAAATTGAATTCGACTTTGAAGTGCCGAGTAAGATCTGAACGTGAGATGTCACATAGCTTGAGGTGCTTCAGAGGTGCCTCGAAGTGAAGGTAAAAAATTATGTCTGATGGGACTGTCAGCCGCGTTAAAGACTACCGTGATCGGAACTATGAGACTGGGAAGCACACAATGAAACCCGTGCCAACTTTGAGAGAGTTATCTATTTTTCGTTTTGGCCAGCTAGAAAAAGGAAGCGCATGCGGGTAAAATGATAGGACTTCAGTACCATACTTCATTTTGTCCAGGGGCTGTCTGTAAATGGCTCATGATCAGCCACGCAACTTGGAGAATATCGTAGTGTATCGAGAGATACTTGATGCGTGGTAACACTAAGGGGTGCAAGTTCATCATTATAATCATGCCTGTTTGAAGATATACAAAGTTAGGTGTAACGGTGAGTTTGAGTCAGATAGACAACGAAAAGACTCCAGAACGCAAGACAAACTCCTTTGCTCAAGTTTCTGGAATAAACGCCTCTTATTTGCCCGGTGAGCATAGTTCCTTGACGACATTCTCATCGATCCTCTTTGCAAAACATATCTCAAATGGAGCAGCATGTATGTTTGCAGTGTCCGAAAATGCAAGCGTGTCAATCTTCGCTGCAGGATTCTCCGAAAGGCGGAAAGCCCACAGAATGAGAGCCGTGTTGATGAAGACCGACCGATTCGCGACATGTTGACCAGGACACACTCTGACATTTTCAAGTAGGGTATAAGAAATGGTCAAGAGACGGATGATACCACTTACCGACGGCCAAAGCCATAAGTGAAAAACTTGAGATCACCGCGCACACGACCTGCATCGTCGATCCAACGCTGAGGATTAAATGTCTGTGGTTCTGGAAAGACTTCAGGATCGTTTGCAATAGCCCTGAAGTACGAGCGTCAGACGCAAAGGTGAGAGGACGAAAATGATTGCATACTGACCAATGATTGCCAATAACAGTCGCACCTGCCGGAATCAGGTAGTTCTTCCAAATCATATCCTTAATCATGCAATGCGCAAAGCCTGTAGTGAAAAGTGGTTGTTCATTATCGCATCTTCACACCTCAAATAGGATGTACCTCCAAGACTGACAGGTCTCCACCTGAGACTCTCGAGCATGAACGCAGTAACCTGCGGCAGCATTTCCTGATCAGCAAACGTCGGCACTAATCAGGAGTTATTTGAGTCAGTTGATGCACGAAGAAAAAGGATAACCCACGCCGCGTACGCCCCACGACGTTATCGAGTTCCTCTTGTACGCGAGCCTGCGCATCTGTATGAGTGGCAGCAGCCATCATCATGATTGTGATTGCGGACGCAGTCTACAACGGTTATCGAGCGAAGACGCGATGCAATGCAGAAACTTACCGTATCAGAACCGGCCCCAAATATCACACCTGCAAGGTATGCCACTTCCTCATCTCCGAGCTGGTACTGTTGCTGGTGCTCTAACATGAACCTCGCAAAGGATGGCATTGCAGTCCCCTCACGCTTCACAGTGGTGAGTGAGGATATATATCATCAAAACAAAACCACGAACCATTTGTCTTCGCACCGCGTCTAACTGCCCGTCATAGAAAGTAAGTTCTTCTTTGTGCCACGCCTTCAGCTGACTCAGGTAGCCTGGTACGAAACGCAGGATGGGATACGTATCCACAAGGTATGCTCCCGGCCTCATAGCTTGGCCTATACGCGCAGAAAACCTATTGATGTCAACAACTTCAGGATCTGTGTATGAAGTCGGAGTAATCTTTCCATAGGTGAAGGACATGATCACGGAAGCTGAATAACTAAAATCCTCTGATTACCACCTGTACCGCGAATAAGAGCTGGTGTTCGTACCGCATGGCATGTTTCTGGTGGTTCTGTGGATCATTTAAGATATCTAGAACCACATTCTTCGCATGCCTGGTCTGCATGGGCTCATAGGTCTCCGCAACCTTAGGTTGCAAGTTTGCATGCAAGACCCTGCTTTACACTTAGTCTCACTGATCGCGCCTAGGAGAGACAAAATGTGTACCTGCGGAGCCGGCGCAATCTTTCACCAGTGCCCTCAAGGAGCACTCTGAACCCGCCAGACAACGTCTCGTGCACTGCAATAGAACGTGGGCGGTCGGCAACATTTGCTCCCTCTTTTTCCATGATATCCACTGCAGCCTGTGACGTGATCTACTTCATGCCTGGATACACATTGGATTGTTTTATACTGACCTGATGACGTCCTATAACTACGAAAATCCTATGGCCTTGCTTGAGCGAGAAAACGGGTCCGTACTGTTCTGTCCATCTCGCGAATTGAAACGGCACACTGCGTGAGGGGTTAGATAGAGATCATGCTGGTGTCCCTTGAAAATGACTTACGATGACTTTGGCATCGCATTGCCTAATAGCCAACGTCCAGGTGGTCCAGGGGGTAACGGCAACCGTCTTGCGGCCTGGTATCGTCGTTTCACTATCCAGATGCTGGCTAAGATAACGATAAGGGTGCATGCGGGGATGATAATCGCCATTGAAATGGTCTGGCTTGTTGATAGTCACGATTCAGACACCCCGCTACTTTGCAACACGTCAAGTACCCCAGAACAGAGAGGTAGTGATGTGCGAGTCAGTGCGACGGGTACGGTGAGATTAGTGTGCATGATTACACTGACTTATACTTATATATGGATTGAACACCTGCGCGGACAAATCGGACCTGTGCGACTCACGCATTGCGGTCTCCCTATAGTATAGGAACCTGATGACCACCTAGCGGACGCGCGTGTTCCAAGACATTTCGGCTCCACCTGAAGATTAAGGTAGATCTTCATGTCGTTCTCAATGACCTGTTAGATTGATCGTAGCACAGGACCGTCGGTTCACAAAATATTATAATGGAGGTCGACTCGGCGGAAGTTGAGTATTCTGAAGTAAAAATTTGTACTCCGAACTGATAACCTACACTGCTAATCGGGATAAACCTGAACCTAACATACTGTTGTCTATATATTCTTCATTTGGAGATAAATCTGGTAGGGAATCAATTTTAACCACAAATCTTACATTTGTGCATTATTTGTTTAGGTTCAACATCGAACAATAGATGTAAAATATTTTACAAATATGTTCCGCATATTACCCTCCAGCCAATCCGGCAATGTCTCTGGTGTGATGCCGCAGGCTGCAGGTACAGTCATATACGCTAAAATAAACATGGACAGCGCACGAGCTGAGCATGACACGTCGTCCTCGTTCTCCGTTTGGATGCACTCGCACTTGATGTCCTCTCCTCCGGCTCTATCCTTCGGCCGGTTGCTGCGTCTCTCCCCCGGCTCTTGAGCCTTCGGATTCGTCGGATCCCAACAAGATCTACCTTAATCTTCAGGTGGAGTCGAAATGTCTTGGAACACGCGTGTTGACTACTAACTTATCACCAGGGTGGTGAGCATCAGGTTCTTATACCATACGAAGACCGCAATACGTGGCTCGCACAGGTCCGATTTATCCGCGCAGGTGTTCAATCCGTGTTTGTATAAATATAAGTCAGCGTAACCATGATGCACACTAATCTCACCGTACCACGTCGCTCATGACAGAAAGTCGCTACTTTTCTGTTCCGGAGTACTTGTACTTAACGTGTTGCAAAGTAGCGGGGTGTCTGAATCGTAACTATCAGCCAGCCGGACCATTTTAATGGCGATTATCATCCCCGCATGCACCGTTATCATTATCTTAGCCAGCATCTGGATAATGAAACGACGATACCAGGCCGCAAGGCGGTTGCCTTTACCCCCTGGACCGCCTGGACGTTGGCTGTTAGGAAATACGATGCCTAAGTCACAGTGAGTCTTTTGTCAAGGGACACCAACGCGATCTCTATCTAACCCCTCACGCAGTGTGCCGTTTCAATTCGCGAGGTGGACAGAACAGTATGGACCTGTGTTCTCGCTCAAACAAGGCCATAGAATTTTTGTAGTTATAGGACGTCATCAGGTCAGCATAAGATAATACATTGTCTATCCCATGAAGTAGATCACGTCACAGGCTGCAGTGGATATCATGGAAAAAGAGGGAGCAAATCTTGCCGACCGCCCGCGTTCTATTGCAGCGCAAGAGACGTTGACTGGCGGGTTGGGAGTACTGCCTCAGGGCTCTGGTGAGAGATTGCGCCGGCTGCGCAGGTACACATCTTGTCTCTACTAGGTGCGATTAGCGAGACTGAATGTAATGCAGGGTCTTGCATGCAGGCTTGCAAACCAAGGTTGCAGAGGCTTATGAGCCCATGCAGACGAGACATGCGAAGAATGTGGTTCTAGATGTCTTGAATGATCCAAAGAATCACCAAGGTCATGCCATGCGGTACGAACACCAGCTCTTGCTTGCGCGGTACAGGTGGTGATCCGAGGATTTTAGTTATTCAGCTTCTGTGGTCATGTCCCTCACCTATGGAAAAATCACTCCGACTTCATATGCGGATCCTGAAGTCGTTGCCATCAATAAGGCTCTTGCGCGTTTTGGTCAAGCTATCCAGCCAGGAGCATACCTTGTGGATACGTATCCAATCCTGCGTTTCATCCCAGGCTATCTGAGTCAGCTGAAGGCATGGCACAAGGAAGAACATGCTCTCTATGACAGGCAGTTGGACGCGGTGCGAACACAAATGGTTCGTGATTTTGTTTTGATGATATATATCCTCGCTCACCACTGCGAAGCGTGAGGGGACCGCAAGGCCATCCTTTGCGAGGTTCATGATAGAGCACCAGAAACAGTACGAGCTCGGAGATAAGGAAATGGCATTCATCGCAGGAGCGATATTTGGGGCCGGTTCTGATACTGTAAGTTCTTGCATTGCATCGCGTCTTCGCTCGGCAACCGTTGTAGACTGCGTCCGCAATCACAATCATGATGATGGCTGCTGCCACTCATACAGATGCGCAGGCTCGCGTACAAGAAGAACTCGATGATGTCGTGGGGCGTACGCGGCGTATGTTATGCATTTTCTTTGTTCGTCTACTGACAGATAGCACCTGATTAGTGCCGACGTTTGCTGATCAGGAAATGCTGCCGCAGGTCACTGCGTTCATGCTCGAGAGTCTCAGGTGGAGACCTGTCACTCTTGGAGGTACGTATTTTTTGAATTGTGGCGACGCGGTGATGAACGACCACCTTGCAATGCAGGCTTTGCGCATCGCGCGACCAAGGACATCATTTGGAACAACTGCCTCATTCCGGCAGGTGCAACTGTGATTGGCAACCATTGGTCAGTAGACAATCATTTTTGTCCTCTTACCTTTGGTTCTGACGCTCGTGTTTCAGGGCTATCTTAAATGACCCTGAGGTCTTCCCGGAACCACAGACATTTAATCCTCAGCGTTGGATTGACGATGCAGGTCGTGTGCGTGATGATCTCAAGTTTTTCACTTTTGGCTTTGGCCGTCGGTGAGTGGTATCGTTCATCTCTCGACCATTTCTTATGCATGATCAGAGTGTGTCCTGGTCAACATATTGCGAATCGGTCGGTCTTCGTTAACACGGCTCTTATTCTGTGGGCTTTCCGCCTTTCGGAGAATCCTGCAGCGAAGATTGACACGTTTGCATTCTCGGACACTACACACATACATGCTGCTCCGTTTGAGATATGCTTTGCTAAGAGGATCGATGAGAACGTGATCAGGGAACTATGCGCACCGAGCAAATAAGAGGCGTTTATTCTAGAAACTTGGATCTTTGTGTAAAGGGGTTCGTCTTGCGTCTTTGGAATCTTTTCGTTGTCAGTCCGACTCAAACTCGTCGTTACACCTAACTTTGTATATATTCAAACAGGCACAATTAGAATAATGAACTTGCACCCCTTGGTGTTACCACGCATCAATTATCTCTCGATACACCGCGATAGTCTCCAAGTTGCGTGGCTGATCATGAGCCATTTACAGACAGCCCCGGACAAAATGAAGTATAGTACTCAAGTGCTATCATTTTACCATTCAATTATTCCACCACCACCCATGCGCTTTCTTTTTCTAGCTGGTCCAAATGACGAGCAGACAACTTGACTTTGCTCTCAAAATTGATACGTGTTTCATGGTGTGCTTCCCAGTCTCATGGTTCCGGTCACGGTAGTCTTTAACGCGGCTGACAGCCCCATCAGCTATACTTTCTCTCCCTTCAGTTCGAAGCACCTACGCTGAAGTACCTTAAGCTATGTGACATCCTTGGCTTAATTCTTACTCGGCACTGAACAGGTGAATTCAATTCGCACAGCCTGCTCCTACAGAAGATCCCTGTCCTTCAATCCTGTAACTTATCTTATACGGTCCTCCGCAAACATCTGGTTCTGAAATGAATGTTCATGTTGGAGTCTGAGAGAACGCACGTACCCGGAGATGAGTGACGTCGGACGACGGGCACAATCAAGCCATCCCCAACCGAACCAACCTTTTCGTATGTCTCAGTTTTATATATCTTTTCTCCTATTCCCCCCGTATGTTAAAACTATGTTGTCGATCTGGAAATGTAAGTAATCGAAAAATGGACCTTTCAGGTCTTCAAAGCTTCAGGCGTCAGGTGTGATCTCGCGGCGAGGGCGGCTGAGTCTGAAGATATCACCACATCTACAGGACTCTTGCAAGATTCGTGATGAGAACTTCCGGGTCCACAATGCCCCACATGCATGCGTTCGAGGTAAAAAATGATCATTATTCAAGAACCTACTATCCTGGACCCATTCTCACATGACGAGATATCATTGGCTCAAAAATCCCTTGCAACACCTGCAACGACATGCAGGACCTTCCACGAGCCTAGAAACTTTACCTTCCGCTTCACCTGTCTCTTCACAGGTGCTGGTGGTGAGATTGGAGAGGATGGAAAGAGAATCGCCTAAAGTTTTCTGCTTCATCTTCGTTAGACATGGTGACTTGTTAGTTTTCATCGAACTGTGCGCGTGGTTTATGAACGGAGTGCTTACTAGTAGATACAGACTGTGTGGGTGCTCTTATGTGGTTGTGTTACTGAGAATGAGAAAAATGTCTGCTTGGTTGCCAGCAGGGCCCTGATGATGATCCCGGCCTGTGCAAGAGTGAGCCGAGGTGAGCTGCTACTCGCACATTAGTAGGAGTAAATGCGACGTACCAAAGTGAACGTTGAATCCCTAAATTGTAGGAGCCCGCAAGGGGACGCATCGAGGTGAGGCTACATGAGACAGTTAGTAGCAAAAGTAGTAAGAAGGCATCCGTGTGGGCTTAAGTGCGGGCATCCGCATCAATGCGGGAGTTCGCGTCAATGCAAGCGCCTGCGTCAATGCAAGTATCCGCGTCCACGGAAGTGCGGGAATCTACATGCGCACGCCAGCAGGTCGTTGCAAGGACAGTGAACACGCTCGCCACTGGTAGAAGGTGTCATAGTGACTGGGTGGATGATTCCTCCCGGGCCCCTTATCAGGTTTTGCGGTGAGGAACCTGACGAGAGTTCACAACGGTGAACTTCCTACACGAGTGAGCTTGAGAGAGTCGGTGTGCCAGTGCTACTCGTGGCCAGCTTCCACACCAGAACCTGCCTTCGTTGCACAACGATCTGGGCCGTTGGAGCTTACCGGAGTTTGTGGCAGAAAAGAAAATCGGAAAGGACAGGGCACCGGAGCTTGCTAGAATTAACTTGCCAATGGGCGCTGTAGGATATCTAGTAGCAAGGACTTGTCGTGTACAACCTCAGCATTGCACAGGGTTGCCTCATGGTAGTATGATGGTACACAACCATATCAATATTAATATCGCCCATCGGGCTTCTGGTCAACACTGCGCAGTCGGACTCATAGAAAGCATGGTATGTGATATGAGTCGGAGATTCATTGATATCCACGTATACTGGCATGAGGAACCCATGGTTCTTCAAGTTCAAGGATAAATGAAGGAACTGTTTGTCTTGGGAACTTGCGCAAACGGATGACGCAACAAAGACTTGAACTCAACGCTAAAGGTCACCATCAAACTGGTCTAATGATAATAGATGCAACATCTTTGGGGAAAAGTTTAGCTAGCATGTCGAGCGTAGCCAGATTATCATGATTAGGCCCAGGCAAGTACTACAAGCTGCCACGCTTTAGGGCTCCGTGAAAAACTACCCACGGAGTTAACGACGAGTTTTTAACTCACCCCCACCCTCGAGGGGTTTTTGACACGAGTTAAAAACTAGTTTTTGACCAGTTTTTGACAGACTCAAAAAATGCGTTTTTTCAGGTCATTTTGACATTTTTTCGCTACGGTAATGCAAATGCCCACTGTACAGGCCCTCCCGGAGGCGTTGGAACTGTGCTATCCTGTAGTTGAGGTGTCCTGCTTGCCCCTTCCACCGGCTTCTCTGATAGTAAGTCCAACAATCGAGGAGCATCAAGATGAGCATCCTCGCTACCCACAAGTACTCTCGTATCACAAGACCAGTACATTGGATCACGCTCAATCTCCGGGTCCTCGCTCTCCTCCAATCAATTGTCCTCCGAGTCTGAATGAGAGTCCTGCGGCTCCGGGTTAGCCTCTGCTTGCGACTCGGAGTTGTCGTGTTTCCTTTTCTGACCATTGCTATCGACATCGACATCGAAAAGAGTACTTTCCAGGTCACGAAACTTAACTGTTGGTTTTGAGGGAGGCCTTTTGGTCTACGGGACATCTTGAAACTCGAATGGACACGGTGCCGACTCATCCTTCCGGCCTCTGGGTGCAAATGTGACCTCGAGCACATTATTCAGTGCGGCTTCGGTACTGCCATAGAGTTCGACCCTCTCCGGATCTGGAGCATAGTGCTCAAAATTATATTTGGAGTTTCCGAGGGGGATACTATGTGGAAGTTGTGCGAGTGCCTTTCGGAGGTGGCTCAACTGTGCGTTGTTGCGCCCAATGTCCTCGAAGAAGCTCATCAAGGTAAATTTTTGTTGTAATCATTGAGCCGATTCAGCCGAACGCTCAATTGGACGGTAGTTGACAGATTGTCGGTCATATCTTAACGATTTTTCGGTGATTTCGGATGTTCGGATGGAGAATTCGATAGGCTATGTTCCCGAGATCATATACATATATATTTTAGTTTTTGACACCCCAATATCAACCCCGAGTTATCGACTCGTTAAAAACATGTTAAAAACCTGTCAAAAACTCCAACGTCAAAAACTAGGTAGTTTTTCACGGAGCCCTACCACGCTTGCGACAGTCAACTAATTTCAAATATGAATCGAAACCCTAAAGTGCTAACACACTTCGTACGCCTCATGGTACACAGCTCTCCTATATTGATAACACAAGTTGCCCATTGCCCAAGTACTAAATCTAGATGCTGGCTTAGGGTTGGGTACCGGGTATTTGCCGGGTTCACACACTGCAGTGATTATAAGGCTACACCAACGCTTCTCCGTGACTCACATTTACTACCACTTCCACCATCATGGATCCTGCAAAGATAAGAGAGAAAATCGGTCGCTTTCGGATCCTCGTTATAGGACGAGCGAACGCAGGAAAAACTACCATCCTGCAGAGAGTCTGCAACACGCGGGATAATCCAGAAATATACAACAGCGCCGGGAAAAAGGTGGGCATCACAATGCTAGTAGGAGTGTATGGTAGTGACCCATGGACATTAGATCGACCTTACAGTTTTAACGGCATCCAGAGAGGTAAGGTGTGCTCCTAGTCGATGCCATGAACTGACGTACTCTCAGCGCGGACTGCATGACATCGCACCTGTTCATGGCAGGGTGATACTTAACCATGTCTAACTATACACAGTACATTTTGTAAGTTTGTCTCGGAGTCACCAACATGAAGCTTCATGAAGCTTAACAGGCACGATGCCTCACTGGTTCTAAAGATCAGGATCTCTCTTGTGATCTCGATGCTACTGGAAATTTTTTTCTCAGGCTTCCAAGAATAGCGCTACCACCGGAAAAATTACCAAATTGGGATATTCCAATAATCTCACTATTCCCACATACCTCCCTGGCTCTACTGCTGCACCAGAGCTTTCCCCTTGCTCACTCATGTATATAAGTAGTAGAATGGCATGTACATACATAAAATGATACAATAGACCGCTTTTTTCATTGTCTGAGAGCTTGTACAGCAGTCTACAGTACTGACTACAATATGTGCATCCCAGGACTAAAACATATTCGCTTTTTTGCCCCTTTAGCAGGGAAGCAATTCTGACTGTATATATCATATATTAGAGTGTTAATGAATATATTACACCGCTTGTTTGAGCCTCTGTAGTGTCCTACATCAGTAGATATGTTAAATTCATGAATACCTCTCAAAAAACATAAACCAGTTCGCATTTTTTAGTGTTTAGGTATATAGACTGGTGAATATTATTTCTAACATCTCTTTACTAGTATATACATCATATCAAGAGTATATGTCAGCAGGATCAGTCCCTAGGGTCATATGTATTGTCATCTTCCTGGTGGTTCACTCCCTGAGAAAATTTTTCCTGCAGCTCCGGCCCTCTAGGATGGGAGGTAGTCTTTTACTATGAACATATGGAATATATTTATCACATAGGTATACCAGAACAATACCAGGATCCTTGTCTACAATCCAAAGTCACTTTTTGCCTACAATGTACCATATTTTCGCATTTTTGAGGTTTTTCACTACATTCTCACTACATAGACTATACCAGCTGTTCATATATCACTTATAGTACATATATGAAGCCTTCCCAAGGCCATGATCAGGCAGAAATATGTCAGAGTAATGATATCAAGCACATATCTCCTATTCTCACTGATAAGAATTCCCAGACATGAATATAGTAAAATATTATGATCAGACTATCTTGGAGTACACTATATATACCAAGTAATACAGTCCTCGACTACCAGAAGGATCCATGAATAATTGACAGCAGGGGAATCCAATAGATAAGAAATAGGTCGTGGGAAAGTCAAAAAGTCCAAACATCGAAAAAGTACTATGCACCAACAGTCTATGCAAGGGTGGTCTGACCATAATAATGCAACAAATTGAGACCACAACACTTCCACATCACCTTTACCTTCACAACATATATCAGTATAGTATATATAAGTAGTTTACAATGTATTCTATACATTTTTAATGAAATCTTCGCCCTAGACAGGGTTGAAATATAACATTTGCATGATTGTGGGATTTGCCCCTATATCATTGATATCATTACTATGTCATATTTCTGCCTGATCATGGCCTTGGGAAGGCTTCATATATGTACTATAAGTGATATATGAACAGCTGGTATAGTCTATGTAGTGAGAATGTAGTGAAAAACCTCAAAAATGCGAAAATATGGTACATTGTAGGCAAAAAGTGACTTTGGATTGTAGACAAGGATCCTGGTATTGTTCTGGTATACCTATGTGATAAATATATTCCATATGTTCATAGTAAAAGACTACCTCCCATCCTAGAGGGCCGGAGCTGCAGGAAAAATTTTCTCAGGGAGTGAACCACCAGGAAGATGACAATACATATGACCCTAGGGACTGATCCTGCTGACATATACTCTTGATATGATGTATATACTAGTAAAGAGATGTTAGAAATAATATTCACCAGTCTATATACCTAAACACTAAAAAATGCGAACTGGTTTATGTTTTTTGAGAGGTATTCATGAATTTAACATATCTACTGATGTAGGACACTACAGAGGCTCAAACAAGCGGTGTAATATATTCATTAACACTCTAATATATGATATATACAGTCAGAATTGCTTCCCTGCTAAAGGGGCAAAAAAGCGAATATGTTTTAGTCCTGGGATGCACATATTGTAGTCAGTACTGTAGACTGCTGTACAAGCTCTCAGACAATGAAAAAAGCGGTCTATTGTATCATTTTATGTATGTACATGCCATTCTACTACTTATATACATGAGTGAGCAAGGGGAAAGCTCTGGTGCAGCAGTAGAGCCAGGGAGGTATGTGGGAATAGTGAGATTATTGGAATATCCCAATTTGGTAATTTTTCCGGTGGTAGCGCTATTCTTGGAAGCCTGAGAATCACCAAAGGAATCAGAAGCCGTTAAGCTTAATTGTAGGGGATTGATAGTTTACAAACAAACTTACAAAACCATACCGTTTCTAGTCAGTGAGTATTATGCTTAATTTTAACAGTATAGCCTGGACATCGAAAACGAAATGGTGTTCAAGAACAACCCGGGATTCGTCTTCCATGATTCACGTGGTTTCGAGGCAGGCGGCGTATCTGAATTTGAAAAGGTCAAGGAATTCATCGCGAGCCGCTCCAAGGAAAAGAAAATAACAAATCAACTACATGCTATATGGTAATTGCAACCGATCAATCGCGACAATGTGCCATCTCACAGTTTCAACATAGGTACTGCATCCCAATGGACGAGGCAGCTAGGTCGTTCACTGCAGCTGAAAATAAGTTTTTCTCTCAATGCGACACAGGAAGCAGTAAGCTTTCGCATTGCACCCTCGTTGACGTTCAGCTGATACGCAGAATCACAATCCTCAGTTCCAGTCATCGTATTGTTCACCAAATTTGATGCCCTATACGACGTCGAATACGCAAAGCTAAAGAAGGAAGGAAGATCTCGGAAAGACGCCAAGGAACTGGCCCCGAAACAAGCTGAAGAGTCATTCCCTAACGGGCCACAACTGAAGTTTCTCAAGGATGTGCGATGGCCTCCAAAATGTTATGTATGCCTTTCTAGTAAGCCGGTTCGTGGTCGAGTCGCAATACATGATGACGTTTGATCTATCAGACATGGAGAAGGATGATGCAGATTGCAAGACACTCATCGAGCGCACGGCTGGAGCTCTGGATAATGAAGTGCTTCAGCAATTATTCGTCTCGACCCAGCAAACCAACTTGGAGATCTGCATGAAATATGCAGTTGAGCGGTAACTACCCATGGTTCATTCACCTGCCGCAGGCGTTAGTGACTGATATTGTACAGAACACTCTCAGAACATTTTGACTCTGCAAAGACAACAACATCTGAGGGTTATGAGAGGATAATAGGGATACTGGGCGCCTGGTTTCCACACATTTGGGTAAGATTATTGTAAAGTTCGAGCATTGCTCTCATTTACGTTGGGCGTTTACTTGCAGGCAGTACGTGTGTCGATTCTCGTTCGAGCAACAGCAAGCTGATCCAAGTCGTTTCCCACCGTTCGCAGTATGTGAGTGTGTCGATCGGACTCGATCCGCGTTCGAGCAACAGCCATGCTGATCCAAGTCGTTTCCCACCGTTCGCAGTATGTGAGTGTGTCGATCCTGGTTCGAGCAACAGCCACGCTGATCCAAGTCGTTGCCCACCGTTCGCAGTATGTGAGTGTGTCGATCCTCGTTCGAGCAACAGCCACGCTGATCCAAGTCGTTGCCCACCATTCGCAGGAGGTGAGTGTGTCGATCCTCGTTCGAGCAACAGCCACGCTGATCCAAGTCGTTGCCCACCGTTCGCAGGAGGTGAGTGTGTCGATCTTCGTTCAAGCAACAGCCATGCTGATCCAAGTCGTTGCCCACCGTTCGCAGGGGGTGAGTGTTACAATAACATGTAACCGAGAACCCCTCCTACAGAGGTCATCATGACCTTAGCCCCTATCCCGCCTGTACACCGTCATTAGAAGACTTACCGACTCAACGGAGACTCGTAGAGACGCCTAGAACGGCCTGGATGCCGTTAGATGACCTAGACCAGCCTAGGCTACATCGGAACGGACCTAGATGGTCCTCGACCCGGATCATGAGGAAGCTCTGCCTCATGGTCAGAAGAGAAGCCGCATGCCTCAGCATGCGCAGTTAGACTCCAAGGCATGCTACGCCTTGAGGACAGATAAGAGAGGCATGGTAAGCCTCATGTATAGATAATCGACCGCATGGCATCAGATAAGATGCCCTTGTATAGACATACTCATACCTACCTACCGAATGTAGTATTGGTCTGTGCGCACGGACGACAGTATATAGAGCAGACAGAATCATGTATATTCCCTACTTGATTCTACTAGGTTTTATCCAGAACTTCCTCTGAAAGACAGTCCCAGTCCTTCAGTCTAAGTCGCACCTTAAGGAAAGCCGACGCTACCTTAAGTGGAAACCCCGAACCTCTCATTCGAGAGAAGATCCCCGTCTCTCCAATAGCGAGCCCGCTATCAGATTAGGCAATCCGCCTAGGGAGAGCCCGAACTATCCTAGTCCGTATCAGTGAGTGTGTCGATCCTGGTTCGAGCAACAGCCATGCTGATCCAAGTCGTTGCCCACCGTTCGCAGTATGTGAGTGTGTCGATCCTGGTTCGAGCAACAGCCCCGCTGATCCAAGTCGTTGCCCACCGTTCGCAGGCGGTGAGTGTGTCGATCTTCGTTCGAGCAACAGCCACGCTGATCCAAGTCGTTGCCCACCGTTCGCAGTATGTGAGTGTGTCGATCCTCGTTCGAGCAACAGCCACGCTGATCCAAGTCGTTGCCCACCATTCGCAGGAGGTGAGTGTGTCGATCCTGGTTCGAGCAACAGCCACGCTGATCCAAGTCGTTGCCCACCGTTCGCAGGCGGTGAGTGTGTCGATCCTCGTTCGAGCAACAGCCACGCTGATCCAAGTCGTTGCCCACCGTTCGCAGAGAGTGAGTGTGTCGATCTTCGTTCAAGCAACAGCCACGCTGATCTAACTCGTTGCCCATCGTTCGCAGGATGTGAGTCCGTTGACCCTTTGTCGAGTTCAACCATTCCTGACCAACGCAATTGATCATCTATTGGCAGGAGGTCAGTACATTGATCCTCCAGCGACTTTCAGCTACTGATCAAAGACATCGTCTATTCGTTGACAGCTTGTGAGTACAATTATCCTTTGACCTCCTGCCTTCCTTACCGATGCAATCGCTGATTTATTGTTAGGATGTGGGTGTATTGATTCTACGTCATCCTCACTGACCGAACACAATACCGCTCTGTTGACAGATTGTGAGTTTCTTGATCCACCATCGAACGCGAGCCATGCTGACTGAAGACATCGACCATCCATTCACAGGGTGTAAGCGCATTGATCCACAGTCGAATTGGGGCCCATTGACCATTGAAACTGCTCATTCCTGTTGACAGTTCGTGAGTGTGTTCATCTGCCATTGAGCTCGAGTCTTGCTCACCGACTACATTACTGATCTGTTGACAGTATGTGAGTTTCTCGATCCTCATCCTCAATCGAGCTCTAGCTTTCTTCGCCGATGGCATTGCTCATACATTGCCAGAAAGTCAGTGTGCTGATCCTCCATCGAGTTCGAGGTTTTCTTACCACTAAAATCGTGCATCCTTCAATAGAGAGTGGGTCTCAAGCCTTGCTAGCGAACGTCATCGCTGATCCATCGATAGGAGGAGCTTCGAGACGATCACCGTGTAGAGATACGGTCTAGGTTACTCTCTGCGGTATGTCTAATTGGTTTACAGATTGTGCACACATTTCTTATGTTGCGACTCTCTCAGGCCTCCCACTCATCACCCTCGGAGAATATCGTTCAGCTCATTTCTGGTGAATTTTGAGGCTACGTTGCGATGAACCTGCTTATTATTGACCATTTAGCTGTTGTCATTATCTTCGAACACTCTTTCTACATTTTCGACAAGCGGCGCTATCTTCAGGACAAGGAGTCTAATCCCTCGTTTCGTGTCGCTCTCGAGCAGTACATGGCATCTCCGCATGCAGCTGCTGTCAGGGAGGCTGCGAGTGCTGCCGTCTATCCATATCAAGGAAAACCGCCTTCTTGGATAACGAAGTTACCGTTTGAATCTTTCAAGAGGAAGGCAAAAGAAAAAGAATCTGCGAAGGCGGAGTTCATCGAAGCTGTTCTTGAAATCGCTCTAAATCATCGTCTGCGTATGTTTCACCATCACGTTGAGGTAGCACTCTTGCTGATCCGCTTGTTTTCAGCTAGACCTTAATGTTGCGCAGTGCAACACGCCATCATGATCAATGATGCTCCGGTTCGGAGAGGAGTGGAGGTGTCTGGGCTGTGAAGGTTGCTTGAAATGTTTGTCGTGGTAGATTCAGGATGTGGAACTGTATTTGTATGATCATGCGATATAGCGCTTTGTGTGGTATGGGGTATACGTGTATAGAGAATCATGTCAATCACCCTCAGTACAGTGGCGAGCGCTTGATGTGTTTCTCAAGTATCCATGGTGCGATCAGAATCTACTGACACACTTTCCATGACTGATAGAAGAACAAGGCGCCTTCCGGGTGCATGAGCAGCTCCTATCCTTCTACTGCAGCAAGCTCCCTACGTGGAGTGTTTTAATCTCATCACTGGCTCTCTCACCGGCATGCGTACTCTGAACAGTCCAAAAGACCTTTCTTCACCTTGAATGACTTGTACTCACTATTTCCGTGAGTATGGATTAAAACAGCGGCTCACTCGACATACTTAGTATAATTTGCGTACATGGGAACATACCTGTCGTATCGTTTGACCTGTGGGCCGGGCACAACGGGAGTCAGAGAGATATCAACGATCTGTCCTAGCATCGTGGAAGACGATGACATCGCGACAGTCACGGGGATGCTGGGCTCGAGCATAGAAATCGGCGTGAACGGCACAGCAGAGCTGCCGGGAGATTGCATACCATGAGTTATTTGTCCCTCCGTAGGGCCCTGGAATTGGCATATGAACGTTCATTCCAGGTGGGTATTCTTGGGTTTGCAAAGCTGCCTCAGGTATTAATGGCACTGCAAGGCTCACAGAAGGCGCCGGCTCGGGTTGGCTGGCCACTGATCGAGAGCTCAATGCTAAACCGGACCGCTCGCAAAAATCCTCTTCCTTTCCATTCACGACAGAATTCTGATTGACTCGGACAGTGTCTAAGATCTAATCAGTCGCATGAGAATAGAAAGAAGAGTGCTGTATGGTTGAAATGGAGTTGTTTTGATAATGACCCTCAACCGGGAGATGAGCATGTGAATGTATCCTTCCCGCATGACGACGGAGGTAAACGGGACCAACTCGTGCAAGGGCTATAGGTTTTCGAATATCATCACCAAATCAGACACCAACGGTGATATAGGGCTCATTGTTGACGCGTGCCGCATCCGGTGCTTCGGAGGTGCCTCGAAGTGAAGGTAGAAAAAGTACAGCTGATGGGGTTGTCAGCCACGTTGAAAACTACCGTGACCGGAACCATGAGAGTGGGAAACACACAATGAAACCCGTGTCAACTTTGAGAGCAAAGTCAAGTTGTCTGCTGTCTGTTCTTCGCTTTGGCCAGCTAGGAAAAGAAAGCGCATGGGTGATGGCGGAATATATAATTGAGTGGTTAAAGGATAGCACTTCAGTACCATACTTCATTTTGTCCAGGAACTGTCTGTAAACGGTTCACGATCAGCCACGCAACTTGGAAACTATCGCAGTGTGTCGAGAGATACTTGATGCGTGGTAACACCAAGGGGAGCCAGTTCATGATTACAATCGTGGCTGTTTGAAGATATACAACGTTAGGTGTAACGGTGAGTTTGAGTCGGACAGACAACGAAAAGAATCCGAAACGCAAGACCAACTCCATTGCACAAAGATTCCAGTTTCTAGAATAAACGCCTCTTATTTGCCCGGTGCGCATAGTTCCCTGATCACGTTCTCATCGATCCTCTTCGCAAAACATATCTCAAACGGAGCAATATGTACGTTTGCAGTGTCCGAGAATGCAAGCGTGTCAATCTTCGCTGCAGGATTCTCCGAAAGGCGGAAAGCCCACAGAGTAAGAGCCGTGTTAATGAAGACCGACCGATTCGCGACATGTTGACCGGCACATACTCTGACATTGTTAAGTAAGGCATAAGAAGTGGTCGAGAGATGAACGACACTACTCACCGACGGCCAAAGCCAAAAGGGAAAAACCGGAGATCACCGCGCACACGACCTGCATCGTTGATCCAACGCTGAGGATTAAACCTGTGTGGTTCTGGAAACACTTCAGGATCGTTTGCAATAGCCCTGAAACACGATTGTCAGAGACCCAAAGGTGAGAGGACGAAAATGATTGCGTACTGACCAATGGTTGCCAATAACAGTCGCACCTGCCGGAATCAGGTAATTCTTCCAAATCATGTCCTTAACCGCGCAATGCCTGTAGTGCAAGGTGGTCGTTCAATATCGCGTCATCACAGCTCAAATAAGACGCACCTCCGAGAGTGACAGGTCTCCACCTGAGACTCTCGAGCATGAACGCGGTGACCTGCGGCAGCATTTCCTGATCAGCAAACGTCGGCACTAATCAGGAGTTATTTGAGTCAGTTGATGCACAAAGAAAAGGCATAACCTACGTCGCGTACGCCCCACGACGTTATCGAGTTCTTCTTGTACACGAGCCTGCGCATCTACATGAGTGGCAGCAGCCATCATCATGAATGTGATTGCGGACGCAGTCTACAAAAATTGTCGAGTGAAGACGCGATGCAATGCAAGAACTTACCGTATCAGCACCGGCCCCAAATATCACACCTGCAAGGAATGCCATTTCCTTATCTCCGAGCTCGTACTGTTTCTGGTGTTCTATCATGAACCTCGCAAAGGATGGCTTTGCAGTCCCCTCACGCTTCACAGTGGTGAGCGAGCATATCTATCATCACGAGAAAATCACGGACCATCTGTCTTCGCACCGCGTCTAACTGCCCGACATAGAAAGCAAGTTCTTCTTTGTGCCATGCCTTCAGCTGACTCAGGTAGCCCGGGACGAAACGCAGGATGGGATACGCATCCACAAGATATGCTCCTGGCTTCATAGCTTGACCAAAACGCGCAGAAAACTTATGGATGGCAACAACTTCAGGATCTGTATATGAAGTCGAAGTAATCTTTCCATAGGTGAAGGACATGATCACGGAAGCTGAATAACTGAAATCCTCGGATTATCATCTGCACCGCGACTAAGAGCTGATGTTCGTACCGCATGGCATGTTTCTGGTGGTTCTTTGGATCATTTAAGATATCTAGAACCACATTCTTCGCATGCCCGGTCTGCATGGGCTCGTAGGTCTCCGCAACCTTAGGTTGCAAGTTTGCATGCAAGACCCTGCTTTGCATTTAGTCTCGCTGATCGCACCTGGGAGAAACAGAATGTATACCTGCGCATGCGGCGCAATCTCTCGGTACTGCCCTCAAGGATCACTCTGAACCCGCCAGACATCGTCTCGTGCACCGAAACGGAACGTGGGCGGTCGGCAACATTTGCTCCCTCTTTTTCCATGATATCCACTGCAGCCTGTGACGTGATTTACTTCATGCCTGGCTAGACAGTGAATTGTTTCATGCTGACCTGATGACGTCCTATAACCACCACTATTTTATTGCCTTGTTTGAGCGAGAACATAGGTCCGTATTGTTCTGTCCATCTCGCGAATTGAAATGGCGCACTGCGTGAGGGGTTAGATAGAGATTATGTTAGTGTCCCTTGACAATGACTTACTATGACTTTGGCATCGCATTTCCTAATAGCCAACGTCCAGGTGGTCCAGGGGGTAATGGCAACCGCCTTGCGGCCTGGTATCGTTGTTTCACGATCCAGATGCTGGCTAAGATAATGATAAGGGTGCACGCGGGAATGATGATCGCCATTTGAAATGGTCTGGCTTTTTGCTAGTTATGATTCAGACACCCCGCTACTTTGCAACATGTTTAGTACTGTAGAACAGAGAGGTGGTGACTTACTGTGATGAGCGACAAGTAGGGTGAGATGAGAGCCCATGGTTACACTGACTTATACTTATACAGACACGAATCGAACACCTGCGCAGATTGATCGTGCCACCTGTGTGATTCACGTATCAGTGCGGTCTTCGCATAGTAGGATAGGAAGCACTCTGGTGTAGTGGACGCGCGAGTGCCAAGACATTTCGACGCGGCGGAAGTACAGTGGGTCACCATTCTAAAAATATTTACACTCCGAACTTGGAAGCTTCTGCTTAATTACTCTACCTAAAAGATTTTGAGGATGATGAGACGGATGCGGCAGCGCGACGCCAGGTATCTGCATCCACCCATCTCACACACAGGTTACGCATAGCTAGGGTTACTTTGACTCGGAACCACCCCAAATACATGAAACACTTGGGTGGCGAGTCAATCGCGATCGATGTCCACGTATGTATTATGTTTTACAAATGACAGTAGTACATACTTGCGAGTGTACGAATTATTAATGTGATGCAAATGCCTAACATGATACATATGTAGATGTGACTAATACTAATGGTGAATTGCATGTCGTCTGGCTGGATGCCTGCAGCCAGCCAGTAGGATGTCATAATACGGGCGTAGAACAAAATCGTGTGATGGGGTAACAGAAGGCCATCCAAATCGCGAAACCATCACCACCGTACAGCCTTGAGGTTTCTCAGTTCCCTCTGAACGTCTCTGATATCAGATCGATTCCACTCGCCAACCCAATCGCTATTTGTCTGAGTCTCCGGGAGAACTTCAGGCCTCGGAGCAAAAGGTATATTTCGTGGGCTCGTGACGTGGACGGACATACTGCGTCGCTTCCCATTGGGCACGCCTTCTTTGGAAGGTAATTGAGCGGGCGGCACTTGCGCCGTTACTAGTTCAGGAGGCACGTTCTCGCCTAGATGACGGGCAAGTTTTGCCATTCGCTTTCTCCGCAATTCTGCCGCGTCGAAACTGGGCGTACGAGGCGTAGGGGGGAAATAAGCAGATGGCGTGCGAGCTGAGGAAGGTGTGTGCGGTAGTGATGTAGTACGGTGGTGATCGGTGGGCGATACAGGGATGGTGTTCATGCGGAGGTACAATGGTCTGGGTTTATCTGCCGACTTTCTGCCACGCGCGGGCAGGCCTGGGGGTGTCACCGAGAGGGACTCTGTGCTCCGCATGCTCAAAGGTAGCGAGACGAGCGAGGCGGATGGGGAGTGGAAGGATGCCGTTGAGGCTGAGCTAAATGACGTTACAGAGGGGGAGCCCTTGTGGTAATGCGTGAATATGGAACCCTGGCGCTTCAGTGCTTTGCCCGTTACTGTTTTTTTGTTAACACCGATGGGGAGGAGTGCGATAGGAACGTCTGCCTCAAGAAGGTAGGGTGTGGTGCCCATAACTGCTTCCAGTTTACGGGCAGAACGTATGAGACGCATGCGCTGTTGTGAGTCAAGGATATTTGTAGTAGGTGGGGGACATGGATACATGATCGTCGAGATCGCGGTAGAAGACATTGCGCAGCAGGAGATTACTAGAAAGTAAACAAGGAGTCTTAAAGTGAGCGGGTTAGGAGCACGCGGTAACCAATGTGACAATAAGATTCACAAAAACGAAACAAGAAAAACCAAGTACACAGTACTTGGCTTGAAAGACGGACACGAAGGGAGTGAAATTGAGAGGTCAGTTGATATAAGCCGAAAGACAATTCAAGCGAAAACCTTGTTACATAACAATAAGCAGCGCGCTGCCAGCATGAGGCCATGTGATATATAACAAAACACTTATGTAAACAAGAACAAAAAGATTTGTCCAAACTATTGTTCCGTATTAGGAACCAATACAACGCATTCCCTTTTCGTCACTAGGTCTAAGTACATTTGGAAGGGCATAAAACACCGCTTCCATGCCATTCAGCCGCCAGCGAACTCTTTGCAATACGGCTCATATCAACATGCTGCGATACGATATCCTCCAACACATGCACATCTTTTTTCGCTGTCGCCAGTTCAAGATAGTCCAAAATCCGTGGACCCTTTTCCTTCGCAAGGCTTTCCGCCCTTCGCTCCAAAAAGAGCTTCAGGCGGTCACAATCAGACGAAGCAAGACACAGGTGGGTAAGCACAGGGGCCGGGCTGCTGGTTTTTGGATCGTCGGGATACATATTGAGTGCATCGAGGAAACACTGCTCCGGGTCGATGAGAGCGAGGCGTCGAAGTCGCGAGCATTTCTGTAACATGCGGTAAGCCAGAAAAACAGGAGCCTCATGCAAATGTTTCAGAGGATCGTCGTCTTGCCAGAAGAGGTCGGAAACCAAAGGTGGTAGACTAAAATGTTCAAGTGCGAGCGTTTCAACTTGTTCGAGTAGTGAACACACATAAACCAGATGTTCGAGGAGGATCGTAGAAGAAAATTTGTTGAAGGGTTGAAGAGCAGGTATGTTCTGGATGACCAGGCTGTTCGAGTCAAATCCGTCTTTGAAGTGCCGAGTAAGAATTGAGCGAGAGACGTCACATAACTTGAGGTGCTTCAGCGCAGGCGCCTCGAAGTGAAGGAAAAAAATTATGGCTTCCCACTGGGATAGATAACCGAGCGTAAGGTCCATGAGCCTCGGCAAGTTCGTCGGCAACTCGTCCGCGTTACAGGGTATCCTCCCAAACCGCTGAATGGCGCCTTGGATCTCGAGTTTTTCCAGAGTCTCTCCGTTCAATGCAAGGATGTATTTCAGCACATCCATCGAAGGTCGGTCATGCAAGGTCATGAAATTAATCGATAGGGATGTCAGACGCGTTAGAGACCACCGAGACCATGAGACTGGGAACCCGGACAATGAAACCCGTGTCAACTTTGGGAGCAAATCCAAGTTGTCCGCTGTGTGTGTCTGTTCTTCGTTTTGGCCAGCCAGAAAAAGAAAGCGCACGTCTGGTGGCAAAATAATTGAATGGCAAAAGGACAGGACTTCAGTGCCAAACTTCATTTTGTAGGTCTCCAGATTCTCCATGGGGACTGTCTGTAAACGATTCGTGACCAGCCGCGCGATGTGGAGAGTATCGCAGTGTATCGAGAGATATTTGATGCGTGGAAACACCAGGCGGAGCCAATTCATTATTATAATCGTGCCTATTTGAAGATATACGAAGTTGGGTGGAACGAGGAGTTTGAGTCGGACAGACAACGGAAAGACTCTGGAACGCGAGGCGAACTCCTTTGCACGAAGAAGAGATGTATTTACGATAGCGTGCCCTCCGTCAACATTGTACATGTTATCGGTCGTGATGGTGATGTCCGCCCACAACGAGGAGCAGCTGAAAGCGACGTCACGCCATGTACCGCAAAC
This sequence comes from Suillus plorans, assembly GCF_016647745.1. NCBI lineage: Eukaryota > Fungi > Basidiomycota > Agaricomycetes > Boletales > Suillaceae > Suillus > Suillus plorans. The sequence goes on from NW_024537397.1 coordinate 555,077, forward strand.
TTGCGACACTAAGACCGCAAAATCGATACGTTTTTGGGAGTCGCCACAGGACGCGCCCAACTTGAATATGTGCAGGATGATCTCTTTAGGCAAGGTATTGATCGGACCCTTGCGCACGGGCTGTAGTTGGCTAGCCCGATTTATGACGTTAAAGGGTGTATTAGCTGGCAAGCCAGGCGCTTCCGTGTACTGAGCCGCGGCGGGTGGTGCATTGTTTGGAGCGAGCACTGCAGTTTGCATGTTGCCAAGGATCTTTCAAGGTAGCAAGTTGAAGTCAAGAAGAATACAGAAGTTGCGAGGATTCGAAAGTGATTGGCCTGTTGAGAAGAGAGCGGTTACAAGAAAAATAATGGCCAACGGAGTCCAACTTAAATACCGTCAAGGCAAGTCCAAGAAGCCACAACTTTGAGTCAATGACATTGTCCAGTCTATAGCGACAAAGGCTAATAGGTCATGGTTGCACATGCTTTGTTGCACATTCATTGATGGGGGCGTGTTGAAGAGGGTGCATAACTTGTTCCCTGTGTCTACCGGCCGGGACTAAGGCCTAAGGCCTAAGGCCTCCGATGTGTTGAGCTGAGCGTGCGTAGACAGTTACTTGTAAGGTCGGAGTACAAAGTTCTATTTTTAGAATGATGACCCACTGTACTTCAGCCGAGTGGCCCGAGTCGACCTCCACTACAATATTTGTAAACCTAACGGTCGACGGTCCTGTGGCACGAGCAATCCAACGGGTCATCGAGAACGACATGAAGATCTACCTTGATATTTAGGTGGAGTCTAAATGTCTTGAAACACGCGCGTCCAATACTAACTTATCGCCAGGGTGGTCAGCATCAGGTTATTATACTATAGGAGGATCGCAATACGTGACTCGCACAGGTCCGGTTTATCCGCGCAGGCGTGTTTGTATAAATATAAGTCAGCGTAATCATGCACACTAATCTCACCGTACCCGTCGCTCATCACAGTAAGTCGCCACTTCTCTGTTCTGGAGTACTTGTACTTAACGTGTTGCAAAGTAGCGGGGTGTCGTGACTATCAGGAAGCCGGACTATTTCAATGGCGATTATCATTCCCGCATGCACCCTCATCATCATCTTAGCCAGCGTCTGGATAGTGAAACAACGATACCAGGCCGCAAGACGGTTGCCTTTACCCCCTGGACCACCTGGACGTTGGCTATTAGGAAATGCGATGCCAAAGTCATAGTAAGTCATTGTCAAGGGACACTAACATAATCTCTATCTAACCCCTCACGCAGTGCGCCGTTTCAATTCGCGAGATGGACAGAGCAATACGGACCTGTGTTCTCGCTCAAGCAAGGCCATAGGATTTTCGTAGTTATAGGACGTCATCAGGTCAGCATAAAACAATACATTGTCTAGTCAGGCATGAAGTAGATCACGTCACAGGCTGCAGTGGATATCATGGAAAAAGAGGGAGCAAATGTTGCTGACCGCCCACGTTCTATTGCAGTGCACGAGACGTTGTCTGGCGGGTTCAGAGTTGTCCTTGAAGGCAGTACTGAGAGATTGCGCCGCATGCGCAGGTACGCATCCTGTCTCTACTAGGTGCGATCAGTGAGACTAAATGTAAAGCAGGGTCTTGCATGCAAACTTGCAACCTAAGGTTGCGGAGACCTACGAGCCCATGCAGACCAGGCATGCGAAGAATGTGGTTCTAGATATCTTAAATGATCCAAAGAATCACCAGAAACATGCCATGCGGTACGAACACCAGCTCTTAGTCGTGGTACAGGTGGTAATCCGAGGATTTCAGTTATTCAGCTTCCGTGATCATGTCCTTCACCTATGGAAAAATCACTCCGACTTCATATACAGATCCTGAAGTCGTTTCCATCACCAGGCTTACTGCGCGTTTTGGTCAAGCTATGAAGCCGGGAGCGTATCTTGTGGATGCGTATCCCATCTTGCGTTTCGTCCCAGGCTACTTGAGTCAGCTGAAGGCATGGCACAAAGAAGAACTTGCTTTCTATGTCGGGCAGTTAGACGCGGTGCGAAGACAGATGGTTCGTGATTTTCTCGTGATGATAGACATGCTCGCTCACCACTGCGAAGCGTGAGGGGACTGCAAAGCCATCCTTTGCGAGGTTCATGATAGAGCACCAGAAACAGTACGAGCTCGGAGATAAGGAAGTGGCATTCCTCGCAGGAGCGATATTTGGGGCCGGTGCTGATACGGTAAGTTCTTGTATTGCATCGCATCTTCAGTCAACAATTTTTGTAGACTGCGTCCGCGATCACATTCATGATGATGGCTGCTGCCACACATACAGATGCGCAGGCTCGCGTACAAGAGGAACTCGATAACGTCGTGGGGCGTACGCGGCGTAGGTTATGCCTTTTCTTTGTTCGTCTACTGACTGAGATGGCTCCTGATTAGTGCCGACGTTTGCTGATCAGGAAATGCTGCCGCAGGTCACCGCGTTCATGCTCGAGAGTCTGAGGTGGAGACCTGTCACTCTCGGAGGTGCGTCTTATTTGAGCTGTGATGATGCGATATTGAACGACCACCTTGCACTACAGGCTTTGCGCATCGCGCAATTAAGGACATGATTTGGAATAACTACCTGATTCCTGCAGGTGCGACTGTTATTGGCAACCATTGGTCAGTACGCAAACATTTTCGTCCTCTAACTTTTGAGTCTGATGATCGTGTTCTCGTGTTTCAGGGCTATCGCCAACGATCCTGAAGTCTTTCCAGAACCACAGACGTTTAATCCTCAGCGTTGGATCGACGATGCAGGTCGTGTGCGCGGTGATCTCCGGTTTTTCCCTTTTGGCTTTGGCCGTCGGTGAGTGGCATCGTTCATCTCTCGACCATTTCTTATGCCTTACTCAACAATGTCAGAGTGTGTCCCGGTCAACATGTCGCGAATCGGTCGGTCTTCATCAACACGGCCCTTATTCTGTGGGCTTTCCGCCTTTCGGAGAATCCTGCGGCGAAGATCGACACGCTTGCATTCTCGGACACTGCAAATGTACATGCTGCTCCGTTTGAGATATATTTTGCGAAGAGGATCGATGAGAACGTGATCAGGGAACTATGCGCACCGAGCAAATAAGAGGCTTTTATTCTAGAAACTTGAATCTTCGTGCAGAGGAGTTTGTCTTGCGTTTTCGTTGTCTGCCCGACTCAAACTCATAGTCACACCTAACTTTGTATATCTTCAAACAGGCACCATTGTAATCATGCATCAGCGGGTTAGATCGTGCTACAGAGTGCTACGGAGCGCTTCGTAGCACTCTGTAATCATGTGTAATGAATTACGTTTCCCTGATGTGAACTTGTACCCCTTGGTGTTACCACGCATCAAGTAGATACACTGCGATAGTCTCCAAGTTGTGTGGCTCATCGTGAACCGTTTACAGACAGTCCCTGGACAAAATGCTCCAAGTATGCTACTGAAGTGCTATCCTTTTACCATTCAATTATTCCGCCACCACCTGGCATGCGCTTTCTTTGTCTAGCTGGTCAAAACGAAGAGCAGACTACTCTCAAAGTTGACACGGGTTTCATTGTGTGCTTCCCAGTCATGGTTCCGGTTACGGTAGTCTTCAACGCGGCTGACAGCCCCATCAGCTATAATTTTTTTTACCTTCACTTCGAGGGCACAATCCTGATGCGGCACGTGTCAACAATGATTTTGAATTTGAATTTTTATATTTGGCCATTAATGAGCGGCGAGCCCTATATCACGTGGTATCTGATTTTGGTCCCGAGCGAAAACCTATAGCTCTTGCACGAGTCCGTTTACCTCTGTCGTCATGCGGGAAGGATACATTCGCATGTTCATCTCCTGGTTGAGGGCCATGATCAAAACAACTGCATTCCAATCATACAGGACTTTTCTCTCTATTCTCATGCGCCTGATCCGACATTGTCAATCTGTCGTGAATGGAAAGGAAGGCGATTTTCGCGAGCGGCCCGGTTTTGCATTGAGCTCTCAGTCAGTGGCCAGCCAACCCAAGCCGGCGCCATCTGTGAGCCTTGCAGTGCCATTAATACCTGAGGCAGCTTTGCAAACCCAAGAATCCCAACCTGGAATGAACCTTCATATGCCAATTACGGAGCCCTACGAAGGGACAAATATCAACGTCACAACTCATGGTATACATTCTCCCGGGAGCTCTGCTGTGCCGTTCACGCCAATTTCCATGCCCGAGCCCAACATCCCCGTGGCTGTCGCGATGTCATCATCTTCCACGATGCCAGGACAGATTGTTGATATCTCTCTAACTCCCATTGTGCCCGGCCCACAGGTCAAACGATACGACAGGCGTGTTCTCGTGTATGCAAATTATACTATGTCGAGTGAGCTGCTGTTTTAATCCGTACTCATAGAAATGGTGATCGCAAGTCATTTAAGGTTGAGAAAGGTCTTTTGGACTGTTCAGAGTAAGCATGCCGGTGAAAGAGCCAGTGATGAGATTAAAACACTCCCCGTAGGGAGCTTGCTGCATTAGAAGGATGGGAGCCGCTCACGCACCCGGAAGGCGCCTTGTTCTTCTATCAGCCATGTAAAGTGTGTCCGCCGCCTGCTCCCAGTACATGACTTTACTCAAGTCATACACCAGAGAATTTTCACTGATGCCAATGTTCGAGATCCTGAAATTAATGTCGAAATAAACAAAGCTGTTGAGACGGCGCGCAAAGGCGCGCGGAAGGCAAACATCGTCTTGGATCCATCCGTCGAGCTCGCATTGGAGCTTATTACGGAGGCGAACAAAAAAAATTGGGGCTATTACTTTGTCGACCACGACAGACGTATCATTTTCTGGTTCGAAGACTACGAATCTCCTGTCCTTATGAATAATGTTCGAGGTGTAGAGCGCAAAAGCCACATCAGTAAGTTCTTTCCACGGGGAGCTTTGGTTTCGAGCTCATGTAATTGTGTCGCTACTAGAGTATGCATTGGATTCACAGTATTGGTTCGTATGATCTAGATGTACGCACGTTCCATCACTCGACCAAAGTAAATGCGCTCACCATTTGTTACAGCCCCTTTTTACTTCCCAGTGTTTACATACCGTGACGTTGGCAGGAGACATATTGAGCTGTTTCCAAACAAACGCGTCCTTCCAGAAGACATTGTCGTGACGCTCAAAGAAATTGTCATGCATGCTCATGCAGGCGAGTGAAGATCAATAAGCGTTTCACGTCGTACATGATTGACATCGTAATAGAAAACATCACTTCTGAAACGTGCCTAGCACCTTTTGCCTCGAGTGAAGTTGCAAGCATGCTTGGCCTTGTAGATCATCTCAAGGGTGAATTGTTCCCTGATGCGGGAAAGTTGTTGTTGATCGCCTTTTCAGACAGTACTAACAAGGAGCGTGGTAATAGAAAACATCACTTCTGAAACGTGCCTAGCACCTTTTGCCTCGAGTGAAGTTGCAAGCATGCTTGGCCTTGTAGATCATCTCAAGGGTGAATTGTTCCCTGATGCGGGAAAGTTGTTGTTGATCGCCTTTTCAGACAGTACTAACAAGGAGCGTGAGCACTCCGTGTGGATTGCTGGTAAGTGTGATCATGGAATGTCAGTTGATCGCTCCTGATACGTTTGCTGATTTCAGCTCGATTGATGAGGCTTTTCTGTGAGTTTCGTCTAGTAGTGCGTGATTTCCATTTCCTGATTGCTTTACTAGGCAACGCAAAGTTTGTGAATTTCTGTGGACAACCAGGTGCCCGACTTGACGTCGATCAATCGCTATATGGAGAACATGATACCCGCTCGAATAAAATCATCCTTTGTATCATGAATGTTATTCTGTTTGGATCTCCAGTTGCTCAAAGCAAGGCAATTCACAGGATATGGGTCGATGAAACCATCGTTCAACCGCGATGGAAGGATTTTATCGATAGGATGACCACCGAATGGAATGGATATACAATATTTGTGAGTTGCGCTTTCGTTTCAAATTGTCATGCAATAAATGACTGTCTCAGTCTACTGTGATGCTCGCTGTTGATATTAGTTTTCTCGCGGTCCCAGCTATCGCGACTCAAACGGTCGCGATCGCTCTAACATATCTGTCTTGCCTCTGCGCCCTGGGCTCTTTAGTGGTCTCGCTGGTCTTGGCTGGCCAAGTTAATGACAGCCGGCGAGGCTCCGCTGTAGACGTAGTAAGTTTTTTGTTTGATCGTATCACCCACATTGATTATGTCCACAGGCCTCTTTCATGGTAGGAATATCACAGTCCATGTTCGGCCTCGAAAGCCTTGCCCTGATGCTCAGTCTACCGTTTGCACTTCTGATTTGGGGGTCAGTTTCCGGGTTACATTTCACAGATTAGTGGCTTATACTTTTTACAGAATGGCGTTCTTTGCCGGAGCATTGTCCACGCTGATCTTCCGCACTTCTAGTGTTGTCGTCATTTCAATTGCATCTCCAGTTTGGGTCGCCGTATTCGTCCTGGCGATGTGGCCCGTACTTACCGCCAATAATATTCACATTTCTCGCCTAAGGTCCTGGATCATAGAACAAGCTTCATCTCAGGCTGTGGAGCCCATCTTTGGTGTCTAATCTGTGTTGTCTGATTACAGAGATTTTCTGTGGCGCGACACGCATACAGTTGGTACATGGTGTTTTGCGAGTTTATTTATATGATACACGTTTTCTCTTGGACAGCCCCACACAGAGCTTACCAGCCGTGGATCTGGAATCGATATTGTGAGAACGCACCTATGAAATACATCCCAGGAGTGAGGCATCGTTTAGACGGAAATACATAAACAATTGTCGTCACGCACCCTATTGCTTTGAATAGTTTTCCCATTTGTCCTGGGCGTCTATCGAATGAGGCATCTGTGCGCAGTGACACATTTCCAACCGCGCACTCCAGAGTCCACACCTTTGGTACTCAAGTACTCAATTCTTGTCGTCAAATAGTATCATCAACCCGCTGAAACCGAATAGAGAGTCCGCTGAAGTACGGATTGGTAAATTACATTCGTCAATTGAACGTGGCGAAGCAGGAAAGAGTCTGCAACGGACGTTTTCTCCACCTATGTAAGTACTCGACGTCCGACTCCAATACATGTTCTCACCTGTGTTTTTTTGCCGCAGGATGCTTTCTCATGGAGATTCATTTTCATTACATACGCGGTACAAGAGACGGTTTGGGGCGAAGACCAAACATGAAGACATCTTTCGCGCGTATCATGGCGAGCAATAATCATCGCATTCTCACCTTGATCACTCACATACTCAACCTCGCATTCGTAGAATCCATCAAGATTCATAAAAACATCAGGATCGTCGTCGACCTTTCCAGGAATACAACAGCCGAGGTAAGGATTCATGTCTGGTATCAAACCCATCTAAGTCTTATATTGGCAGGCTGAGCGGTCTGTCCCTTCCGGTCAAAGCCTCAAGCTTCCGCCTACCACTTCCGACATATCCCAGGACTGTCCTCGGTGAGTCAGGATGATCATAAAGTGCCATTCTTGAGGTTGATACTCCCAAGATTCCGAATTCTGGTGATAGGAAAGGTAGTATCTGGCTTTCTCCAATCTCAGGCCAGTGTTGACGACGTACATTTAATAGACTGGCGTCGGCAAGTCGTCACTGATCAGCGACGCATTTGGAGTGGAAAAAGAGGTGAGCTAAACACGACGCTTCAACACACACAACTACTCATACCAGTACTGTCAATAGATCGTTGCGCACGATAAGCCAGGCGATGCCACCATCGACGATGAGTTCATCTCATCTCAGAACGACAGGTCTGTTCTCCACGATAGCAAAGGTTTCGAACCAGGGGACGAAGACAACCTCAAAATAGTCCAAGATTTCGTCGGCCCCGATCTGGCGGCGCGCGCAATTGGAAGAAGCGAACGAGATGGTTTTGTTGTGGGGTAGGATTAATATTCATTCTCAGACCGTCGTTGAACTGATCCATGTGTAGGGTGGTGGAATAAATGGACGAGGCGTTTTACACGCTTGTCACACATCGATGGGCCCTCGCTCGAGCTAATGGAGTCCGCACGCTCCCAAATATTCAGATATTCTTCAGTCCAATCGAATAGAGCAAGCGCTGTTGCCTAACCTCGCGGGTGCGCCAGGCGAAGCTAGAGAGATTTCTAAATGCACAGCATGTACCGAATCAGCGGCTTCTCCAAGTAAATTGATAGAGTTATGTTGCGTGGTAGACTCGGTGCGTTTTGTTCTTGTGTCTCTAGACGGCAATAACTCAGACAGTATGCTGCACTTGATATCCGCGTCCACCATCCAGACTCTATCGGCATGAACTATGTTATTGACTTATACCCTCGGAGGAACGCACCTACAAGCAGAGGGGCACCCAAGTTCGCAGGGGATCACCCGGAATGATAGCATTGGTATGCATCTAACACGTCGTTTGTCTCTTCACTGTATAAATGATTCATAAAGTTCAGGACATTGCTCAGCGCTCATGATACAGGCTGGCCTACAAGAAGGTTGTACGAGAACAAAGTTCATGTGAAGTATATTGTGACTTCCCGTAGGATAGAATATAATTTCACGCTTTTGAAGGTGTGCCGTATGTCGAGTATCATCAACTAGGGTTCGCGTTGAAATAAATGCATGGTGTCCTGGTGTTTGTTATGCCTCTCACAAGCAGCGATGGCTTCCTGTCAAAGATGTCGGTTAGAGGACGTTGAGATGGCGTCATGGAGATGAGGAATTTCGTGAAAGCCATACATGTTGAGTTGGCGGACAAATGAGGGGAAGTTCTTGTGTCTGAATCAGTATCTTAGGACTTCACTTGCAAAACACAAAGAGCCGACACGTCAAAAAGTTCAAACCATAGCCTTCTTCAAAGCACATACGTCACGCGCGCGGCGCGCTTCAACTCCAGAGCAATTATTTTACAAGTCAGACTACGTACAAAAGCGTCTATATGCTAGCAATAGTGCATATGAATCATATATCCTAAAAACCATATGGCTCCAGCCGTCTGATGCACTTCGGCTGTGGTCTCCTCCATTCCCCATTGTTTGGGTCTGGCCATAAGGAAGCATTGACCCATTGAGCTTGAGGTGGTGCGCCGGGAGTCGGGAAAAACCCTATAGGCCAAGTAGGCAAGTAGCACATCTCCTACACGACGAGGTCAGTCATTTCGCAAACGAGTAACTTGACTTTGTTACCTCGAAACTACAGGCCGGTCGGCACTTGACCCACACGCTCCAATCTAACCAGGAGAGTAACTGTGTCACATCCTCCTTCCATTCGCCCGCGAGAGTGCGTATGTGATTGACTTCAGGGCGTAGTTCTAGAGGATAAAGGGGGTCGACCCCAAGAATCATTCCAGAAGCCCACATCTTCGTGACGACGCGGCATATTTCATGTGTAGTTTCCCGGATCGCCTGCAGGAGCAAGCGTTCGGAGGGCATCAGTGTCGTTCCACGAGACACTATGGAGGCCGTGTGAGATGTAGCACATTCTCGAAAAACTGGGACAGCCCACGAATTTGTCGCGTTGGTAGCGACGGAGTCATTGGGAGGTAAAGCTGCAAACACAGTGTAGGGCAGAAGCACGGTGCGCAGTTGTCTCTGAATTTGCTGTGCGTGGTTAAAGATCGACCCATCGTCCAACGTCAGGTTCAAAAGGTGGTGCATAAACTCTAGGCGGCTAGCATATCGATCAACCACCACCTGCAAGGCCGTTTTCCAGTCAATGCCGCTGGCTGTCACGGGTGGTCGTGCTAACGCTTGAGATAGCCTATCTTGAACACGTTCTATATCCTCCGGCGATATTCCTGCTACTCGATGATCCCACCGCTCCACACCAGCACGGCGCGGCACCAAGGAGGGAACAAGAGCGGTATCGTAGAAAGAGACGAGCCCAGAAAAATCAAGTATGATTCGGGTTTCTCCTGGATAATGATTGTGCCATGAAGAAGAATGCGTTACTTCCACAGCGCGATGCACTTATGTCCGAGAATAAATCAGACCTACATCAAAACATACACATGGTCGGTCGCTCACTAGTATTGGGGTCCTCAGGCAGCTCCGGATTTGTGCTGCTGCTGAGGCGAGTGCTTTCGAGATTTAAGAACGAAGCGACCTCCATGTGAGAGGTGAAGTTGCAGATCATAATCTCGCTATGACTGTTAATAAAAAAATTGCCAAGGAACTACATATATGAGTTCGCACAAATTCATTTGCATCCTATAATTTGCAAATCAGCTTCGACATCGACGCATCTTGACATCCAACGAACCTCACAAAGCCATTCACCCCATATTTTTCACCCCATTTACACAGATCCTTTATGCGTTGCCCTTCATTTTTCACCCACTCCGGCTTCATTTCCGACCATGCCACGAGATCTTGGGTGTCCATGGTGCCCTCAAGGAGTTTCGCACCGCTGTTTCCATCAAAATAGAGAACTTTCATTGGCCGAGTGACTGTAAGGGTGAGGTGCCAGCATCCTTTTTCGATTGACCCCTCGCAGAAAAGTATGGAGTGGTCTGGCTCTACAGCCACCCAATCCAAAGCAGTCGGTAAATGGGGACCAGCGGCTCCATGGTAGAGAATAGTACCCACGGGAATGATCCCTGGAACTATTGTATGACCTGCAGGATGTAAATGATGAGTCGTGACTCATCTGCTTGATATTCAGTATTTTCAAACATACCAATACGATGACGTGTATTTGGCCAGGCTTGAAGCAGAGAATTGACCGTTTCGAACACTAGATGTCCTGTCGCGTTCACCATAGGTCCTTCATCAAGATCCCACTGTCCAAGATCGGTTTCGAGCCCTGGGTGAGGCGAATGGCTCGACAGAGGTATCTGTGCAGTCAGAACCCGTTCAAAGGCAAGAAAAAGCCAAAGGGCTTTCCTCGTAGACAGCATTCCGACAAAGGGCCAAGGACCTTCGTAATCTTAGTTATATACGGGGCGCTACATCTTCCATCAAGGCATCATCCGGCTTGATTCCCTTCAACTTGAAACTGATCGGTAAATTTAGTAGCGGTTGATTGAGGTGGTGCGCAGTTTTCAATGTTCATTCTTCTATAATCCAGACCTATTATCTTCCAGCAGCATCAGATTTTCAACGATAGGAATAATGATAGAGAATGAACGCAATATAATTTCGCCCAGGTTGCGTGCAGCTGTGCGGCGCTAGCGGGTATTACTTCAGACTCAGGCGTAATCCAAGTATCGGACCGAATTTGGAATTGCAAAATTATCATTCGGTCGTCGGTTGAGTGTCCGGGTTAGCCTAGGCCTGAGTGTACTTCCAGGAAATGATGATATTTAGCAGGAGCAGGATTCTACCCGTCTCACGGCTACAAGGACTCGTCGGGATGTCAGGGATACAACAAAGAGCCAACACGTCAAAACATTTCAAACCATGACCTGTTTGAGTGTATAACAGGTAGTTGGAGTTCGTACTCGTATCTCCCTCCGTTCCGCAATGCCATCATCTGCAGTCCAAATAACTGGGGTCCTTGTAGACCCCAGTCTTTCATGCACACGAATTGTCAACAGAGACGCCCAGACAGAAGAGGTAGTTCGGTGCACGCTTGTGCAACAACTTAGCGCAAAGTACAACGACGAGGTTGAACGTTCAACGTTCAACCCCCGTCTCCTATCGAGCTAACAGCCCCTAGGATTTTAATTGGTGAGCGCCATGATACTATTCAACCGTACACTTATCAACTTTCCTGCTCGTCTTATACAGACGGTGAATATACGAACATGGTTGTAGGGCAACCCCTATCAACAGGTAGAAACTCGCCCATTTCACAATACCAAAGACGCATTCTCTCGTGGATGCAAACAAGAAACAGCGGGCAGAGTTGAAGGACTACAGAGTACGACTGGAGAGACGCACGACAGAGGCGAACGCTGAATGGGTGATACAAGCAGAAGACTTGAAACGAGCACAGCAAAATACATCAAAGTCTTCCCGGCGCAAGAAAAGAAAGAAAGGTAGTTGGTTTCAATATTCTTGCACCATCGTTCTGGTACTCAATCGCATTCAGCTCGTTTGGCGGAAGAAGGCTCAGCACCGGTCTCAGAATTGGTCTCAGCACTCATCTCGGAATCCGTCTCAATGTAGGAATCCATCTCAGCATCCATGTTGGAATCCGCCTCAGCACCCATGTCGGAATCCGCCTCAGCCTCCGTCAACATCACCATACAGATTGCGATGAACACGTTTTCCAAGCAGTTTACGAGTAAGATCAATGAGCTCAAATTTCCCGCACTCAACAGGTATGTACCTGGGACCAAGTACTCCGAGTCAATGAGCAAGCTAACAAGAATCAGGCCCAGGAAATTTGGGAGCTGAAAGATTCCAACGCAACGTTATCCCAGAAAATTCTGGGCCTTGAAGATTCCAACACAACGTTATCGGCTGACAACAAATCCTTAACCGCCACCGTACAGCGTGTAACTACTCAATTTCAGCACTCTGCATTAACTCCTACTGATTTGTATTCCTGCATTCCACAGTACTGCATGATCTCCATTGACGCACCTGCATAGATGTCCCCGGTCATGCCATTGCCTTCTTTTCACCGACCATCATCAACGAGCTTGGCTACTCTGCTGCGATACGAATTCAAGGACATGGGCGATGCCAGTCCGCTTTTCAGGTGAGTTCCATGATTCATTCGCAATGCCACCCTGACTAAATGCGCGTTTCAGGTGAGTTCAATGACTCATTCGCAATGCTACCTGACTAATGGATATGTAAGGTACACTATATGGTACATACAGCTAAATCAAGCTCGTTTTTTTGATATCACTATTTGTAATAGTACTGGCTGTGGCTTCAAAGTACATACGTCAGGCGCGCGGCGCGCTTAAACTCCAGAGCAATTATTTTACAAGTCAGACTACGTACAAAAGACGTCTATATGTTAGCGACAGTGCATGTAAATCATATATCCTAAAAACCATATGGCTCCAGCCGCCTGATGCATTTCGGCTGTGGTCTCCTCCATTCCCCGTTGTTTGGGTCTGGCCATAAGGAAGTATTATCCCATTGAGCTCGAGGTGGTGCGCCGGGAGTCGGGAAAAACCCTATGGGCCAAGTAGGCAAATAGCACATCTCCTGCACGACGAAGTCAGTCATTTCGCAAACAAGTAACTTGATTTGTCACCTCGAAACCACAGGCCGGTCGGCACTTGACCCACACGCTCCAATCTAACCAGGAGAGCAGCTGCGTCACATCCTCCTTCCATTCATCCATGAGAGTACGTATGTGATCAGTTTCAGGGCGTAGTTCTGGAGGATAAAGAGGGTCGACTCCAAGAATCATTCCAGAAGCCCACATCTTCGTGACGACGCGGCATATTTCATGCGTAGTTTCCCGAACCGCCTGCAGGAGCGAGCGTTCGGAGGGCATCAGTGTCGTTCCACGAGACACTATGGACGCCGTGTGCGACGTAGCACATTCTCGAAAAACTGGCGCAGCCCATGAATTTGTCGCGTTGGCAGTGAAGGAGTTATTGGGAGGTAAAGCTGCAAACACAGTGTAAGGAAGAAGCACGGTGCGCAGTTGTCTCTGAATTTGCTGTGCGTGGTTAAAGATTGACCCATCGTCCAACGTCAGGTTCAAAAGGTGATGCATAAACTCTAGGCGGCTGGCATATCGATCAACCACCACTCGCAAGACCGTTTTCCAGTCAATGCCGCTGGTTGTCACGGGTGGTCGTACCAACGCTTGAGCTAGCCTGTCTTGGACACGTTCTATATCCTCGGATGATATTCCTGCTACTCGATGATCCCACCGCTCCAAGCCTACACGGCGCGGCACCAAGGAGGGAACAAGATCGGTATCGTAGAAAGAGACTAGCCCAGAAAAATCAAGCATGATTCGAGTTTCTCCTGGATAATAGTCGTGCCATGATGAAGAATGCATTAATTCAAAAGCGTAATGCACTTGTGTTCATAAATCAGACCTACGTCAAAACATACACATGGTCGGTCGCTCACTAGTATTGGGGTCCTCAGGCAGCTCTGGATTTGTGCTGCTGCTGAGCCGAGTGCTTTCGAGATTCGAGAATGAAACGGCCTCCATGTGAGAAGTGAAGTTGCAGATCATGATCTCACTGCAACTATTGTTAATAACAAATCCCCAAAGAACTACATATGAGTTCGCACAAATTCATTTCCATCCTATAATTCGCAAATCAGCTTCGACATTGACGCATCTTCAAATCCAACGAACCTCACAAAGCCATTCACCCCATATTTCCGACCCCATTTACACAGATCCTTTATGCGCTGCTCTTCATTTTCCACCCACTCAGGTTTCATTTCCGACCATGCCACGAGATCTTGGGTGTCCATGGTGCCCTCGAGAAGTTTCGCAGCGCTGCTTCCGTCAAAATACAGCACTTTCATCGGTCGAGTGACTGTAAGAGTGAGGTGCCAGCATCCTTTTTCGATTGACCCTTGACAGAAAAGCATGGAGTGTTCTGGCTCTACAGCCACCCAATCCAAAGCAGTCGGTAAATGGGGACCGGCGGCTCCATGGTAGAGAATAGTGCCCACGGGGATGATTCCTGGGACTATTGTATGACCTGCAGGACACAGATGATGAATCATGACTCATCTGCGTGGTGTTCAGTATTTTCAGACATACCAATACGATGACGTGTATTTGGCCAGATTTGAAGCAGAGAATTGACCGTTTCGAACACTAGGTGTCCTGTCGCGTTCACCGCAGGTCCTTCATCAAGGTCCCACTGTCCAAGATCGGTTTCGAGCCCCGGGTAGAAGGATAGAGGCGGATGGCTCGACAGAGGTATCTGTGCACTTAGAACCCGTTCAAAGGCAAGAAAAAGCCAAGCTGCTTTCCTTGCAGACAGCATTCTGACAAAGGGCCAAGGACCTTCGTCAGCTTAGTTATATACGGGGCGCTACATCTTCCGTGACATCCGGTTTGATCTCCTTCCAGTTGAAACTGATCGGTAAATTTAATAGCGGTTGAGGTGGTGCGTCGCGGTTTTCAAAGTTCATTCTTCTATGATTGAGGATTATACATGTGTACATTCCAGCAGCCTGATCAGATTTTCGACGATAGGAATAATGATGGAAAATAGACGCAATATTATTTCCTGAATTTTGTCCAGGTTGCGCAGAGCTGGGCGCAACAGGTACGTATTGTCAGACTAAGCCTTGAAGGAAGTAATTCATGTATCCGACCGGATTCGGAGTTGCAAAATTATCATCCGGTCATCGGATGATGTCCCCGGCCTGAGTACTGAGTCATTAGGTAAATTTTTGATGGCACTCCAAGCGCTGCGTCTACATTGATGAGACCACTAGATAGCGAGTCCAACTTGGTCCCTCAAGCTCAAGTTGCATTGTAGTTCCCTGACCATTATCTTGTCTTGCTGGCACTACTATAGTACTGGTCCCTTGTTGTATTGATGGGCTGATTCAAGTCACATATCTACAACCCGAGACATAGTAGCTGCTCACTGATTTGGCTCAACGTGTTCTCGGAACAGCAATACATAGTATAGGTAAGAATAAGCGGGTCACGATCCATTCATCCCATCATACAAATTCAAGATATGATGTCTTTTTACTATCACCGCAAGTAGACGCTGTGGCTTCTGTTTCATCGACACTAACACAACTACCAGCTTGGATAGGTCGAGCGGGATGCACTGTTACTTCATCATCTGCATGATTAAAATGTTCTCCTTTGAGTCTCTCGTCTTGTGACGAGGGAAAGTACCGCTCCGAGAGGTAGACGCTGTGTCTGACATTGGATTTGGAAGAAATGGTGCTATCTCTGTTGGCCTGCAGGTAGTATCGCGAGTTCAGGAGTGCGATAAACGAGTTGACATATACTTGACACCATATCATTGGTCAGTACGATCCTCGGATAATGTTTTGATCTTACATTTAGCCAATAAACATTCAAAACCGAGAAAGATGTAGTTCTTCGGCATCACTGCGCACTGTAGGTGACTCTCAGAGACGCGAGGGACATCACAGGAACTGGAACCTCACTGTAATGATGGCTGTCACCGAACATACACTACACGGAATATGAGTTAAGAGACGGAACAGGATGTAAGGAGAAACACCTCGTAAGACAGCCAGTTTCGATGACTAAACCCATGAGTTTTTGTATAGAAGAATCGGTGCTAAGCAAGACGCTGTGTTGGCTTATCAGATTCCGACAGCGAATGGCCCAGCTCTTACATAGAGAACCCTGTACGTGAGGTAGCGAGGAGATAGCATAATAATGATGCATTAAGAACATCACCACAACTAATCACGGTCAAGGCCATGTATGTCGCCCATTCGACTCTAATCAAGTCAGAGAACAGGTGACACTGAAATCTACTCGCAATCAACACTTTGTGGAGTAAGAGAGTCCACTGTTCTACTCACAGCGCCCAAAGCAGGGCTATCACCGGGTTAACATTCAAAGTAAAGATGACGAGCCAACAAGAGCAATTTCGAACTCTTACGGATGGATAAACCTGAATGGCATGATTCACGATTGAGAAATATTTCAGGGTGATAAACTCACTTGAACTTAGGACCGCGAATATGCCCTAATAGTGCAGCATCATCAAATTCCAAAATGAAGACGTGAACGTCTATAAAAAGCCCACCGCTATAATCGGGAGAACTCTTGATCGGCCCTTGCTGACTAGGTCCGTAAATTGTGTATTCACTCCATAGATAAGAGAACAAATACCTGTCCATATACGATGGGCATACAGGCTATAAAATGAGGAAGTATTACATTGTATGTGATACTGCACATCAACATACTTACAGTTGTACCCCATGGATGATGGGGACCTGTGGGGTGCGTACTTGAGGCGGATCAAAGTTCAGGAAACACGACCTACGTCAAATATTATCTGAAGCTGCACGAGTTTATCAATATGATAACAGAAGCTACATGAAAGAACTCACTTTGAAACTCCATACAATTTCTGTGAGTGCACCAATGTTCGCGAAGTGGGTCACTAAATAATAGTAGATGCAATGAACGATGAAGATCAGGTGAAAAGTATCGAGTGTCCTGTATAAGTTCATGATGTGGCATGACTGTCACGCGTTCGACGAGTCGAAGACTTACCACAATAAGAGGACCTGTTGATATAGCGTGAAAGACAGAACTAGAAAGAAGGCGGCATGGACGCACGACTAGCTTAAAGAATGTTCTGCGTCTGAAAGTAGATGAAAACTTGAACGTTGGTTAAACCAAAAAGACTGATAAGACACACAGGTGGTGTCAGTTTCGTCCGAAAAGCAAGCGGATAGTTCGAACTCCACTCACATGGCTGCAATGATGGCCCCAATGAAAAGTGCTCCATACGTGTTCCCGAGCTCAACTTGTGTGACGAGGTCTTGCGTTGAGGAAGACATCATGATTATGGATTGCCAGAACCAATTTCGCCGGCAACACAGTATGTAAATATCACTTGGACAATAACTCGGGAGCTAGCGCTCACCATGCAGATGGCAAAACTTCCCATAGAATTGGCACCCGTGACGCAGCAGTATCTGAAAAATGACACATCAGAGCTTCTAGCACCACGACAAGCGGGACGAGATAAGATTCTAAGGTGCATAAGTTCAAGTTCAGGCAAGTGTTCCTCGTGTGATGATAGTCATACCGGAGAACTTACCACTGTATCGGATCACTGGTCACGAAATGTCATGCCCTTGGTGCGACCCTGCAGCTTCAAGCTCCTTGTACCCACATGAAACTTGAGGCCAGACTTCAAACCAGTCAGTGGGTGTGTAGAGAACCTCAATCCTCACTGTGTAAATGGCAGTACTGCCACTCCGAGACATCTGATAAGTGCTGTAAGTCACCTCACTGCGCAGAATGACCACATTAATGTGTACAACTTTTGTTGCACTATCACAATAAGGACTGATACATCAATTCTATGGCTACTGGTGGCAGGTGCTGGAAGCTTGAGGGCATAGAGATGTGCTGGGTGGTGCAGGTAGACAAGAGAGCGACAAGAAATTGAAATTGCTGTGTCGTGATCCGTGGAGCTCTGGAGTCCGACTCGGAGTCTGCTTCTCAGTATATTTAGAAGAATTTCGGCAACACCCGGGAAGTTCAGGAAGTACCGTTTATTCTTCTTCAGCCTATGCTCCCATATGTGTCCTCCATGCTCTGATGCTCACCACTAGATCGAGTCCCACCTCGGTCACCTGCAGATTTGCATACCCAATGCAATCACTTATATAACATTCGATGCACACACCATCTCCCCGGCAAGGCTGGCATCCCCTCGGATATGGACACTTTATCGCTGGCGGTGCTGGAAGGTATTTCATACGGTGAGTGTCGCAACGCGTTTGTCGTGGAGCATGGACATAATTCCCTACTTTTACATGCACCAATTCGTATTATACTCAATAGAATCGCATCTCAAAGGCTGACGCCTATGGACGACCGCAGCGGGGCAAAGCTCGGAGTACTGGTTGCAAACAAGTGATCAGCGATGATGCAATGATTGCCTGACGCCGAGTGATGATGAGTAGATATTACACCATCCTTTGTCTTTTTTTTTCGTTTGGTTGTTTCAACTTTCCTCCATTTATATGACAGCATCCTTTCTTGGAGTATTATTTGTATTGGTACACAATACATGATCGACGGTACGCGTCCATAGGTCTGAAATCCAGCTTTGACATTCTCCAAGTCGAATTTTAGTTTAGTACTTACCCTAAACATCCTGTGCAACAGCCTCGTGCCTTCCAGGTCGGACCTGCAGCCAGACAAGCGCCCGCTTATCTTTTCAACTCAACTGCAAAGTTCAACCACGAGCCATCTATCGACATTTGAATACAATCGCAATCAACCGTCCATTCTATCTCAAGCATCCTGTGATATCTCTGTTGCTTGATCGTTTCACCATCACCACTTAAACCCTTTTGATTTCAAACGAAGTTACAGCTTAGACATCGTCGCAATCGACTCCTCAATCAAAGCTGTATGTCGTCCCCTCTGAGACATCTATCCTCCATCGTGATCTCTAATTACATCGTTGAACTGAAGTAGTGCTTCCCCGACTTGACCTATTCCAACTCCCATTCCGTGTCGCACTCTATCGATAAGCGACTAAGATCGATGTAGATATCTCCTTCCTTTATCGCCTCCCCCGCTCTCTGACCAGTTTGATAGAGCTTCTAGCAATGACCGAAGTAACTTGGAAGGAGCTGTCCCAGGTTGCTGCCCTGGGTGCTCAATACGACTCCCCTGAACGCCAGCCCCATCCAAAATGTTTGGAAGGGACCCGAGTGGACCTTCGCAAATTCATCCGTGAATTGTTGGACAAGCGAGAGAAGAGTCAGATCATTTGGTTGCATGGCACTGCGGGCGTCGGAAAATCTGCCGTGGCATTCACTGTGGCCGAGGAGATGAAAGGCCTGATGATATCGGAGACGACGAAAATCGAAACAAGGCTTGCGGGAACATTCTTTTTCTCGCGCAATCACACGCAGCGCAGCACATCTGGTCATTTCTTTGTGACCCTTGCTTACCAGCTTGGGATCAATTTCCCCAGCGTCAAGAGCGAAGTGAGCAAAGCTATCCGCGAGAATCCTGCGGTTCTAGGCTCCAGCCAGTCTCTTCGCGCACAG
Organism: Suillus plorans; assembly: GCF_016647745.1. Lineage (NCBI taxonomy): Eukaryota > Fungi > Basidiomycota > Agaricomycetes > Boletales > Suillaceae > Suillus > Suillus plorans. The sequence goes on from NW_024537397.1 coordinate 574,694, forward strand.
ATGATTGCGTTATTTCGCCGACCTCTCTGGCACCTGCAATCCAGTCTGCGCGAGTGTCCGCCTCCGGTGTTTGTTGTTGATGCCCTCGATGAATGCCAACCTGAAACGGTCGCCGATCTGATTTCCCTCCTTGGGGAGGTTCTTCGTGATCCTGAACTTCCTGTATTCCACATTCTGCTCACGAGTCGCTTGGAGGAGCATATCCGTAAAGCCATTCAAAAAGAAGATATGCGCACGCTGGTGTACGAGATACCGGTGAACACTTCTGGGGAGGGCGTTGCTGGCACTATTTCATTAGACGGCGAAGAAGGCCGTGACTTAGGCCTGGGCTGGGCCCGGCTTATTTGGGCCCGGCTTGGGCCGGCCCAGGGCCTCAAGCCGAGCCGTGCACATCACTAATCACCGTTCCCACTAACAGAAGGTGAGGTGTGAGGAAGGCGAAGGTGGTGATTTCGCGACTGGTGCATGTCTAGAATATACATCAGAACAAAAGGTAACACGGACTCAGCTTCATCTTGACTCACCAGTATTACTTGACCCATTTTCCACTTCCACACGACGAGCTCTGACGTGTTGTCTTCGATTATAAACAAGATAGTGAGGTACTCGCTACATGTTTGGATGCTAAGTTCCATTTCGAGTTTAGCAGATCGCATATACAGGCGATAATCAATGACTTCGACCGCAGACGGATGTGTATGTCCAGTGGTGAGGGATCGTGGATGTATTCGAATCCGCATATATGACTTTGTATTATTGTGGGCCGGACTGTAGGCTTGTTTCAGAATCAGAGAACATGCATCAGGAAGGAAACGTACATCAGGACGGGCTTCTCAACAAGCACCAGAAGATCTTGGGCAGGATCTATCGTAAAGTCCTCGGTGTTGCTAAGCAAGGGTATCCTCCATGATCTGGCTGTAATGTTGCGGTACTGCGAAGGGAGTTGATACAAACGCATGGTTCCCAACAGATTAGACTGGGCGAGTACTCCTCCACACAGTTGCCATTCATCATCGTCTTGAAGTAGGGGTAGGTCTCGCGACTCTACACATTGTAATGTCTCCCAGTGCTCATTGCGCTCCTTGAGCAACGCAAGTCGTGATGCGACTGTGAGCGGGCTTCGTGACCTACCATCCTCCAGGCCAGACACAGCCAACTCAGTGGCATACTGGGCAGAAGGACTTTCGTCCACTGTCGAGCAGAGAAATTTGCATACCTAATAGTAGTAGGTGTGAGTACTCAGGTAGATACAGCTTCGGAGAACCCTACGAGTCTCAACGTTAATAAAGTTCTCCAATCTAGATTTGACAAAGTTTGACGGATGACCTCGCTCGGCAGTAAAGTCAACGAGTCCCGGCGCTGGCATCAGGAAAAAACAAAAATCGTAGGAGTCCTGGTGACGCTTATATAGTACTATATAGTCACCATAGGTCTATGTAGTTCACGTAGCTGTCACTCAGACTATATAGAGCTACAGTGGGCTACAGGAGGCTACGGTGGGCGCTGGTAGTAACCAGGAGTCGCAATAGCAAAATTTCAGTTCGTAGTCGATAGTAGCTGGGTAGTAACAAAACTAATTAATAGCGGACATGCAGAATGTCTTGGACAATGGCATTCAGCCGGAGATGTGGAAAGAGTGTCAAAAGTGTCTTGCCGTTATGAGATGATATGCCAGACCACGTTCAAACCGAAGGTACAATGTTGAACATGACCCTCACACAAACCTTAGGAGCAGCCACCTTTTGCTCGGAGGCAACAAACTGGAAAATACAAATTGAATTTGACATCAGATTTAGGTGTACATCGTGAAGGTGTACAGTCTCACTGAAATATCGAATTTGGAGTTATTGGCAACGTAGCCATGGCTGGATACTACATGCGAAGTGGTTAGATGGTCTCAAGAACACTTGACAAAAAAGGGAGAGGACACACGAAATAGATCATACACCAATATGCACGAACACTATGCGCTGGTCCAAGGGTAAGTCCTTGTCGGAGGCCAACAACTGGACTGCTCAGTGCAGCGCCCAGGCAGCTCGCTTGGAATTCATTGTGCCATCCCCGCACATGTTTTTGTAAAATGCCTCGACTAAGTGCTGCACGGTACTATCATTGGAAAAATTTGCCACCCAAAGCTTTGATTCCGAGTTGAACATGTAGATATGCCTGATGTACGAGTTGTAAAGATGAGTGTTGATGACCAAGCATAGATAATACTTACTTGCACAACACGACATGCGAGAGTGTCGGCACTCTTGACCTAAACACTTTTTGTGCCTTGCTGCCAATACATTCTGAGAAGCTGAGGAACGTATCATTGTAAGTGAAGAACTGGGATTTGTTGGATGAAACCTGAGATGGAACTGCACCTAGATGTCTTCACCCATCATTAGAAGGAAGGAGGGACCGACGATCACACCCCGCCAGAGATTTGAGGGACACCCATTCAGTCGAGGAAGCTATACATCTGCCAGGCGGAGAACAGATAATGACTTGTTCATGGGACGGCTTGCTGCAGGTATGGAACTTGAAGAGTGGGAAACAGATATGAGATGACTGCGCTTGTGCTGATGTTTCCTGCCGTTTTTCTTTTGCAATGTCGCCAATAGAGAGGTACAGGGTTCGAAAACTTCCAAAGTCCAACATTTGTACATGTTTGTTCACGTGACGGTGCGCTCACGTATGATCAAAAATTTTCCCAACTTCGATGTTCTAACTTCTCTGCCCGAGACAGCTGCCTGTTTCTTATTTAAATTTTCATATTGAGGTGCGCAATGATTTTTATTTATCCCAATCTTGTTCTTTCTATTTAAACCAAATTATTCAAGGTCTTCTTCAACACAACACCTGTCTTCAAGTCCCACAAATGAAGCACCTTGTTGTCCGATTTCGCAAAGGTGCACAGTAGTGACAGCCTGTGAGTGTCGATATTCCTTTGAGCTCGAGTCATGCTGATTCAAATCATTGCCTGCCATTCACAGTTTGTGAGTGTGTTGATCTTCTTTCGGGCTCGAGCCATGCTGATCGAAGTCGTTGACCACCGTTTGCAGAGAGTGAGTGTGTCGATCCTCATTCGAGCTCAAGATTTTCTCACTCTGACATTGACAGGACTTGATTAATGATTGGCTACTACTAGTACATGCGCACTTATTCTATGAGCGCACTGCGCCTTATGAACTCCTCGCGAGAATTAGTGAATGGAGCGACGGAGCTAACAGGTAAACCTAGTCTCAGTTTCTGCAAAGAACTCCATTGACGAAACATCTACCTAACAGGTAAGCCTACTGCGTCACATCAATACTGGTAATCAAATAATGAACTAATGTAAACTCACATCTCAGTTTCTGCAGAGAATTGAGACATTCATTCGTCCTTTCGCTAGACTTTATACTGATACTGTAAGTTGTTTTTCTAACTGATATATTGAAATAAAACTTGGAAACTTTTCAGCTTTTGGGCCCGATGTCACCTCTCCCTCGTCCCTGTGCCTTTATCCTTGCACTCGCACCATCTAGTTGTCCTCCTGTTCCTCAGCTTTGGTTCCCTCGGTCTTCTTCGGCTCGGACGTATCGGACGACAACAAGAGTGGCGGGCTTATAGATGCGGATGAAGAGGAGGAGGAGGATGTGGAGGCTTGTAGCGAGAGTGGCAGGTTTATAGGTGCAGATGAAGAGGAGGATTGAGTAGGACATTTATACTATACTATCTCATGTGTCGGGTACTCGAATTCAGATGCTATTGGTTTTTTTTTGCATGTGATTTAGCTGCTGGTTACTGCGCACTCCGACAAACTATGGGTTCTATATAGCTGCAGGTAGTTGCATGTAGTAGCACTCCTATGAACTACAGTAGTACTTCGTAGCTGCTAGTAGCCTGCTACATGATACTATGTAGTACAGCGCTGACTACATAGAAGGGACTTGACTACGGAACTACACGCACTACCCTGACTATATAGGTCTATATAGTCAACATGTTTTTTCCTGATGGGCTTGGACGCCTAATATTGCGACGACGAAACATTTGATTTTGAGTTGTTCACACAGTGATGATGACAAGTAATTCAAAGATGCAGCGCGAGGTCGCCTTCAACTTGAAGTTGGTGTGGTGACTCCGGCATTAATCGAATGTGACAATGTTACTCTCGAAGGCTTTATAAAATAAGCGCTCAAGGCTTCGCTCACTACGTAATATGCATGTCATCAACTTTTGAAGTTGAAGTGTCTTTTAAGTTTAATCCGTCTTTCTGCTTCCTCACTGCCAGCGCATGATTTCCACTTCACACACCCAAGTTTCAAGGAAGCTTTCCTGCCTATCAAGCTAGGGATGCATTGAAGTTGGTAGCACTGGAGAATAGAAACAATGGTAATTGTAATAGCTCCATAGACGCAAGGTTGCGTCCCGCTTCCCGCACATCTTTTTGGCCAAAGTTATGCATGCGGACTGGTGCGTAGCAAGGTACTAATATATGCATATGGCACGTATCGAGCTGACTGCAAGACTTTTGAACCGTAGGTCAACCAACCATATTGAACCGCAACGGGTTCTCAGTTTCAAATCCTCAAATGGACAGAAGGTTAAAGGAAGCTTCCAACAAAATCGAGCGAAGTCTGCATCCGTACTACAACGTTTTCGACCTTCCCAAATTGCCAATCTAAAGCATGTGTAATCTACATCAACTTGAACTTGGACGTCGAACGAACGTGACTAACAGTTCCGCCTACTTCTCTCTGCACACTCGCCTCAGTGCCCTATCTTTTTTTTCAACTTTATATTCGGCGTCTCTTCTCACCATTGCAGCTCATCCTGATCTGGCGGCACGCACAACTGTAAGAGGTGAACGAGATTGGTTTTGTTGGGGGGGGGGATTAATATTTGTATTCGTTCTCCGACCACATTGTTGACCTGATCAATGTGTAGCACGGTTCGAGAGATGAACAAGGCAAAATTTTACGTGGAACAACAAGCGGTGGAGGAGTGATCGGTCACGGTACTATTCATGGATCAGGGAGATTTGGTGATATTCAAGCTGACGGCCATCGGGCCTGCAATGCTGAGTGTTTGATACATTCAGCCACAGAATCCGTATCGCTCAAAAACAGTGGAATTTGCCCAGGAGAAACTTAAACTCAGCAATGAATCATGTGCTATCGAGGTTCTGCCGCACCACAGAACCTGAATGAGATTGTGGACGTGCTTCGAGTTTGGTCAGAAGTAAGAATACTTCTATGGTTCGTGCTACCTTTGCATCATCACTATGAAACCTTGAAGTTTCACAGGGCCCGAGCACATTGTGCAACCTACAAGGAACAAGGACACTGCTATAGACCACCAGGCCACAACGCGTGGTCTCACCCACAATGTGCTTACACTGCTGTGTATGACGCTACAATAAATGAGGCAAGTATTAAAGGCAGGGCTTCTTCAAACTAGCTTCACATCTTGCTCGCCCGTCATGGCTCGTTTTTGCTTTGCTGACCTTCCCATAGAGCTTGTCCACATCATCATTATATATGCCGCGCAACCCACCTTTGACCAAGATGAAAGATATGATCGCGCAAGTCCATATTCATCCGCACTTAATCTCTGTCTCGTCTCCAAATTTTTGAGGCGCGCGGCGCTTCCCGAACTCCTGCACACTATACTACTACCGAAATCTCGAAACGTGACGGCGTTCGTGCAAGCTCTGCTTATACAAGAAGCATACAAGAAGGCAAACAACGCATTTCAGTGTGACTACGCATCACATGTGCGCAAGATGTGGATTGGACCCCCGGATGACAATTTCACATCTGCGTCTGAGCGTTCACATGCCATCAGCCTTCTCACTCCGGTGATGTTCGCTGCGCCATCACTTGCCCTCAGTTGGAAAAGTGTGGACCTTCTTATAGAATGTCTAGAACACGCATGGAGGTCCCGTCCAGCCACACCTGTCAACGAAGAGCATTCCCAGCCTCCCTGGAAGACCCAAACACTGTCACTCACAGTTGGGAACCCCATCCACGGCACAAAGTGGAACAGCCTCACAGACACTCCCCAAGGGTCTGCTTTCCTTGCTTCAATTTGTCACCTCTCAAGCATCACATACGTATACCGCGACTACACGTCCCCCCAGCCGCTGATTTCATCTCAAGCCTATCGCCTGCCTGATTGGATGAAGACCGCTCCATTGGCTTCTTTCAAGAGCCTTCAAACCGTCACCCTACCGTACCCGCGTACCCAAGCTCCCGTCAGTGTGAGTGGACTGAGCAATAGGGGAGTTGATATGCATATGGAGTTGCTGGCGTTTCCCGCAACCGTGCTGAGGACCCAAAACGGCATCCCCAATGCAATACAGGCGTTTACTGGGACTGGGACTATATCTAGTCCTGGAGAGGAGGCTATTCGATCTGATGGTACCCATTTACGGTTGTCCCTCTCTAAATTACGCTGGTATAGTGGTCTTGGTCATGGGTGGGAGAAAATTTGGGCCTGCATGTTATGAAGTGGACTAGGGGTGTTATGATATATTTATATTATTGTACATGCCAGCTGGCATGTCGATACCCAATGGACATTCTTGACGTATCTCGTGTACTTGGTAATTCGACTGTGCTGCGTTAGCCGTCTATATATCAGCGCTACTCGTTGACTTGACAAGGCACGGGGTCTAAGTTTGTAAATCGCATACATAACGACGAAGTGCTTAAATCTCTCAACGCGTGCCCATGTTTCGTTTCAACATTATATTTTTACAGAACAAGACCGACTTACAGTTCTACATCTTCGCCTTCGTGTTTCCTAAATCGTGTACGATTTCATACAACATTTAGACGAGTACCTTGCGTTCTAACACAGAAGAAGGTTATGAACTGCCTGTCTTCCTCTCTCCCCGATGCATAAAGTCATAACACGCATTCCCCGGTTCAACACCCAAAATATCCTGCACGCCCTTTCTGTCCAGCTCGCACAATTCCCTGACACTCCCTATCTTGTTCATCACATATTTAACATTCTTCGCTGTCACTCCTGGTAGACATCGGAGCAGCTCCTCTGCAGCAGCGTTGATGCCTGCGCCCGCTTCTGTGTCTTCCTCGGCGCCGATTGCAATCGCGCGGTTAGGGTCCGGCTCGAAGGCGTTGGCTTTGAGGTCGTTGAATATATCTGCTGTACCATAAGGGGACGACGACCAAATGATCCGAACACGAGGGAAGTGGAGCATGAGGAGAACAAGTTTGGATTGAATAGAGGGAGGAGCGCGATCAGAATCTGTTGGACCTGTTGATTTCTTCGCGGGATATTTGCTTGTGGGCTTGGCATACGACTTTGCTGATTCTGCTACGGTCTGGAAGAGAGGTGAGACACTAGATCTTTGGAGATCTGTGGTATAAGATGTACCTCAAGTGAGAATGATTTGTTCTCCTCGAACTCGATGAGTAATACGGGCTGCTTATAGTGCACGGACATCAGCTCGCATTGCGTGTACCTGCAACTCGTCAGCGATAAAGAAGCACGAATCCGAGAGACTTACAATCGACCGCTATTAAAGCTCGCGACTAGATCAGGTATGCTCTTCCTCTCGACGCAAATATCCGGCGTGAGGATGTAATCCCCGACAGTCAGCGTCGCCGGAATAACGAGCAGGCCAGATGCGTGAAGAAGCGAAGGTAGTGTGGAACGGAATTCACGCATGTCGACGATTACCTGCGATGGCACAGTACTCAGCTCCTTCCTTCCGCCTGCGAGACGGGTGCTGATTGTTTTGATGACTGCATCGCTTTTCCCAGCGTGTTTGTCCTCGAAGATCGGCAGGAGCATGGACTAGACATGGTAATGAACGACTCGCACCACGCGTAAGATAGTGAAACCAAACGACGTACTCCGCGTTCCCTGATCAACTTCTCGAAAGATTCCTTCTCGCGCCTCAGTCCAGCAAGGTACTTGTGCTCCTCGCAACAGAGTTGGTAGACCATGAAATATACACGGACGCCCATACCAGGGTTAGAGTTTCTGTACACCTATTAAGTTGCCGCATCAAACTCAAGGGTGTCAACATCTCTCATATGAAAGACTAACCTCGATGCGCCTCACGAAATCAAGGTTGGGTTCAAACATCACAATAAATCTCGGCTGCAGTTCTGCGAGAATCTGGTCGTCCGTGTCATCAGTATATGCTCGCACAACAACCATCTGCGAGGGCACAAGCAAGCCGTAGTGCGTGTCAAAGTCTATTTCTGCTTCGCTTGAGAGAAGCGTTTCAAGGAGGAGAGCGTCTGCATCGGAGGAGACAAGGAGGTCTGAAGGTTGACTTGCGAGACTGAATCCAATCTTAGTGAGGAATACACAATTACAAGCATCCTGACGTACAAGGCTGCAATATCATCTCCATCGTCTCTCGACTCCACTTTTGGATCGACAACCGCTGGTTTACTTGGTGCAACAGTCATTGGTGCACCACCACGCACCCTTCTCCGATTCGCACTTCGCTCTTGTCTCGTCTTATCTTTCCTCTTCAAAGCTTCACTATTCTCGCCCTCAGGTTGTGATGACTGTGACTGCGGGGCAGAGAACCGAGGTGGTTGTTGATACCTTGGTTGTTTTTGTCTGGCGTTCTGGCCTTTCCAATACAGGTATGTCCGTAATTTGCGCTCCATCATGGATCGTCCGCGAGAGCCTTTCTGAGCAGTACCGTCCATCTCCCCCAGGAACTCACTCACAAGGGTAGAAGAACGTGGAGAGGAGGTCATGACAAGTACCGTATTTGTCCCGCGAGTTGGCGGACCTGACGCGCGTTAAGCAAGAGAATCGTTTTTCGGTCAATGGGACTCACGAGTCGACACTGCCTCCTGTCTCATCAACTCTTCCTCGATTTCTTGAAGTACATCTGCAAGGAGATCCCACTTTGGAAGCTCTTCGAGCACTGGAGACATGTTATCCGGAACCCATGGTTTCTTCTCTTCCTTCTTCTTCCCGTTATCTCTACTATTGCTTCCTGTCAACCCATGGGCCTCATCAAGTGCAGCCCATGCATCTTCATCGTCAACGTCAATCACTTGGCTCTCAGGAACCGAAGATGTAGGTTTCGGAGCAGTAAGGACATAACACCGTCGTTTCGCGGTGCTAAAAATGATATTAGCCGCATCAGTGAGCATCCAAGGGGACTGGTGTTGTTTAGCTGCACCAGTTACGCTTGTGGTATTTGAGGCTACGAGAGTTTCAAGGTATGCGTGAAAAGCGAGCGCGTCATAGGACAACAGGTACCTTGATGGAGGGCCCAGATCAGTAGCGGTATAAAATGGACAGCATAACACATGAAATATAGTAGATAGCAGAGACAAAGTGTACAATTAAAAGAGTATAAAACATACGTTAATAGACGTCTGAGCGTCGCGAGGTCACCCACGAGTTGCTTCGTCCGTGGACCGACCTTGTGCCATACAGGGTCTAATTGCCTGCGGACCACTGCATCAAAGGAACGGAAGTATGCAGACTCTACATTAAGATCATCAAGTTCAAGCTGTGGGATGAATGAATGATTCGTTCAGGGGCTAATAAGGCAGCTCAAAGATTCTTACTGTCTTATTAGATCTCTTGAGCTCGGAAAGTGTGATGGTCATGCATTGGACTATCGCATGGTGAATTGCCTCCATAGGCTCTGTAAGACGCTGATACAATTCGATGACATCTGCTTTACGCGTTTCGAGCGTGTTCTTGACGTCTTCGTGAAATCTAAAGCGAAAAACGGATGAGAAAGACGGAAATAAGAGCACTAGAAGACAAAGAATACGAACATCAGTGAGGAAGGAGGTCACCCACCGTGGATATATATGAACGCGTCTTAATTGAAGCTCCTTCATGATGTTCTTCAGCGGAGACATGCCACTGGTTATATGCTCAGGCTGGTCCGAGAATGCTTTGAGAAAGCCAGCCTTATTCTTTTCTCGGTATAGCCGGACAATGAATGCTTCAAGGGAGAGGGCAGTGACCCTAGGTGGTACATCGATTCATCACCGAACACAACGCAGAAGAGCTGTCACGCACTTTTCAGCATGTAAAACAATTAAACCAGTTATGAGCTCTGTTGGAATGTCGGATTGCAGCATGTCAACGATAAGAATGCGGGAGGTGACAGAAATGAGGCCGCCATTCTTGTAGAGGTCCTGTCTGCGAGCGTTGTGTTAATATGCTGCAGAAGAATGACGCGAATAGTTACGAATCATTCTCAAAGTGATGGTTTTTACCATAAGCATGAATGACTTACCTATCCCGCTTTCCCATCTCATAACCCACAATCCGCAATCCAGGCCGCCTGCACCCCATGATACCCAGTTCATCCCCAATGGCAGTCTCCTCTTCCGGTGAAGCGTTCAAAAGCAAAATAAGGCTTTGCTTTGAGTCGTATATTTGCATGAGCGTGCATATGGTACGACGAAGTCCAAGTCCACGGGCAAGGATGAGCAAGTCTGAAGTTGCAGGGTCGTGAATCTCCTCAAGTATTGATTTGTGGAACGGCAGGAGTATCGGCATTATGGCAATAGAATTGAATTCAAACTATTTGCGTACAGTAGGCTAGATGTGATCTGAAGCTAGCAGTTACTAGCCAGGACTCGGATAAGTATTCGGGGAACATCCACGTACTTACTGTACTGTTCATTTTGCTACTCACGTGATGGATCAACGCGTTCTCTGCTCGGGCTCAGACTGCACACGGCGAATGTCGGAGCAGTCGAGTCATTAATTATCTCCTCGATTTACTCTTGACCGACTCGTCATTCTACGTCAGTTTTGAACCCTTTCACTGTGTCATGTTTATCATTCAAGTAAATCGACAAATATCCGCTCACTATTAATTAGCCAGTAGGGGGCCCCTACTACACTGGGTTTCGACGGCATAAGTCAATACACCTTCGCATTAACGCGCGTACCGAGCGTGCTCGACAGCGGAAAGAGTATGGATGGTATATTATCAAAGTACGTTGTTATTTCTCACACCTAGTAATATTGCTCAACTTACAACCGTTTATAGTCTCGAGAAGAAAATACAGCACCTCTGGCATACTAGCCGCTTTCGTTGCTTTGTGGTGCGTCTTTTTTATATATCTGGACGTATGAATCTAAAGAGAGACACCCAGTATACTCTAAATGGAAAACTTGGACAAAAATATAGATCCTTCTTCATGTTCAATATACGAGGGACGACGCGCATACATCTCCACTCCATCAGCAATGCAGACGTATTCATATATCATCGAAGCTGCGATGTCTGATGCATGTGCTCAGTACAATGGTAGCACGAACCATGTCGCCAATCCCTGGACCACCGTGACTCTCTCCCAAACTCAGCATGACGCCACGCCTCTATAATGATAGTTATGACGCTCAAACTTTTCCCGCCTGTCTCCCACCTTCTGTGATATGCTTGTGACCATTCTGAATGGTACGTTTCTATTTTTGCTTGTATAACCCGTTCTGAAAGGCGCTGCGCTTGCCATAGACTCCATATCTGAATATCCAAACTAGCCTGGCATGTGCCGATGGTACACCTGTTAAAATAAAAGGCAAGTCACAAAGCATTGAGAGTCACAATTACCTCGTGTCGCAAGCCTGCTTGACAGCACTCTGCTGGGTACGTTGTCGTCTTAGGATATCAGATTCGTCCCCGCACAGACCTGTGTCATTTTCAGAACTTATGTGTATCTCATCTCACCTGCTGAATATCTCTCTGCATGTTGATCTGCATCAAGTGATTCAAGTCTGTCACTTGACGGTGGACGCAAGCTGTATCTCTCTACCGCGGTCCTATTTGGAGCCTGAAGTGTCAAGCACAGGCCAAAGCATCGTCTATCACAATCATGTCGGCCGCCAAGATCGATATCTCTGCACCATACGAGCACGAACGGATAGTTTCACGTAGTTACTAGTCGGATACTATGGTGGAGCCTAATAGACCCATTCGCAGTCTTAATCTTTCTTTCATAACCAAACTGAACGAGCGGAATATCATTGTTGCTTATCACCATAGCCTTTTCGAGTTCCAACCGAGATGACTACATTCTGAGCCAATGGGCTTCGGTAAGGGATGATTATTTTGTCGATGAAAATTCACTCGTCCTCCATCCGTCACCGTCTCGTGTAGTACCATTTAGTAAGTGAAGCAAATAAACTACCTGTACATTTGGTGATAACATCATCCTTCCAGTGTCACAGTGGGCGTATTGAATGCGCGAGATGCATTTCATGTTGATCAAGGAGTGATGGTACAGATATTTTGATTGTTAACTAGGACGGCCCAGATGACCCTCAAAATCCTAAAAAGTGAGTTTGCGTACGCAGAGCAGAATGGTTATCAGGCTTATAGTTCTTTCACAGTTGGAGTTATTCAGATTGCGTTCGTTGTATTATTCTAGTGTCCTCTTTCTTGAGTGCTCACTCGATTTACCATCAGCTGCTATGGTTCCTGGATCTCTGCTACTTCCAATAGGGTGCTTGATCGTAGGCTGGACCTCTGAAGCCCATACCCATTGGATAGCTGTAGATATTGTTGGTTTTATTCTCCTAGCATTATTTCTCTACTGATGGTTTCGAGAGGGTATGGCACTTGTGGGCACAGGTATCATTCTGAGTTTCCAGTGTATTCAGACCTACATCCTTGAATGCTTTCAGCTTCATGCCGCTTCCGGTACGTATAATCTGGTTCCCATGTAACTCATCTCAAATGTTGCACACTCAGCAATTGCTGCTGTCGCCTTTTTGAGGTCACTGGCAAGCTTTGGATTTCCCTTGTTTGCTCCGGCAATGTATGACGCACTCGGATTCGGGAATGGCAATACTGTTCTGGCAGTTGCGGCGAACGTCTTAGGCTGTCCCGCGTATGTCTTCCTCCTTTATCCTTTCGTCGTCACCCTTGATAGTAATACCTGCAGGCCCTGGATATTTTGGTATTACGGGGAGCGGATACGGAACAGCAGTCGACATGCGCATTGATAACTCTAGAAGAATTGAGGAGCAACCGAAATGGCGCATGACGCACGAGTTATGAACCCTGCGGGCAGTAGTTGTGCACTGTACACTACACGTTCGCCAGGTTTCTAGATTGACAATAGACTCATGTAGGAGATCAGAACAGGCCATAAACACACCATAATACTATTCACAGCCGAACCTCCACATGATTAATTAGGTGCCACATGCACATATGTACGATAACTCCAAAATATAGGTGTCCTGAATTGTTCAATTCTAACTAATAAGTTCACCACCAGCGAATCTCTGTCCATAATAGGGGTCCAAAAATTGCAATTGCCGTCCATAACTACACAAAAATGTTAGTCGGGATAACTAAAGATCAAGTAGTAGAACTTACGACTCTACAGCTCAACCAGAATAGTCGAGGGTAATCTAGTATCGAAGGGATTTGCATGATATGCATGTCCGAATTTTTTTCGTCAGTGTGCACTTCACCATTCCCAGTCATATTGGGAGTGTCATTCACATGCGACTTGCTATTTGCGCGAGGTGCACGCATGCGTCGAGGGTGTGCAAAGAGCGACCATATAGAATACAATGCCACATAGAAGAAGTGATACGCAAGGAGTGAGGTTGAAGGTGCAATTCTAGGTCGATGGTCAACACAGAAAACATGGCAATCATGATTGGGAGATCACTCACCCACTCAGCAATGATACTGGACCACGGACGGATTCCCCTCCCCTTTCGAAATACTTGAAACATCCGTCTTGGAAGACAGTCAAACACTCGCCATCACCTCCGAACACGTCATAAAGGGCGACGCTCATAATATTGATAGTCGCAGCCAGCCCTTTGCGTTCCCACCACCATTTGTCGAGAATGTCCTTCATCTGGCTCCAGTCAAGTAGGTCGTTTATTTTATCGAGGTGCTGGGAAAGTATGTATACGTCGGACAGTGCAACGGTCATACCACCGCCTGTTAGCGGATGACGCATGTTCCAGGCGTCCCCAATAAGGATAGCACCACGTTTGTGCGTCTGAGGGGCAGGCGGTAGGAATGAATTGGGCATGCGGCGAACACGATCAGCAGAAAGAGCAGCACGGATCGGCTCATGTAGTTGATTAGGGAGGGAAGGCATTACTTCGGTGATGATATGTTTCTGGGGGGTCTTGAGCGCATGCAAACTATGAGCGGCAAGAAGCGAACCTTTAAGTCGGATGGCAGTGGACCTTTGACATCTACGAGTATGCGGGTATCGTGTTCCGATATTTGGTATAGCAAAACGGGTCCGTGGCCACGTACGAGCGCGACAGTGCCGTGCTGTGACATCGGCAACCGTGCATCCTTGAGTATCGCACCACAGAAATGTGACTTCGTACTTGAAGGACGTGCAGATGGACCTTGTATGGCGCTACGGAAGTTCGAGAAGCACCCATCTGCAATAATTGTTAAGTCTGCACGGAAAACCTCCCTCTCCTTGCAGCTAGAACGCGTAGCTTTCACACCGACGACCCTTCCTTCCTCTTCCACCAGTTCGTTTACGGTCGCTTCGATGACATCCACGCCTTTTGCGCGCTTTGCGTGTTCCCTCAGTCCCTGCACGAATAGTCCATGATGGAAACTCCGTCCTTCTCGTCCATCAGGATATGGAATATGAACAATGCGACCATCTTGAACGACCGCGTATCCGTGTACTGGTATCGCGTCTATACCTTCTAATGCACCCTGTAAGCCAAGCTTGTCGAGGAAGGCGACACCAGCAGGTTGGAGCAGCTCGCCGACTATACGGTCAGGTTCGGCAAGGCTCCGCTCGAGGAGTGCAATACGACGTTGCGGAGCTGAAGACTGCGACAGTGCGTGGGCAAGAGCAGAGCCAGCGATGCCAGCGCCGACAATAAGGACATCGTACTGCAAGGACATTAAATAACACGGGTAGTAAAGATTAGTTTGCAAAAATAAGTAGCAGGCCCTCAAACGCCGCCTCCGGTGCATCACACGTATGGGATTTGACACTCCGACTCGTATGATTTTTACCAGATATTCTTACCTGGCAGTCTTATGGGCTTTCGTAGTTGCTTGCCAATTATTACCCCGACTTATAAAAATTACTTCCACTTCATTAGCAAGTCTAAACCTCAGATTCCCCGCTAAACCTCTGTGGCAAACTTCAATGTCTACGTTCAACTTGTCAACATACCTGAAGTCCCGGAAAGCGGAATTTCTAGCTGATAATGGGGAAGGATGGACAGTGGTAATGGGAAATGAAGCGGGTGGTATGCTCAACCGTGTTTTGCTCGGCCTTAGTCCTTACCGTTGTCCTGCACCATATAGACCTCGATTCTCTCGCTAGTGCACTCGGATATGCTTGGTTGCGCTCCAACAAGAGCGGAAAAGCGATCGCATACATAACTACACCTAGGGAGGATTTTGGCCTTAGAGCAGAGAATTTGCACGCCCTTGGTCTCGCTGGCATCAACCACCCTTTTGAAGAACTTTATTGCTCTGGTGATCCTATTCCATCACAAGTGTCCCAGTTTGCACTTGTGGATCATAACGTCCTTGACATCAAATACGCATCTCCGACAGCCAGAGTTGTTGCAGTGATAGATCATCACGAAGATGAAGGACAATACAAGGATACTAGTACGACTGATCCCAGGATAGTCGAACCGGCTGGAAGTTGCTCGTCTCTTGTTACAAGATTGTATCAATCGTCTTCCAACCTTTCCATACCCCCAGAAATTTCCACGCTCTTGCTAAGTGCTATTTTAATCGATACTCACGGCCTGAAAGAGGGAGGAAAAGCTCTGGATGTTGACAAGGAGGCAGCTGCGTTTTTAATTCCCAATTCCCTTCTGGCGCACAAGGAAGAAATATCCGCATCATCAGATATCCAAACAATCATTCACCTCCCTTCCGTCCAGTCTCTGGCCGCGACGTTAAGAGAGGAGAAACTCTCTGTATCTGATCTCAGCACGCGGGACTTGCTGCGGAGAGACTACAAAGAGTACTCATTCAGCAGGCCTGCATCCGAGGATGCGACCCAATCTTTCAATATGACGAGAGTGGGTCTTGCCACCGTTCCCCGTCGCCTCTCCGCATTCTTTACATCATCAAGTTATCCTATAAAAGAAATTCAAGATTGGTTCGACGAAAGAGATCTTAGCGTTCTCGGCATACTCACTACATTTCGGAGCGAGAAAGGCAAAGGGCGGGAGCAACTTTGGATAATCAAGGCAGATGAAGGCATCGCAGAGAAACTTTTGCAAGGTCTCGAATCAAGCGAAGAGCTTAAACTGAAAAGGCTTGATTTCCCAAAGTTCGTGGGCAACGCCGACACGGCTGATGAATCTGAGGACGATGATGCTGAAGAAGTAACTGCCGATGAAGCGCGATTCGGGGATTCATTTGTTGCAAGGGCGTACAACCAGGGTAACGCGAAGGCGACAAGGAAGCAGACCGCCCCCATTCTCCGGGGACTTTTGGAAGGGCTATGAACTCACGAGGTGATTGTTTGACACAGTTAGAAACTCTCTCATACCTGATATATCCGATGCATATGTATAAAGACACGCAATGAAGCCATGTAAAGTTAGCGATCACTGTCGGATTGTCCTTGCGTTTCTCCATAAGCAATTAGAACCTTTGCCCCCTCGTTCATGACACGGTTGCATGTCCAACTAACGCGTTCAAGCGTGGCAAAATCTTGGAGCCCTTCCTTCAAACAGTATCCTTATCAAAACTGTGGTTTGTGCAGGCTAGGGCTCACAATCCGCAGCCCACTCTCCACTCTCCACCGTCCACAATATCCACATTTCGAGTCACTTCTATGGTTTGTGGAAAGCGTGTCTGTTTGTCACCCAGGTAAACAACAAGCACTTCATATTCCGTGTTGTCAGTGGTTCTCTTCGTTCTACCTCTTACCATCTTTCGAACTGCTCGCACCTCACATCATGAACAACGACATCCCTGCACTCGATTGTCCAGCAGTCGTCAATGATTTGGCTGATCGTCTGGGCTCTCTAAGCCGCTTTCTGGACGGCATCAACGACCTTACGAAATTCAGTTCCTTAGGAGATCACGAATTGCAGCACTACGGTCGAAAGGTCTTGCCCTCACATTTAAATCATCCTTTATAGCAACTGACGATTATTTTCCCATGCAGATCATCGCTCTGACTGAAGTATGTATAGTTTAAAATTTCGCAAACTCTTCCGATACTGATGCTCTCGGTATTTAAGGGTGCACGTATGACATTGAGACGCGAGGGAGTGGCCCTGTACCTCTTCGTTCTTTGTTCAGAGGAACTTTTGCCGTACAAGTCGGCGTACTTCAAATTTCTTCTTTGGATCAGACGCCGCAGGCCCGCGTTTCCCGCTGACATTGGAGGTAAACATCAGTCGTTATTTCGTTGGATTTCGTTGTTCACCGTTTGTACAGATCGAATTACTTCTCTCTTGTCTGTTTTAAAGACTAATTTCACTATACGGTGCGGGGGAGTTGACACTCGTGCCCAACTGGGCATCGAGGAGTTACTAGTGCCAAACGACGTACTAACCCCTTGTGAAACCGTCATCCAGACTGCAGGACATGCTGCTATTGCCTTGTCGCCACGGAAATCATATGCGGCGCCGGACGTTATGCTAGGTATGTGAAGCTGCTGCGATAAGTATTCAGGGGACCTATATTGACCAATAATTTTTAGCACCGGATGCTTTGGCGAAAAACAAGCAGAGAATCCACCAGCTCGCACGTTATGTGAAGTCACCAGCTGCGAATGCGCCCCCACCAGTTTCTCGGCTTTACCTGCCGAGCAACAACTGGGAGGCTCCTCGTCTTCGAAGGCCATTCGTTCGAACCAAGGCCATACGCTGCGAGGTTGTCCCCGAGAATCAATCATTGCTTGAAGACAAAGATCTGAGCAATTGGGAAGCCATACGCTGCGAGGTTGTCCCCGAGACTCAATCATCGCTCGACGATCTATTTACCCTGGACTGATCGCTACCACGTCGTATTTCATCAGAACCAAAACATCATTCCCCTTTCGTTACATGGCTGTTCTGTATTTGTAATTATATATCCATCGCCTATCCCATTATCGACGGACAATCCTCTTTCCTCGGCTGCCACACCACTGGTATCTGAAGTCTAGAGTCCTTTGCCCCATCCCATATGTATGTCATGTATATGTATACCCCTTTCATTTGTAACTAGAACTCTGCTAGAGCCGCCTTGGGATGTCATCTCATCGAAATTAGTATGCAAATTCCTCTGATTGTTGTCCAGCTTCTCCACGGCACGCCCAAATATTCCACATCACAATCAGGCTGTATTCGTGACTCGAAACCCGGCCGGTTGGGCGCCAACAATGCGCTGGCGTTTTGAGTTGGGACACATCAAAGGCTCACCTGCTCAAGTTTTTACATTGAGTGACCCAGAAAATCGGAGTCAGCTATGGATAGAAAGAATGATGCACTGGTGGTAAAGAACTTTTGGACGCTTAGATGAATGTACGTTTGGCGCAGAACATCAACGGCACGAGTCAAAGGAAATGCGACGGCAGGGGGCACATCAGAAGACCGTAGACTTGTATTGGGTCAGCGGAGAGAAACAGAATTTCAGGCTCGAGGGATAGCAAGACTACGTACGGACACAACGCAGAAGGCTCAAAGAAGAAAGCGGGCATATTGTCAGAAAAGAGAGTTGGGCGAATCCGGTACTGAAGCTGTGAAGCAGACGCAAGGATGAGGGAAGATGTACTACTGTGGACATAGCCAACGACCTCCCTCAGGACTGGACTAGGACTGACCGCCCACTCCGTCGCAGCTTGACTTATCCGTCTTTCTGTATACTATCCTAATCCTGTGAGTGATTCGTGCAGGATGATGGTAGTAAGAGAGGTGAAACAAGAAACTTCAACTACAATGCAAAAAGACCAAAATAGGTGGCATCGAACACATCTTACACCTACCTGCCGGTGGACAGCAGATCACAATATGGTCATTCGATCGATGGAGTCTGGGACATAGGGGCGTGCAGGTTGGCAGGAGTTCCGATGACGAAGTGAGATTATGAAACATCGACACAGGCAAAGTTATGGACGGGACACGCAACGGCAGTGATATCTATCAATTGGAGTTCGGATGGAGGGCAAGTGGTGAACGGATGCTGCCAGAGGCGTACGTGGTGGTTGTAAGATATGCGATGCGATGAGGGTTGCCAGCAGCGTTGATGGTAATTACAAGATACTGGCCACTGGGTGCGCATATGGCTTTTCCACGACTCCAGGTCCGACACTAGGGTGAGTCCTGTACGGCGGGATCGTAAGACCAGGTTTTCGCACTATATATTTAGTGATTGTCTGAGGGATTGCCGAGACCTGCGTAACAGATGCGCAAGGTTTTCAAACTCAGACAAACCTTATTCATCCCAGCAGCGGCTGGAAGCGGCTGCCAGAACGAACAAATGTCAACCACCGCCCTTCCTCTTCAGCGCTCAGCAGTCGCTAGGAAGGAGATTGTGTTTACTCAAGTATTGCAAGCGTGCCTGCAGTAAGTATTAGCATCCATCGTGGTGATGTGCACATATGTCAGTTTTTCAAAAACAATCCCACTGTCACCAACAGCTCATCGACCCACCGACTCGGGGCCTGCTCAGAACATTCAAATCTTGGTTCTCTCTTGAAGAAACTTTCTGGTACGCCGTATGAGTCACTCGGGTGTCCTCATTTGCTATCCGAGCCCTTCCTATAGTGACTCTGCGTTGCGGACTCGTATGTCGTATCTGACTCCTGAGTAAGAAGATTTGCACGTCGATCGAAAGACTCGAAGGTCTGAATCTGAATGCCATTGTGATGGATTTGACATATCACTTAGCCTATATACTAATGTCAAAACTAGGAACATCTTCAATCCCTTTTTGTCGCTTTCAGCTTCTCGACTCAATTTGATTAGGTGGTTTTCACATAGATCTTTGTCGCAGTACAGAGAACCTGAAATTCTTTCATCAGCAACGGCTTCGATAAATCACATTTCATTCACCTCGCCAGGATACACGCCACTGCAGTCGGAGCCTAAGTTCGGGTTGTTCGCGAGCAACGTCTTTTCCGGGATACCAGCTGCATCGGCAACGTCATGGCACGTTTCACCGGCCTTCAAAACATGGGTAACTTTGCAATCCTGGCCTTTGATTCCAAGGCATAAAACCTATGACGATGAGTTCAGGTGTTTTTCAAACGTCAAAATATCTTACTTCTCCGATAGCCAAATTATCGCAACCGCTGTCAATGATTTTGCTGTTGACTGCCGCCAGCTGGTATCTGTCGCATACATTCGATGAAAAAGTGAACGAAAGGCACCTGATTGTACGTACGTGGAAACACTATGTGCTGCGGAGATTTTGTCACATGTATCTCCAGAATGAACAGTTACATTACGGTCACAACCAGCAGGGAGGAGACCTGGACGTTTTGCGGTTATAAATGTTAGTACAATCGAACCTCGAAGATTACTGACTCTGAGCAGAAACAACTGAGGCAATGGCGGCAAGCGCAACCAGTCTGGCGGTGAAAAATGAAGCGTGCATACTGTTCAGGTGAGGAGGTTCAGGTACAGGCGAGTGATTTTTGATGTCTTTGAGCCGGCTTTTATAGATGCCTTTATACACCTGAAGGGACGAACACTGATCTTCTGACGGCCAGGGTTTGCCGTTCTTTTCTACTCGTGACTCGGCATCCTTCGACTGAGTAAATGGACACGATCATATAGCACGCGCAACGTTCACGCTCTGACATTGTAAGAAGTTTGTTCGTTTAAGCTAATGACACGTCGTACTAGGATTCCTGATAATCCCTACCCGGTAGGCCTAATTTAGTAGTGGTCTGGACTCTGGAGATGATGCTGGGGAGACTGTATAGCCCCCTCCGAGGTAAACAAGGAGGCTTTCTTTTAGTCCTAGGGACAACTGGAAAAACTCTATAAGGCGCCTTGCACCTGGGTTCTGCCGCGGGCCAATTAGCCAGACCGGTTGACAAAACTCCCGAGTGCTGCCAATAACATTACCAACACTACAGGCTTTTACACGAAATTTCTCCGACCTCACTCCACGATGCTGGTAATGCACGCTAGCAGTTGATGGTACTTGAACCACTTGTCTTCGTCACCTACAGGTACTATACTGACTCTATAACACCTTGTAGTCAAGTGTATTTTTCGTCCCATGAACCACTCGCCAGGACAGTGCCAGCTGGTATCTGGTGAGAAGTCTGGCAAGAAAACAACATCGGAGTGGGCTTTGAAGGCTTGTATGAGACGATCACCAATGTCTCCGTCTCAGGTAGTGAGTTTTCCGCTCGGATCACTGTTTGCTATAACTTGCATGTCTCCGCCAACGTCCGCACCCCCTTCAGATGCCCCTTCAAAACTATACCTTGCTTCAAGTCCAACAGGCGAAGCGTCTTGTCGTAGGATCCCGTCACCATACGCCGTCTATCATGGAAGACTGCGACTGCATCTTCATGGCCTTCAAACACCTGAACAGGTGTGGTGCTTACTGGGCTGCCTCTTCCACTGCCTCTTTCTCATTGAGCACCGTCGAGTTGGGCTTGTAGAAACTGTACGTGTACTCGGCATCTTATAGCACTCGATTGTAAGGTTAATTCCCAATATAGATTGCGGCATCATGCCATAAGTTGCAGTGGTGAGTTTACTGCTTAACATCTCATCAGACGCCAAAGGCACAAGGCCTACTGACGAAGTTGACGGACCGGATGTATATCAGCCGGAAGATGCGGAAGATCGGATCATTCCGTTTCATAAAGCAGGGTATACGCAACGTAAATGATGGTTCAGAGCGCTGGAGCGATTGCCATACGTACGGCGTGTCTTGAGGTATAAGAATACTGCCGCACATTCGTCCGCGCACTGACATACTTAGTAGTGAATTGAAAATCTAACTCTCAAGTAACAAATGGAAACTTCCATGTGATGAGTTCCTACATGGTTTGCGCTATTTGTCTCCTGATGGCACTAATTCCAACAGGTGGTTAGATACACGCTGATGACATACTGGGTGTTACGGAAGTACACGTCAAGTATATGTTCATTATCACTCCTACAAATATGAGTATCAAAGACACGGCGAGCTGTTCACTTTCTCATTAGCATGTGGTCCGCAATTCATACCCAAGTCTTCAGCAATGATCAGTGCAGCCTTCTCTCCAATGAGGAGTGCCGTTGAGTGCGTGTTCTGGGGAGACAGTTAGGTCACACGTCAATAGTTACTAATCCAAAACCCACCGTGCCAACATTTCTAGGCGCGATAGACATATCTGCAACCTTCAGGCCCGCCACGCCATACACATTTAGCCGAGCGTCGACGACTCCTTTCTCTAACTCTGGTTTCATGGCGCAAGTCCCCAACTACATCCGCAGGTATCAGTCACGTAGAATTATCAAAACTTCAAATGCACGCACCGAGTGCGCTGCCGTTGGGACTGAAATTTGATTCAGCATTTTACCGTCATATTGAGGATGACAGTGAAAACGTACTGTTGTCACGATGAAATCTGTCGATCGCCTCATCGTCTTCAGCAGTATAGATGATGTCAGGCGCATTCAAGTCCACAGGCCCGGATGTTTCGCTGCAGACTGCAGCGCTTCCGTCTGAGAAACATGGGTGGCCTGCAGGGACTTCACCTCGGTAGGAAGGCATGCGTCGTAATAGTTCTCGCATCTTCTTGTACGCAAAGTTAAGAGGTACGATATCGGATGGACTAGATGAAATATTATAGTCTTGCAATTTCTGAAAGGAGGTGTACCGACTTACTCATCCAGGAAGCCCGTAGTGAAGTCGAGGACTTCCTTGCCGTTCTCTCCTAGTTTGATATGAACGCTGCCAACAGACCTAGGGTAAAGCTATTGAAGCATTCAGAACAAATCACGGGGTAGATGGGGAGTAGTACTGTAAAATAGCCAGCACTCATGTAGTTGCGAAGAGGAAGGGCACTCGAGAGCGGAATATATCTGGTTGCCGTGAGCATTCGTACGTCATTAGAGCACAGTGATGTGCACAAACCCCGCACATAGACCGAAGATGGCAACAGCCTTGTCCGGGCGATCTTGGAAGAATTCTTTCCATGGCGTCTGGAAAGCTGGACCCATGGCTCTCAGCTCATCTTCATCAGGCCGCCACTTGATTTTAGCATCGCAGCCACTGCAATACTCATCAGTACTTCACCAGTAACAACAACTTGTACAGACTTTTGGGCTATGAGCGACTTTCCATTACTTTTCCATTGCGCAAGGCTTTCTATATTTGGACGCTTGAAAGATGTGTTGAGAATATGTGGAAAACACGCTTACCCTGTACAACACTCTCCTCCCCACGCCAAAGAGGGTCCAAGGTAACGGCTCCGTCAGCAGCAAAGTATGGAACGAAGCAGCCGATATGATCTGATAACCCTAAGCTAAGATCAACTTAATAGGTGAAAGCGGACCTTGATAATTTTCTCCAACACCAGGCAAGTCCACCAGTTGCTCGATACCACATTGCTTGAGGACCCTCTCAGCACCGATTCCAGACCTCTCGAGAATGGCTGGTGAACCAAATGCCCCAGCAGAGACAACAACGAACTTTAATGCTCTCACGATGTTCGATGATTGATCGGCATCTGGGCAAGACACTGGATCGCAGGTGAACTCAACACCTACGGCACGCTTGTCCCTTTGGTTGTAAAGAATGTCGTCAATAGTTGGATGTAATTGTGATTCCAGGTGGACACTCACTCAAATATAATGCGCTTCACAAGCTTGCCGACCCAAAGTTGTAAATTCGGGTTGTGGGCTTGGTTGTATATATAGTGGTGAGCTACGTCAGAACGCCTTCCAGTCGTTCCGTCAATATACCTTCTCATACATGAGGCTCATTCACAATGATGTACGAGTACTGGCTTACTTCGCCCATGGCTGAGGTGATATTGTTAGTGGTGGCAAACAGAGATGGGGAATCAATAGCGCACACTGTATGCGTTGCATGTTTCTAGATCCTCTGTGTCGTCGGCATATGGCCTCTTGTGATAGGTTGTACCAACATGCACGAACTCTTCCCAGATACCTGTTGTGCAGCCACCATGAGATACCTTGATAGGTCCATTGTCCCCGTGAGTTGGGCCATCAGGCTGGACCTCGTATGTCTCCAGCTGCGCAAGATGCAAGGATTCAGTTTGAGAAATATATAGAAAGCGAATTTGACGACCTTCTTCATGAGAGGAATTAGATTCTCAGATTCCCAACCGTCGGTCCCCCAGTCATCAAAATCTGAGGCAGGCGCACGAGTGTATATCATGACTGTATCATATCAGAGCCGCGTTCCTTGCTGCAAGAATGTTACGAACAATTCACGCTTGAGCCTCCACCTACACAATGACCGGACTGAACAATTGGTGCACGGCCATTGAGACGCGGATTAGGATTTCCAACATTGGCTGTCAGCGTGGTACTTGTCGGCGCCTGATGGGTGAAATATTGGTAGGGTTGGATATGAGCAGCTTGATCGAGGGTATGTTCACCCGCTTCCAAAATTAAAATCTTGAGAGAGGGATCGCACGCAGCTAGTCGGCCCGCAGCAACGCAAGCTGTAGTACCACCTACGCACAGCGCGCCATGTAAAAAGTAAGCTACTAGATAATGTTATTCTAGTACTCACCTCCGGCAAAAATGATATCGAATTCTGACAGGATTGGACGAGGCTGAGACATTGAGGGAGTGCTGCTAAAGCCTGAGTGCCACGTTGCTACAGTTGAAGATGAGTCTGTGTCCCCATCGTGTCGTAAGCCTAACTCGTAAATTCGGGGCGGTGCCAGTGACGACGGCCTGACTTGAACATAACCGAGGAGTTTATGTAAAACAGTCAACTTCACGAAACTAGTCGGATCCATTCGAATCAATCAGACCAGGGGCGCACATGAGCTTGCACGAGGCGGAATTGCATGGTATGACAATACATGTTCACATAGTATCTGTCGAAGTTCAGAACCCTTGGACGTGACACTTTCAAGGGTTTCTCTGGAACCAAAAAGTTGAGGGAGATTGCCTGAGAGACTGCACATGCAAAGGTTTTTCTGGAGAAGGATGTCGTGAGAAAGCGCAGGGTCGGTATCTCGTGTGTTGAGTCGATGGCTAGTCCTAGTAGGATCCCCGTCATAATGCGAGTGCACACCCAAGTCAGATGTTGCGTGTTGAGGGGCAGTGCGTGGGCCACGAGTGTAAGTGCATGGCTTCAACCTGTAGGAATGACGTGGACACGACGCCCGCTGCGTTCGAATTACCTGGATTCATCTGACATCAATACCGTAATTGAC